>NC_088792.1:5053081-5675481 GCF_011386835.1 Chrysemys picta bellii
CCTGCCTGGGTCCCGGCGGCGGGACGCGAACCTGTGCCGGAGCCCGCCCCCCGCCAGCGGGCCTGGCCGGCGACTGGATTAGATGGAGCTCGGCGCGGCTGGCGGCGGCAGCATCCTCCTGGGGGCCGGGTTCGAGCCTGCCCGGGCTGGCCATGCAAGACTGAGCGTTAATCGCCTGCACGGGAGCGCTCCGCGAGCCTGCTAATTAAGTACACGCGCGTGCCAGGCTGCTAATTGCAGGCACAGGACCGCCATGCAACGCTGCTAATTAACGGTGCGTCCACGACTGCCACATTGCTGGCAGCCCGCTGCCCTGCCAGGCTGCTGGGGAATGGCCTCCCTGCCAGACGGCGCATTCGTTGCAGACATGCAGGGTTGCTAATCAGCTGCACTTGCAGCCCCGTTGCTTTAACTGCCTGGCTGCGTCCTAGCCCCCCGGTTGGCTCATCCCTCTCCCTGCCTCCCTCAGCATGGGCACCGTGCTGTCCCTCTCCCCGGGCTCCCGGAAGGCCAGCCTGTATGAGGAGGGCTCCTCCGGCTCGCTGGCGCACTACCCGGGCGTGCCGAGCGCCAAGGGCAGCGGGCAGAAGGCGGACAAGAACCTCAAGCGCCACTCCATGTTCATCCCGGCCTTGACCTGGAAGCGGCTGGTGGCCTCCACCAAGAAGAAAGGCTCCCGGGGCGGGGGGAAGGGGCCTGCCCACAATAACAACAACAACCACCCCCACGCCAAGGACGTGGCCCTCCTCAACCACGAGAACGTCAAGAAGTCGCTGTCCTGCGCCAACCTCGCCAGCTACGATGGGGGCGGGCCACCCCTGGCGCCGCTCAGCGCCAAGCGCATCTCCACCACCTCCGTCTCCTCCCTCAAGCCGGGCGCCTTCCTGGGCGGGGGCAGCTCGGCCTCCCCGCGGCGCGTGGTCGTCCAGGCCTCCACCAGCGAGCTGCTCAAGTGCCTGGGCGAATTCCTCTGCCGCCGGTGTTACCGCCTCAAGCACCTGTCGCCCACGGAGCCCATCCTGTGGTTGCGCAGCGTGGACCGCTCGCTGCTGCTGCAGGGCTGGCAGGACCAGGCCTTCATCACCCCGGTCAACGTGGTCTTCGTCTACCTGCTGTGCCGGGAGGTGATCGACGGGGATTCGGTCTCCAGCGAGCACAACCTGCAGGCGGCGCTGCTCACCTGCCTCTATCTGTCCTACTCCTACATGGGCAACGAGATCTCCTACCCGCTCAAGCCCTTCCTGGTGGAGGCGGCGAAGGACGCCTTCTGGGACCGGTGCCTTCGCATCATCAACGCCATGAGTGGCAAGATGCTCCGGATCAACGCCGACCCCCACTACTTCACCCAGGTCTTCGCCGACCTCAAAAACGAAGGCAGCACCCGCGAGGACTTTGCTCGCGTCCTGGACCGGTGACTGGCTCAGTGCACAAAGGACCAACTGCCCCCCTCCCCGCCAACCTCATGTGCAGCGCAGCCTTCGCCTTGCTGTGACCTTTAAAGACCAGCTTGCGGCGAGCCAGGGATTTTCCTCTGGCTCGCCTGGGCCAGATCTCCCCGGAGCCAGGCCAGACTCATCCAAACACTTACAAGAAATCTGGCTTGGCTGCCCCTCCCCCCCCCCCCCCATGAGCCAACAACAGGGGGTGTCTGTGTGCAGCGTGGGGGAGGCAGCCTTCAGCTCCGGTGTCTGTGTCAGAGACAGAAGAGGAGCAGCCAAAGGCCAATAGTGTGATTCCCTTTGAATAGGCCCATAAGTGCCTGTAGGTTCCCTCCTCCCCTCCCCACCCCCCAGTGCCATGTTCGTGGCTTGTTCATTTCTTCTTTTGGGTCTGCTTGAAATGCATTCCAAAGCGATGGGAAAAATCCCAGGGAGGATCTAAAATATACACGTGACGCGCGCTTTAGCTTCGGTCGCTGATGTATTTGTACAGGTGAATTCGGCCTTTCGAACTAGCCCTGCCTTGCTTAGAAAACCTCCCGCCTGCTCCTTGCCAGAAACTGGGCCAGCTGGTGCGTTGTACAGTCACGCCAGAGCCTTCCTTTCGGTACCTGTCTGAGCTCTGCAGCCGGGAATCGGCGCTGGCCGATGACTGGGACAAGTAGCTGATGTCCCCTCCTAAGGAATCTCCAGGTGCGTGGGGGTATGGGGGAAGTGGGCCAGGCTGTAGATGGAGGGTACTGGTATCATGATTGGGCTTTGATTGTCCTGGGCGTGGCCTTGGCAACTGATGAGCCAGGGCTAGAAGCATTTGAACAGGCAGTGGCTGCCCCGTCTTTTGAAGCAGGTCCCCAAGGTGTCGTGTGGTGGAAGCAGGGGATGGAGGAGCTGAGAGATGGCTGGCTGGGGCTGGGGAGTGAGGGGCAGGGCTGGCTGGCTGGGGGGACAGGGGCAGGGCTGACCAGCAGAGGTGCTGCAAGCCTGCGCACTACTGGTTTTGTTTGTGAGTTTCCTGCCCCCGTCCCCTGGCAGGTCCCCTCAGGGTGCGAGTGACCCCATGATCCCTTTACTCCCTGATCCCCACCTGGGTCCCCGTGAATCTTGCTCCCCCGGTGTTACATTGACTAAATCTCATTTGAAAAGTCTCCTGTACCCCACCAAGCGTGTGGGGTGGGTTCGGCACCTGGCGTCTCTCTCTGCTTGCCTGTCCCATTGCTAGTCTGGCTGCAGGATTGGGGGATGTGCTAACCCCCCCTTGCTGTCTGGGGCTGCTCCAGCCTTGGGCCCAGCCCCCCTCCTTTGTCCCCAGCCTGGCTAATTCATCCCTACCTGGCAGGGCCCCTGCAGTGTGCCCACTCTGAAGAGGGTTTGCAGATAGGATCTAGGGAGGGGGTGCGCAGGATCTGCCGCAGGGATGGTGCTGGGGGGTAGAATGGCTGGAGGAGTGAGGGCTCCAGGCCATTCCAGAGGAGTGTGTCCCCATAATCAGGGGGGTGTAACTGAAATGGACTGCGGGGGATGGGGTGTGTGAATATCGGGGACACTCTTCCTGCAAGGCACGGTGGATTGTGGGTCACCATTACAAATTCACACTTCGCAGACTCTTCCCAGCCCCCCCCCCCCCCCGCCGCCCCCGGGGAGGTAGGGCAGTATTACCACCCCACTTTATAGATTGGGAAACTGAGGCACAGAGCCAGCAAGTCGCTTGCCTGAGGCCACAGAGGGAATTACTGTCAGAACTGGGAGGCTTTTCATCCTGCAGGCAGAGCACTGACCTACAGCCCTGGCTGCAGGGAAACCTAAGGCTAGGCGCTCGGATACTGCAGCGACCGGGCCGCCGCATACGTATCTACCCTGTTTCCCCGAAAATAAGACATCCTCCGAAAATAAGGCCTACTTACAGTTTTGCCTCTCGTTGTAATATAAGGCATCCCCCGATAATAAGACCTCCCCGATAATAAGGCATCCACCGATGTGTACCGTATTCTTCTTCATTGAAAAATAAGACATCCCCTGAAAATAAGACCTAGCGCATCTTTGGGAGCAAAAATTAATATAAGACACTGTCTTATTTTCGGGGAAACAGGGTAGCTCGGAGGCCTGGGTCACTTGGAGCTGGACTGGAGTGCAGGGGACAAATCCTGCGTGGCAGGGTGCAGGCTGGGAGGTCTGAGAGGTCTTCTCCATCTCCAGCACCTGGGCTTGCAGCTTCACCTGCCCTCGGCTTGGCTCCTATTGGCGCCTGAAGCCAAGAGAGATCTTCCCAAGGGACGAGCCTTCGCGCCTCTCCTCCACGATCGGGTGGTTGGGAGGGCGCGGAGCTGGTGCCAGGCTGGAGGCCGTGCCCAGGTCACAGAACGAGGTAGCTGACAAACGCACGCAGAGCGATGGGCAGGGAAACCCCGGGGAGGCTACCAGACCCCGCGCATCAGGATTTCCTGTGGCGGCGCCGCCCTGCTGGTGAAAACTGTCAGGCGCCTCCAGAGGTGTGGTGGCTCATCCCACTCAGCCTTGCGTTGGGTGGGGAGGCCGTGCTGCCCTCTCGCGGGAGCTCGGGGTGCTGCAGGGGTGCACCGGTGGCCTTTGCCATGGTGTATCAGTGCCCGATGTGGTGCCGATTGGTTAATTGACGCTCTGCACCACGGTAGCTGCACCACGGTAGTTACAGCCGCAGTCAGGTTTTATAACCAGCCTGCCTGGGGAGTTCTTGGCCGTAGCGATAAGCCGGTGGGTAGACTGCACCTAGTTCTACGATGGCTCATCAAAAACGTTTCCTGGGTGCCCTGCGCTAGGCCCGACCAGGGCTCAGCTGCTCACAGCCAGGTTAGCTCTGAGGCCCTTAACAACGTCCCCAAGGCAGAGTTCCTAAAAGCCCCGACTCCCGGGAGGTCTGCTCCCAGGATCTGGCCCTTACAGGAAACAGGAACCCAGTCATGGACTCTTTCTCGCTCCCCCTTAAAGGGGCCCTGCAAAGAAATGGGACTTGTGCCTTTTGGTGTTCCCTTTATGATGGATAAATAAGGGCTGAGACCTTGGACCCATAAAAAGGGATTGGTTTTGACCTGAGCTAGTCAGGACGTGTCTCTATGGCAGCTTCAGCCCTAACAAAACGAGCTCCAGCCGTGTGGGGAAGGGCCTGTTTTCAACGCTGCTGGTTGTGTTGACAGCTGTTAACACCGATGCCCAATGAACCCCTGGGAGAAAGGCCATCTTTGTTAAAGAGTCACCTGGTCAAGGTGGCAGCCAGGGACTCCTCCGGCAAACCCCAGGGGGCTCCAGACCTGACTCCCAGCAATTTGTACCGGGACAAAAATCAGATTCAAAATATCCCCCAAGCTCAGGCTTCTCTTTGTGCATCAACGCAGCCGAGCAAGGGCACAATCCCAGACAAGTCACGGTCAGGTCAAAGACCCCCTTCACAGCAATGAGGAGGTTCCCGAGCACCCGGACGGCATTCCCGGGCCCTGCACCTCTCCGGGGCGCTTGGCGGCGTTGCTTGTGTGCATAGATACATTATTTATAGGCCGGGTATATAAAGTCACTTTATATACACACCCAGCCCTACTGTATCATAGCTATATGTATATTTTTCTATGAGAGAGTATCAGTAACTAACATGGGGATGGGCCCAAATGCCTTGTTGCTTTTTCTAATTAAAAGATCAACTCCACGACTCCAGAAGCTTAGGTCGTGTCACCCAGCCCCGCCCCAAGTGACCCTAAAATCGGGATCGTCGGCGAAATCCACGCCGGTTGCTGCTAAACCAACATCCACCGCCATCCTTCCCTCCCTCCCCGACGTCCCCTGGCCCCCGGTGGATATGCTGTTGTGTAAATAGCCTTGTGTGAAACGTCGCGAGCGGGTACGTGACGATTGTGCATGTAAAGATGATTTATTTAATTTGTCGCTATCTTTCTCTTTCCATTTGTGGAGCTGTTTTTCAGCAGTGAGTTTCTTATTTAAAACTGGGAGTGGGGGGATCCCCCCCAGCCAAACACGCCGCTCTGGATTTTCTTCCAGAAGGGGAGGACATTAAAGCGCATTCCTCAGATCAGGATTGATGCATTTTCACTGGAACTGGACTCTGCTTATTTTTAATATTTGTTGCATTTCTTCTTTGGAACCACTATTTATTTGGGTGGAGCTGTCCAGCCTCCTCCTTCCCTCCCCCACCCCCAAAGACACCCATGAGCTGAGGGGCTTTGGGGGGTGATTCCGGACACAGACTTGTCCCTTGGTCCCGGTACCAGGGCGTGGCCAGTGTTGCTACAAAGGCCAAAGAACCATGAGACTGCAGTGGGAGGTTCCACCTGGCAATGTGGCGATTCTCCCAACAGACGGAGGGGTCTTCGCTTGCACGCCCCTCCCAGTGCGGAATGAAGATGACAGTCGATATTTAAAGCAAAAACTCTTCCCTTCCCCTCACCCCCTGGAGGTGTTTGAAATCTGTTTGTAATATTTACTATCTCAGACTTGCCTACATGTCCGATTTCTAAATGTGTCATTGCTGGGAGCGAGCCGCCCCCCAGGTGCTCCAGGGACGGAGCCTTGTCACAGGCTCAAGTATTTTCTGCTGATGACCGTGGCACTTTATGCAAAATAAAATGGGGGTAAAACAATCCGAAACACAAAGTCTTCTGCTTAATGAAACCAGAGTGAGCGCCTGGGCTAGCTGGGGACGACGCACGCAGGCCGGACTTTCACAATGGGGAACGCCATCCTGGGAAGCAACGACTCTGAAAAAGATTTGGGGTGGGGGTGGATAATGAACTGAACATGAGCTCCCCATGTGATGCTGTGGCCAAAACAGCTAATGTGATCCTGAGATGCCTAACCAGGGGAATCTCGAGTAGAAGCAGAGAGGTTATTGCACGGGCGTATTTGGCACTGGTGTGACCGCTGCTGGAATACAGTTCTGGTGCCCACAACTCCAGAAGGGTGCTGAGAAACGGGAGAGGGGGCAGAGAAGAGCCATGAGAATGACTAAAGGATTAGAAAACCTCTCTTAGAGAGAGAGAGACCCAAGGAGCTCAATCTATTTAGTTTAACAGAGAGGGTTAAGGGGTGACTTGATCACAGTCTATAAGTATCTACATGGGGAACAAACATTTAATAATGGGCTCTTCAATCTAGCAGAGAAAGGTCTATCCCAATCCAATGGCTAGAAGTTGAAGCTAGACAAATGTACATTTTTAACAGAGTAATGAATCATTGGAGCAATTTACCAAGGGGCGGGGTGGATTCTGCATCCCTGCCCATTTTAAAATCAAGACGGGATGTTTTCTAAACGCTCTGCTCTAGGAATGATTGTGGGGCAGTCTCTGGCCTGGGCTAGTCGGGAGGTCAGACCAGATGATCACAATGGTCCCTTCTGGCCTTGGGATCGACAGGGACGGGCACTATAAAAATGCACCTATAGCAATGTAGGCCTGGCTACTCCATTCTGCCGAGGGTATCGCATTTCTGCCATAGCATCTCACATTCAGTGTATGGACCAGCTTCCTCTCCCTGCCCCACAGGCCGCTTTATACCTGCCCCCCCACCCCCCCAGCCTGCCAATGGAGTGCAGGGCTCAGGATGCACTCATGCCATGTATTGGAATGAGAAAGGTGGGATTTACCCGCATAAGGTGGTGGGGAGTTCAAGAGGTGGGTAAACCTCTCCCTGTACACTCACATCTATAGAAGTAAATACGGTCTCTGTGACCAAAATCCATCCAATGGGATAGACCCGCGGTTTTAACCTTTCTTCATTGGCAGGCCCCTAAAAAATGTCAAACGGTGGTGAAGGCCCCTTTGGAAGTCTTAGATATAGTCCACGGACCACTGGTTGAAAACCACTAGGATAGACTATGCGACCTGCTCTACACACTGATTCAGCTGCTGGAATACGGTGTCCAGTTCCGGTGCCCACAGTTCAAGAAGGATGCTGATAAATTGGCAGGGGTTCAGGGAAGAGCTCCAAGAATGATTAATGCTTTGTAGATCATGCCTCGTAATAGACTTAGACTTTAAGGTCAGAAGGGACCATTATGATCATCTAGTGTGACCTCCTGCACAACGCAGGCCACGGAATCTCACCCACCCACTCCTGTAACCCCCTAACCTATATCTGAGCCATTGAAGTCCTCAAATCGTGGTTTAAAGACTTCAGAGTACAGAGAATCCTCCAGCAAGTGACCCGTGCCCCATGCTACAGAGGAAGGCAAAAAAAACCAACAACAACCCCAGAGCCTCTGCCAATCTGCCCGGGGGAAAATTCCTTCCCGACCCCAACTATGGCGATCAGCTAAACCCTGAGCATGTGGGCAAGACTCACCAGCCAGCACCCAGGAAAGAATTCTCTGTAGTAACTCAGATCCCTCCCCAGCTAACATCCCATCACAGGCCAAATTATAGGTGCTTAATCCATTTAGCTTAACAAAGAGACGATTAAGGGGTGACTTGATTTCAGTCTATAAGTACCTTCATGGGGAACTAATATTTGCTAATGGGCTCTTCAGTCTAGCAGACAAATGTCTAACGAGCTCTAATAGCCGGACGTTGGAGCTAGGCCAATTCAGACTGGAAACAAGGTGTGAATTTTTAACAGTGAGGGGAATGACCCACTTACCAAGGGGCGTGCGGTGGAGTCTCATCACTGGCAATTTTAAAATCAAGCCTGGATGTTTTTGTAGGAGCTCTGCTCTGGTTCAAACAGGAATTATTTCAGGGGAGGTCTATGGCTTGGGCTATGCAGGAGAGCAGACTAGCTGGTCACAGTGGTCCCTGCTGGCCTCGGACTCTGAATCTTACGTACGGGCCTAACTTAAAGTCAAAGGGAGCAGTGAGATGATTGGAGGTAGGTGGGCACTGGGGCTCCTTAGAGGTTTTTAAGGCCCAGCTTGACAAAGCCCTGGCTGGGATGATTTTTAGTTGGTGTTGGTCCTGCTTTGAGCAGGGGTTGGACTAGATGACCTCCTGAGGCCTCTTCCAACCCTAATCTTCTAGGATTCTATGAATGTCTGTTTCCCACTGCTGAGTAATTTCTATGAAAGAGAAATTGTCCACTAGTTGAGGCCATAATGCTGATTTGCCTAAAAGGGGGACGGGTTGACTTAATAGGGAAAGAGTTTTTTTAATGACATTTAGAAACTAAATATCACTGCAAAAAAAATGAAGTGGAGGTGGAGGTGGCCAATATGTAGCCATTCCCCAGCCTGGTTGCAAATCCAAACACAGCAATTCTGGGCTAATGTGGACAGTGAAACTAACTAGAAACACAACAGGAAACTAACTAGCCCAGCTTTGCTGCCCTGGTGCAGTGCAATGCAAAACCATGAACATCCGCCGTAGGGACAGGCCCCTTAGAGGTGGCATTTTCCAAAGCACTCAGCATTGGCCTTTGAAAATCCCGGTCTGTAAGGGCTCCGCACACCGAGCGGTTTTCCATTCGATTCCGTCTTGCCTGTGTCTTTTTGCTCTTCCTGCAAAAGGGACAAAAACGTGCATGTTTTCCCAAGCAAGCTGTAAGCAGCACGGTGTGGACAGAGAAGCCCCTCCATATTTAAGGTTACAAACAGGACCCCGTTTGAAGACTGATTTCTGCAGCATCTTCCCCTTGAAAATATATTTTAAAAAAATCTCATCTGCCTTTTACATGTTTAGAGTCAAGTGATGTCCTAGAAAGAGGAAGGGTGATCCTGTGGTTAGGACACTAGCCTAGAACATGGAAGGCCTGGGTTTGAGTCTCTGCTCTGCCACAGACTTCTTGTGTGACCTTGGGCAAGTCCCTTAGACTCTCAGTTGCCCATCTGTACAATGGGGATAACAGCACTGCCCTGCCTCCCCGGAGTGGTGTGAGGCTCAGATCCCATGGTAATGGGGACCACATAAGTACCGCAGATAGAAGTCTCGGTGGGAATTTGTTCAGAAAACTTTGAATAAACGTGCGTTGAGCTTTGAGACTGAAAATGCATCCTTCTTGAAACTTTGGTGCCATGTCCTCCTCGCCCCTGCAGCATTCCTCCCCCGACTCAAAAGCAAAGTAGATTTTAAACCCTGACTCATGCAACGGGCGGTTTTCAAGGCCAGGAATAGCGCTGTGACGCTGGATCCCTGAAGCAGGCTGCGGAAGGCACGGGCCGCTGGGTAGTACTGCCAGAGGACAGACGACATTTGGTGTGATCCCATTTGAGCTGGGAGAACCCCGGGGAGCAAGGGACGTCATCCTCACATCAGATAGGCACAGAATGATTGCCTCCATCATTCCTTTTTCTCCTCCAGCCACTCTCCAGCCCCCAACCCAAAGCTCCAGCCCCCGGCCCCTCCCAGCACACCCAGGCCCTGCGTTGCTTCCGATCTTCAGAGGCACTTAGAGGGTCAGCGGATCTCATCCAGCGCATGGGCCAAACACCCTATAGGCTACAGCAGCTGGGAAAAAGCCCGGACCCCAGACTGCTCGCGTCCCGTTGGAGGAGGGGAAGGCTGTGCCGCCTCTAGAAGGAGGCAAAACCACGGCCCGGGTCAGCTCACGAGGGTTTGGGGGCACAGCTGCCTGAGGGTGAAACTGTTCGTCACACACACTGCTATGCCCAGAAGCCGTTATGTGCTGTGAAGAATCCCACCCACGGGGAAACGGAGCCAGCGAGCGATCAGAGCAAAGCGTTCAAATGTTTCGCAGGGCGCTAAGGTTAGGAAATGGCAGATTTCTGGTGGCTCAAGCCAGGGCTATGACAGGAGTTAATGTGAACGGGGGGTGGGGGGGGCAGCATTTCTGAAATCAGGCCACTCCTTTAGGTGCCTAAGCGTGGACCCTAAAGCCAGAAACTCTTGGCCTAAGTGTTTTGCCCCTGGCATGGCCAGGATGAGCGCCCGGCTCTTCAGCCTTCTACCCATGTGCCTTAGGCACAAGGACGCCCTGCCTGCCCCTTCTCCGGAGCAGACGCCGCCAGCCTGGGGTTCCTGCTGGCTTGATGATTAGAGCCCAGTGATCCCAAGACATTCCAAACGCGTTCCCGGCTCGCCTTGCTTTTCTGAATCTCTTCTTCCTCTTTCGAGCACCACCCTCCCACCGCCGGGAGTGTGTGTGTGTGTGGGGTGGGGGATGTGAGGGGGGGCCTGGAACAAAGCAGCCTCCCTGGATGGACTGGGATTCGTTTACTGCTGCTTGCCCCCGAGTGCTGGGATCCCTTTGGGGGTTGCACAGCAATAGGGTCATGGCGTCCAGCGAGAGCGCAGGAGATCTGAGTGTCTAAACACTGCCCAGGCCGTGACCTCGGCATCCTCCCATGGGATGGACGGAAGCGCGCAGAGGGCCAGATCCTTTGGGATGAAGGGACACTCTAGTCCAGCTGGGATCTGATCCTTCCCCATGTGGCACAGTCCATGTTATTATCCCGGACCCATCCTGACAAGTGGGAATCTAGGCAAAGCCTTAAACCTCTTCTGCAAACGCAGCTCCGTGGTGCCAGGGGTAGCTTATTACAGTTAATGATTTGCATGATGGTTTTCCTCCCTCATCCGCTCGCTCAGGGCTCGGCTGGCTGGGTCTTGCTCACATGCTGTCAGGACGAAGGTCCCGCAGCTGCACCTGCTCAGGACCCCCAACAGGTGAACAAACCAGCCAGGTGGCCTGACGGCCCCACCCCGCCTGACCTGCCGAGGAAGCCAGCGGTGCAGTTCTTAAGCCCAGCCCCAGCGCCAGCTCGCTGGCTGCGCCACGCACACACCCGCCGAGTCTCTGCTTCCCTGGGCTCGTTTCTCTCCAAGCCCTGCTCCCGCTTTGCTCCTCCACAGCTCCAGGCTAGCCCCTGCCCTGCCCCCAGCCTTGGTCAAGTCCTGTCCCTGCCTTGCTCCTGACTCAGAACCAGCCCTGACTCCGTCCTGGCTCCGACTCTGTCTCGCCCCTTGACTCTGATCACTAGGCCTCATGACCTGGTCCCCAGCAAGCTACAGCTGCTCCTGGGCTTAAGAACGGGATCGCTGCTTCCTCAGCTGCTCAGGCAGCCTCATAACGCCGTCTGCCGGACTGAGCAGGTGCAGCTGCAGGGCTGTACTCCTGACATAAGAACGGCCACACTGGGTCAGACCAAGGGTCCATCTAGCCCAGTGTCCTGTCTGCCGACAGTGGCCAATGCCGGTGCCCCAGAGGGAATGAACAGAACAGGGAATCACCAAGTGATCCATCCCCCATTGCCCATTCCCAGCTTCTGACATGCGCTCAGGGTCAAACCAACCGCCCTATGTGGGGGTCGGGAAGGAATTTCACCCTAGGTCAGTCTAGCAGTGACCTGGGGGGGTTCACCTTCCTCTGCAGCGTGGGGTGCGGGTCACTCCCCAGGATTATCGGGTTTAGTGTGGGGGTGCTGGGGGGTGTTGGTGGCCTGTGATGTACAGGGGGGCAGACTGGATGATCTGCTGAGCCCTTCTGGCCTTGAACTCTGGCCCTCTGGGATCACCTACAGGCGCCAACTGAGAGCAGGGCCCCACTGCGCTAGGTGCTGCCCATCCACCTGGGGCCTGTCTCCACGCGGGGCAGAGGTGCCACTTCCAGCATGAGCAGACATCCCCGTGATAGCGCTGACCAAGCTCGGGTTCAAACTACAGCAGCATAGCTGCAGCTGGGGGAGGGGCTAGCTGCCCCGCCTACAATCCCATCCGAGGATGCGAGGCAGGTCCCTGGGGTGCCCAGCCCCTTCCCCACTCCTGCAGCTGCAGCGACGTGGCTACTTTCAGCACACTAGCTGGATTGGAGCTAACACAGGTCTGTCTCCTTGAGCTGGAAACGACCTCCCAGCTCCAATGGGGCCACACCTGGAAGGAAGAGACAGGCCCTGCCTCGGAGAGCTGGCTGTCTACACAGGGAATCCAAGGCACAGAAGAATGAAATGACAAGCCCAAGGACGCACAGCACGTCGGTGGCAGAGTTAAGAGCAGAACACAGGACTCCTGACTCCCAGGCTGCTGCTTTAGCCACTAAGTCACGTTGCAAGTCCTTCCAAAAAGCATGTAGACCTGAGGCTAGTAGGTGTCACTCCACTGATTTCCTCCCTGGCCTCCAGGCAGTTTTTACCCTATGAAGCTTTTCCGAGGTTTGAACCCATCTCTCCTGCTGCAGCTTGTCTCTGAGACTGTCCTCGTTTGACTCGGGGCTGTTAACTGATCCCGCTCGTCTTCCCATCATCTGTTGACGTGTTTGTCAGGTTCGCCTCCCACTGCCACCTGTCACTGCTGAATGACGCTACTGCGCGGGTTTTAAAGGGAGGATTCTAGGAAGTCATCCCTGTAAAAATAGCGAGCATCACAGCCACGCACCGGTTCGTTCTTTGGAAGAATAAGCCGAGGAAGGTTGTTCTTATCACTGGGGCACTGTCAAGATAAACACCGTTGCCAATAGCTCCTTCTGCATGTTGCTAGCATCACTCCGGGCTATTAAAAGGGCAGCAATTAAAATCAAATCCATTAGAACATTTAACCATTTAAGGCATTTGTTCTCTTGTGGCGCTTTAGCTTAGTGAATCAAAGTTGGTCAATTTCAGTTTCTGGTCAGTTTCATTGTCTGGTTTAAAACAAAAGGAAGTATTTCTTCACACAGCGCAGAGTCAATCTGTGGAACTCCTTGCCAGAGGATGTTGTGAAGGCCAAGACCATAACAGGGTTCAAAAAAGTACTAGATACGTTCATGGAGGATTGGTTATTAGCCAGGATGGCAGGGATGGTGCCCCCTAGCCTCTGTTTGCCAGAAGCTGGTAATGGGCGACAGGGGATGGATCACTTGATGATTCCCTGTTCTGTTCATTCCCTCTGGGGCACCTGGCATTGGCCACTGTCCGCAGACAGGAGACTGGGCTAGATGGACCCTTGGTCTGACCCAGTGTGGCCGTTCTTATGTTCTTATGGTTGCCACACCAGATCAGACCAGCCATCCGTCTAGTCCAGAAGAAGATGCAAGGAGCTCTGCTATGGCCAGTGAGGGAACAACCTGCCCATAGGGGAAATTTCCTTCCTATCTGCCATGAGTGTGCGGTTGGCTTATGCCCTAGCTGAGGGGTTTCAAACAGGGGGCCCACAGGCAGAGCTGACTCATTTACTATCTTAATGTGGCCTGAGAGGTGCATCCAGCTTGCCCACAGGCTAAGCTTTCATTGGAAAAAAGGGACGTTTCCAGCTTCTGGCTGTAAAGTAACCCAGGGGTCAGGGGAACCGGAGGCGGTGATGTGCCTGAATCCGCAGCCAGCTCTGAACAGGGCCTCGGACGTGTGAGCTCCTCAGCACCCCAGTAACCTCATGGGAGGGTCAATCCAGGGGCCACGATAACTGGTCAGTGGCTGATCAGTTCAGAGGAGGGACTGGGCACAGACCACGCCAAGATGGGAGTTGGGAGCTGCAGCAGGGAGGAAACGCAGAAGCCACACGGAGAGACAGGAAAGAAGGAGCGAACCAGAGGGCTGAGGAACGTAAGGGCCAGGACAGCAGCGGCCCGACAGCTCTCCCTGGCCATGTATTCACTGCGGGGTAGCTGGGTGAGGAGGATGCCCTGCCCCTGCCTGGGGTGACCACGGCAAGTTCACCTCGTGGTCTGCACCGTGTTTTCCCTGGGGCGAGTCCCTGGGTATTACCCGCTGGGTAACAGCCCCGCCTTTCTCAGCAGGGACCAGCCGGCTGGTGAGTGCTGCTGGATGTGACAACAAGGTGCTGTAGAAGCAACTGCTAAGAGCTTGGCTCCCGGCCCAGGGCCCGCCTGCCCTCTCTGTGCACGCCGCCCGTGGACAGGCGCTTTGCTGGGCGCGGGGGCGGGACGCAGTGGAGACCCAGAACCTACAAGGGAGTCAGGCGCCTAAATGCCTTTGAGGATTGGGCCTAAACGCATCCCCCAGCTCCTCAGTAACCACGGCGTCCGCCTCGCCTCCACAGTGCCGGCACCTCCAAAGAACCAGGCTGGAACCCAGGGCAGAGGGAGGCCCCGGGAGAGATTAGAGGGGAGCAGGGGGACCTGGGAGGAAGGTGGGGTAGAGGGGGTGCTGGGGGAGGTCCAGGGGAGCAGGGGGCGACTCGCTACAAAGCCCATCTCGTCCCCACCTCCTTAACTGTGCCCACTTTCTGCTGCCCATGGGGGGCTCTGCTGCCTGGGCAGTCCTGCTGCTCACTCCCGACACTGCCTGACTCTACCTGCAGTGTCCCCGGCTCCCACTGCGCCGACCCAGCGCCGAGCCCCCCGCCCGGGCCCAGCTGCAGTGTCCCCGGCTCCCACTGCGCCGACCCAGCGCCGAGCCCCCCGCCCGGTCCCAGCTGCAGTGTCCCCAGCTCCCACTGCGCCGACCCAGCGCCGAGCCCCCCGCCCGGTCCCAGCTGCAGTGTCCCCGGCTCCCACTGCGCCGACCCACCGCCGAGCCCCCCGCCTGGTCCCAGCTGCAGTGTCCCCAGCTCCCACTGCGCCGACCCAGCGTCGAGCCCCCCGCCTGGGCCCAGCTGCAGTGTCCCCAGCTCCCACTGCGCCGACCCACCGCCGAGCCCCCCTGGGTCTCCTGCACTACAGGGCAGGGTTTAACCCTTCTGCCTTCCCCGCAGCCAATAACACTCACAAATCTGTAGCTCTTTGTAAGGAAACCAACACCTCTCTTTAAGGAAGAAAAAAAATCACGATTTTGGGCCCAATAGCTTCGAGTTAAAGTGGCCAGGTGCAATTTCCATGTCAGTCTCACCACCTGCTGCTGGGCCATCTATCTGGGCAGGAGACAGCAAAGCGCAGTGCCACAGAGCCAGGGCACGACTGTTCCGTGACACAGACCCAGCTGTGGTGAGTTGTTCTGGGTTTTACGGACCGGGGCATCGTTTGAACACGATTCTGGGCCTTCGAGGTTGAAGTTCTGCACCTGCCTCTCCTGCCTGCCCTTCACAGCACCGCCCCCGGCAGCAGAGCCCCGCAGATATTTAGTAGAGCAGGGATCAGGCAGAGCCAAGGGCTGATTTTTAAAATTATACATCTATGAAATCTCTTGCTGCTTCCAACTAAGGCCTCTAAACTGTGGCCAGGTCTGCAGCTGTCATGTGGGGGACGGGGGGCTACATGGCTAGCCGAGGTGTGATTGCCACATGGGTTTGCAGACCGGTGCTCGCTTTGCCCACCTCGCACAGCTAAAAATTGCAGTGAGGCCGCGGCAGCACAGAACCGGGCTATCTGCATGGGCTCTCGTTAGCCGTCCCGCAGTGCTGTGGTCACCGCTCCGACTGCAGGCTAGATAGACCCACAGCGCTTCATGCCCAGCATCCACATGTGGGAGCCTCGCGTTTGATCACTAGCCTTGGGCGAGTGCACGATGCTTAGGAACCCCCCCTTTCAAACTGGGGTGCCAGTCTTGTGGGCACCGTGCTGCCAACTGGGGTTCTGGAGTGGCCACTGGAAGCCGGCCAGGCCCAGCGCCTTTCATCACGGCAGCCCTGTTTGGACACTGCTGGCTCGGCGTTGAGCTGCCTGCCTAGAGGGGATGTTTCTTAGCCCGTTGGTAGGAGCGGGATTTGCACAGCTTTGGGGAGGGGGTGGGTGGTGGGGCTAAACCAGAGCAATCCATTTCCACCGCGGCCACATTGACACCCATCAGCAGCCTCTTCACCGCAGGCGCTTCTCCGGTCAGGATCTCCACTGCCTTTCGAACCCGTCAGGCACACCTGGCCGGGAGCCCTGCGTGTTCCCCGCTGGAGCTCATGCAGCAGCCAGTGCTCAGTGGCTGGTGAAGGACTTTCCTCGTAAGCCGGCCGACCACTGGCCTCCTGCTTTGCTAATGCTGCGACACCAGCCACAAACAGCCCCAGGAGATGGGGCCCTGCCCGAGGGGGATTTCCGTGTCCAAGGCTGGGCCGGGAATTACCCGATAAATATGGCCCCGACTCCTTAGCAAAGCTCGGCGTTCCCCTTATTCTGCAGCGGCAGAATGTGCCAGGGAGTCCAGCCCCGACTGCAGAATCTCAGCGTGGGGTGAAAAATTCAACCCCTGGGATGGATTCTTCAGGACCCGGCTCTGCACCCACGGGGCTCCTCCAAAGCCCAGGCCAGGAAACAGCAGCACTTTGCAGGGACACGGCCCCCGCCAGAGGGATCTCAAAGCACATCGCCAACGGTAACGCCTCGCATCGACCTGGGGGCGGAGCTATTAGCATTTCCCCTTTGCTAGGGGAGGGAACCAGCGACTTGCGCAAGGACATAAATACAAGGAGCTGGGAATGGAACCCAGGAGTCCTGAGGCCAATTGCTCTGCTCTGCGCCCCACCAGCGGGGACGGGCGAAGGTGAAGAGAGGCTGGAGTCCGTCACCTGACTGTCGCTGTTGTAGCTCTTCTCTGAGAACGCATCATGCCACAACTCAGCCGCGGAGCCCGGCTTTCCCTTTGTCCCACCATGGGCTTAAGCCACCGCGACCCCGGCGCTTTCCAGGGGGCTCCCCTTGCTTTGGCAGTTGTTGTGCTCCGGGCTGTGCCTCTTTGCGATGACAGGTCACCCTCAGCCCACTGGGCTTCCAGAGGGTAGGGGCTGTGCTGATCTCAGCTGGCCCTGGGGCTGTCACACACACACATCTCCTTCCCGCACTGCAGACGCAGCCAGGCTGTAGCCTAGGGGCATTGACGATTTCCAGCCGTTGACGGGACAAGACACCGGCATGCGTCCGGTAGGGAGCAGCCCTGCACCGGCCCTTCAGAGACGCATTCGGGGGCATCCACTCGGTTTCTCCATCTTTAGCTGCTCGGATCCCAGGGAGCTGGAATCAGAATCTTGGCCCAAGTCCACAGCTCTTTGCAGCCCTGGGCCAATCCAAGGCTCTGAACTCACCGGAGACTCTGGGCCAGGGCCTGGGGCTGCCTCTGTGGGAAGGTGCCTGCCCAGCATGCAGCAGCACCGGGCGCCGGGAGAGGGAGGCAATAAAGAAAGGGCAATACCAGAGCTGGAGCCAGCGGCTCGGCCCATTGCAGTGCCAGGTCCCCGGAGCGCTGGGCCCAGTGATGAGCGCCCATGGCAGACAGCCATGGAAAGGTGCCGGAGATGCTCTCAGAGGGAGGGACTCTCAGAGCCAGGCTGGAGCAGATGTGTCAGTGAGGGGCTGAAGGCCCAACGCTGTCAGCGAACACGAGACCCAGGGGGCACGAGGAGAACTAACCACCAGCGCTTGGGAGCAAACACTTTCCCCATGCAACGGCGCCCACAGCCACCAGGGAGTCAGGGATTGGCTCGGGACTGGGAGCTGCGTCTTTGATGGCTCTGAATGTCATCAGTGCCTGTGGAGCATCAAGTCCTGGGTACTGGCAGAGACCCTGGGTTAGAGCGACCGGGGGTCTGGCTAGATCTCAGCTCGGAGCCGGCGTGACACGAGGGGAGGATACCGGCGTAGCTGGCCAGTGTTTGCTCTGGTGAGAGAGGATCCGGGTGTCACGGAGTATTGGGGGACTCAGGGCCCTGCACCCCCGGCTTCCTGCGATTCACCATGACTCTCAGCCAGCCAGTAAAGCAGAAGGTTTATTTGGATGACAGGAATACAGTCCAAGGCAGGTCTTGCAGGCACAGACAACAGGACCCCCTCAGTTAAGTCCAGCTTGGGGTCCCAGGGCATTCCAGCCCACCCCCCTTCGGGGGGGTCAGAGCCATCTCTGTCTCCCAGCCATCTCTCCAGCTCGCTTCCAGCACTCTGCCTTCAGCGACCCCTCCCACAGCCTTTGTTCAGTTTCCCGGGCTCAGGAGTCACCTGGCCTTCAACCCCTTCCTGGGTTCTCATGTTACACACCCAGGTATGTGCCCTCGGGCAGATCCCATCCTCCAATGCAGACTATCCCAGCCCCACTCCCCTGTCAGCATTCACAGACCACAGTGAGAACAGGCCCAGTTCGTCACATCTCCCCCCTTCGAGACCGAACTGAGCAGGGTCACTTTAGCCAGTGACCCGGGGAAGTTCGAACCTACCCCCGTTCCCATGGATGCCCCGCATCCCTCCCATTCCTTGGTGAGAATTACACCAGGCCCCTCCAGTTTCACGCCCCCCCTTAGGTTGGGGGTGCTTGATGGCACTCGCAGTTCGCATGTGGGAAGGTTTATGCGGCCTGTGCCCTTTTCCCACCCCCATACCTCTGGGGCTCCAACTGGGCTGTGGTCTTCTCCCAGCGCTCCAGTCTGGAGGTCTGTGCGTTGGGCTCTCTTGGTTTAGAGCCGCCCTTTTTACCTTGGCCACCCTCCGGAAAGGCTCCTCTATGCTGGGCAAGGGTCCTAAAGCTGTTTTCCCCTTGTCCCAGGCCTTCCTCCCCCTCTGACAGGGGTCACAGGATCCGCAGTACCGTCGGACAGTAACAAAGACCCCAGGCCAGTAAAAGCTCCGTAGCAGCCTCTGCTGGGTACGCCAGGTTCCCTGGTGCCCTGAGAGGGGAATGTCATGGGCCCGGCACAGCAGCTGGCGGCGATACTTCTGGGGTACCACCAGCTGCCTCCTGATCCCCCCTGACTCCATTTTCCCTGGGGGAGCCCATTCTCGGTACAGGAACCCCTTCTCCCACAGGAACCTTTTCCGGCCACCTCGTCCCATGGTC
This sequence comes from Chrysemys picta bellii, assembly GCF_011386835.1. Taxonomy (NCBI): domain Eukaryota; kingdom Metazoa; phylum Chordata; order Testudines; family Emydidae; genus Chrysemys; species Chrysemys picta. Next base: position 5,072,060 of record NC_088792.1, read on the forward strand.
TGTACCGCATTGAGGTCGGCCAGGTCCCTTATCTTCCGCAAGGAGGGATCTTTCTGCACCTCGGCCTGGAACTCAGCAGCTGGGACAGGGATGGCCACCTGCTCTTTCTCGCCCGCTGGGTCCGAAGCTGCAGCCTCCCTGAGCCGTGTCCCTGGGCGTTCCCTCCCCACCAGGTTAGGGTCCTGCGCCTCAGGCAAGGCACCCCCCGCAAGGCCAGGGCGCAGTGCCCCTCGCCGGCTCTGACCGCGGGTCACAACTAAGGCGGTCTGGGGGCTGCTTGGCCAGTCCTCTAGGTCCCCCCCCATCAACACCTCAGTGGGCAAATGGTGGTGCACTCCCACGTCCTTGGGGCCCTCCTTGGCCCCCCATTTCAGGTGTACCCTCGCTACGGGAACCTTGAATGGGGTCCCGCCCACCCCGGTCAGGGTCAGGAAGGTGTTGGGCACCACCCGATCTGGGGCCACCACCTCGGGCCGGGCCAGTGTCACCTCTGCGCCCGTGTCCCAGTATCCATAAACTTTCTTCCCATCCACCTCCAGGGGAACAAGGCACTCGCTCCGCAGGGACAGCCCCGCGCCAACCCTGTAAACGGAGAACTTTGAATCCGGAGCATCTGGCCCCCCAGAGAAGCTGGCCTGGGGCCCTTCTCTTTCTTGAGCAGTTGATAAGCTGCCAGCCCCTCTTGCGTGAGAAGCCTGCCCCTCGTCCGTCTGGGCCTCTACCAAGTTAACCCGGTGCGGGTTCGGTCTGCTCAGTCTGTCCTTGAGCTTGGGGCACTGGGCCCGAACGTGGCCTCTTCGGCCGCAGTAATAGCAGCTCATGTCCCGTGGGTCCCCTCGAGCTGGTCGGTTGTCCCTGACGCTGGGCATTCCCCGTGGGAGGGGATTCCCCATATTCCCCCTTTGGGAGGTCCCAGGGTGACTCTCTCTCTGCATCGCGGCGGGCCTGTTCCTTTGGGGCTCCTCCCTGCCACCCCCTGACCGGCTCTTTACAAACTCATCAGCCAGCTGCCCTGCGTGTCGCGGGTTCTCTGGCTTTCTGTCCACCAACCACAGCCTCAGGTCGGATGGGCACCGCTCATACAGTTGCTCCAGTACCAGCAGTTTGACCAGGTCCTCCTTCGTCTGGGCCCCACCAGCCCACTTGCTGGCGTATCTTTCCATGCGGACGGCTAGTTGCAGATATGAGATCTCAGGGGTTTTATCCTGACTCCGGAACCTTTCCCGGTACATCTCAGGAGTCAGCCCAAACTAACGTAGCAGGGCCTTTTTGAATAGCTCGTAGTCCCCTTTCTCTGCCTCTCCCAGTTGGCGGTACAATGCCACGGATTTGGGGTCCAGTAAGGGGGTAAGGACCCGGAGTCTGTCCGCGGGATCAACCCGGTGCAGCTCGCAGGCCGTCTCAAAGGCCTCCAGGAAGTCATCCATGTCCTCCCCCTCCTTGTATGGGGCCATGATGCACTTATCAAAGCTCCGTGCAGTCCTGGGTCCCCCCTCACTCACCGCAGCCGGGGGTTCGCTGCCCTTCAATCTCGCCAGTTCCAGGTCATGCTGACGCTGTCTCTCATTCTCCTCCCGTTCATGCTGTCTCTGTCTCTCTTCACGCTGATGCTGTCTCTCTTTCTCCTCCCGTTCATGCTGTCTCTGTCGTTCACGATCCTCCAGCTCTCTCAGTTTTAGCTCTTTCTCCCATTCCAGCCAATTCCGCTCCCCGGATGCCGAACGTCGCCGGGGGGATCCCCTGCTGGCCGGGAGGGTCACGGCGCCTTCGGTATTTGCTGGGCTCCTCCCCACCCTTCCCCTAGGCATAGGAAGGAGGGGTCTCGTGAAGCCCTCAGCAGCCGGCTGACCACTCCCAGCTGGGACAGACACTGGGGCCTGCGCTGCATTGGCAAGGCTGCTTCCCTGAGACACAGGGATCAGTTCATTCGCGCGATCTTCCTCCTCCAGCCGGGCAATGAGCTGTGCTTTGGTGAGCCTCCCAATGCACAGCCCCCTCTGCTTGCACAGCTCCACCAGGTCGCTCTTAAGCCGCTTGGCATACATCTTCCTGCTGGCCACTCACCGGCCTGTGTGCTCACAGCTCCCCACAGTTCCCAGGGGGACCCCTAGTGTGCCAGCCCTTCTCGAGGTCACCGCCTCTCTGCCAGGGTCGAGCTGCAGACTCCTCCGCCCCTGGGACCACTCGCTGCGATCCCCCCGGGGGACCCTGTTACTGCAAAAGTCCTTCTCGCTGGTCACACACTCCCAGGGGTAATAACCGTCTCTCTCTCACTCTTCAGCACGCCTGGTCCCCGTCAATCCCCCTTCGTTTTACTGCTCCCCAGTCACTTACTGCAGGAAGCGCCGTCCACGGGGTGCAGTAGATCCCACTGCTGCCACCAGTTGTCACGGAGTATTGGGGAACTCAGGGCCCTGCACCCCCGGCTTCCTGCGATTCACCATGACTCTCAGCCAGCCAGTAAAGCAGAAGGTTTATTTGGATGACAGGAATACAGTCCAAGGCAGGTCTTGCAGGCACAGACAACAGGACCCCCTCAGTTAAGTCCAGCTTGGGGTCCCAGGGCATTCCAGCCCACCCCCCTTCGGGGGGGTCAGAGCCATCTCTGTCTCCCAGCCATCTCTCCAGCTCGCTTCCAGCACTCTGCCTTCAGCGACCCCTCCCACAGCCTTTGTTCAGTTTCCCGGGCTCAGGAGTCACCTGGCCTTCAACCCCTTCCTGGGTTCTCATGTTACACACCCAGGTATGCGCCCTCGGGCAGATCCCATCCTCCAATGCAGACTATCCCAGCCCCACTCTCCTGTCAGCATTCACAGACCACAGTGAGAACAGGCCCAGTTCGTCACACCGGGACACCCGTCTGGATGGAGCAGCATGTGAGATCCCGGGGGTTGGCCATGGACAGCCCTGCAGCCTGCTCCAGTGTAACCGGCTCAGGGGAGCAGAGCAGCTGAACTAATGGTCTGACCTGGTGTGAGACTGACGAAGGGTCCGTCTCCACCAGACTACAAGCCCCGCTGCATGGCTGTGGCCACCTCGGGCTCACGGGGGCTAAAAACTACCATGTAGATGCTGGAGCCTAGGCTCTGGGATCCTCTTGCCCTCGCTGGGTCCCAGAGCCCAGGCTCCAGGCCCAGCCTGAACGCCTACACAGCAATTTTACAGCCCCGCAAGCCCATCAGCCGAGCCGGGCCAGCCGGGGGTTTCATTGCTGTGTAGACGTGCCCAAAGGGGATCCCAAGCGGTACGGCCCAGGGGTCTGGCGGGTTGTGGCAGTTGGGGGATAGTGGCCTTTGTGGACCAGCACTCTGAGCTGGTCTGACAGGGAGGCCTCTGAGCTCGGCTGCAGCTGGCCATGTCCTCCCGGGGCAGAGGTGGCAGGGAGCTGGTCCGTGAGGCACCCGGACTAGGGGCAGGCGCACGACCTGACCCTGCTGAGTCGCTGGAGAGCTGGGTGAGGAGCCAGGGCGCTCCGGCTGGTGCGTCAGAGACAAGCTCGTTCCCGTGTGAATACCTTGCACGGCGCCTTGGCGGGGGCCAGGGGGGACTCTCCAGAGGGCCGGGGAGGGAACCAGGAGTCCAGCCACATCTTCCTGTCTCTGGGCTGGTCCCCTGGGCTCACGCGCCTTGTGACACGGCCGGGGGAGAAGAACACGCGCGGCCCGAGAGCGGCTCGCTCAGGGCCTGGGGGGACACACACTGCTAGTGAAGGACACGGGGGTCACGCTCCTGGAGGCCGAGGCTGGTTAGCCGCAGGATGGGTCCAGCATGGGTGGCAGACCCCCAGCTGCTCCCCAGCTTCTCCCAAGCCGCCCCACGGGCTGGAAACACCCCTCGCCCCCCAGTGATGCCAGGCCTGGTGGCGGGACCCCCAGTGGCTCAGGAATTGGACGGGGACCCACCAAATGTGCTGCAGTTAGAAAGGCAGCAGCTGGTAACGGCCTCCCAGCCTGGCGAGAGGAAAGGCTCCGAATCCCAGCCCAGGGACGGCCATGGTGTCCTGGAGGCTTTATTTCACACTGTGTTTCCCTGAGCGACGGACAGGGCGTTCCCAGGGCTGTCACTTGCCTGGGAAAAGGTACCGAAGCAGCCATGTCTGGGGTGGGTGTGTGGGGGTGGGGGGAGGACAAGGCTTTTGGAGGGAGAGGTTCGGCAGAACTACCTGGAGCCAGGCAGCTGCTGGGTGAGCTCCCATCACCAACTCTGCCAGTGCCCCTTGTTCCTAACCCAGAGCTCCCCCTTACTGTGCCAGGCCTGGCCCAGCCCCTGCTCTTCAATCCAAGTCGCAGCCCTCCCTCCTGCGATTCTAATCGCAGCCCCCAGTGTTCCCTCCTATACATAGAATAGTGCAAGGAACTGGCTAGTGTGGGAGTGCATGCGTGCCACTGCCCTCTGCTGGGTGGAATCAGAATTGCTCCACTGTGTGTCATAGGCCTCATACTGCTAAGGGAGATTCTCCTTTTGCTCAAGTGGCAGGGGCCTGTGCTTTGGGAGCAGAAGGAGCTGGGGGCAGCAAAATGGCAATGGCAAAGTCCTAGGTGGCCAGGGGCTTAGTACCACACGTTAGAACAAAGTCTCCTTTCGGAGACCATCCCGAGGGCCAGGGAAACACACAGGCTGTGCTCTGGCTGGTGGCGGCAACGCTCAGTCTCCAGCAGGGGCCACCTCCCCCGGGAGCAGGCTGGACAGCCCCCACGGCGGCTCCCCATCTCCCTGCTGGCTCTGGGGCGTGTGCAGGGTGGCTGGGGAGAGGAGGAACCAGCAGCTGCGGCTTGAAGAGTTGGGCAGCTGGTCCCGGGGTCTAATGCCCACAGGCTGCTCAGCACTGTCCTGGGCGCAGCTGTGACGTTATTGACATGGACTGTGCCCGTATAGATCATTGTTGCAACCAAGGTCCTATAGTTGCACCAACTCTTGTACAAAGGTGGTCAAGTGAGGTGTCTATGGAGAGGTTGTAATTTGCTGGTTATGATTATGTTGTCTGTATGTGTGTATCATTTTTGTATTTGAAGTTATGAATATTGGCTGTGTACTTGTAGCTCAATGTGTTTGATTCTAAGTAGCACCAGTGAAGCATTTGGCCAACTTATTGTGAAGAGACTCTTCAGATTAAGTGCCCAATCAAGAAACACTTAACTGACAATGGACCTGGGGAGACTCCAATCCACACATGATTCTTGGGAACGTTCAAGGTAGCATGTGAGCAATGGCTGCTCTACCTGTAAAGAACTGAGTCGTGCCTGGACATGTGACTTGCCCATGTGACGCCAAACTCCACTTTGCTGCTGTGATTTTCCACAGTAAGAACAAAGGGGTCCTTCCACATGGCAGAGGATATAAAAGGCCCTGGAAACCCCTCCATTTTGTTTTCGATCCTGCTTCTTACCTCTTTGCTACAAACTGAAGCTCTGAACAAAGGACTGAAAGACCATCCCAGATGGGGATGTTCCAGAGACTTGATTTTGAACCTGCAGTTTATTCCATCACTGCTACAAGCCTGAACCAAGAACTTTGCCATTACTGTATGTCATTGATTCCATTTAACCAATTCTAACTCTCATCTATAATTCTTTCTTTTTATGAATAAAGCTTTAGATTTTAGATTCTAAAGAATTGGCAACAGCGTGATTTGTGGGTAAGATCTGATTTGTATATTGACCTGGGTCTGGGGCTTGGTCCTTTGGGATCGAGAGAATCTTTTTTTTTACTGGGTTATCGGTTTTCATAGCCATTCATCCCCATAACGCGTGGCACTGGTGGTAATACTGGGAAACTGGAGTGTCCAAGGGAATTGCTTGTCTGACTTCTGGTTAGCCAGTGGGGTGAGACCAAAGTCTTGGCTGGTTCGGTGTGCAAAGGACCCAGCCTCGGGCTGTCACTGCTCTGCTCTCAGCAGTTTGTCCTGAATTGATACTCTCCGTCGTGTCCCGCCAGAGGCGGCATCGTTACAGCAGCAAGCTAGCTCCACAACATCTGGGCCCCACTCCTCTGCGGGAAACACCCAGTCCCCACTCCAGGCAGGGCGAAGACCCCGAGGATGGTGGCACGTTGGCTGCTGGGAGGGGGGCCGTCTCCATGGGTGGTGATGGTGCCTGGCCCACCCATCCCAGGCAGGGAGAGAGGCTGGGTGACTGCAGCGTCGCTCTCCCAGTGAAGCCCTGCTCCTGAGGGGCCTCCAGATGCGTGAAGCTGGGAATTTCACTGGTAGCTGAGCGTGCCCGGCCATTCCAGGCCCAGCCAGCACGCTGCAGGCTGGGGGCGGCTGGGAACAGCACGCTATTAAAAGCCTCTTGCCTGGGTTTGATTGGGAGATGTAACTTGTACCAGCTGGTGCCTAGATCTCAAACTCCCTCTGCTTAACCCTTTGCCAGGCTCCCAATTCTAGGTGAGAAGACACAGCAAGCGCCCCTAGAATGACAGCCTGTGGCCCTGTGCTCCACCAGCTGGGCACCAGGGCGACCATGAAGTGGCTCTGGGCAGAAAGGGGCTGGGGCTTGTACTGCATGGTGGCTGGAGTCCCTTCGCCCACTCTTCATTGTTATTGATCTCACTTTGCCTGCTCAGGTGCCGCATCCGAGCGGCTCTCAGAGTACGTCAGCAACACAGGAGAAGCCCCACAGCTCCCCCGTGAAGGAAGGAATGAGCAGGGATTACCACCCATCACTGAAATGAAGCCACCTCTGGGGCAGAACGCAGCAGCTGTCCAACGGAACACAGCAACACAGCACAGCAGTTTGGGATGGACAGTGAAGATGAACCCCATATCCAAGGGGCTCTGCAGGGGGATTGCCAGGAGGCAGAGGGGATCCCCCAAGTCAGAATTGGCCCAGGGAACCCAACACTTCAAAAGCACTGCGGGATTTTTAGTAAGTAGCTGGGGGCCTGGTCCATGACAGGGACTCCGAGGTGCTACAATAATATAAATAATAACCATGATTGGCCAACATCTCCCTGATACAGGCCCCCCAGCAGCACAGCGCCCCCTAGTGTTATGCTGGGCTGTTGGCTCACTACTGACTGGGGAAAGCGCACCACCCACCGCATGGCCCGCACCACGTCTCGAAGCAACGAAGCATTTCTTGGAGGCCTCCCATCCAAACACTGACCCAGCTCCACCCCGGGGGGGCTGAGAGCTGCTGGGGTCACAGTGCAAGGGGAGAAGGCTGCAGGGCTCCCCTGGGTGCTGCTGTTCAGCTGGCACCCATCTCAACAATCACGCCACCTCAGCCCCAGCCCACCTGAAACTGACGGGGAGCTCTGTGGTGAGAACCACCCTCCCTGGGACTCAGGAACGAGGTGTCCCTCTCCTGGAGCATTCGGCAGATACAAGGGGCCACGCCCCAAACTCGCATTGGCACTGGGGATCAGCCTCGAGGCTGGGGGCGGGGCAGGGGTGGTCGTTTTTGTGCTATTAGAAAGCTGGCAACCCTACTGGGAACGAGGCCCGGAACAACTTCCCAGGGCGGCGGTGGATTCTCATCACTGGCCATTGGTAAAGCCAGGTTGGCAGTTTCTCTACAAGACCTGCGTAATTCAGGGCCGGCCTATGGCCTGTGTGAGGCAGGTCAGCCTAGGTGAGCCCAGCGCTCCCTTCGAATCTGTAAAAAGCGAGGGCGATAAAGCCCAGCTCCAGCTGCAGCCCGCTAACAACCAAGGGAGGAGTTATGATTCCCACCCCTCTGAAGGCCTGATGGAGCCCCCCGTGCTCTGTCCCTCCACCCTCTCCACCTGTGGGCCCCTGCCGCCACCCCGAACTGTTCACTCTCATGCCAGGGAGAGGGGGCCCCTTTCCACTGCAGCACCAGCAGGGGTCCCTCCAATTTTTCCCACCCGTGCTTGGAATGAATTTTGTTATGTGCACCAATATGGAGGTGATGTTCATGTGGAGGGTTCGGAGGGTGGAAGGGGGCTCAAGGTTGTGGCAGAGGGTTGGGGTGCAGGGGATGAGGGCTCCAGCTGGGGGTGCGGGCTCTAGGGTGGGGCCGGGAATGAGGGTTTGGGATGCAGGCTGCCCCGGGGTCTACAGCAGGGAGAGAGGACTCCCCCCAGCTCTCTCTCCCTGCAGCAGCACCTGGGCTGGGGGGAAAGTCGCCTCGCCCTGCCGCAGCAGCTCTGGGGCTGGGGCGGCTGGATAGGTGCCCCTCCCCCAGCCGGGGCAGGGCCGAGGTTGAGTTGAGGCTGGGGGAGGGGAGCCCTGGCCGTGGCAGGTCTGGGCTGCCCCTCCCCCGGCTGCGCGGATTCCCTGAGCACCTGCGCAGTGCTTAATAGGCTGCTGCGCGGCCGCGCGGCTTACAGGGAACTCAGAGCACCAGAGCTCTCCGCAGGTCGTTGAGACCCACAGGGGACCTTGGGCTTGGAGGATTCCCCGTTACGGTGGCATTTGCGGGAACCCAGGCCATTCAGGCATTTCAAATCAGGGCCATCGGGCTGGATTCTGATGCAGTGCAGTCCGCAGAGACGCCGGCTTTACACGCATGTGACTGAGAGCAGAGTCTGGGCCCTGGCCGTGTGTCGACGTAGCAGATCAGTGCTGTGACGGAGCCTGCACTAGCCTACCTGGCCGGCTTGCTCCCGTCCTTCTCAGAGATCAGAGCCTGCAGCACCAAGCGGGCACGTGCCTGGGTGTTACTATCTGACTGGTGACCAGGCTTGAGGGCAGATGCACAGGGAGTCTTCAGGCAGGTGCTGGGGCAGGGTGCATAGGTGGGAGAAGCCCAGGGCTCTGCCGAAGCAGGTGGAAGTGTGACCTTCAGCAGGTATTGTCACGGAGTATTGGGGGACTCAGGGCCCTGCACCCCCGGCTTCCTGCGATTCACTGCGACTCTCAGCCAGCCAGTAAAGCAGAAGGTTTTTTTGGATGACAGGAATACAGTCCAAGACAGGTCTTGCAGGCACAGACAGCAGGACCCCCTCAGTTAAGTCCAGCTTGGGGTCCCAGGGCATCCCAGCCCACCCCCCTTTGGGGGGGTCAGAGCCATCTCTGCCTCCCAGCCATCTCTCCAGCTCGCTTCCAGCACTCTCCCTCCAGCGACCCCTCCCACCGCCTTTGTCCAGTTTCCCGGGCTAAGGAGTCACCTGGCCTTCAACCCCTTCCTGGGTTCTCATGTTACACACTCAGGTATGCGCCCTCGGGCAGACTCCCATCCTCCAATGCAGACTATCCCAGCCACACTCCCCTGTCAGCATTCACAGACCACAGTGAGAACAGGCCCAGTTCGTCACAGGTATCAGTTCACATCATGGATCGCTCAGCCCCCAGCCCCCAGAGCCAGACGCTGCTCATTGCAACGGCCCCAGTGGTCCTTCTGGCTCTGCCATACCCTTCCTATGATGCCAGGGCGTGGGCCGTGGGGTCTGACCAGGACCAGATGGGTGCCTATGGATGGGTTCCTATTTTTGTGGGAATCAATCAATAACCAACCCCTGCCTGGCTTCCACTAGGACCCTCTGGAGCGTGGCACCGATCCAGGAAAGCTCACACCAGCCGCACCCAGGAAAACACAGCTCTTTTTATTCACAAGTTGTACGAGCATCATTGGCATTTCCTTACTACGAAGAGCCCCTGTGGGGCCCGTTATCTGTACTGGCCTTATTATTTCTAGAGCAGCCGAAGCATGCCTGGGGCTGTAAGAAAGGTCAGTGCTCAGAGGAGTTTACAATCCTATCCAGGCAAATACAGCTCTTGGGGCAAACCTTCAAACATGAGAAGGGGTGTGCGGGGGAGGGAGGGAAAGGGGGTGCAGCGGTCAAGAGATCAGCAGAGGAGCCTCATGGGAAAAGTGGGCGTTGAGATGTGTTGCTGGCCCTTTAAGGGAGGCAAAGGACCCAGGCCAGAACAAGAGACTTCTGGGAGGTGTAGTTCCCCGAACTGATAGGAATTGTAGGCCTGGCAGTAATGCATGCTGGGAAGGGGACTGGGCTATAAGAGTCCTCTCTCTGCTTAGGGAAGGGACATTCCTTTCTATCCCCGGTACAAGGAGGGAGTGGAAGGAGGAGGTGCTTGGTGCATGCAGGGCTGCTGGCTGCTCTGAGAGTGGCTGAAGGTGTGAAGCCAGGGGTGGGAGAAGGGGCTGATGGGAGCAGTGAAAGGAGAGGGTAAAAAGAAGCAGAATGAATGGGAGTAGGAGTGGGGGACGGGGGGAGGTGGCCAATGCGGGGGAAGGGGAAGACCTTGGCACCTGCATGCTGGATGGACAGGATGGGTGTGACGTGGGGAGAAGAGCAGCTTATGCCAGTGGAGATAGGAGGTGACCGGGGAGCAGTGGGTGGGATAGAGAGGGGGAGGGTGGATTGGAGGGATTCAAAGAGGAAGGACGGGACTAGGAAGAACTGGAAGAGAGGAGGCCAGGGAGCGAGGAATTCTGAGAAGGGCAGGCTGGGGCAGCCGTGAGAGGAGGATTGGGCGGGAAGACAATGAACTCAGCACAGGGGCTGGCTGGGGAAACCTCGGGGAGGTGGAAGCAGGCAGGTGGTGAAAGATTGGGGATGGGGGGTGTCATGGAGTTGGGGAAGACAAAGCCTTGCACCCCCAGCTTCCTGACTCTCAGCCAGCCAGTAAAACAGAAGGTTTATTTAGACAACAGGAACACAGTCTAAGAGGTCTTGCAGGTACAGACAACAGGACCCCTGCAGTCAGGTCCATCTTGGGGGGCCAGGGGAAGCCAGGAGGTCTGTCTGGCCTCCCCTCCATTTTCCCAGCCAGCTCCAAACTGAAACTCTCCAGCCCCTGATCTGCCTTTGTCCCTTTCCTGGGCCAGGAGGTCACCTGATCTCTTTGTTCTCCAGCACCTTCAGTTGGCACCTTTGCAGAGGAGGGGCCCAGGCCATTAGTTGCCAGGAGACAGATTGCCGGCCATTCTCTGTGCAGACAGTATCACAGGGGCCCTCTTGGGCTCTGCAACAATCACACCCCCTGATCCCCCCACCTAGATACCTAAGAAATGCATAGGGGAAACTGAGGCACCCACATAGTATTCAGAGAAAACATTAAGAGCATTCCCACTTCATCACAGGGGGTCAGCCAAGAGGTGGAAGAGGAGAGAGCCAGGGGCAGCCGCTAACAGAGAGGGCAGAAGAGCTGCTAAAGGAGAAGTTGGTGAGCTGGGAGCCAGGGGAACCCAAGGAGGAGAGAGGGTGAGGGCATGATCCCCCGAGCCAGCAGCCCAGAGGACCACCAATGAGAGGAGCCTTGGGACTCTGGCTCCATGCTATGCAAGGGTAGAGGCTCGAGCAGCTGTGGGGGGCTCGGCCCCATCCCCCCAGACAGCACCCCCTGCGAACATCGCTGCTGTAGGTGCTGATTGGCCGCCCATAGTGGCAGCTGCAGCAGAGCGGTTACGGATCAATTCAACCCCAGCAGCACTACAGGCTGGAATTGGGAGACAAGGGCTGCCTGGGTGATGCAGAGAGGGGCTTTCCTGGGCGGGGTCTGGCCTGGGTGACTGTCTCTCCCCTTCCGCTGCGGTCCGGCCGGTGACTCGGGGCATGTCTCTGGGGTGCTCCTTGCAAAGCTGGTCCCAGAACTTCTGGGGGCTCTGTGCCTCCGTGTCCCTCGTTCCAGGGGGTGTGTCTGGTCCGAGCCCGACCACGGTTCGTGCATATCTGGGGGTGTCCCACGGCCACGGGGTTCGAGCTGCATGGGCCCTGCAGGCCGTCGCCCTTCCCACCCCGGTGATATCCCTGGAGCGGGGCCCATAGGCAGCAGGCACGGTGGGGGGGCCCAGGGCTGCTGCTGCCCACTGGGGCTGGCGGGCTCCAGGGTCCGTCTGGCTCCGGCCACAGTGATGGACTCACTTAATAAAAAGTTACAAAACCCTAGAGAAAAACCAAAGGAAGGGAGGGCGCGATGCTGAGCAGGGCCCGGAGCCCTGCGTCCCAGCTCCTCCCCGCGGGTTCGCAGGCAAGCAGCCCCTCCCCCCGCTGTCCAGCCGGGACGCGCCGGGCGGCCCTGGCTCATCTCCTGGGACAGTAAAGCACAAAGCCGTCCCGGCTCTTGCCGAAGTCGGGGAAGGCCAGCTCGTGGCGCGTCTCCACGGCAACCAGCCTCTTCCTCCCGCGCAGACTCAGCTGGATACAGTCCGACACGCGCACCTGCAGCTCGCGCTTCGTCCTGGAGCGGGGAGAGAGAGAGAGCGGGTCAGCAGGGCTCACCGGTCGGCAGGGGTGATTCTCGTGCCCAGGAGCACGAGGGTGTGTGTGCGTGCGAGGACACTCGTGCCAGCCGCACTGCACTGGTGTCAAACCTGTGCACGAGCGCAGCAACAGCCGTCGCTAAGGCCCAGCTCGGCTGATTCCAATGGGAGTTAGGAGCCTAAATACCTTTGAGGAGCTGCGCCTAAAACCCAGCTCCGGCCAGGCCGTTTGCCGCTGTTATTTCAGCAGGGAACGAAGCCAGCAGCCCGTCTGTTTCACACCCCAGCCTGCCGCATGGGGCACCTGCCAGACTGACACAACCGGGACGTGTGAGCTTCACGCGGTGGGTGTTAATTGGGGAGCCTAATTGTCCCGCTCCCATTTCTAGCCTGCCATGGTTAACCGTGTTCCCGCCGGTCGGCACCGCTAGCGAATCCTGAGTCGTTCTCAGGGCTTGTCCACACAGCGCTGGCCAGGTGCCTCAGCGGGCTCTGACGTGCGCGCTGACTGCCCCGCGTAGCCCCTCGGAAAGGTACCTCGTTCACATGAACAGGCTCGGCTCCGCTGCGCCGTGGAGACAGGCCAGAAGGCGCTTCCTGCCTTGGCTTACCTCGCATGTGCTTGCAAGGGAAGGTACGGCTGGGGAAACTGAGGCCTGGAAGGGTTCAGTGACAGGATGAGAACTCGGGCTCTGCGGCCTCCCAGTCCAATGCTTGGAGCTCTCTCACAATAGCAGGGAGAGCTGGGGAAGGTCCGTCAGGCTTTGCCCAAGGTCACACAGCAAGTCCGGGGCCCAGCTGAGCGCAGAATTCACGAGTCTTGATGCCTAATCTTGTGCCACCAGCTCCCACCTGACCTGGGGAAGCACAGGCCTCCTAACTGCCACTGATTTCACTTGAGCAGGGGTGGCCAATCTGTGGCTCCAGAGGTTAATATGCGGCTCCTTGTATAGGCACCGACTACGGTGCCAACTTTCCAATGTGCCGCGGGGTGCTCACTGCTCAACCCCTGGCTATGCCACAGGCCCTGCCCCCACTCCACCGCTTCCCGCCCCCTCCCCTGAGCCTGCCATGCCCTCGCTCCACCCCCAACACAGCCTCCTGCACGCCACGAAACAGCTGATCGGGAGGTGCGGGAGGGAGGGGGAGGTGGGGCTGCTGGTGGGTGGGAGGCGCTGGGGGCAGGGAGGAGGAGCTGATGCGGGGCTGCTGACGTATTACTGCGGCTCTTTGGCAATGTACATTGGTAAATTCTGGCTCCTTCTCAGGCTCAGGTTGGCCACCCCTGCACTGGAGGATCTAGGCTGACGGGCCCAGAACTGGGAAACGAACCCAGGTTTCTCTGTTGCTCCTGCTCTTAAAAGCGCTGGTGTCTGCAGTTCTCACCTGTCAAACATCAGTCCCTGGGGCTGTGCCTAGGGAATTGGATGGAGTCCCAGAACACACATCTCCTCCTCCCTCCGCAGCAGGTCACTCCAAGGACACAGGTCAGCGCTTTGAACCCATCTCCCATTGCTGCAGTTGGAATCTGCGCCAACGGCGTTAAAGGGCCAGACGCCCACATGGGGGCAGTTCAGGTGCTCTTGAAAGTGGCCCCTTCTAGCCAAAATCCTGCCCCTGAGCTCCCTGAAACTTCCCAGGGCTCAAAATCCAGCTCAGAATTTTGGGGTCCTGGTCCACAGCTGGTATAAATGGGTGTAGCTCTGTCAATTTCAATGGTGGACTTATACCAGCTCAGGATGAGGCTGTGACGTTATTGACATAAACTGGGACCATATAGATCATTGTTGCAACCAAGGTCCTGTAGTGGCACCAAATCTTGTATAAAGGGGGTCAATGGGGTGTCTAAGACAAGGTTCTGGTTTACTGGTTATGATTATGCTGTCTATATGTGTGTATCAGTTTTGTAGTTGAAGTTATGAATATTGGCTCTATACTGTCTGTATGGCAAACTTATGCTATGCTTTTGGGTGACATCCCAGACAAGCTGAGATTAGCTCTGCCTAGCCTGCTTGATGGCCCATTAAGGACCATCAGCTATACAATGGACTCATTAAGAGAAGGCAAATATGCCTTCAGACTCAGCAAAGTATGCAGGAACTGGCCCATGTGACTCCAGACTCCATTTTGCTGTAATTTTCCACAGTAAGAACAAAGAGGTGATCTTACACCTGGAAAAGACTATATAAGGCTGATGCCTCATCTCCATTTTGTCTTCAATCCTGCTTCTTACCTCTGGAGGAACTTTGCTACAAGCTGAAGCTTTGAACAAAGGACTGAGGACCCATCCCAGCTGGGAATGTTCCAGAGACTTGATTTGAACCTGCAGTTTATTCTATCGCTGCTACAAGCCTGAACCAAGAACTTTGCCAGTACTGTATGTAATTGATTCCATTTAACCAATTCTAACTCTCATCTCTATCTTGTTCCTTTTATGAATAAACCTTTAGATTTTAGATTCTAAAGGATTGGCAACAGTGTGATTTGTGGGTAAGATCTGATTTGTATATTGACCTGGGTCTGGGGCTTGGTCCTTTGGGATCAGGAGAACCTTTTTCTTTTACTTGGGTATTGGTTTTCATAACCATTTGTCCCCATAACGAGTGGCACTGGTGGTAATACTGGGAAACTGGAGTGTCTAAGGAGATTGCTTGTGAGACATGTGGTTAGCCAGTGGGGTGAGACCGAAGTCCTCTTAGTCTGGCTGGTTTGGTTTGACTTAGAGGTGGAAAAACCCCAGCCTTGGGCTGTAACTGCCCTGTTTGAGCAATTTGTCCTGAGTTGGCATTCTCAGTTGGGTTCCGCCAGAACCGCATTGTCACAGAGGCCCTATGCTTTGTAATCTGCAATAAGCAAGGAGATGGCTGCGTGGCTACAATCCAGCAACGGATAAACGATAGACAGAGGTGCAGGAGAGCCGAGAGGTAATGCTGAGTCTGAGACAACACGCAGGTAGGGAAGGGGACAGACCTTTCCCCCCTTGGGAAAGCAAAGCCCTTCAATAGACAATATTATTCCAAGCCTGGCTGAAATCCGGCCAATGAGCCGGTTGAGAGGGTTAGAATTAGGCTCGGCAGAATTTGATTTTTTATAATTTCGAAGGATAATATTGATGTTTGATTTTAAGCATTTTGTTGCATTGATTTAAATGTTCACAGCTGTGGGAAATTGTGAGGGAGGCTCAGGCAAGGGGGAGTGGGGGAAGGTCTAGACCAGGGGAAGGCAACCTATGGCATGCGCACCGAAGGCGGCACGCGAGCTGATTTTCAGTGGCACTCACACTGCCCGGGTCCTGGCCACCAGTCCAGGGGGCTCTGCATTTTAATTTAATTTTAAATGAAGCTTTTTAAATATTTTAAAAACCTTATTTACTTTACATACAATAATAGTTTAGTTCTATATTACAGACTTATAGAAAGAGACCTTCTAAAAACGTTAAAGTGTATGACTCGCACGTGAAACCTTAAATAAGAGTGAATAACTGAAGACTCGGCACAGCACTGCTGAAAGGCTGCCGACCCCGGTCTAGACAATAATTAGTTAATGACTGGAGGTGCTGAGATTCAAAAAGTTAAAGCTCTATAACCATTAAAACACAACCTGTCAACATCGCATCCCAAAATACCCCAAGTAAATACCCCGAAATCAAACCCTACTCAGTTCTCAAGCAGATTTTTCTTACTTTGCTGATTATTACTGATGGAAAGATTTTGGCCGTCGGCTCGTGTGATTTACGGTGAAATCGACACCTACTGATAAAAATCGAACCCACCCAAGCTTGGTTCTAATGTACAAAGATCTTATGATTCCAGAATCCCATGGGAAACAGATTATGACTTTATCTGTGTCTGATGTCCCAATAATTACTGCAAAAATAAAGCTGTTTACAGCCTTTCACAGCTCTGTCGCCGCACCTCTACCATAGATAGAGCCACCACAGTGCTGTACAGCCAGTCCGTAATGACGGCCAAACCCAGCCTGGCATGAGGAGATCCACTGGGAACTCCACCCTTCATTTCCGCTGACAGAATCAGAACCCCCTGACCTCTCACATGCTGCTGCTCATGTAACGGTAGAATTTCTCTGGGATGTTTTGAGAAAAACACATTGGAACAGGAGTCTGGCCTGGGCTGGCTGGTTTTATTGGCCTTGCTGCAAAGAAATGCCCTTTAGTGTGTTTGCTGGGGCTGGCGTGACGAATACATCAGCCCCAGCAAATGTCCCCACCCCTCACTAGAGCGGGGGGATGAGAGAAGGCACGTGAGCCTGGCCCCTCCACCCCAGCGCAAGGAAGACCTGGTAAATTGAGCATATTACCGTCCCAGCACCATACAGCTCCCAGCGGACTCCGGCGGAGGGAAGCAGGACAGGGGAGTATGGAGAGGAGGCAGCAGACTGCCAGGATACAGAGCGCTGAAGGTGGTGTTGGGGGCTGAGGGACATGGCGAGGGGACCGGGACACACAGGAGGGACGTGGAAGGGGGGCAGAGAACTGGGGGAAGGGAGGCCATGGTGCAGTACAGGCTCGGCAGGCACGGGGGGTTGGCAGAGATGAGACCAGGGACATGGGGCGGGGGGGTACATCTCCATTGCAAAGCAAAACCCATGGCACCGAGTCTCCGAGCACAGCCCAATTGACTCCGGCTCACGGGGCTAACACTAGCAGTGTAGACGGCCGGGATCGGGCTGGAGTCTGGCCTCTGAGACCCCGCCCCCCCGAACTCCCTCCTGCAGCCCTTCCACCCCACGTGCAGCTAGGCCCCTGGCTCGCCTTCAAGAACCGGGGTAGCCCACACCAAGCTGCGTCCGTGGAGACCAGCTCTCCCCCAAAGCACACAGGGCCTGAGTGTGTCTTTACCGAGCTGGTGGAGCACCGCTGACCGCCAGGGAGCCCCACCTGCGTTAGAGCGGACGGAGGCCCAGCAGTCCGAGAGCACGAGCCCCACGTGCGAGCGAGGGCGTCCGTGTCCAGCAGTGCCAGAGAGCTCTACGCGCACCGTCTGACAGTACAAACCAGCCACGAGCACCCTCGCGTTTCGCAACCGCATCAATGGGCCAGCCTGCCAAGCGGCTGCTTTGACTCCCCCTCGCCCGGGGAGCAGCCGCGGGGAGCTCTGACCAGACTCGGGAGCGGGCCCGCGGGCCTCCAGGGGCTGGCAGGGCGTGACGGCAGCTCACCTAGCCAGGCCCCGGCTACCTCATGCGGGGAGCGGAGCAGCGAGGTTTCAGCAGCGCGGCTTCGGCAAGGGCTGTACGAGCCTGCCTGGAGCGCTGGGCAGTTACTCAGTGCTCGTTACTTGCGCTGGCTAGCTCTGGTATAATCACGCCCCGGGACTGCAGGCTAAACGGGCCCTTCCAAACCGTGTGACGCACTTGGGGCCAGATAAATCACCCGGAAGGATCTCTGAGGCCTTGTTTACAGGGGCAGCCAAGGCAACAGAAGCTAAACCCGAAAGGCCCCGGTTACTCTGCCTGGGAGTGGCCCAAACGGACCACGAGCCCTCGCTCTCCACGTGGGCCCGAGAAGGGACCGTTCTGACCATCTAGGGAGGGGCTGGTGGGCGGTTGTTCTCGGGGCTTTGATTCACTCATCGGTCTCTGAGCACGTTCCCTGGGGCCAGGCCTTGCCTTCCTCCCACCCCCACCCCGCCGTGCTAGCCGGCCTGACAGCTGTCGCTTTTGTGAGCCCACGTGCTGCCACCTCGACCCCGGCGTGACCCGCAGGTCGCGTGTGTCCTTTCAGAGTGGGGAACCGAGCCCAGGAACCAACAGCTGGGCCAAGGCCCCTTCCGGCTGGCTGGGGTCTGACGAGGGGCTAGGAACTGCGGGGGAGGGGCTCCTGCCCCACACCTTTGATCCCGAGAGCCAGAGCACAGGGGGGGCAGGAAAGGGCTAATCGACACTGGCCCCTGTGGGATGCCCCCTGGCCTCCCCCTACGGCAGTGCCAGCCCCGCCCCCATCACAGGTGTCTCCTGGATATCGGGCCCCACTCCAAAATCTCCCTGCGTTCTTAGCGCCGCATTCCTCTCCGCCCCGTCTTGGGAGTGGCACGGCTTCCTGCCCCCTCTCCCTGGCCTGGCAGCCCCTCCAGGGAGCAGGGCAGGAAGTCAGGAGCTGGTGCCACGCAGGCCATCGCCCCGGGCAGCTCACATGGCTACTCGCTGGCATGGGGGGAGCTGGCTGGAGAACAAAGGGGCCGTTTCTTCGGCGCTGCGGGGAGAGGGCAGCTGGTCGGGAGGCCGCACTATTTATAGCCCAGCCAGCGGAGCGAGGAGAGGCAGCTCCCAGCAGTCTCCCCGGGGCGAACTGCGGCTTCAGGGATCGGGCTGCACCCAGGGGTGCGCTCGGCCGGGGATCTGGCTCCTGGGCCATAGGGGCAGGAGGAGGAATGCGAAGGCACGTCAGCCATGAACCCAGACCGCACAGCGAGGGGAGCAGTACAAGAACCCACGGAGAACAGCCTGGGCCAGGACCCCCCGGCCACCGACACGTCTAGAGCGGGATGCATCAGCCTCCAGCCATGCACAAGCACATCCGGCCCCGGCTCTCCCCCTGGCCACAGCAGGGTACCCCACCCCTGGGTGCAGGCATCCGCACACAGCTACCCGCAGGCCCGTGGGCTCCCAGAAACCCTGCGTCCACGCCCATCGTCCCGCACCCTCACCCGGCCTCATCTCGGTTCTGGCCTCGGAGCTCTGCCCCCTCACCGAGCCCGGGGCACCCCTTTGCTGTCCCTCTGTCGCCCCTCAGCACAGTGGTGGAGGCAGCGCCCACCCCGGCCCGGTGTCTGGCTCAGACCTGCCACCAGGCACCCAACGTCCCCCTCCAGCAGCTGTTCAAAGACACCCCCTGCCCCCAACAAGCCGTTGCCTGCTGCTTAGACCGACTGAGTGGAGAAAAGGCTGTTACAACCACGATGACTCGAATGGGGCAGGGAGGGGGGCTGGGGCTGAAAGGGCAGATCCCGGTGCTGGTGCCCAGGGAGTGGATCCCGCTGCACTCAGAGGGGCTGGGAGTGGGCAGATCCCTGTGCTGGTGCCCCAGGGAGTGGATCCCGCTGTGCCTGAAGGGGCAGGAGGGCTCAGGACAGTGCCCCGAGCTGCAGACCCACACAGCTGTGCGCTGGAGAGAGTGAGATCAAGGTGGCATCTTAACATCAGGGGCAGGATCCCCTCGACTTGTCCCGGAGGACTCAGCCCCACCCCAGCTCCTCCCCATGCAGGCAGCTCTGGGGCGGCCCCACCTGAGCAGAGCGCGGGGACTTCCAGCACACGGACACCCGGCAAACGGGAGGATCCCAAGGAGGCCTGGGGGCGGGGAGGAGACGCTAGGAGCAGCACGTACCCCCTGGCTGGCCCAAGGGGAGAGGACACAACAGAGTGATGAACCCCAGCAGGAGCCGGCCGCGGGGGCGTGATCAGTGCTTCGCAGCCATAGCCCAAGGAAGGCCCAGCTCACAGCCCAGGAAACGGAGGCTCCCTGCCCGAGGGAGGGCACAAGGGGGCCCCCTGACGGAGCTGGGCTTGGGTCTCAGGGCTCCCACCCAGGGCTGCTGTGGCAGGGCGTTGGCCCGCTCCTGCCTCTTTCCTAGCCACAAACCGCCGAGACCTTCCTGTCAAACACCTCCGCCCTTACAGACCCCACCGTTCCGAGTTCACACTCCTTAGCACTCAGCCACGCCGGGGGAGACGGCCAGCGTCCTCCCCGGCCAGATCCCTCCTGGCTCGGCCTCTCAAAAACCTGCTGTCCCTCTGCCCCCCGGTGCACGTCCGTCCTGTGCCCGTCCTACGGGCTGGGCTAATGGGCTGATTAGCCTCTGGGGCCCCTTGGCCCAATCTCTCCCTGGGACCCAGCTTTGGCCTGTAGGGTCGCTCCGGGGGGAGTGAACTGGGGATCCAGGGATCAGAGCGCTGGCACAGCGGGAAATGCCAAGGTGGGGGGTGGCCACGGCGGCTGCAGCCAGCGGCAGTGGGCGGCTGAGGCCAGGGTCTGTGAAGCCGCGGAGCTGTCTCCGGAGAAGCCCCAGCCTGCAGACACCGACCTCAAGTGGCTTTTCTCCTCTCCAGCTCCTGGGGCTCTGCAAGGGACTGAGCAATAACAGAGGCAAGGACAGCCCACCAGCGTGGCAGGCTGTCAGCTCCCAGCCTTCACCGTTCCCGGCTCCCCCAGCCCAGGCCTGGCGCCTCCTCCCCCCTCGGGCTGCCCCGCTGGCTTAGGGGTGACCCCTGGAACTCGGCCAGGGGAAGGGGAGTGGCGGGGAGTTTCCAGCAGCTGAGAGGTGGAGCAGGCTGGGATTTTTGTCCTCCCCCAGCCTGCCTACCAGGAACCCTTCTTGCGCTCTGAGACCCCTCCCCACCTGAAAGCCCCCCTGCCGTGGATCCCTCCCCGAGCATGCCCCTCTCCCCAATCACCTGTTCTATCTCTCCAGGTCCTCATCACCTTGGTAACCCAGCCCCTCCCACCACCCCTCCAGAAGGTAGTGCATTAAGATGCCCATCTTACAGAGGGGAAACCGAGGCACGAGCTAGGTTAAGTGACTTAGTGCATAGAGTGTGCGGCTAAGCCAGGAACTGATCCCTGGTCTCCCCACTCTTCCATGTACTAACCCTAGTGCACACCTCTCCGAGTCTGCCCTGCCTGCCAGCACAGCCCTCAGCTCCTTGCTCTCAGCAGAGCCCCAAGGCTTGTGGGGGTGGGAGGGGGGTGAGCAGTGTTGCCCTCTGCTAGCTCGCTGGCCGAGGGATGACCGAGGAGGGGTTTACCCCCTCTTGTGCCCCTAGGCATCCGTGACTGCGATAGCAGCCAGGCTACTCAAATGTCTGTGTGTGCGAGAGACAGGGAAAAGGAGTTTGTCACCCCCTAGAGGCCGTCCCGCAAAGGGGATAAAAACCTCACCACTTGCAGCAGCTGAGGGAGATTCTCCTCTAGCTCCTGTGGCAGAGGCCTGTGCTGTCGGAGCAGACGGCCACACGTCCTCTCCCCAGGGCTGTGTGTGAGTGTATGTGGCCGAGCGGACAGCTGTGGGGCTGTCTCCTTATGGGCTGTGCTCACGGATTCCTTACCAACACTCGGCACCCGAGGCACGGTTGCCCTCTGGCTCCAATCCCCCAGGGCCGGCATCAGACCCTGGGGAAGTGCACTGGCACAGGGGGTGTTCTGGGCAGGACGGGAGTGGGCCTGGCCAGACCTGCCCCGCCAATTCCCCCTGCCACAAGCCCTAGAGGGGCTGGGGCAGCCTGTACACTGGGGGTCACAGCAGCCCCTGACTAGGGGAGGTGCAGGCCGGCTGCCCCCTAGTGCTGGGGCAGTGTGATTTCCCCCTCACTCTCTGGAAGTGCTGGAGGGTCGTGCTCACAGCCCAGCCTGGAATAAACCAGCTCTCTGGCTCGGTCTGCGTCAGCGGCACTTGCACTGCAGTAAAATATTAATAAAAGCCAGACAGATCTGGGGCGAAGCCACCCTGCGGAAGTGATTATCTGTGACGAGGGAGCCTCGCGCCCCTGCCTGTTCTGCCCAGCGGGCTGGGATTCTCCCTTCACCGTGGCACAGACGTGCCCGTCCCTGACCCGTGCCCAAGAGCGCAGCATGTGGGCGTCAGCAGCTCCAAGGATGCCGAGCAGCTGCCAGCAGACTGCACAGACGCATGGTCCCTGCTGCCGTGTCCGAACCCCCCCTCGCCGGAGCCGAGAGACGCAGGGCAATCACCACAGGGGCTGGACCAGGCTGGGCCGGGGGCCGAGGACATGGTCTGGAGAAGGGGATGGGGACCTGGCCCCAGACAATGAAGAGAAACTGGTCTCCGCTGATGGGACAGGCCTCAGGTGCTGACCTCCCACTGAGGAGGTGGGCCCTGGGCACCGATCCCCACCGAGGTATCAATGTCTAGCAGAGAGATGGGCACCAGAGCCGAGATCCTGAACCCCACTCATGGCACCAATCCGCAGGCCCAGGGGACAGGCCAGGCATCTGGCTCACAGGTACCACCCCTCAGCAGTGGGGGGCCCATGATGGGCCGGTCACCTTACAGCTCCCAGGCCTATGGGAAGGAATCACTGGGGTGGGGGGGCATTCTCCCTTAGGTGGGCAGTGCGGTGGTAGGTTCTCATGAGACAGCGCCATATGGTAGCGTAGCTGCAAAATGCCCCCGGCGGACTCCTATGCATCAAATGGTCTCCCATTGCCCCTCTTTCCCAGACACGAGGAAGCCAGCCAGAGTCAGACGTAGCCTCTTTGCCCCCACGCCTGGCCGTTCCCGGCAGGACCCCCTGCTCTCTACCGCAGACCCCTCTAGGCCATGCCCACCTCTCTCGCGCCTGGCAGAGTTCGGGAGCTGCTCCTTCCACAATGAGTCCACAGAAGTTACTCGGTGGCTTTAAGCAGGGTCCCAGTCCAGCTAACAGGGTGGCTAACTGGATCCCTCCGGGGGGTCACTGATCCTGTTACCATAGTGCTCAGTACTGTCCAGGCGCTCTCCTGTGTACCCACCATTGTCCTACGGAACTCTCTGCCACAAGACATCGTCCAGACCAAGAACGGAGCAGCACCCATACAGGGACTGGCCGTTTACATGGGGAATCAGAGCATTCACAATTCAATGAGACTGATTACAAGGGACATTAACCCTCCTGCTTCAGGGCGAGCCAAGCACTAACTGGCTGGGGTTAGGCAGAAACTCTCTTAGGTATGAAGTCCTGGGCCCGCTAGAGGCAGGACGGGGTGATAGAAATCTCCACCGCGCAAGGTGCTGCATCTCCTGCCAACAGGGCTGTCGACACTCAGACAAGCGGCCACCCAGCAGCGAGCGGGGACGGGGCCAGGAACAGGAACAGACTGCGTCAGCATCGCTGCATTTTGCATCAATGCCCGTGCCGCTGTCACCCTGCAAACACTCAGCCTGGTGCTGCAGGCAGCAGGCCTAGACCGCAGCAGCGATGGGTGGAGGCCTGGCCGGGGGGCAGGGCTTGCTATGGGCACAGAAAGCCTGTGTGGGACGCGTCTGCGCCAGACAGCGAAACGCCCCAGGGAAAGTGGAGATGGAAACATCCCAGATACGTCCACCCTGAGCATCTCCCGAGGGCAATGCAGGATCGCGAGACTACCAGCGCCTGGCCTGATTCAGCGGGAATGTGGCTCCCGCCTGTTCCCCGGATTTACCCCACTGGATCAAGCCACTTCCCCTTCCTCCTTAGGAATGAGCATCACCTCCTCCTGCTGCGCCGCCAGCCCCGGTGAACCCTGGAATTACACCCGCCATGGGTTTGGCCCATATCGCTCGTTCCCTTGCGCGGGTTTGTGGCATTTCTCGGAATCCCTTCCAGCTTCTTGGTGCGGCGCTGGCTGGAGCTGGATGCAGGGGGGCCAAGAAGCCAGGTCCTCAGCGCCACACCTTGGTCACTCCCAGCCTCAGGGACGGCTCCCTGCCACCCCCAGCCCCGCGGGGCCCCTGCTCCCAGAGCTCCATGCTGATATCCTCACAGGTCAGAGCCCGGCGAGACAGTGGGAGCTGGAGCGGGCCCCAGAGCCAACGCCGGGGCCCATGGCAGAGGAGCAGAGCAGCGGCAGTAGGCGCAGCGCCCGGCTCTGCTGACACAGCGCCATGCCACGTTGCCACAGAAACACGGTCCCTGCAACAGACAGCCTGTGCCTCACACCTTGTCTGCCTGCTCCCCGCCCCCGCCTTCCAGCTGGCGGCATCCCGGCAGGAGACAGGCTGGGGGCTTCTCAGGGCTCTTCCCAGCCAGTGCCGGCGGGATGAACGCCTGGAGGGGTGCATGCCATGACCAGGTGGGAGGGGAGCACAGGCTCCCTGGGTGACCCAGCCCTCGGAAAGGTTTCCAGCAACGCTACTGCCCTCTGCGATGCCAACCTGGGCTGGGACCTGCCTGACTCTGCCCTGATCCTCTGGCTCACCCCACGCAGTCAGTCTGGCTGTGCCCATCAGCTAGGGAGACCAGACAGCAAGTGTGAAAAATCAGGATGGGGGTGGGGGGGTAATAGGAGCCTCTATAAGAGAGAGACCCAAAAATCGGGACTGTCCCTATAAAATCAGGACATCTGGTCACCCTAGCAACACCGTGGCCTCTGAACCCTCTTTACTTCATGTCCACAGTGGCGTTTCCCTGTGAGTGACAGCGCCAAGCTGGGAGAGCGGCTCATACGCCAGGCTGCAAACTGGGCCAAGCCGGCAATGCCGCCCGGGCGGGTTCTCCCCTCTCCTCTCTCACCTTGACACCTTCCTGCTCTCCCTGCTTTTTTCTTCCTCAGCTCATTAGTTAGTCGCAGCTGTTAATGAGCTTTCCTGCCGTTACCTAGCAACCATCTCTGGGCTCAGAGCCATCTGCAAAGTGGGACACCAGCTCGGCTCCTTGTGCAGGGGTGGCTGAGTGTGCAGGGTGCCAGCCTGCAGCCGCATTCTGCTCTGACGGGTTCCTCTGCCCTGCCCCACAGGGGGCAAAGCCGCTGAGCCCTGGCGCACCGAGCACCCCACGTGGGTCTCAGCCATGTCTGTACCAGGCTCCCCCATTCACCGGGGTTGAGTGCCTCCCCGGAGACCCCAGAGCCAACACGGGGTCGAGGTGCAGTGCTGGGCGAGCAAGCGATCCCCATGGCCTACGGCCTCTGGGATACACCCGCCTTGCTGTGGAACATCTCCAGCACGTGGGGGCTGCACCACGCAGAGCGGTGTGTGTGTGGCCGGGAGGTGATGGCTGGTAAGGGCCAGATACGGGGGGGCAGTGGACTGGGATACAAGGGCCTGGGTTCTGTTCCCAACTCTGCTCTCAACATGATCTGGACCTTTGGGAAAGCCACTAGGCTGTTCCCTGCCTCAGTTTCCCCATCTGCCCAAAGGGGAGCCTGAGACCTGCCCTCATTGAGGCTTAGCTGGGGGCCATACATGCTCTGCAATCTTCGGAGGGGAGGAGCTGCGTTTCTCAAACTGTGGGTCGGGACTCCGAAGTGGGTCATGACCCCATTTTAATGGGGTCGCCAGGCCCAGCATTAGACTTGCAGGCACCCAGGGCTGAAGGTGAAGCCCCAACTCCATCCCCACCTGAGGTGGCAGGGCTCAGGCTGCGGCCCCCTCTCCCCGCACCAGGGTCCTGTGATAACTTGGCTGGCAGAAGGGGATTGCGGTGCAGTGAGGTTTGAGAACCCCTGAGCTAGAGGAACCCGCCGTGTGATTTCTCCAGCCAGCCAGGACAGCAGCGAGCAGGCCCTGCCGCCCGAGGGCCGGCCGGTGGCTTGTGACACCAGCAGTGCCAGGGAAAAGTATCAGGGGGTAGCCGTGTTAGTCTGTATCTACAAAAACAACAAGGAGTCTGGTGGCACCTTAAAGACTAACCGATTTATTTGGGCATAAGCTTTCGTGGGTAAAAACCTCACTTCATCCGAAGAAGTGAGGTTTTTACCCACGAAAGCTTATGCCCAAATAAATCGGTTAGTCTTTAAGGTGCCACCGGTGCCAGGGAAAGCGTGTCGGGGTTTGCAGATCAGCGCCATCTGCTCATCATTCCAGGCAGCAGCCACACGGACTCGCAGCCCCCAGGCCAGCATCATCTCAGCAAGGACGCTAGCGCCGCCCTGCTGCCCCCACCCCCTGGCACTGCAGAGTGTATGGATCCTGCCACGCTGGGCACTGCTCCCTGGGGGACCCTGCCTTGGCCTTGCGTCTGGCGTCTGTAATGCTGACCTGGCCTGGGAGCAGCCTGAGTTGGCACTGCTGTGGGGGGCGGATCAGGGGAGCCCAGCCTGGGGCAGACACCTCCAGCGGGCTAGCGCTATTCCCAGGGTGTGCGGGGAGACGCACGGAGATGGGTGAGAGCGCTCTGGAAGGGGCTGTTTCTCTAACCCCTCTCTCCCGCTTGGCACTAGCTTTGCAGGGTTCCCCGCAATGACAGAAGGCGGCAGTTCCCCCACCCCTGCCAGGCACCCTGCCGTCACACCGGAGTTTGCTTCCCTCTGCAAACCTGTGGGATGCTGGCACATCTGGTCCATGCCCCAGCAAACTGGCAGGCTCCAGCGCGGCTGGCTTGGGCCCTGCAGAGCTCTGGGAACCAGCACGGCTGGAAGCACAGTGTGTTGTTTATGGCGAAATGACGAGGCTCAGGGTTGGCGTAAACCCGGCTGAGGATGCTCAGAGCTCAAGCACTCCCCAGCTACACATCTGGTGGAGCTAGGAGGTGCAAATTCCCTGACATCCAGCGAGGAGAGCGGGTGATGGGCCCTGCTGCGGCTGGCCTCCTGCGAGCACCCAGGGACCAGGAGTGGGGCAGTGGGGGACAGAAACCAGTTACAAACAGAACATAATGAGAGTAGTAGCTTGGGTCTCCACAGCATCTTTCATCCCAGGGCGCTTTACAGACCAGTATATGAGGCTGAAATGCAGCCACCTCTGGGGGGGAGAATCACAACCAACCAACAGAGCATGCTGCACAACAGCTGGGATCAGGCACTTTGAGCCAAGGGCACTGGAGCAAACCCCGACTCAGCTGCAAAATGCCAGGGCCTTCCTCCGCCCGCATGGCAGAGGGCATGTGAGTTTGTCTTGTGGCTAGTCAAGGGGGTGGCTAGTATCACGGTGCTCATTTCACACAGCGAGTCAGTGGCAGGGCTAGGAGAGAACCCAGGAGTCCTGGCGCTGTCTCCAACACTAAAGATAAAAGGGCTACGCGAGCTTTAAATTCCAGCCCGATAGCCACGCCCAGTTCTGCCAGCAGACCTGAAGGCCTAAAGAAGTGTGGCCTAGTGGCTGGAGCATGGGGCTGGGATTTTGGAGACCTGGGGTCAAACCCTGGCCTGCTGGATGACCCTGGGCAAGTCACAGCCCCTCTGTGCCTCAATTTCCCCACCTGCAAAACGGGTTTAATGACACTGCCCTCATTTGAGCAGTGCTTTGAGATCTGAGCGGGGCATTACTAATTGTGCCCATGAGGGAGGGAGCCCTCGCGGAAGGAGCGAAGTCCAGCGAGTGCAGCGGGGATGCAAAGAGACGGGAGGCAGTGGGGCCCTCGGCTACCGACGGCGAGGAGCCATGTCTCGGGGGGGAGGGGCAGCGAATGGAGCAGCAGCTGGCGCTGTGTTAAGGAGACATGAGCACGGGGCAGGATCAGCCCGTGGCATTGAGCAGGGAAGGCTGCTAGGTGGCTATTAAGGCAGGACAAAAGAGAGTCAGGACTGAAATGCAAATGAGAGCCAGGAGCCGGAGCAGCTGTGGGGACTCTTAAAGGGGCAGCCCCCTTCTCGGGGTGGGGGAAGGGGAACACTGGGGCCTGGGGAAAGATCTGGCTCTGCCCTGCCCCAGTCTATGGGGAGCCTAGTGCAATGTCTGTCCAGTTGGACAGTTATTTCCTAACACCCCCCACCCACTCAGCTGGGCAGGGGCTGTGGTGGAAGGAGTGTTCCCTGCCCCGGTGCAGAGATCATTAATGATGCTTCACATTCAGCCAACGCTGGTGGTGTAGCTGCTCTGGTGAAAACCCCTCGTGTCGACACAATGAAGGCATGCCCAGTGTGACTTGCACTAGTGCCGCTCTGGGGCTAGCTACACCAGTGTGTATAGTGCCTGCCTGTGACGTTATTGACATAAACTGGGACCATATAGATCATTGTTGCAACCAAAGTCCTGTAGTGGCACCCAAATCTTGTATAAAGGGGGTCAAATGGGGTGTCTAGGACAAGGTTATGGTTTACTGGTTATGATTATGCTGTCTATATGTGTGTATCAGTTTTGTAGTCGAAGTTATGAATATTGGCTCTATACTGTCTGTATGGCAAACTTATGCTATGCTTCTGGGTGACATCCCAGACAAGCTGAGATTAGCTCTGCCTAGCCTGCTTGATGGCCCATTAAGGACCATCAGCTATACAATGGACCCATTGAGAGAAGGCAGATACGCCTTGTACCTCAGCAAAGTATGCAGGGACTGGCCCATGTGACTCCAGACTCCATGTTGCTGTAATTTAAGAACAAAGAGGTGTTCTTACACCTGGAAAAGACTATATAAGGCTGATGCCTGATCTCCATCTTGTCTTCAATCCTGCTTCTTACCTCTGGAGGAACTTTGCTACAAGCTGAAGCTTTGAACAAAGGACTGAGGACCCATCCCAGCTGGGGATGTATTCCAGAGACTTGATTTGAACCTGCAGTTTATTCCATCGCTGCTGCAAGCCTGAACCAAGAACTGTGCCATTACTGTATGTAATTGATTCCATTTAACCAATTCTAACTCTCATCTCTATCTTTTTCCTTTTATGAATAAACCTTTAGATTTTAGATTCTAAAGGATTGGCAGTAGCGTGATTTGTGGGTAAGGTCTGACTTGTACATTGACCTGGGTCTGGGGCTTGGTCCTTTGGGATCAGGAGAACCTTTTTCTTTTACTGGGGTATTGGTTTTTATAACTATTTGTCCCCATAACGTGTGGCACTGGTGGTAATACTGGGAAACTGGAGTGTCTAAGGAGATTGCTTGTGAGACTTGCGGTTAGCCAGTGGGGGAGACCGAAGTCTTAGTCTGGCTGGTTTGGGTTGCCTTAGAGGTGGAAAAACCCCAGCCTTGGGTTGTAACTGCCCTATTTGAGCAATTTGTCCTGAGTTGGCACTCTCAGTTGGGTTCCGCCAGAACCGCATTGTCACAGTGGCGTAGTCGGCAGGATCCACAGAACCAGGTCAATTAAGCTTTGGGTCAGAACCCCACGCTATCCAAATTTGAATTTTGGGATTGAGAGTTTTGTTGGTTAAAGAGCTGCTGCAATGGCTGAGCAAAGAGCATATGAGGGACTTGGCAAAAAAGCCCTGGAAAATTTGTGTTCAGAAAAGAGGATAAGCTTTAGAAAGAAAGCTACAAAGGAAGAATTGAGAAATCTGCTAATAGCCAGTGATCAGGGGGCAAGAGCACAGCCCTTACCTGAGGCTGCAGAAGATGCAGAAAAAATTAGGATGCAAAGGGTGACAAGTCAACTGCAATTTGAGCATGAACAGAAGCTAGCAGATCTTCGATTGCTGGAGAAGCAAAAAATAGCAGAGTTAGAAAGAGAGAGAGAGAAAGAGGCTGATCAAAGAAAGAAGGAGGCTGATGAGAGAGAAGAGAGAGCTCGTAAGGGACGTCTAGAGCTGCTCGTTGCTGAACAGGAGACGGACAGACTTCAGCTCCAAGTAATGGAAGAGCGGAGAAAGTCATCCCCACCTGGTACTCCACTTCCCCCCCGCCATGAGAAAAACTGGGAAAGGATGTGTCCCATTTACAATGATACTGAGGATATAGAGGAGTTTTTGTCTACCTTTGAACGCCTCTGCAATCTGTACCAGATCCCTGAGGGTCAGCGAATGCCTGTCCTGCTGACCAGACTGACTGGAAAAGCCAGGGAGGTGTTTAATGACTTGGGGGAACAAGAAGCATTAAATTATGAGCGGTTTAAGGATTCTGTGTTAAGGCGATTCAAGGTTACTCCTGAATCTTACAGAGTTAAGTTTAGAGAGTTTAAAATGTCTAAGGAATGTACTTTTGTAGAATGTGCTCATAAGCTGATGGGTTTTGTTAAAAAGTGGGTTATGGGAGCCAAGGTTCATGGGAGTTTTGAAAAACTGCTGGATTTAATAACTTTGGAACAGTTCTTAGACATTGTGCCTGACAATGTGAGAGCAGCGGTGTGTGACAGGGACCCTGAGTCAGTCCTACGGGCAGCAGAGATTGCGGATGCCCATACCCAAAACAGGGCTCGAGAAGGGTGTAAAACCCCGGGAAAAACTGATCATCATTCTCCCCAGTTCAAGAGGAGGGAAGGATTTAAAAATAAACCTGACTCTTCTAAAGGAGTTCAAGGGGGCCCGGAGGGTAGGAACTCACATCCCCAGCAGGTTACATGCTATCGCTGTGGTATGCTGGGCCACATGAGACCAGACTGCCCGACACTGAAGGGCAGCCCAAAACCAGCAACCCCAAATGCCACGGCCAATGCCAACCCTGTTGTTGTAAACTCACAGGCAAGCCACACAGAGCCCAGCATTGGTGCCCTGTGTGCAAATGTTGTTTCTGTTGTCTCTGAAGGATTTGACCTTAAAACTCACATTAAAGCTAAATATGGGGGAAATAATGCAGAGTTTATTAGCAGTGCAGAAGTGAATGGAGTGAGGTGTATGGCATGGAGGGACACCGCAGCAGATATTACTCTGGTTAAAGCAAGTCTTGTCAGGAAGGAAGATTATTTGCCAGGTGAAGATGTAACTGTTGTAGCCTTATCTAAGTATTTTGTCAGGGTGCCTTTGGCTAAAATCCACCTGAAATGGAAGGGATTGGAGGGCACCATGGTTGTGGGAGTAAAAGACATAATCCCTAAGGATATTATGATTGGAAATGATATTAAAGCTATGGTCAGTCAAGTTAATACAAACCAGGCACAAGAGAGGATTGATCCTAAGGTTGTGCCTATGGAGGGTTTCTCCAAAAGTTTGTCTTTGGAAAGTAGCTGTTCGGCTGTGAATGAAGTTTCTGAATGTCTATCTAATGTCTCAGAAGTAAATCTGGAATTAGATCAAGCGAAGGGAGAGGAGAACCAGGAGATTTTGGATGAACCTAGGCAGTCTTGTGAGCTGATGGCTTTATCTAGTCAGCAGTTTGGGAAGGCAAGGAGAGTGGAAGATGAGTGTCCCTATACCTTATCTGTTTCCTGTGCGAAGAATAGTGACAGTGAAGGAAATGTGCCCGTGTCTGTCAGGGGTATTGACTTGCCTATGGAGGAAGCTACCCCAGTCTCCAAGCAGTTGTCTGTGAACAGCCCGGTGTGCTGGGACAAGGGAAATGAAATCCCAAACAGTATGTCTAGTAAAGGAAAATGCGTCTCCAACTCTTTTTTGTCTGTGGAGCAGACAGAAGGTGCCTTTCGGCCTGTGATGGTTGAGAGTAATTTAGTTGTCTCAGAGTTGGTTCTGGATTCAACTAAAGCCCAGGAAGGGAATGGTCCTAAGTTTGCATCTGCTGGGGAGAATGGCCCCGTAACTAGGTTGCATCCAGTTAGTGGCTTAGCAAAATCCCAGAGACCAAACAATTCTGGTGCTTGTATTTTGCCTGTTGCTCATGTGTGGTTGGAGAAGGGTGTAACAACTCTGTCTGATCAGGGTGATACCCTAGCCAGGGCACAAGGAGAGCAGAAAGGTAATTTGGTTGTGTTACCTACCGACAGTTTAACAACTTGTAGCAAAAAGGAAAAAATTCCTAAGCTTGTGTGTGGCAAAGAGAAGGGAAATATTTCTAACCTTTTATCTAGGAAGTCTATGGGTTCGCCTGAAAGGGGATTGTGTAGAGATCTGCCTGATGGGCCAAAGGTGATCCTGAATGTAAGTAAGACCCAGACAGAGTCTGTTGTTGCTCAGGAAAGTGTGCCTTTAGAGCAAGCCCTAGGTGAAGAGGGTAAGGGCAGAATTTCTGTGAGGGGTGAATTGCTGCTTAGAAAAGCTCCTGGAGAAAGGAATCCTCATGGTACTCGGTGCAAGCAGTTCCCTGCAATTGAAGGGTGTGAGAGTGATTTAATCAAGGAAGTTTCAGTTCCTAGCAACCAAAAATTGTCTGTTGTGAAGGGATCCACTAACTTTCCTTGTAAAAGATCCAGTGTGGGTAGCTTTGAGAAGGTCTCAGAGGAAGTAAAAGTTGTTAAGGAATTGAGGCATCCCTATAACCAAGTGGCTGTGTGGGGCCAACTTGTTGGGGAGACAATGGTGTTGGAACAGGAATGTCTCCTTTCTGATTCTTTAAATGAGCAGTTTGTGCTTCAGGGTTTGAGGACAGATTTGGTTACTGATGTGTCAGAGCAGAGCAGTTTTATGGCTAAATGCTTGAGGATGCGGGGGAGAGGAAGCAAACTCTCACCCGCAGACTCTTTGGATTTGTGTGGTATCTCTTTAAGACAGAATCCAGCCTCGGAGATGATAGCAGTTACGAATATGAAAACTGGTGGACTGGCTCTGGTCTGGGGTAGTGCAAATTACTTGCCTGGCTGGGAAAGGAAGGACTTGCTAATAGCTGTTAGCAAAGAGGGCCCACCCCATCAGCCAGTGAATTCTGTTAAGCAAGAGAAATCAGGGTTTGATCCTGCAGGACAAGGAGGAAAGAGAAAACTGAATTTTGCAAAGGGAAGCCGCAGGTTAACCCTAAAATGCCCAAACTCCAATGGTATTGAGCCAAAGGGGTGGCATGACAAACATGACTGTAGATGGACACTTGCAATGAACTTGTTGTTATTGCTAGATTTTGTAATTAATGTGTTGCTATTGCCACAAACTGTAAAAATATACAATGTGCCTAATCTTTTGGAGAATTCCTTGAACATGTTAAAAGGAATACATGAAAACACACGTTATGTTAAAAGGCCTTGTTACACTGGGGTTTCACAGGCAATGCATATAAACAATATGGGAACTTTTCACAGGGGAAAGGACAGTCCAGACCTAATGTGCTGTATGAAAAGGAAGACTGAGGCACACTACCATATTGCTTTCATGGCTAAATGCCAAGAGTCCTGGACTATGAAGAACATTGATATCTGCATTTATTCGATGTTAATTGGGTTCCAAACATTGGCCCGAGCTTGTATGGATAAAGTAGCAGTTTTCTTTAGCTCTTGGCAAGATCACATGACACATACAGGAACCATGCTGCCAGAGCAGATCCAATCCACTATTGTTCTAACTAAGTGTTACCTTGAGTTTGTAAAGAGGTTCAATCATGTGGTTGAACATGATTTTGATAAACCATTTCTGTTATACACTGGTATGGCTTCTAACCCAATACTAGCTGTAGTGGGACAGAACCCAGGATGGGGAGCTCTTGGGATGCAGTCAGTGATGTTTGTGTCATCCCTTCCTGCATCAATTTTGCGTTGGGGGTGTGACGTTATTGACATAAACTGGGACCATATAGATCATTGTTGCAACCAAAGTCCTGTAGTGGCACCCAAATCTTGTATAAAGGGGGTCAAATGGGGTGTCTAGGACAAGGTTATGGTTTACTGGTTATGATTATGCTGTCTATATGTGTGTATCAGTTTTGTAGTCGAAGTTATGAATATTGGCTCTATACTGTCTGTATGGCAAACTTATGCTATGCTTCTGGGTGACATCCCAGACAAGCTGAGTTTAGCTCTGCCTAGCCTGCTTGATGGCCCATTAAGGACCATCAGCTATACAATGGACCCATTGAGAGAAGGCAGATACGCCTTGTACCTCAGCAAAGTATGCAGGGACTGGCCCATGTGACTCCAGACTCCATGTTGCTGTAATTTAAGAACAAAGAGGTGTTCTTACACCTGGAAAAGACTATATAAGGCTGATGCCTGATCTCCATCTTGTCTTCAATCCTGCTTCTTACCTCTGGAGGAACTTTGCTACAAGCTGAAGCTTTGAACAAAGGACTGAGGACCCATCCCAGCTGGGGATGTATTCCAGAGACTTGATTTGAACCTGCAGTTTATTCCATCGCTGCTGCAAGCCTGAACCAAGAACTTTGCCATTACTGTATGTAATTGATTCCATTTAACCAATTCTAACTCTCATCTCTATCTTTTTCCTTTTATGAATAAACCTTTAGATTTTAGATTCTAAAGGATTGGCAGTAGCGTGATTTGTGGGTAAGGTCTGACTTGTACATTGACCTGGGTCTGGGGCTTGGTCCTTTGGGATCAGGAGAACCTTTTTCTTTTACTGGGGTATTGGTTTTTATAACTATTTGTCCCCATAACGTGTGGCACTGGTGGTAATACTGGGAAACTGGAGTGTCTAAGGAGATTGCTTGTGAGACTTGCGGTTAGCCAGTGGGGGAGACCGAAGTCTTAGTCTGGCTGGTTTGGGTTGCCTTAGAGGTGGAAAAACCCCAGCCTTGGGTTGTAACTGCCCTATTTGAGCAATTTGTCCTGAGTTGGCACTCTCAGTTGGGTTCCGCCAGAACCGCATTGTCACACTGCCCTAGGGGCTAAAATCCCCCTGGCACATGGCCTGAGCCTGCTCAGACTGTGGAACGGTCTCAGGAGGGAAGCGTAACCCTAGAGTGTAGGGCACCATCCTGCACTGGACTCCTGGGCATGACCAGGAGGGTCCAACAGGACCCTTCTGTGGTGATGCTACAAACAGCAACTAGCTACCTTCCCATTTCACCGATGGGGAAACTGAGGCACCAAGCAATTAAAATGGCTGGCCCAAAGCTACAGAGGGGAATTGGTGTCAGAGCTGGGGACAGAAGCCAGACAACCCCGGATCTCAGTCCTACACTCACCCCACACTGGCAGGGGGTGACATTCAAAGCTTCCCGTTTTCTTGGGAGACAAGGCAAATCTCCCGCCATTCTCTCCCCAAACTGGGATTAGGAGGAAGGATGCTTTGTTCAGGGGCGACCCTCCCCCTGCTAGCCAG
This sequence comes from Chrysemys picta bellii, assembly GCF_011386835.1. NCBI lineage: Eukaryota > Metazoa > Chordata > Testudines > Emydidae > Chrysemys > Chrysemys picta. The sequence continues at coordinate 5,106,587 of NC_088792.1, forward strand.
GCGCAGTCAGGGTAAGGACGCCCACAGACCCTTTCTTCTGGGGATCCCAAAGCCGTTCACAAAGAGGGCGGGAATGGAGGTCTGTGAATTAAGTGACTTGTCCAAGTCTATGGTCCCGACTCCAAGCCTGGTGCCCTGTCATCCCTCATCCCTCCATCTGTCCATCCAGCCTGTAAAGCCCCAGGCAGGCGGGGGATTGCGCAGGGGGGAGTGAGAGAGGCAGTTCAGACTGGAGAGGAGGAAAGCCGGGGAGGGAGACCTCAGCCTGGGTTCTCCAAAGGGGCGGAAGCACCTTCGACCGAGCGGGGCTGCAGGGAACGGTCCTGCGTGGCCCCCACGCACATGGGCTAGCCGGGCAGTGTGACATCTCCCCCTGCTGCTGCTTCCTCTGGCCCACATCCACCTGCTGGCTCCAACGGGGCCCAGTGCCCAGGCAGCTCCAATTCCCTGCTGCCACCCTTCAGCACCATGGCCAGCTCCTCGGCCACCAGCCGATCCAAGAGTACAACGCTTCCCAGGAACCCCCAGCCCTGCCCCAAGGAGCTGACAGATCCCTGCCCAGAGGCCAGCTCCTGGGCGAAGGCCCCACCAGCTCCAGCACGGAAACCAGGCAGGGGGTCATAGAATCACAGAATCTCAGGGTTGGAAGGGACGTCAGGAGGTATCTAGTCCAACCCCCTGCTCAAAGCAGGGCCAACCCCAACTAAATCCTCAAATCCCTAAGTGGCCCCCTCAAGGATTGAACTCACAACCCTGGGTTTAGCAGGCCAATGCTCAAACCCCTGAGCTATCCCTCCCCACTCCTCCGGATCTCCTCCAGTATGTTACTGGCTGATCTCCTGACCCACCCAATGACAACTCGGCTCACTGGGCACTGCCAGTGAGCTGTATGTGTGTGTGTGTGCGTGCGCGCATAGGCATGTGTGTATATGTGTGTGCACATGCATGTGTGGGACCCAAGAGGCAGTGGAGCCAGGGGAACTTGTGGGCAGACTCATGCCCGCTCTCCAGTGTGTAGTGCCCTCCCCGGCCAGGACACATCGCTCTGGACGGGGTCAACTGCACCTGAGGGAGGCCAAGCTGCAGTGGCAGTCGCACTAGGGGACCAGAAAAGCCAGTGGTTCCAGAGGGCCGGGCTTGCGGCAGCCCGGCCCTCTGCTTGGCCTCTGGGCCAGCAGCTCCAGGAAGGTCTGGGTTCCAGAGCGTGTAAGGGAGGTGTGATGGGCCTGGCCTGAGGAGTTCTGGGGGGGCGGGGGGGTGGATAGCCCACTCCTGGGCACACGTTTGTCCCAACCTGCACCGACCTTGCCAGGGAGGGAGAGGGAGTGGCTGGGTGCTCTGGGAGTGGGGCAGGGGCGAGCTGGGGCAGTCTGTCCGCGTCCCTTGCAAGTCTGATAGTGTCCGTCATTCTGACCCATCTGTGTCTATCTCCCTGCAAAGAGTGGGCGCTGGCCCTTTAAGAAGGTCCCACCCCGGGAGGGGCGTTACCATCTGGGGGTCCATGTGTGGGGCAGTAATTCCCTGCAATCCACTTTGTGACAGTGCTCTGGAGGAAGGGGGGGGCAGCGCACAGCCCCCTCTTCCCCCCCCAGCACAGCTCTTTTCTTCCCTGCGTCTGGGCAGACCTGTGCCAGCAGCTGCCGAGAGCAGATGGCGCCGGCTCACCCCAGCCCCCTCTCTCCACTCTCCTCCCTCGGTCAATCCTTCGGGGGCTCCGGTAGACAGACATCCATCTGGCACCTGCTGCTCCGCTGTGGGCAGTGGCACGGACTGCCGGCACAGAGCCAGCCCCGTGGGGGTCAACAGTGCCCCGTCCGCCAGGCTCACCCTGCAGTGGGCACCATGCTGCCCTCACCTGCACACGCTGCGGCCTCTCGCGCCTCCGCCCCACGGCACGGCCCCCGCCCATGCTACCGACACAAAGCCCCTGTCCGTGGCACTGGGCACAGAGCGTGGCACTGCCAGAGCCGGCCAAAGGGAGAACCAGACCCACATCACCTGCCTGCCCCTGGGCTCCTCACTCAACTCAGCTGGGGGTGTGCCCCACAAAGGGGGCGAGCTCCCTCTCACAACCTCCCCATGCATGTACATACAGCTGCATGCCCCCCCCCCCGCACCCACACATGGCTCCATCTGGGTCTGTTCTGTCCCCCCCCGGCGCACACCCTCACCCAGCCGCTCTGCAGCACGGCCACATGAAAACACCCACTTGTGGAGACCCCAGTCTCCATGCTCGGGCCCTTGTGCTCCCTGGAGGCCAGGGAGGGGAGCAGCCCACAGCCTTGGCGAAGGCTCACTAGCACCCCTGGCTGTAACCCGCGGAGCCTGGGAGCTCTGGAGCCGGCTTCATGCCCCCGGAGCCGGGCTCAGCCCCCTCCCAGCCAGCTCCCGCACCTGCTTTGCATCACAGTGGCGGGGCCAGCAGGTTCAGGAAGAACTCTCTAATCCTGCCCAACCCCCCACCCCAGATGGGGCAGGGAGCCGCTCCTGGCCTTGAGGCTTGCTGCCGTGACAGCTGGAGGCTGCAATGGGCCCGCGTGCCTTCGCACAATGCCTGATTAGGAGATTAGGCAGCACAGCCGGCTCCCCCTCGGCCTGCACGCCCCCTGCCTGCCCCCAGCCAGGAACCAGCGCCAGCAGCCTCCTCCGCCCAGGATCAATGCCCAGCATCCCTGCCAATGGAGCTACTCCAGATCGGCACTGAGGGACCGGCGCTCCTCTCCCTGCCAGCGCAGACACGGGCGGGAGGGCTCGGGGGTTGGTAATGGGCCATGGGGCCTTTCGACTCTCGGTTGTGGGGTTGAATCCATCCCAGGCGCTGCCGGTGCCTGAGAGCGGGTCATAGACTACAGAGCCGGAAGGGACCGTTGGGATCCTCTCCTCCGACAGCCTGTATAATCCAGGCCCACCTCACCGGGAGCAAGGTTTGAACGGGTCGGGGGAGCCCCGGCGGATTTCAAGCCCAACACGTTAACTACTGAGCCACCATGGCTGGATAATTCCCGGGCGTGGCTCAGATCCACTAGCCACTGCCGGTCACCTCGAGCCGCCTAGTGACAGTGACCAGCTGATAGTCGTTTGGTGGCCTTTGTCTGGGGAGCCAGAGTGTGAACGGGCCAGTGGGGCCAGAGCTCCGGTCACCCAGCCCCCCGACCCACCACCGTCTCGTGCAGGCCCCTAGTGCTCGGGAAGAGGTTCATGCTGACCAGTTCCTTCTCCCAAGGGAAGCTGCCATCAACTGCAGGCTTCTTCGGGGCCGAGCCAAGTACTAACCCCGGCCCTAGCTGCAGTTATCCCCTGCGAGGGCTATGACCCAGAACCGGAGTCATGCCACTCTGCTCCGCGCTGAAATGCTCCCACCTCTGGGGTGGAACACAGCAGCCGCTCGACTGCACACAGCAACAGCTACACCGGAGTTTAGGAGAGAAAATCGAGACTATTGCGTTCGGATGATACCTGAAGGGGAATGTAATTATTTAGCCTGGATTCTGGGGGACTGAGCCCTAAAACACCACAAGATCTGTAATGGTCACAAACAGTCAAGGTCCTACTTTATAGCCGATCTGCAAGACAGCACCTCCCTGAGCACCACACCATAGCCGTGGGTTCATCTCTGACTCCTAGGGAAGAGCACCAGCACCACCGGGGTTTTCCCATCCACACCCTGACCCAGCCGTGCCCCGATCCCCTGCCCCGTCCCTTCTTGTGTCTTGCACCAATGCCATCACTCACGTTTTGAAGTGGTCCACCAGTACGCCCACCAGCTCCCCAACTCGGTTGTCCTCTTCCGGCTGCATCTTATGGAAGCAGATGACCAGGTCGTCGTGGTTCTGGGTGTGAAAAACCACCAGCTGGTCTTGGCAGCTGGTCACGCTCACTCCCGTCACCTGCACAGGACAAACACGCTCCGGGTTAGTGACACGCCATGCTCCCTCGCTGAGGCAGGGGGCAGGGGGCAATTCCCCACATGGCCACCGGGGGGCAAAGGGCAGAGTGGTAGCTGGGAATCTACAGTCACCCCTTTGCTATTGGTCTTTCATTTTCTAAGCCCACCCACAACCGGCCACCACGTCAGCCAATGAGATGGCAAATTGGCTAGTGTTTGTTCCGCATGGAGATGATTCTGTATTCTGATTGGCTGATGGGAGGAGATGTGGCAGGGTCCAGGTGATGTCATCCCCTCCAGATCACATGTTCCTCTTCGCCATGTGCCAAGTGGTCCATTGTGCCCAGAGACCAGGCATCTCCCCTCAGATCAGCCCCCACGGAGAGGGGAATTTTCTCCAGGGCACAGTAGTTAAGAATAGAAAGGGCCCAGGTGATCTAATCTGTCATCCTGCAAGCGCAGGACTATTCCCTGCCCCAGCGTTGCCAGCTCTTGTGCCTTCATCATTAACTTCGCAGTACCTGATGTTTCTATTAAATCCCCAGCTCCCAGAGTCATGTGATTATGCAGAGAAGAGGAGGGGCTCAGGTTCCTGCGACAGCAGGGAATTGATTTGCTGAGCGATGCCTAGATGATCCTGCCAAGTAACCCATGCCCCAAGTTGCAGAGCAAGGCAAGTGTTTGAGGCCTGTCTTGTGATTTTTGACCGTTTGGGGTGGTGATGCTGCTGCCGCTGCATCCTGTCCAGGTTTAATGCTGGAGCAGCATGGTGCCCTCTGCCCCCCAGTGCTATTCGCTGTAACACCACAGAGGGGGCTGCGGGAAGGAGCAGCAGCTAGTGGTTAGGGCAGAGGACTAGGCGTCGGGAATCCTGGGTTTAGTTCCTGGCTCTGCCGCTGATGCAATGACTTGCCCACAGGTGCCCTGCGTCTCAGCTTGCTGCTCAGTTCAGCGCTCCTTAGAAGAGCGCTGGGGTGTTATGGAGGGACACGGACTCTGAAGAAAAGCGCCTAGCACAACAGAGATGCTGTGGCGAATATCTTGGGAAGGGCATTTGGGATTCTGCCTTATTACCCAGGTCTCGGGTTTCCCCATGAAAGGACATTTCCCAGCTGCTTCTGGATCAACTTCCAGCATTTCCCCAACCACCCTGCTTGTCCACACTGGGGTTCAGGAGTCTCTTGGGGGAAATCCCACTACTGCCACCAGCCAGCACTGAAAGGGGGACAGAGCAGCTGAGCCTGATCTTCTCCATCCCTGCTCTGCCCACATGGCTTCGATCAGGGCTGCTGGCTGTGGTGCCCAGCCTGCTGATGATCCACCAGGGAGATGGGAGGGCTCGCAGGGCACTCACCGTGCTCAGAGGCAGGGTCCGCATCACCCTGTACTGCTTCCTGGGCTCCAGCTTGTAGAGGTGCTGGTCCGTGACGAGAATGGCCCGGTCCCTGCTCTTGTTAAAGCGGTTGATCTGCATGGCGGGGGAGACCAAGTCACCCGGGGGTGCGGGGAGAATCACAGCCAGGGCCCTGAGCAAGAGGCAGGCAGCTGGGCCAGCCCAGGGGTCCCCAACTCCCTGCCACCTCCCCTGTGCCTCAACCCTGCCGGGGGGGGGGAGGGGCTCCCTCCTGCCCTCCCAGGAGCAGCCGCTCAGTGCTCCACTGTCATGGACACCCGATCCCCAACCTTCCCCTCGCCCCCCGGCTGCTCGGAGAAACGAGGGCGCTGAGGACCCTGCAGAATAAGGTCCCTGTAGGGCAGGGGGGAGGGAAATGGCCTATCAGCATCATGGACTGCAGGTGGGCCCAAAACTCCTGCCGGATCCTGCCGGCTTGGGGATCTCCCCAGGGCGAGGGGCTGAGGCAGGCACTGTCCAGCGCACGGAGCAGGGCCATGGCAGGAGAGAGGGGGGCCCAGCCCCCCAGGGGCCCTGCCGCGCCAGGCTCCTCACCTTGCGGACATGGCAGGAGAACAGCACCGAGCCGAAGTGCACTTTGTCCTTCAGGGCCTGCACCCTCCTGGCGAACTGGGCGGCCATGACAGGGTTTTCAGCCACCTGGAGAGCAGAACAGAATCCGGGAGAGGCTCCGTCAGGCAGATGGGGCTGCGGTGGGCTCTCCCCATGCCCAGGGGGAGGCCGAGCTCCCTGTGCGGGCGGCCGGCTGATTCGGCATGGCGCGGGAAGGGGCTTTCACTACCTTCAGCACGACTGTGGTGCTCAGCGGCTCCCTGGAACTAAGCAGGAGCGGCTCGGCACTCGACTGGGAGACCCACGCGGTGGGGCCAAGAGGTCAGCTGCTGACGCTCTTCCCTGTTTGTCAGCACTGAAGTGATGCCCATGGGGAGGAGAAAATCCCAACAGGCCCACTCAGTCTCCAGCCCTTTGCCCACCCATGCCCAGCTGGGATCTGCTGCCTCGCAGCACCCTCCGGGTCCAGGGTCTCTCTGCCTTCTCCCACGGCCTTGATGCCTCCCCAGCCCTCAGCTCACCCTTCTCCCGCATCCTGACAGGCCCCTGGATGGAGAAAATCCCAGCAGGCCCACTCAGACCCGCACACCCCCCAATGGAGTCCCCCTGAAACGTGCTGGCTGGGAGAGCCGGATCCACGCTGGGATCGTCCCGGGGGAGAGGAACACTGGGGCCCCTCTGGGGAGCTGAGCCGCAGCCCGGGGAAGAGCCAGCGCAGGAAGTAGGCAGCAAAAGGACGCTCAGTGTAGCAAGGAGGCACCTGCTCCTGGCAGGCTGCTGAGCCAGAGAAGAACAAGAGGCCAGTCAATGCCCAGCACGGGCAGCGTGGGGGTGGGCAGCTCGTGGTCCAGGCTGGCATAATTGAAGTGGGGATCCTGATGCCCAGGGGAGACCTGTCACCCCACCGCAGCCCAGTTGCCAACTTGCCTGGCACATGACCCTACCGAGGAGGGATGGGGAGTTTTGTTTCCAGGCCCAGGCCAGTGAGGGGCGGGTGACCCCACACACACTATGCCCACAGCCCGGTGACCGAGAGCCACTGGAGCTGAGTTACCCTGGCAGTACCAACCGGGGAGGCAAAGAGAAGGACTTGCATACTGGCACTCAGCCTGGCACTAGGCAGAAGGGAGCCGCACCACACAGCCGGCTGAGGGGGAATGGAGATGGAGTAGCACCAAAAATGCAGCCACTTCTGGGGTGCGACGCAGCTGCTGTTGAACATCCCGCAGCAACGTGGCCAAAAAAAAAAAAAAGAATCAAAGAAAACGTTGCATCTAGCTGAAGCCACAATGGGAGCCAGAACGTACCTCAGAGCTGGAATCTGGCCAGGCCCCCGGATAGTTAAAGGGGCGCCCAGGCTCCTTAGTGACAGGTGGGCCCCTCCTGCGGGCGGACCAGCGCCCCCTGCACTGTACAGGAGCACGGACTCACAGAGATGAACGCAGTCACCGGCACCGCTCCTGGGGTCTCCTCCTGGCCACATGCTGCTTGGCTTGCATGAGCCGAGGGCCCCCCAGCCATTCCTTCTCAGCCCGGACACGGGAGGGGCAGAGCCGGGAGAACCCAGAGGAGGGGGTGCATGGGGGCACAGGGACCAGCCCGGGAGAAACAAAGGGAGAAACGGGGCTTTAACGGGAGCCTGTCGCTATGGCAACTGCAGCCTGGCAGCAGAAAGCAGCTGTGGGCGGCGAGAGCAGATGCTCGGGCGGGCAGCTGCCTCCCCCCCCTCGCCCAGCTGGGACGCCCCCCCCCCCGAGCACAGCGCCCGCCTCATCCAGTGCTGCTTTCACAACCCTCCAAGAGAGCAGCGCCCCCTGCTGGATCACCAAGGCCACACCACTTCCCTACCTGCCTCCCATCCCGAACCCACTCTGCCAGCATCACTGGCCCAGCGGGCTCCGGGCAGCTCCCCGGGCCAAACACTCACCGACGACAGGTAATCCCGGCCCCAGTTCCTCTGGCAACCCCAGTCTTTGCGCAAGCCCTGCAGCACTTCCATGGCCGCCACCTTGGCCTGGATCTGCGCCATGTCCGAGGGAGGGATGTTCTTCACAATCTGCCTGGCTCGCCACCTGCAGCGAGGGGAGGGGGCTCAGGGATCCCGGCTGCCCTGCTAGGTTCCTGGCCTCTGGGGGGCAGCCCCCCACACAGCATCCCCTTGGGGCAGGCTGCGAGCTGGGGGCCTGCATTTGCTCCCCTCGGCTTATTGGACAGCATCGCACCCGGCTGCCACTGGGCGAATCCCATAGGAATGAAGCAATCACTGCCTATCAGTCAGGTGGGCCCGGGCAGAGCTGCGGGGGTCCGTGGTTGGGGTAGCCGGGGGGCTGTGGGTCAGGAGCGAGGGGCGTGGGCCGAGCTGGGGCGCCGGGGGGGGGGGGCTGTGGGTCAGGAGCGAGGGGCGTGGGCCGAGCTGGGGCGGCAGGGGGGGGCTGTGGGTCAGGAGCGAGGGATATGGGCCGAGCTGGGGCGGCGCGGGGGGGGGGGGGGCTGTGGGTCAGAAGCGAGGGGCGTGGGCCAAACTGGGGTGGCGGGGGGGCTGTGGGTCAGGAGCGAGGGGCGTGGGCCGAGCTGGGGCGGCGGGGGGGGGATGTAGGTCAGGAGCGAGGGGCATGGGCCAAGCTGGGGCAGCGGGGGGGCTGTGGGTCAGGAGCGAGGGGCATGGGCCAAGCTGGGGCAGCGGGGGGGCTGTGGGTCAGGAGCGAGGGGCGTGGGCCAAGCTGGGGCAGCGGGGGGGCTGTGGGTCAGGAGCGAGGGGCGTGGGCCGACCTGGAGTGGCAGGGACGCTTGCCAGGCTGCACTGTGGCTGATTCTAGCCTTGTCAGCGAGTGGCCCAGGGGGGAGCAGGGCCTGGGTGCAGGGCGCCCCCTCTGTCCCCCGGCGTTACCTGCGGAAGAGCAGCTTGCTGTTCTCCTGGAACTGCGCCAGCACCGCCGGCGGGTCGGGCCACTCCACGCTCTTGCCGTAGTCGGCCATGCTGCGCACCCCCTGGAAGCGGCGCACCAGCTCCAGCAGGTACGTCTTCACCTTGTGCCGCTTGTAGTGGCCCATGATGGTGTAGATGGCACGCAGGTACCGGCAGCGCCGCCGGGCCAGGGCCCCCCGCCACGCCTGGGACAGACACACAGACCCAGTCACACCTTTGCTGGCAAGGCCCCCACCTGCCAGCCCCCAGGACCCCACACCCAGTGCCCTGAGGCCATCAGGAGCAAACCCCACAGCCAGCATTCGGAGCCACACAAACCATGGGGCCATCTCCAGCCCCACACCACGTCTCCTCTCTCTGCCGCAGGAGGACTCCAGAGCCCTTTACAAACCAGGCACACGGGGATCCCTCTACCCACCACCAAAGGGCAGCCACCTCTGGGGTGGGATGCAGCAGCCGTTTCACATGTGGCAATGCGGCACAGCCATTTAGGGCAGGAAGTGAAGGAGCTGTTGGCACTGGAGTGAAAACACAGAGGGAATGACAGCAGGAAAAAGGCAGCCCATAGCACACTGGCTCTAGGGCCTGGGAGCCCAGCCTGGGCTGCCTGAAGAGTTTTGAACCAAACCTTCTGGGAGATGTAGTCCGGACAGAGGCAGGGTCCATAAGGGAGGACAGGAGCCCGAGGGCACTACGGTGGCCCAGGTGGACACAGGCTGGTGTCGATAAAAAAAACAACGCTTTAACGTTTCCCAGTTGAAACGTTCTGGGATTTTTCACTGTACAAAAGTTTGGGGACAAACGCTGAGAAATGGGGATTTGGGGCGGGGCGGAAATTCCACAGCTTCTCCAGCGGCCACCCAGAGACACGTAGATTTTCTGGGGTGCCGGGGATGCCCGGCCAAGCCTCACTCCCTTCACCCCCGGGGACCGGGCAGTGCTGCAGATGCTGGCACTCGGGCCCTGAGGGCTCCGGCGCCGGCGCTCCCCATCAGCCCGTCACCTGGGCTGCTTCTGATGTGACTAAGCAGGTCCCCAGCCAGACGCTTCGTCGGCTGTCGGGAAATCTGCTAACGGTGCCACGTCTATAGATAGTAAAGGGGTCGGGGGCTGGCCCCTGCGGAGCAGCAGCACCACGGCAGTCAAGGAGGTTGGGGGCTTGGAGCGGGGCAAGCACGGTCAGGGGACTGGACCCTCGGGGCAGAGCGAGCACCTGGGGCCCAACCTCGGCACTGCACCCCTTTCGTCTGACCTCGCCTGCCGGCAACCTGGCTCCATTAGGTTCCTTCTGGATCATGGGCAGTGTCCGCCCTTCCCTGCCCTCCCCATGTGCCTGTGTCCTGACTCCTTCCCAGTGGTTCAGCGCCCGATGGGTGGCTGGGATCAGAACACCCCGGTGCCCTGCTCGCTCTCCCACGTGCGAGAGGCTGCTGCTAATCCGCTCTGACAGCACAGCGGCCGATGGACCCTGGCGTCCTCCTGACCCAGCACGGGAGTGGGGAGGGGCCATTCCCAGGCGCCAGGTGAAGCCATTGCCAGAGCTGGGTCTGTGGCACTGGGACATGGGAGGGATCAGATCACAGCTCACCCCACCCACATGGCAAAGCCCCCACGGGACAGCTCTGGGGACAGACAACCCCTGGCTCCTGAGCACACGCGGCCCAACCTGGAGGGTGGGGCTCAGGACACAGACACGCCTCCACTGGACTGAGACCTGGCAGACTCGGCTCACAGAGGCCACCAAGCAGGCAGGTGGGGGCACCACCACCCTGGGACCTGTTCCCCGGCTGATGCCGCCACAGCGTGGGTGCTGTGAATGGCCGTAATACTTGGTCCTTCTCTAGCACTGTCCGTGCGAGGATCTCAAAGCCTTGCACAGGCAGGGACAAACAGTCGCTCGCGTGGGAGCCCCACGCAGAGAGCACGGCATTTATCCTCGCCATGCCCCCGCTGAGTCAGGAAGGGTCATCGGCCCATTTCATAGCTGGGAAACTGAGGCAGGGAGTGGGGGAGTATCCTGCCTGCCGTCACACAGCGAGTCAGCAGCATAGCCAGGAATAGAACCCAGGAGTCCTGGCTCCCAGCCCCCCTGCTCTAACCCCTAGCCCCCACTTCCCTCTCAGAGCCAGGGATAGAACCCAGGAGTCCTGGCTCCCAGCTCCCCCTGCTCTAACCTCTAGCCCCCACTTCCCTCCCAGAGCTGGGGATAGAACCCAGGAGTCCTGGCTCCCAGCCCCCTCTGCTCTAACCCCTAGCCCCCACTTCCCTCCCAGAGCTGGGGATAGAACCCAGGAGTCCTGGCTCCCAGCCCCCTCTGCTCTAACCCCTAGCCCCCACTTCCCTCTCAGAGCCAGGGATAGAACCCAGGAGTCCTGGCTCCCAGCTCCCCCTGCTCTAATCTCTAGCCCCCACTCCCTCACACACACACACAGGGGATCACGTCTCTTTGCCGGGGGGGACAGAGCAACTCAGCAGCACCCCCCGGTGCCCCCTCACCTTCTGCAGCAGGAGCACGATGATGGGGATGAGCTGGGCCCGCTCCTGCTCCAGGCAGAAGAGGGTCTGGGGCCTGCGGATGAAGATCTTGGTGTGGCCATAGGCCACGTCGTCCTGGAAGCCATGTTGGTCGATGAGGGCCCGCGTGGCCTCCTGGTCCGTGGGCATGAGGTGGTTGGGCCACGTGTACTCGCAGGTCATCTTATACCTAAGCATGGAGACAGCGGGGTCCTGAGCATGGAGAGCAGCTGGGCTGGCCTCCAGGGAAGGGACAGCTCTGACCCATGGTGGGGACTGATGTCAGGATGGAGCGGGAAGGGGAGGTGCGGCAGGGGGCAGCAGAATCATAGAATATCAGGGTTGGAAGGGACCTCAGGAGGTTCTAGTCCAACCCCCTGCTCGAAGCAGGACCAATCCCCAACTAAATCATCCCAGCCAGGGCTTTGTCAAGTCTGACCTTAAAAACCTCTAAGGATGGAGATTCCACCACCTCCCTAGGTAACCCATTCCAGTGCTTCACCGCCCTCCTAGTGAAATAGTGTTTCCTAATATCCAACCTAGACCTCCCCCACTGCAACTTGAGACCATTACTCCTTGTTCTGTCATCTGGTACCACTGAGAACAGTCTAGATCCATCCTCTTTGGAACCCCCTTTCAGGTAGTTGAAAGCAGCTATCAAATCCCCCCTCCTTCTTCTTCTCCACACTAAACAATCCCAGTTCCCTCAGCCTCTCCTCATAAGTCATGTGCTCCAGCCCCCTAATCATTTTTGTTGCCCTCTGCTAGACTCTTTCCAATTTTTCCACATCCTTCTTGTAGTGTGGGGTCCAAAACTGGACACAATACTCCAGATGAGGCCTCACCAATGCCGAATAGAGGGGAATGATCACGTCCCTCGATCTGCTGGCAATGCTGCTACTAATACAGCCCAAAATCAGGATGGGGTGGGGTAGCCAGGAGCCAATGTTGGCAGGACGGGGAGGTACAGCCGGGTCAGCGGGGGCGGGAAGGGGAGGCTCAGCAGGGGGCAGCAGGGAGCTATGGTGGTGGGACAGGTTGGCTGGGTCAGTGGAGGCAGGTGGGCCAGCGGGAGCAGGACGCTGTGGGGCGGCTGGGCCAGCGGGAGTGGGACAGGGTGGGGCGGCTGGGCCAGCAGGAGCGGGACGTTGTGGGGCGGCTGGGCCAGCGGGAGCAGGACAGGGTGGGGCGGCTGGGCCAGCGGGAGTGGGACAGGGTGGGGGGGTTGGGCCAGCGGGGGCAGGACGGGGCAGGGGGGCAGGTACCTGAGCAGGAAGCGGTCGTAGGGCTGCCGGTAGGCGAAGCCGGCCCTGCGGACCCGCACGTTCTCCAGCAGGCCCAGGTACTCCACCTGGTGGCGGCAGCGCTCGGCGTCAAAGAGCAGCGGCGACTTCTGGTCATTGGGCTTGATGCAGCGCACGTAGTAGGGCTCCTGGGGGGAGAGGAGGGGGTGTCACTGAAACCATGGGGGGGGAGGGGCCCTCGAGCTGCTGCTGTGACCGTCACTCTGGGGCAGCGGGTTGGGGGGGAGGCTCTGGAGAGGGGATGCCAGTGAAGGGGGTGTCGGGAGGAGCCCCCAGGATGGCTGGGCAGGGAGTAGGGGGAATGGTGCCACGTATATGGGGATCGGTGGGGAAGGAGGCCCAGGGCTGACGGGAGGAGAGAGGAGGGGTCACCTGCTCTGGGGATGAGCTCTGCCCCTCGAGGCCTCTGTCTCCAGAGACCAACCCAGGAGAAGCCTGGGAAAGGCAGGGCTGACCCGGGGGATCCCCCGGCTGCAGGGTGAGCCGGGGGGCGCTGACGGGGCTGGCCGCCCAGGGCCAGCCAAGGAGCAGGGCAGGGGGCTGCATTTGGGGCACGCCAGGCACTGGGAAGCGGAGGTGCAGGTGGAAGCCCAGCAGGACTGGGGCAGCAGCAGGGTGCGCTTGGGGCCTGGGCGTGTGCCTTGCCACCTCAGAGGGGAAACGTGCCCCTCCAAGGGAAGTGATGGGGTGAATGCAATGGCACTGCGGCTCCACAGAGAGCGCCCGGCCTGGGCTCTGCTGGCCACTCCGCCAAGCCCAGGGCCAATTGTGTGCCGCAGCACACACACTACCCAGCAGGGGGCGGTGATGCTCACACCCCCTACCCAGCCATATGTCTCTTCACAGGGGCAGGCGGCATCTACCTGGGGCGTTAAAAACGACTGGCCGAGGCTGATCGAAGGAGAATCCAAGAAGAAGATGGCAAAGCCAATCATCGGGCCACTGAGGCCTGGTGAACACAGACCCAGAGGGAGGGGGATTTCCCCACCTCTCCGCAGGGAAGCGGAGCACAGGCCCCGGCTGGAGAACAAGGCCTGGGAAAGTGTGAGCTGGAAGGTCTCAGGGATCTCACTGGGGAGCTGACCCTGGCGGGTAGACAGAGACACACAGAGCCGGGGCTCAGCACGGCCTGGCTCTGGGCTGACCAGACCTGCAGCTCTCTGGGCTAAGCTAAGGGCTCCTAGACTGCATGCCAGGCGACCAAGAAACCCGCCCGTTCTGCCAGCGCTGTGGGAATGGCACTGCCAACGCTTGGCGAGGCGTGTTAGCCCCTGCAGAGTGGGCAGGTCTCCCTCAGGCGTTCAGCTCGGCTAGACTCACTGAGCAGAGCTCATGGGGGGTTCTGGAGACCCAGACGCTCAGGCTCGAAGGGGCTGAGGGCACGTGGCCAACCCTGGAGGAAGAGCAAGACGCCCGGGGGCGCGGCCCACTGAACAGCTCCTCAGCGGGGGGTGTAGCCCCGACCCCATGGATCCGGGCCACGGGGAATGACACAGCCCCTGCCCCACTCAGCTCCCCACGAGCACGGTACAGAACTCAATGAGGGAGAGGGGGCAACCAGAGGAAATCTATGAACCTGGCAGTGGGCAGCTGGGGGGCAGTGCCCGGGGAGCTGCAGGCAGTGCCTTGCCTGTGTTCCCCAACTGAATGGCAGCCCCCCACTCCCAACGCAGCCAGGTGGTGCCAAAAGAGATCCGGCAAGGGCAGGCGCCCGTGAGGGACAACACCCCCGTCCCGAGGGCAGTCGGGGCCATGGGAGAGCGTCTCCCCTGGCCTGGCAGGGAGGAGAGGGGCCAGCTGAGAGCATGGTGAGCTCCTGCGAGCCCTGCCCACTCCACTGCTCCGGTCCTGCCCTGGATATACAGTGCCAACCCGCTCCTAACACCCCGTGGGAGCTCCCTGGGCAGAGTGGTGGGGGCGGCGTCCAGGGGCAGGTTGTGCTGTATGCAGCGGGTGAGTACGTGTGTGTGTCACCACTGCCCTCTGCTGGACCGATCAGAACTGCTCAGCTGTGTGTCATAAGTCCCGCACTGCTGAAAGGGATTCTCCTGTAGCTCACATGGTAGGGGCTGTGTTTTGGGAGCAGAGGAGCCACTTCACAGCTGTCCCCATGGTGCTCTCATGGGTTACAGTGTGCAGCACAGTGGGGCTACGGTGAATGGGAGCAGCATTGCGGCCATGTGATGGGGACAGGCAGCTCCTCCGCTCCAGCTGGGTTGATCCAGGAGACAGAATCACGGCTCTGAGCCTCGCGGCAGCTCACACTGGAGCTAAATTTGGCTGAGACATCAGCTTGCCAGTGACAGCATCAGAGCAGGTGCCCAGGCAGAGCTAATGAGCAGCTAGAGGAGTGGGGAGTGAGAAACAGTCAATCCAGCAGCGCCCGGGGCTCGTGTTCTCCAGTGCCAGTGTCTCCTCTAACACCTGTGCCACAAGCCTGAGCCGAGTCCCATCCCCACAGCCAAACAAGTGCTGGCTAGCTGGGGGTGTCTCTAGGCACGTGTGGGTCTGCTTTAGTGTGCGTACACGGACAGTGCGCGTCCCAGCGTGCATCAATCGCACGAACACACCTCCATGGCTGTGGGTCTCTCGCTCTAAGTCTGCGTGGATCCGTGCATGTACGTCTGGGTGGCCACGTGTCTACATGTCCTTCTGTCTGTGCACACATCTCTGCCTGCATGGCCGTGTCTGGCTGGGGGTGCAGCCAGGCGTGTGCCTCTGCCCATGCCTGTCTGGGTGGCTCCGTGCCAGAGCGGATCCACGTGCACGTCTGGCTGGGCCAGCGGCACACATCTGGGCTCCCCTCCCCCAACCCTCTCCTTGGCTCCCTCCCCCGCCTCTCACTACTTCTCTTCCTACCGAGGGCTAATTTTAGCTGCTGCAGCTTCTGGGAACAGGTTCCCGATCAGAAACGGGAGCAAATGCCAAATGATTCACGGGTATTATTCACTGCTGCCTGTTGCCAAGGCAGCTGGGGTCCCCGCGTGTCTCCGCTCAGCCAGACACATGCGCTCCCCTTTAAATCAGGTCTTTATCCTCGCGGCGAATTGAATGGAGCGTGTGCAGGCTGGGGCCGGGGCAGCGGGTCGGCGGAGGGCAGGACCAGGTCAGGGAGGGCTACGCAGGCTGGGGGATGCTGCTGTTTAGGGTCGGCTACACTGGCCAATCTGCTGCTTGGCTCTGGTTAGGAACCAGCAGGCAGCCTGTCAGGTCCATCTCAGGGGCCCTCAGCTGCTGAGCAAGTCAGGATTTGCACCCAGACCCAGCTGACCTGCAGGAATCAAACCGACAGGTGGCTACGCTCCAGGTGCTAACAGTGCCCTCTTAGGAGCTGGCCCTTTAAGAAGTCCAGGTGGAGCTACTCATCAGTTAGCCAATCAAATGAGCAGCGGGCCAATCCGGGGAGGGAGGGGAGCAGCCTCAGAGGGCAGAGGCAGGTAGAGGACCCGGTTCCTGGGGCGGGAGGCCCTCGTGCCACTCAAGAGCTCCCCCTCTGGCAGGAGCAAGCATGGCATGCTCCCAGACCTCGTCCATCAGGGCTATCCCACCGTCACATGGCGACAAGGGCAGAAGGGTGGGGGGAACCATCCAGCTGTCTCGCCCCTGCCCAACCACCACAGTGCCCAGCCACCGAGCAAGCTCACAGGCTGCTGGGGAGTAGAGCGGCTGGGAGATGTAGGGCTGGGTGTCCTGCTGGCCAGCCATGCTGCCACCCGTGGGGGGTGGCACCAAGAAGCTGGGCAGGGAGGGGGCCACGGGCGGCTCTGTGACTGGAGGGGTCAGTGCTGGAAGGATGAGGAGCGGGGCCTCAGATGTGCACTAGGGGCAGCCCGGGCATGTGGGGCTGGAAATGCCAGGAGGCCTGTCCCTCTCCTGGGATTTGGGCCCTTCAGCCACGGGGCGCTCTGGGAAGCGTCCAGGCGGCAGACGTGTTTGGAAGGAGAGGTGCAGGGGCACTGTTAGAGCATAACCCCAAATGCCAAGCCTGGATCCAGGTTCTGGCCCGACAGTTGGAGCCTTCCCCTCCGATGGGCCGTTCAGAACTCCCTGCGATCTGGGAGAGGCCAGATCCTGAACCTCACCCTGCCTGGGCTTGGCTCTGCGTGCTAAGGGACACAGAATCCAGCCTGGAACCGGAGGGAGGCCTTGGGCCCAGACCCATCTCGGGGTATCCCACCTTTGCCAATCTCCCATCCCTACATGCTGCCAGTGGCCACCATGGGCCTATGCAAGCTCAGTGGCTGTGTAGGGCCAGCTCCACCCAGGGCCCTGCCTGGCGGATGACACTGGCCCCAGGAGCACACGCCGAGCTCCCTGACTGCCTTGGGAAGGTCCTTCCAGGCTCCCAGTCCAGACACAGGGGAGGTGGGGTATCCTATTGTTCTGTCACACAGGGCACCGTGGGACCTCTGGCCAGCCCTGCTCACTGCCGGCAGCAGCCAGAGGGCCCCGGTGAAGCAGATGACCGAGGAGGAGCCGGGGTGGGGGTGGGGGAGCGTTACCTTGGAGGCCAGGTTCTCCACCAGCGCCACCATGGAGTTCTTGAAGAGGGTGGCGGCCGTCAGGGGGCGCTTGGTCACCTCGGTGATGCTGACCTCGCCCTCCGGCCACATGTCCCTCAGGACGGGGTCCGTGCTGGGGAGAGATCACCAAGGGGCGTGAGGGGCCGGGAAGCCAATGCTCAGGGACGGGGACGCCAGGGTGAGGGGAGAGCACAGGCCTCATTCGTCCCAGCTGTCCAGGGAGTTACTGTAGGCTGGAGACTTTTGTGGGAGATCCACCTACACCACCTGGAAGCAGAGCTCTCCTCCCCTCCCTCGTATTCCCTCCAGCCGCCTGGGCCATTGCCTGGATGGGATCCCTGGTGCCGGGAGAGACACAGGGGGAGCAGGACCCTGAGACGGAAACGGGCCACAGGGCCCAGATCCCGACCCAAGGCTCCGCAGATAGAGCCACGGCACGGGCTCGTTTAAAGGAAGAGCGCCACCCGCTGGCGTAGACGAATGTGCAGCGCTGCCCAGGCGTTAGGAGGCTCCATAAGGCTGGTGTTGCCCTGTGCGAGGGAACCCAGCCAGGGGTTGGATCCTGTCCCAACTGCCCCCGGGCTGCTCCGGCTCCAGGAGCTCCCAGCCCGTTATCGCTCCCCTCTGCCCGCTGGGTTCAGTCAGGGGAAAAGGACCCAGAGCCCCTCCCGCTGGTCAAAGCCGGCCTGCTGCTTGCCAATGGGCGGCCTGCAGGAGAGGCGTCGGGGCCCATCCTCACAGTTAGCCCCCTTGTTGGGAGCTCCGGCAGGGAGGCGGAGGGCTAACTGGCCTGGAGACCAAGCTCCCCGCTCGGTCATGGCCAACACACCCTGGTGGTGGCAGCGGCCTGCACCGTACCTGCTCTGTGGCTTGACAGGGGACGCAGGTGTCAGGGCAGCCAGCCTGAGCCCCATCTGCAGCACCAGACCCCCCCGATCCCGCAGGATCTCTCTTGCTGCGGCTCTCGCCCCCTCCCCGGAGCGGAGGCCAGGCCCCACATGCCCGGCGAGGCTCAGCCCCATGGGCCTGCAGCAGGCACCCGAAGCCCTCACCTGTTGTACATCAACCGCTTGAAATCTTGGAAGAGGGTGTCCTTGTTCTTGTCGATAAACCCCTCCACCGAGTACCTGCAATTCAGAGCAATGGGGGCCAGATCACCTCCAACCCCAGCTGCTCCCCTGTGGGGAGGTGGCAGCTGTCCCTCCACTCGGACCCCTCAGCCCGGGATGGGCTGCAGCCGGGATCCTGCTAGGGCAGACACCCGGAGGGGAGGAAGGGGCTGGTGGTTATCCCACCCTGGGGGTTTTCCCACTAAAAATGATTGTGGCACCTTTAAGGCTTAAAGGGCCAGTGTCCTCACAGGCACAGTTTGAAAGGGTGGCACCTGGGTCACCTGATCGTGCAGGGCGCATCCGGTTTTGCATCCTGCCGCACTCAGTATCCTGAGCATGCCCCCATAATCCCCTTGGTCCACACTGCAGCCCCCCCACCCCCTGGGGGATGGGGAGGAGGCTGCCCTCCCCCTAGAGAGGTGGCTGACTCGAGGTGCCCATGCCCCGGGAGAGGTCTGCAAAGAGTCAGAGAGGACCGTTCCCTCCCCACGACAGAGCGGGTTCCAGCCTCCCGGGGCTGTGTGTGAGCGATTGCTGACTGCCTTTGCCCGCATGGAGTCAGAGAGCGGGGGAAGAGCCGGACAGGGCTAGAGAGAGGGGTGATGTGACTGACACTCCAAGGGGCTGAGGGATTCCCCCGAGACCCTCCTCTCCTTTACCCCCCCAATGCAAACACGCACGCACACACACAAAAACACACTCACACATGTACAAACACACACACACTCCTGCCAGATCCCCCCGATGTGCAGTCGCGCACACACGTGTGCACATGCACAAATCCCTCAGGGAGCCACACTCATGCCTACATGCACACCACCAACATGCAATCACATATACACATGTGCAAAAGCACAGCTCCCAAGGGCGGGGGGATAGCTCAGTTGTTTGAGCCTTGGCCTGCTAAACCCAGGGTTATGAGTTCAATCCTTGAGGTGGCCACTTAGGGATCTGGGGCAGAATCAGTACTTGGTCCTGCTAGTGAAGGCAGGGGGCTGGACTTGATGATCTTTCAGGGTCCCTTCCAGTTCTATGCGAGATATATATATGGAGATATACACCTTTTTTTTTTTTTAGGGAGACGCACTCACGCCCAGGTGCACACCCCAACATGCCATCGCACACTCACACGTGCACAAGCACCACCCCACAGGGAGACACACTCACGCCAGATGCACACCCCCAACATGCCATCGCACACTTGCATGTGCACAAGCACCCCCCATGGGGAGACGCACTCACGCCCAGGTGCACAGCCAGCGATGCCTGTTCTTGCCCAGCTGTGCATTCCCACCCCCAGGGAGCCAAGCGCACATGGCCCGGGTCCTGTGCTTGCGCTCTGGACCATGGCTGTGGGCTTGACTCCTCTGCCTGACTCCAGCTCCCCTGACACAGGGCCCAGGCCTCCCCCGTGCCCAGCTAACAACAAGCCTTGGAAACTCTGAGCAAGCAGCCCTGTGGAGGCGGCTCTCCTTGTGAACGGCAATGCAGCGTGCGAGGGGCCGTGGGGGCAGCCTCCCCCACGGGCCTGCGTCAGGAGGCTCCTACGCCCCAGCCGGCTCCTCGCATGCTCGTCTCCCCTTCTAGGGACAGGCTCGGAGTTGGAGTCCGCCCGGGCACCCCTCCCCCCGAGAGATGCCTGGTCCGGGCTAGGAGGAGGCTAGTCGTGATGGCTCCTGGGATCAGCGGCGGGAGGCATTTGGGATCTGTCCAGAATTTCACGGGACAGTCCCTCGCCCGGCCGGCCTAGTTCCGGGCCCAGAGCCCAGCGCATCCTGGGGTGGGGAGGGGAGAGGCCCCCGGAGCAGCACGCCGGGCCAGAGACAAGACCAATATCACCGGGGCCTGGAGAAGTGCCGCACATGAGCTGGGGAAAGGGGCTGAGAACTGGCCGCAGAGCGGGGCGAGGGACAAGCGGCGGGGTCTGCTAGCGAGGGAAGGCCGCGAGCCTGCCGAGGGGGTCCTGTAGCTGCCGAGAGCCGTGGAGAGAAAGAGCAGAACAGGTCAGCGCTTGCTGCCCGTGAGCCCGGCCAGGCTCGGGGGAAGTCTCCTGACGGGGCAGGGGGAGCCCCTGGCTTTGACTGGACGATACAGGCCAAGAGCTTGCCAAGGGGCTGGGGATCTGAGCTGTGCCTGGAGAGGCCTCAGAGGGGCCAGACCTGGCCTGGTTTCCAAGACGGGTAAGCAGCCACCTGCCGAGAAACCAACCCCCTGGGCCCGTCTGCAGGTGGAAATCTGGCCAGCGTGCAGGGCACAATCCTGCCCCCCCCGCGCCCGGCTGGGGCCCCCCCTCGGCCTGCCCAGCTCAGTCTCCCACCCCTGCAAACTGGTACTAAGCCACCAGCCCTCCAGGTCAGCCTCTCTCCAGCCAGGGCCCCTATTGGACAGAGATGCCAAGCGGCCAGGTGGGACACCCGCTCCTCTGCCCGCTGGGCGTCACCCTGACTCTGGGGGGCAGGGGCAGGACTCACGTGACGTTCCCGGCGTAGTGCTTGATGCGGAAATCCCGGCCGAACTCCATGGATTTGTCGGTGGCGCAGAGCTGCGAACACACGGTGGGCTGAGCCGGGAGGGCACAGGCAGCCAGCGTCGGGTGCCCATGCATCAGGGGGGGTACCCACCACCCCTCCGGGCACCGCCGCAGACAGGCCAGTACCCCATACTCTGATACACCTGCCCTGCACCACCCCTTCCCCCACGCCCCAGCAATCCCCCCTCCCACCTGCACTCACACCCAGTGCCAGGCCAACGAACCGGGCAGCCCCCCGAGGTGCCAGCATACCCAGAATGCACCAGTGAGTGGCCCTCCAGCCCCCACTCAGGGGAGAGGAACCTCCCACCCCTCCAGCCAGAAGCACTGGGGCCTGTGGGGGCGAGGGGGGGCACTGGCTTGGAGGGATTAAGGTTATAGGGAGACTAAATTTGCCCCGCTCCTGCAGAATCCAAGGAGCTCCCTGAGACAGCCCCCCCCCCACCCCCCCGGAAGGGCCTCTCCCTCCCAGCAGGACCCGGTCTCCCTCCCGCTCCTGAGCCCTTTGTCTTCCACCCAACGGGCAGCCCAGCCCCCGCCCACCTAGCCGGTGGGGCTCAGCCCTGAGCCCGTCTGAGCCCGGGCCCTGAGGTGCCCACGGGGCGTTACCTTGCGGCTGGTGTAGTGGGGGTGCTTGCCCAGCTTGGTGTTCATGGACTCCAGGAACATGGCGTCCGTGACCTGGCCCCCGGTCAGGCAGGCCTCGTCCAGGATGGAGATGATGCCCTTGTGTGGCTGCTCCACCAGGTCCACGATGATCTGGTTGTTGAAGTACTCGATCTGCGAGGGGGGGAGGCAGAGGTTACTGGGCACGGCCCTGGGGGAGCTGGGGGTTCACAGCCTGCCCTAGGGGCCCTCAGCGAACAACGGCACCCCTGAGCCGGGCGTGGGAGGAGCCTCGTCAGGCCCCCCAGGAGACCATGTTGCAGGCTCAGAGCAGGGGAGTGGGGACGCAGGCGCCGCAGCAAGCGAGAGCTACGTGGGGCAGAGCTGACGGCCCAGCGCCCCTGCAGGAGCGGCTCTCGCTGTCCTGCTCCTGGGGGCGCTGTCTGCCCCTGGCCCTGGGTGAGGGTCATGCAGATCACGGGGAGGGGCCCTTCCACACGGCCCTCTGGGCAGGGAACCCCCAATGGGGCACTGTACCCCAACGCTGCCTTCTGGGCAGGGGCCCCCCAATGGGGCGCTGTACCCCAATGCTGCCTTCTGGGCAGGGACCCCCCACCCCAATGGGGCGCTGCCACGCCCACACTACCCTCTGGGCAGGAACCCCTCCCCCATTGCACTGGGCACTGGCACCCCCACGCTGCCCTCTGGGTGGGGAACTCCCACCCCAATGGAGCACTGGCACCCCCATGCTCTCTTCTGGGCAGGGACCCCCACCCCAATGGGGCGCTGCCACCCCCACGCTGCCCCCAGGCCAGCTGCCCCCCATGGGGCTCTGGCACTCACGTGCTGCCACTCAATGCCTTCCCGCTGATACTCCTCCTGCTCCTGCCTCAGGATCAGCTCGATGAACAGCTGCTGCAGCTTCTCGTTACAGTAATTGATGCAAAATTGCTCGAAGCTGCAAACCAGCAAAGTGCACGAGTGTCATGGTCTGTACCCCTGCCTCCGGGGGACTGGGGTCTCCCGCACTCCATGCCCCCTTCCCCAGCCCCCCACCCCGCACTCTGGAGAACACACTGGGTCCCGGGCCAGGGCTGGCTGGACGTGCTGGCTACCCCATGCCCAGAGCCAAGGAAGGATTCGGTTCACGGGGGCGGGACTGAAGGAGCCGCTCCATGCTAACCCCCCGGGCAGGCGTGCTGCACCTGTCGAACAAAGCACTTTGCACGCTGTGATACGTGAAGAGTCACTGCAATGCAGCCGCCTCTGGGCTGGAATGCAGCAGCTGCTGCACGGCGCACAGGAACGCGTCACAGGAGTTCAGGGGAGCAGTGAAGAAGCAGCCACCGCAAATCCAAACGTGCAGGAAACGTCTGGCGGCCGAATCGCGACCCAGGCTGGAACCGGATCCGTGTGAACACCTCTGCTCTCACCAGTAGTGCCAGGGGCCCTGGGTGGGCAGCATCTCCACTTAGCCCCCTCCAGGAAGCACAGCAGCCCCCAGCCCCACAAGCACCTTCCGTGCAGAGTGACCCAGCCCCACATGGCCTTGCTTGCATGTGGGGAGCGGGGGCCAAGCCTGTGTTCAAGCTCTCAGTGCACCCGGCTCTCTCCTCTCTGAACCGGGCCTGGGAGCAGCAGGGAAATGGAACCACCATCCAGCCCAGTGATTGTTCCCTTGGCCTGATCCCCTGCGACCAGCAACCTGCCCTCCTCGCTCTCCCTCTCCCTCTCCTCCACGCCCGGCCCCAAGGCCCTCTGGAGCTGCCGGATCTGGAAGGGCCGAGCTCCTATGCCCGCCCCCTCGTCCCTCTGCACGTCAACAGAGCCACTGGACCTGGCAACCTGCCCTCCTCCCCCGGTCCAGGATCAAACCACAGCAAATCAGCCCTACGCGTGACCCCAGCCCCAGTGCATGCTGGTAGAGGAGATGGTGGGTAGGGCTGGGTCCTGCTGGGCAGGCCTCCGGCCGGGCTGGCTGCATGGCCCGAGGTGGCTGGCTGGGCTCTACCTGTTGCTTTCGAAGATCTCGAAGCCGTAGATGTCCAGCACGGCGATGACGGTGTTCTTGCCGTGGAGCCGGGCGTCGTAGTTCTTCACCTCAATGACGGTGTTGATGCGCCCCACAATCCAGCAGAACAGCCGCTCGTAGATGGCCTGGGGGTGGGGAAACGCCATGAAGCAGAAAGTTCCCCCTTGACAGCTAGTCCTAGGGGCTGGTAAGGGTGAAACTCCTTCCACCAGGTGTGGGGCACTGTACCTTTCAGGAGCGGCTGTGCTTAAGCCACGCCCTCTGGGGGCGGGGACAGGTAGTCAGCACTCGGACATGTGGGGAAGGCTGATGTGCAGGTTTCACTACTGCCCCCTGCTGGATGAAATGTCATGGCTGTGCAACTCTACTGCCATCTAGTGGCTGCTGTGGATATAAGCCTTAACCCTACTGCAGGACGGGGTGCACCTTAAGCCCAGGGGCTGTGGGGTTTTTGCAGCTGAAGGCTCTGGGTTTGATCCCCACTGCTGCCCCACTGTGGTATAACCAGCCACGTCCACATGGCTGCAGCCATGGAGCTGTCTGGAGCGGCTGACCCCGGGAAGGGCTTTGAGCAGCTCCTGGCCTGTGTTTCTATCCACACTCTTCACCCCAGGCTCCCTGACATTGCAGCCCGGGTGCCTTGGACGGGGACGGATGTGGGGTACATCAGAACAGCCCCACTCCAGGCTGTGGGGCCGGCAGCTGTCAGTTTAGTGACCTCATTTAACTCATCCCCATCAGCACGGGATGGCAAACTAGCCAGGGTGCCACAGGCCCAGCGCAGAGCGGCCAGAGATGCCCAGTCCCTTGTGGGCAGGGTGACAGTCACAGCACGGGGTGAAGCCTGCCCCACAGCTGCCTGGCCTGGAGAGAGAGAGAATCTGACACGTAGCTGGGGGCGAGCATGACTCCCGCGAGCTCCTGTGTACCAGCTGGGAGCCTGGCCCCGAGCAAGCAGTGACGGGGAAGGCAAGGGAGCAGCTAGGGCGCCCCCCACAGGAGCTGTAGGGCATCAGGGCGATTGGAAGGAGGACACTGGAGGTCACACAGGGACAGAGGGACTCGGCAGGCCCCGGTTCCCAGCTCCTCTACCCCTTTACCTTGGCGCAGGCGTCCCTGGCATAGTTGGCTTCCTTGGCACTATGACCCTTCTCGATGACCTCCCCGCCGCCCGTGGCCACCGCGCGATACAGCAGGGTTCTCAGCAGGCTCTCCGGCTGGGTGGAGGTCAGCTCCCCCAACTGGGAGACCAGCTCCCTGTTCTCTATCGCCACGGCATCTCCCTCGGTGACGAAGCTCACGTTGCCCTGGAAATCCATCGAGAGAGACACAATCAGCAGGGAGAGGGCACCAGCTTCCCCCTGCATGGGCCGGAGCTGGGGGAAGCCACCGGTGCCCCAGGGACACTGGGACATAGAATCATAAAACTGGAAGGGACCTCGAGAGGTCATCTAGTCCAGTCCCCCTGCACTCATGGCAGGACTAAATATCTAGACCATCCCTGACAGGTGTTTGTCGAACCTCCCTGCTCTTAAAAATCTCCAATGATGGAGACTCCACGACCTCCCTAGGCAATTTAACCACCCTGACAGTTAGGAAGTTTTTCCTAATGTCCAACCTAAACCTCCCTTGCTGCAATTTAAGCCCATTGCTTCTTGTCCTATCATCAGAGGTTAAGAAGAACAATTCTTCTCCCTCCTCCTTGTAACAACCTTTTATGTACGTATCTGCCTTAAGCCTTGCGAACGTTCCTCAGTGGGCACAGAAAACACACCGTGCGCAGGGAGGCTAATGCCCACCCCCTGCACGAGGACACACTATGGACAGACGTCGGACAAACACGCACAGACCCGACGCCTAGAAACACAGGGCCCGATTCTCCGCTCCCTTGCGCCTCACGTCGTCGTCCACCCCGGGGGACAGGTGTGACTGGTGCCTGGGTGCCAGGCTCAGGGCCGACAGAGGGGCAACCACAGAAGCGGACCCAGAGCGTAGTAGGGCAGGCAGGTGAAGAGCCTGCCCCGTGCCACGTCAGAGGTGGCACAAACTTCGCTCCTTGCTGCAAGTTGGCTCAATTTTCCTGCCCAGTGTCAGCCGGCACCAGCCTGTCCGGACGCAGTCACAGGCCAGAAAGGTCCGCGGGGCCACACGGAGTGGGTACAGCCACCTAATGCTGCACCCACTGACAGCAAAGGGAGTTGTCACCGGGGACAAGCAAGCATCCCATTCCCTCATGCATGGGGAAACCGGCTGGAAGAGGGGCCGTGCCGTGCCCCTGGCCACACAGGAAGCCTATGGCAGGGCCGAGAATCAAATCTCACCCCCAGGACAGTCAGTCCTGTGCTTCAATCGCCAGACCAGGCCTCTGCCAATACACCAGGGCTGCCCACATGTTTCTTGATACATTCCAGGACACAGAACGCGCTGGCACAGCCGGCCTGGCTCTACAGACTCAGAGTGAAGGCCCCATCGCCAGGACTTGGTCATATGCAAGGCCACATTTAAGGCAGGTCAGGTCACTGCACTGCCCGAGGCTAGGGTGGACAGGTGTCCAGTTTTCAACCAGACAGTCCAGTTGAAAAGGAGACCTGACAGTGTCCGGTCAGATCTACTGTCTGTGTGCAGTGAGGTTGGCAGCCGGGCCATGGGCGGGGCCCGTTCCAGAGCGCTGCTAAGTGCCCTCGTGAAGGTTAACCTCCTGCCAAGCACCCACAAGCTCTGCAGGACCCGGATCCAGACTCAATCCCAACCCACCCGCCTCCTGGGGAAGAGTCACTGGCTTCCTGGGCCGCCAGGTGCTGGGCCTCGATCTGCTGCCCGGGTGGGGTGGCTGGCCCGGCCATTCCCCCAGGGCGCCCGGAAGGGCCGGGGGAGCCCAGCTTAGCTTGATGAAGTGCGTTTCCCTTGAGCCCTCTGCCAACCAGCCTGGCATGTGTTTGGCTGGGCAGGCTCCAGGGGGCAATGCTCTAGGAGGATCCCCTCCAGATTTCGGCCCACAACTTCAGCGCAACTTGAAGAAATTCCTTCCCCCCCCCGCAACGAACCTGGGCCAGGTGTGACATGGAGCTAAGCACACGCTGGGCAGGGCTGTGGGAACCGAGCCCTAAAAATGGGTTCGCGTACCCCAAACTGACCCCGCCCCCATCTCTGCCACGGGCCGAACCAGAACCCCGCCCCAAACTGACCCTGCCCCCTTCTCTGCCGAGGGCTTACTCAAGTTCCGATCCGGGGGACCCTGTGCCCAGCCCCGGGCGACACTCCTGCCGGGCCATCCTGGTCGGTCACACCCCTCCCTGCAGAGTGGCTGGGCTGGCTCAAGGGGCCCCGTGGACCCGGAACACAGTCGGCGCTGAGACCCCTGTGCTGGCTGGGCTGGGCTGGGCACAGGGGAAGGGATGTATCCGCCGGCCAGGCCATCGCTTACCAGGTGTAAAATAGTAGCCAGGATCTTGTAGACTGAGTTGATCTCCTCCGGGCTGAAGCCGATCACCTTCATGGCGTCTGCCACGGCCTTGAAGTTGGACTGATCACTGGTCAGCAGCTGGGAGATTGGAGGGTGGAGGGGGGAAGAGCAGATGAGAGATGAGTGGTTCCCAGCCTGGGGGAAGGTGCCAGCTGCATGGCTGGAGTTCATGCAGGGCATCCTGCCCCCACAGCCCCTCCCAGGGTGCCTGCCCCTGCCCCGGAGAGACCATCTCTACCGGCAAGGGGATCGCTCAGGCGCTTTGGCCCACTCAGTCCTTGCCAGCAGCTAGTGCCCATGGGGGCAGCGCCCCTGGATCCACTGAGGACTGGGCTGAGAGCCAGCAAACTCATTTCACACAGGAGCCTGGCATGGTCCCCCCCTTGCGTGGAACCGGGACTCACGTTGTTGCTGGCGCCCTCGCTGGTGAAGCGGTAGGCTGCAGGGTCTCTGCAGAGATGGAGGGAGGCCAGCTGAGCGTCCGAGGCCCCGAGAAGCAGCTGAGGGGGAGAGACAGGGATGAGACCCCCTCGTACCCGGGGCATGCGGGGATAGCGAGGACCTGGGCCATGCCTGGGGCTCTGGCTGGCCTCTGAAGCACGGGAGCTCACCCAGCACACTCAGGTGGGTGGGTGTTCCCAGGGAGCTGAGATCCAGCGAAAGGACAGGGGGGTCAGGGTAGCGAGGTGTTGGCTGGCGAGGAGGAGAGCTGGACCGTGGTGCCGAAGGTGGGAGGAAACTGGCCTAGCAGTAGGGTGACCAGATGTCCCAATTTTATAGGGACAGTCCCGATATTTGGGCCTTTTTCTTATATAGGCGCCTATTACCCCGCAACCCGTCCCGCTTTTTCACACTTGCTGTCTGGTCACCCTACCTAGCAGCCTCAGCTCTGCCCTCCCAGCCCGACCTGGGGGGAGAGGGGGCAGGAGAAACAGGAATGGCTGGGCCCCATCCTTGGGGCGGCTGGTTAACATGCTGCCTACTGGGCCGGGGCTGAGCGAGAGCCAAAGGAGGTGGGCGGCTGCAGCGTGCCAGAGATCGCGTGGCTCCGCAAGGTGACGGCGCCCACTTCCCCGGCTGTTCTGAGTCACCGGCCTGCGGTTACCCACCCGGGGCCTGGCTCGCTATAAATAAGGGAGGTGCAGCAGCAGCGGAAGCCGCCGGGGCATCGCCGGTAAGTCCCGGCGCCCAGCACAGCCCCGTTCTGCACCGAGGCGTCTGCAGCGCCAGATTCCCTGGGCGAGCGGGATCCTCCTCTGCCCCCAGCCGGGCAGCACCCGGGGGTCTGAGCGCATAGGACTGGGGCCGACCTGGTGGCGCAGCTGCCTGGCCACAACCGGCAGGAAACCCACGGGATGTGCCCCTGTGGCTGGTGGGGTGGGGGCCCATGAACCGTCCCCACTTCCCCCTTGTTCCCCCTCCCTCTCTTTACTGCGGCTGGCTGGGCTGCTGCCACCCCTTAAAGGTGCCAATGAACTCAACGCAGGCTGGCTCTGCCTGGGCCCCACCCCCAGCCAATCCCTGCTGCCTTGGCACCAGTGGCACAGCAGGGCAGCTTGACGTTCCTGCAGCTTGTCCTGGGGAGGGAAGCCTGGAGGCCCTGGCTGAAGCCGGACTGGCAGCGGGCCCAGTCCTGGGTGGGTTCCGGTGGCATTTCCCTCTGCTACTGATGGGCGCACGCCCCATCTGTCAGTCGTCTTTATTTAATCACCTCCTTATCCCTGCCCCTTCCCCTAGGCAGCCAAACCCTGCAGCCTCCCGGGGATCCCCCCGCACCCCGGACTGCACCAGGATTCCCCCCGGCTCACTTGGTAGAAGGAGTGGAAGTTCCTCTCGCCCGGCTGCTGGTGGAGGATGCGAGACTGCAAGGGAAAACCCAGAGGAAGTCAGTGCCTGGGGAGGCCGCGTCTCGCAGCCCCAGGCCGGTCCTTGCCGCGCCCCATCACTGCGGGTCCTGTGCTGGCACATCCAGCTCGGCCCCGGTCGCTAAGGAGTCACCGCCAGATTTGCTCCAAGCAGAGACAACGGGCTGGTGAGACCAGCAGGGCCGGCTCCGGGCACCAGCCGAGCAAGCTGGGGCTTGGGGCGGCAGATTGTTCGAGGCGGCATTCCGCCCAATCCTAGGGCAGCACGGCCGCTTTTTTTTTTTGTACCGCTCCGGCTGCCCTGTAGGGGGCGGCAGCGCGGAGAACCAGAGCGCCCTGCAGGGCAGTCCTCTTCCTTCCCTCCCCGCCGACCAGAGCGGAGCCCTCGCGGCAGGAGGCGGCGCAGCGGGAGGGGCCGCGTGGCAGCGCCCCTGCTGTAGCCCTGGCCACCTCCTTCTCTCTCTCTCCCACCCGCTCCCTCCCCCACCCCCCTGCAGCCAGTCCCCCTGAACGCGCGCTCCGGCCGCGCCACAGGGTTTTTTTTTGCTTTGCCGTTCTGGCCGCCCCGTTTTTTTTTTGCTTGGAGCGGCCAAAAAGCCAGAGCCGGCCCTGGAGACCAGAGAAATCCCCTCGTCTTAAAGGACACACCGGTCCCGGGTAAAGGAAAGTCCACACCCAGAGCGCTGGCTGCCGGAACAGGGCCGATTCCTCCCTGTGCCTTATTTTGCTGCAGGATGAAACCAGCCCTTCGAGGTTCATGCAGCAATGTAGCAGTGTCCTGGCCTTCTGGGTGGGAGGCCTCGCCGCGGTCCTGGCCACCGAGGACCATTCAAGAGCCGGTTCTCTTTTCAAGAGAGCAGAGGCGTTAACTCCAGTGTCCTGGCTAAATGCCGGTGAGTCTCTACAGCCTGTCTGCCTCAACTCCCCCCGCAGCGTGGATCCAACAGCCATCTTCCCTTCCTGCCCTAAGCTAGTAAACAGCTGCTGCGTTGCCCCCCAGAGGTGGCTGCATCCCAGTGAGGGGTGAGGCCATTTCTGTGTGTGCAGTGCTTTGGGATGAAAGGCATCTTGGGAATGTCAGAGACTAAGGGCAGGCCTGGGAGGTAGTGGACTAGAACGGAGCCTGTCACTGAGAGGGGCGGAAGAACCAAACAGGAGACGTGCGAGACAGCTCCGGTAGAGTCACCGGAAGGGCTTGTTGCCATTCGGGGTGCATGGGGTCTAGGCTACGTCACACTCGGGGAGCGCCTGTCCTGGGGGGATCTCAAAGCACTTGACAAAGGCAGGTCAGTGTCCTTCTCTCCAGCGGGGGAAGTGAGGCCCAGACATGATAGGGTTCCACAGCACGCCAGGGCCTGTCTCCTGACCCCCAGCCCACACCACTAGTCGACACTATCTCTAGCGTGAGCCCCCCTAGCAGGGCCACATGACCTCCAGGCCACTGGATGCTTATGAGGTGATGGCCACTGGGCTGTCTCCCAGCCCAGCAAGGATTGGTACCATGCCTGGATGCAAGGTCCAAAGGCCACTCCCCCGACCACAGCAGGCTGCAGGCCCCAGACGCCTCTCCCTTGCCATCTCTTCCCCTGCTCTGGGGCCAGCCTCCTTCCGGCAGCCCCCTCCATCTGAGATCTCTCAGCCCTTCCGCTGAAATGTCAGAGCCCTTCCCAGCCGGGTCTGATCACCGAACAGGGCTGCCTGGCCTGGAAAGGGGCAGGCCGCCCTGTGACGGGAGGGCCTGGGGACCGCGCTAGCACACCGTGATTTCTAGGGTTTAGGCCAGGCGGGAACTCTCAGCCAGTCCAGAGAGGACAGCCCAGCTAACGCCCCCCAGGATGGAGCTGAACCAGGAGGCTTCACATGGGGAGAACCAAGGCCCCTGCTCTCCTTCAAATACAAACAAACGACAGAGGAGTTGCTTGCTCAGGACTTGCTGAGGGATCTAGGGAGGGTCCCTGTGTTCCCGAGGCCTGGGCCTGCCTGCTAGGTACTTCCCAGCGCAGCCAGGATCTGCTCGGAAAACATCCAGTTATCTCCCCCGAAAGCCATGTTCTGAACCTGCCCCGGGCACAGCCCATTGGGCCTCTCAGCCCTGCAACATCTCTGTCCCCCACCAGGTGAAGGGGTGACTTGATCCCAGCCTCTAAGTCCCAGCATGGGGAACAGATATTTAACAACGGGCGCTCCAGTCTGATGCCGTGGGATGGCTGGAAGTTGAAGCTAGACACATTCAGATTGGGAAGAAGGTGTCAGTTTTGGACGGTGAGAGTAATTAGCCATTGGAACAATCTACCAAAGGCCGAGGTGGAGCCACCATCACTGACAATCTTTCAATCAAGACTGGAGATCTTTCTAAACCAGGGGTCGGCAGCCTTTCAGAAGTGGTGTGCCGAGTCTTCCTTTATTCACTCTAATTTAAGGTTTTGTGTGCCAGTGATACATTTTAACGTTTTTAGAAGGTCTCTTTCTATAAGTCTATAATATAGAACTAAACTCTTGTTGTATGTAAAGTAAATAAGATTTTTAAAATGTTTAAGAAGCTTCATTTAAAATTACATTAAAATGCAGAGCCCCCCGGACCGGTGGCCAGGACCCGGGCGGTGTGAGTGCCACTGAAAATCAGCTCGCATGCCGCCTTCTGCACGTGTGCCATAGGTTGCCTACCCCTGTTCTAAACCATCTGCTCTGGGAATGATTGTGGGGCAGTCTCTGGCCTGGGCTAGACAGGAGGCCAGACCAGATGATCACGACGGTCCCTTCTGGCCCTGGGATCGATGAAGGACACCGTGAGCAAATGGTGCTTGATTTAAGGAGGAACCAAGTCCTTCCGCCCCTTACCACAGCCCGGATTAAAAGGAGAGGGGCTCTTCCAACCCAGGGTGATGGCATCTCTCTAGCGAGGGAGGAGGGGGCTTGAGGCTCATACCCGGCCTGGAGGCACGGCCAGGTGAATTACGGCAAAGCCCGAGCTTTCCACTGCCTCCCAGGCCTGCCCTTAGTCTCTGACATCTCCAGGATGCCTTTCATCCTCTCGGCTTCTTCCACCCAGACCCTGCGGCCCGACCTGCACGCGAACCAGCTAGATGCTGTGCCGCAAGGGTGCTGCTCCGAGCACTGGGCCCATGGTGCCCACCTCCATCCTCTTCACCCAGCAGTGCATGTTACCCGCCCCCCCGCTTCCCTTTCCCCCTGCCACTGCCCCTCCCTGCTCGGGCAGCCCCGGAGGGGGCCCAGGGCCGTACCTTCTCCAGGAGGTAGTTATTGATGTGGCCGCCGGTGGGGTCCCCTTTGAAGTCGAAGTCGATGTCCATGTATTTGCCGAAGCGGCTGGAGTTGTCGTTGCGGTTGGTCTTGGCGTTGCCGAAGGCCTCCAGGACGCAGTTGGACTTGAGCAGCACGTTCTTCACCCTGGGCCGGGCGGGAAGCAATGAAGGGAACATCACGGGGGGGTCCGGCTGCATTACCCCCGGAATCAGGATTGGCACCTCCATGGGCTTGCCACAGACGAGCCCCCCGTCCTGTTTGCACCCAGGGACGATCCGCAGCACTTGCCACCTACTCAGGGTAGCGGCAGCTGTTCACAGGGAGGAAGGGACTTGACCAAGGTCACCCGACAGGTCATGGGCAGAGCTGGGACCAGAGACCAGGTCTCCTGAGTCCCAGCCCAGTGCACTGGCCAGTGCTGCTGTGACCTCTCACCTCTCCACCTCTTCCCTCTGGCTGGGGTTAGTGATGGCCGCTATGTACTGCATGATGTATTTACTGGCTTCCGTCTTCCCAGCACCACTCTCCCCTGCAAGACAGACAGACAGGATGGGAAGAGGACAGCAGGACGGGCGAGGCTTTGCTGCCCTAGGTTAACGCCCACCGCCCCGGCACACACCCGGGAGGTCAGAGGCCACTCGTCAGCTCCCAGGAACCACATTAGGGGGTGGGTTTTGCGACCCTGGCGGCTGGTGAGCTCAGGGCTGGAGCACGGAGCCTTCAGTACCAGCGCAGCCTGCAGGAGGACAAGCCTCCACCAGCCGTCCCTTGTGCCCAGCCCTGGCCTGGCAGGGCCCCGTCAGCTGGGTGGGGGCAGCTGAGGCTCCGTGGCCTGCTCCCATGCAGATTTGCTGGTGATGGGCTGTCAGTATTGTGGCCACTAGGAACTGCCCTGAGGCTGCTGAACTCAGCTCGCGGATGGCCGGGCATGGCCAACCTGGGCCATATTTGAACCGCTCAGCCCGCAGCTGAGCAGACGGGGTGGCGGAGCAAGGTGACGCCTGGGGGAGGAGGGTGGGCAATGCCAGAGCCCTGGCATCACTGCACTGCTGGCTTCCAAGGTGCCCTGTGGGCAAGGGGGAGTGGGTGCAGCGCTGCCAGCCCGATCCTGAGGGGACGTTTGTTCGCAGCCTGAAGCCGCCCCAGATGACTCCAGCTACTTGGGGGTTCCAGCTTTAGAGGGAGACAAGACTAGACTTCCAGGAGGACGTGGGGTCGAGGGCTGGTCCAGCTGGGGCTGCTGCAGAATAGGCCTCAGATGGCACAAGGACAGGGGCAGCAGGGGGCTCTGGGCCGGGACGGAGGTGCCCGGCAGAGCTGGGTGGGAGCCCAGCATGTCGTAGCGATGCGCCAAGGGGGGGCGCCTGACAAAAATCACAGAGGAAGCAGGAACCGGGATACATGCTCCTACGTGAGTGCATGCGTGGGACGGACGGACGGACAGACAGAGGGGCTCTGGCTGCCCCGCCCACTCAGACCTGAGATGACGATGCAGGTGTCTTTGGCTCGGCGTTTCATGGCCTTGTAGGCGGCGTCGGCCACGGCGTAGAGGTGTGGCGGCCGCTCGTACAGCTCTCGGCCCTGGTACTGCTCGATTACGTCCTTCCCGTAGAGCTGCGTCTGCTTGTAGGGGTTCATGGAGACCACCACCTCCCCGATGTAGGTGTAAATCCGCCCCATCTCGAACCTGCAGGGACCAAACCCACTCAGGCTACAACAGCAACGCCGCGGCCACACGGCCTCATGCATCACCCCAGAACAAGAGCTGTACCTGGAGCTCTGCCTTCCAACAGCTTCATACCCCCACTGCGCGGCACTGCCCTGCCAGGCTATGGAGCAGCGCCCCCTACGGCACAGCCACCCTGCAGTGCACTGCCCGTCAGATCCATGGAGCAGCGCCCCCTACGGCACAGCCACCCTGCAGTGCACTGCCCGTCAGATCCATGGAGCAGCGCCCCCTACGGCACAGCCACCCCGCAGTGCACTGCCCGTCAGATCCACGGAGCAGTGCCCCCTATGGCACAGACACCCTGCAGTGCACTGCCCATCAGATCCATAGAGCAGCGCCCCCTACGGCACAGCCACCCCGCAGGGCACTGCCCGTATGATCCATAGAGCAGCGCCCCCTACGGCACAGACACCCTGCAGTGCACTGCCCGTCAGATCCATAGAGCAGCGCCCCCTACGGCACAGACACCCCGCAGTGCACTGCCCGTCAGATCCATAGAGCAGCGCCCCCTATGGCACAGACACCCCGCAGTGCACTGCCCGTCAGATCCATAGAGCAGCGCCCCCTACGGCACAGACACCCTGCAGTGCACTGCCCGTCAGATCCATAGAGCAGCGCCCCCTACGGCACAGACACCCTGCAGTGCACTGCCCGTCAGATCCATAGAGCAGCGCCCCCTACGGCACAGACACCCTACAGTGCACTGCCCGTCAGATCCACGGAGCAGCGCCCCCTACGGCACAGACACCCTGCAGTGCACTGCCCGTCAGATCCACGGAGCAGTGCTCCCTACGGCACAGACACCCTGCAGTGCACTGCCCGTCAGATCCACGGAGCAGTGCTCCCTACGGCACAGACACCCTGCAGTGCACTGCCCGTCAGATCCACGGAGCAGTGCTCCCTACGGCACAGCCACCCTGCAGTGCACTGCCCGTCAGATCCACGGAGCAGTGCTCCCTACGGCACAGACACCCTGCAGTGCACTGCCTGTCAGATCCACGGAGCAGTGCTCCCTACGGCACAGACACCCTGCAGTGCACTGCCTGTCAGATCCACGGAGCAGTGCTCCCTACGGCACAGACACCCTGCAGTGCACTGCCCGTCTGATCCATGGAGCAGCACCCCCTACGGCACAGCCACCCTGCAGGGCACTGCCCATCAGATCCACGGAGCAGTGCTCCCTATGGCACAGACACCCCGCAGGGCGCTGCCCGTCTGACCCACGGAGCAGCGCCCCCTATGGCACAGCCACCCCGCAGGGCACTGCTAGACTCTCTGATGGAAGGATACTGCCAACAGGGCTTCTTGTACCTTCCTGTGAAGCAGCTGGCTCCGGCTCTGCTGGCGACAGGGTTCTGGGCTGGCTGGCCCCTGCTCTGATCCAGCCTGGCAATTCCCACGTTCCCCTCTCCAGAGCTCTGCCCCCTTCATTGACCAACTCCCCCACTCCCCCATCAGCAGCATTGCTAGGCCGAACTCCAGAACCAGCATCTGGCTCTCACCGGGCACGGCTGGCCCCTCCATCCCTGCCCGTGGGAACAGCCTGCTCGCCAGCGACCTCACTGAGTCAAAGCCTGCCACGGGGTCGAGACTGCCCCAGCTGCCATGGGTCTGCGGTTCTGTGGGGATTGGTACCACGCTCCCTCTTTGGCTCCTCGGTCCCGCTCATCCCGGTGTCCCTGCTTCTAACCCAGCAGTGGGCAGTGCTCCACCAGCATGCGGAAGGGGCACCCCATTCCCATGGGAGCTGAGCTCCCCTTTAAAAATGGGTCTAGCCCTGCTGGTTGGGGGGAGGGGCCTTTGAGCTGCAGTCACTGGGCAGGTGGGGTACATGTCGGGGGGGGTGTTAATCCAAGGCGTTAAGGATCGACAATAGCTGGGTGCAGTGAGACGAGCTCGCTCCGTCACAGTGGCAGGGGAGAGGTTGGCACGAACGCACTGAGAACTGGCAGCCACACGCCAGGCGAGGTGTGGACGTGTCACGCTGTTAGCTCTGTGCTCCTGGCTGCTGGTTGGGGGTCCCTGCAGCGCCAGTGAGATGGGTGGCAGGAAGAAAGGGGCGAGAGAACAGGGAAGGATAGAGGGACCAGTCAACCCACGCCCACTGCCAGGGCCTGGGAGGAGGGGACAGGCGGATGAGGGGCCTGGAAGTGCTTCACACTGCCATTCCCTGGTGGCCTGGCTGTCTCGCACGTGGCCTTCTGTGCTTGAAATTAGCAAGACATCGCGGGGTGTCCCATTCGCACTTCTAACCGCATGGCGCGGGCGCACGTCACACATGAGGCCAGCCTCCAGCCACCACCGCCATGCTCCTGACCCCAGCTGCGACCCCATCTCTAACCAGACCTAGGCGGGGTGCCCCAGGCATGTTCCTGCTTTCCGGGCCCCCGGGAGCCATCTGCTGTCTCTTGCCACCATGGCCTCTGAGCCCCTACCTGACTGAGTTCTGCTGGGCCCCATCTGCCCGGGCTCAGGGCCGGCGCAACCCATTAGGCCACCCAGGCGGTCGCCTAGGGCACTAGCATTTGAGGGGCGGCCTTTCAGGTCCTTCGGCGGCGACCGTGGCAGCCGGATCTTTGGCCGCCCCGGTCGTCGTCAGCATTTAGGTAGAAGGAGGCGCGGGGAGGGCCGCCTGTAGCAAGTGGGGGGAGGCGGCACGCAGGGGAATTCCCTGCCCCAGCTCACCTCTGCTCCGTCTCCTCCCCTGAGCAAGCCGCCCCGCTTTGCTTCTCTCCCTCCCAGGCTTGCAGCGCCAATCAGCTGATTGGCGCCGCAAGCCTGGGAGGCTGGAGAAGTGGAGCGGCGACGGCGTGCTCGGGGAGGAGACGGAGTAGAGGTGAGCTGGGGCGGGGAGCTGCCGCACGGCTCCCCGGGCCAGGGGGAGCTGCCGCGGGGGTGGGGGGGTTGCTGACGGATGGGGCTGTCCCACTTGCAGGCATGCCGACCTATCAGGAACAGAGGAGAGCTACTCAGGGGTGGCTTATCCCACATCCTGCAACTGTGGCTTCTCACTCCTTCCTCTGCCGTAGCTGGCGCCGGAGACAGACCAGACTACATGCACCTTGGGTCTGATCCAGTCTAGTCCCTGTGGCCTGGCCTTTGGCTAGCATGGGCAACAATCAGCACATTCTGATCGACTGCAGCATTTCTGGGATGCGTAGGGGTCGACGGAGTGCAAAGGCTTCTGGGACACGGAGGGGGGCCGAGGATTCTGGGGTCACAGGAGAAGGATGGCTTGGGGGCCCCAGCAGCCGCAAAGCCGGCTCTCCCTGGGGCGGGAGAGACGTGTGTTGGGAGGGGGAGCCTGCTCTGCAGTGGTGAAACCAGCTCTTTCTTGTAAACAGGCGGAGAGCCAGGAACTCCCTCCCCGTGAGAACTCGGCCAGCCCGGAAGGGTGTGACTCAGAGCAAACCTGGCTGCTCCCCACCTGCCGGCTCTGTGCTTCAGCAGGGAGAGAAGTGAGAACCGGGTGAGAGCCAGGCAAAGCGGGTCCTGCCCTGGATGTCTTGGCCAACGCCGCAAGCAATCTGGAGAAGAGCCCCGGCACTCTACTGCGGCAGCCATTACTGCACCCACACGCTGCCACCATGCAGGGCTAGCTCTCCTGTGCCCAGCTCCAGAGACACAGGCCCCATAGTCTGGGTAACAGATCTCTCTGTCCCATGTCCTTCACCTTCTGTCCCTTTATCCAGGGAGCTCACCGGTCGCCTGGTCCAGCAAGCACTCCCTTGCCGCCCTGCTGTGGGCAATTCCTCCCGATTAAATTCCACCTCCTGCTCCCGGTGTATCCGGTTGGTCTGAGTAGCCTCTTCCTGGCTTCCAAGCCTCATTATCTCCTGACCCTAGCTGCAATCCCATCTCTAACCAGCTTTAGACAGGGTGCACCTCTTCTGTGCCAGGAGACCTGAGACTCAAAGGCGCTCAGTCCCCCTGGGCCAGGGAGGATCTCCTTCAGCTGCAGCAGTATGAGGGGCTTGTGATCCGACACACAGCTGAGCGGGTCTGGTGCACACTAGCCAGGACGTAACACAGGGCTGTTGCGTCCCACCAAGTCCAGCCCAGAGCCTAGCTGTTTTCCCAGGGCTGGCTGCCCTTTGCAGAGCTCCCAGCCCCTGGAGTGCCTCTCGCTCAGGGTGGCCACACAGGGGTGGCAGCGAGCCCCGACGGAGCTGGTGGGATATGGGCACAGAGAGCAGTACTGGTTTGGTGGGGGAGCCCAGAGAAGAAATGAAGGCATCCCAAGGGAAGCCCCTGGTCCAAGGAGGAAAGCACAAGGATCTGGCTGAGTTCAGAGGAAGAGGATGAGTGGATGTGTGTGGGGAGAGGGGGGAGTTGGAGGGAAGGAAGGGAGATGAGCTGTCCCCGCAAAATCCTAAAGCCAGCTTGGATGGGATGACGACACGTTACTGACACCTGGGTGCTATTGTTGGAACATTCCCTTTCCATGGTGACACCAGAATCTGAAATAATGGGGACGAGCAGCTGCCCAGCGGCTCAGCCGGAGCATGAGGCAGGCCAGGAGCCGCCTTAGCAAAACCAACAAGGCTGATGCTTAAGGCAGTATCAATGGTGGTGCCTTGGAGCGTGTCATGTTTGGC
Organism: Chrysemys picta bellii; assembly: GCF_011386835.1. Lineage (NCBI taxonomy): Eukaryota > Metazoa > Chordata > Testudines > Emydidae > Chrysemys > Chrysemys picta. Next base: position 5,144,905 of record NC_088792.1, read on the forward strand.
TGAGCCCCTGGGATGGAGAAGCTAGATGGGGAGCTGCTGTTCTCCCTGCCTCACGACACAAGAGCAAGGGATTGAAATGTGGCAATTCCAAAACAGATGCAAGGAAACACGTGTTCACAAAAAGCGCAATGAGCCAGTGGAACTCATGGCCACAGGAAGTTGCTGAGGCCAAGAGCTTAGCACAGGATCAGATTGGAGTCCTTCCAAGCTCCACTCCCAAAATAAGCTCCACCCATCAGCATCACCAGAATGAGACCCCGTTTTCAACATCCGGCCACGGCCCTCACGGCAACACTGGGCTCCAGGCGCCTAGCTTCCTGAGTGGGGAAAAGTCAAGCGGTGGGACCTGACCCACACCACCCACATGAGACATTGTCACTCAGCGAATCATGCTGCCCCGTAACCCTCCGGCTCCATCCTTACACAGGTGAGGAAATCATTAACAGTGTTGCCATATCAATTATCATCACTGGACAGCTGAGTTATCCGCTGCCCCAGATGGGTGGGAAAGGTCACATCTCTCCGAGACAGTCTGCCAGCCTCAGCGCCGCACGGCTTACGCTCGGGTCACAGGTCTGAGGGTGTCTTTGCAGCCAGAACAGCTTGAGACGGCCTTGGTTTAAAAAAAAGGAAAGCAGAGAGTCTGGAGAACAAGCCTTGCTTTTCAGAGCAGGGCTGGCAGGCGTAGGCTGGCTGTTTCGAAGCCTTGCCATTAATGCTCAAAGAGAGATCTGGAAGGGATCGAACCCCTCCGGCTCCAGGATCGAAGCCAACCTGTAACTATCAGAGGCCAGGTCTGAGACCGGGGGGCAGATTATCCCATCTCAGCTCCTGCACTGTTCTTACACCTTCCTCTGAAGCAGCTGCTGCTGGCTCTCGCCAGAGACCGGATCCTTTGGACTAGCTGAACCTCGGCTCCGATCCAATTGCTGGGGCTGCAGAAGCTACTCACAGGACACTTCACCAGAGATTGGGGAGACAGAGCTTACCGCGAGGTCAGCAGGAAGCACCAGACTAGGACACGTGAGGGGGGGTTCTGAGTCCACCTGTGTTCCTGACACACTGTGGGAGCATGGGCAAATCCCTGCCCCGCCCTCTGCCTCAGTTTCCCCATCCGTAAAAGGGGGCTCATGATACTGAGATACCTCCGGGGGGAGGGGTTAGAGGATTGTTAACTGCAGCTGTGATGCTTTCTCAGCCAGCTGCCTTGATGCCAGGGCTGGGAGAACTCAGAGCTGCATCTTGGACACAAAGGAACATGCTGCCAACAAGGGAGCTCAGCTCTGGGGGTTGGTTACAATCCCAAAGGGACCAGAAACAACGGCTGAGAAACATGCAGCCAACGGGGCTATAGGGCCCATGGCCCGGCCAGTTCAGCTGGCAGTGCGGCTGTTGGTTCATGGCACATGTACAGCTCCTAGCACAATGACACCCCAGTCCTCACTGGGGCCAGCAGACATAACAGGCCACCCGTCCTGCTGGGGGCTCAGCCCAGCCCAGGGCGCGACCTCCTGCCCGCCCAGAGGATCCTGTGTGTCCTAGACAGCCGTGCAAGGGGATGGGGCGGCTGAGTCGAGGTTAACCCCTTGTTCACCCGGGACTGGGTACAGTCCCTATTACCACACAGGATTACATGGCTGTGACGGTGCTGCCCGTGGGAGCCAGCTGAGGTTACTCAATTAGGGTGAACTGCAAACAAAATGGGGCAGACAACCCCCCAAAAGCTGGTGGTTATTCCAATACTTAGATTTACCAAGCCAGCACAAAACAGCTTCTGTAGTACCTCACTGGTTACTCAGAGTCCAAACAACGCCCAGCCTCAGGCCTCCGTCCAGACACATGTCAGATATGATGATGATTACTGAAAATCTTCTCTCATCATATAAAAGAAAAGGTTCTTCCAATCCCAAAGGATCAGCCACACACCCGGGTCCAATAATAACTTAGATCTTACCCACAATACACGCTAATAGCCAATACTTATTAACTAAACTAAAATTTATTTAAAAAGAAAAGAGAGAGAGTGTTGGTTAAAAGATCAATATACACACAGACTTGACTTTAATTCTTGAGGTTCAGATACATAGCAGAGATGAGTTTATAGTTGCCAAAAGTCCTTTTAGAAATAGTCCAGAGGTTATAGTCCAATGTCCATATTCAGGGTGACTCCAGTCAGTGACTGGGGATCTCAATCCTTATGGCTTAAGGTTTCCCCCTCTTGAAACCCAAAGCAGATCTGAGATGAAGGATCGTGTCCCAGGGTTCTTATACATTTCCAGCAGCCTTTTGGCCTGAGAAAACAATAGGCTTAACTCTCCTTCTCCCAAACATCCTGGCAATTAGCACAGGGTCATTTATCCATTAAACAGTTCAGATACAGGTTACCTCAACCTTCAAAGAGACATAGAGACAATAATACCATTGCACTCAAGTATCTTCCTAAATGTTAATATTTCTTTTTTGAGCTTTGAATCAAAGCTATAGCAATAGACAAGACTTGTTTGCTTACATCACAAGACCTGAGCAAACATCTCCCCTTCCATCTCTAACAGTGCAGACTTGCATTTCAAACCTCTTTTCATTTACATATCTTCTTAACCAGTCACTAAAGTTCAGCCATGGGTCAGGTCAGTCTGAGTTAATTAACTCTTTCTGGCCCTGACACCTTTCAATGAGATATTATATCACACTCCTAACGTCACAATGGCCTGATCTGGAAAGGGGCTGTCCCCACCTTTGGGTGCTCAGTGCCTTTGGAGACCAGCCTATGGCAGTTTCTCTTCCTGGCTCTCTCTGTCTTTGCAATCACAGCACCCTTCGGCATGCGGCTCTAGCACCGCCAGGCCTATCCCAGCAGCCTTCCTCCCTTCTGGACCCTCAGCATCTCCTGAGGCCCGGCTGGATCCTTTGGGCCCCCCTGGCAACCATGGCTGGACAAATTCATCTTCACAAGCTGTCACACCCTCCCCCACTCTGGGACAAGCCCCCCACCCCCACCCAGCTACCAGTTCTTCCCTCATCTGTTTTGAGCGGCTGCCTAGAGACAACAAGATTTCTGCCTTCACACATCAGATGCAGTAACATTTAGGACACCCGTCCCCCTCCCGGAGTGTGTAACATCCCCTGTCAGGAGAGAAAGGCCAGTCCAGACTCAGACTGGAGCTTCCCCAGCCTTCAGGGGTAGGTTTGGGCCCATCTCTTGCTGTTTTTCTGTGTTGAGCAGGTGCTCGGTGCTGTACAGTTCTCACAGGCAGTCCAGAGTATAAGGGACTACTACAAGCACTAGCTGAGGGAGCTCTCCTTTAGCTCCCACGGCAGAGATCTGTGGGTGTGAAGCTGTAGCTGCAAGGCTCTAATCCGGCCTCCCTCCCATCCCACTTGTATAGATCGACAGGATCCCACAAGCCCTTCACCCGCCCCACCTGCAGGGGGGCTGCTTTGCTCCTCTCTGGTGGGGGATGCACAGTCCCGGATTAGCACCACACTGGGACCTGGCTAAAAAACCAGCTTGAAATGGGGAGTGCCCAAAGGGTCCCACATCCTGCTGGCATGGCCAGGGGACAGTCCGGCAGCACAGTGTAAAACCCCACGCTGGAATTCAGCCCGGACGCCAGGGTGCACCCACAAGAAAAGCACCGTGGGAATTTTACGGCCCGCCAGCCAGCAGGTTCTAGGCATCCTAGCTCCTTGGGGAGATGGTCCCTCCAGCACCACAGCGCCTCCTAGCGCCAGGCTTGGTGCTGATGGGCTGCCGAGTGCCTCCTGCTGAAACACCAGCGTTGCTTTCTGCTAAGGCTGGGCAACCTGCCACCCGTACCCTGACCTACTACAGCCCTTCCAGGCCTGTGCCAGCCGGCAGCACCTCAGGCCAAGCTCTCCTCGCTGCTCCGCCCTGCCCGCCCTCCGCCGTCCCGCCAGGGGCCTCCGACCCCAGTGCCCAGTTACCTCAGCTTCAGGTTCTCCATGAAGTGCTCCATGGTCACCTGGTCCAGGAGGACGAAGTCGGCCTTGCCGAACTCCAGGCTCTCCTGCTCCGCCATGCCGCTGGGGGGACGTGTGGGGCCGGGCGGTGGGGGAGAGAGCACGAGCCGGAGGAAATATGACTTTCAAAACTCAGCCGTGATCGGCCGGGGCTCAGCTTCCTGTGCGGAGGTTGCCTGAGCGGCAGGGAGTGGCGTCAGCCGGGGAGGTGGGGTCATGTGGTTTGAGCCCGGCTGAGCGGGAACCCCGCGTCACCCCCACATGGCACCGGGAAGCACAGCCGGGTGCCCGTCTGCCCATCTCCCGCTGGGCTGAATCCTGCCCCTTTTAGTGTGATGGGGGGGGGCAGTTCCCCTGCAGACAGGGGGCAGGTCCCAGGACCCCACCCAGGGGCGCTGTGTGCATGGAGCTGTGCTCTGCAAGGGGCAGTGCCCCCCAGTAGGGGGGGATTTGGGGAGGCCCATCAGCCAGCTCTCCTAGGAGGGTGGGCATGCGGGAGCCCTGCAGGATGGCTCCCCAACCTGGCGGAGCAGGTTCCTTCCCAGCCCCCGGGAGCCGCCCAGCCCCCAGCCTGGCCCACTCAATCTGTCACTCAATTCCTCACTGCCCCATTCCTGCATCTTCCTCACTCTGTAGTAATTACCCAGAAGCCTTCAGTGAGCCGCACTCCTGCCCCCACAGCCAGGCTGGAGCAGGCCCGGCAGAGCTGGGCGTAGAGCAGCACTGGGAGAGTGGCAGGAATCCTACAGGGCCATGGGCAGAGCTGGGTGGGGTCAGGGCTGGGATAGCAGGGGGCTGTGGGGCAGGAGGGCAGGGCCACGGGCAGAGCTGGGTGGGGTCAGGGCTGGGATAGCAGGAGGCTGTGGGGCAGGGCCACGGGCAGAGCTGGGTGGGGTCAGGGCTGGGATAGCAGGAGGCTGTGGGGCAGGAGGGCAGGGCCCCGGGCAGAGCTGGGTGGGGTCAGGGCTGGGATAGCAGGGGGCCGTGGGGCAGGAGGCAGGGCCACGGCAGAGCTGGGTGGGGTCAGGGCTGGGATAGCAGGGGGCCGTGGGGCAGGAGGCAGGGCCACGGGCAGAGCTGGGTGGGGTCAGGGCTGGGATAGCAGGGGGCCGTGGGGCAGGAGGCAGGGCCACGGGCAGAGCTGGGTGGGGTCAGGGCTGGGATAGCAGGGGGCCGTGGGGCAGGAGGCAGGGCCCCGGACAGAGCTGGGTGGGGTCAGGGCTGGGATAGCAGGGGGCCGTGGGGCAGGAGGCAGGGCCACGGGCAGAGCTGGGTGGGGTCAGGGCTGGGATAGCAGGGGGCTGTGGGGCAGGAGGCAGGGCCCCGGGCAGAGCTGGGTGGGGTCAGGGCTGGGATAGCAGGGGGCTGTGGGGCAGGGCCACGGGCAGAGCTGGGTGGGGTCAGGGCTGGGATATCAGGGGGCTGTGGGGCATGAGGCAGGGCCACGGGCAGAGCTGGGTGGGGTCAGGGCTGGGATAGCAGGGGGCTGTGGGGCAGGAGGCAGGGCCCCGGGCAGAGCTGGGTGGGGTCAGGGCTGGGATAGCAGGGGGCTGTGGGGCAGGAGGCAGGGCCACGGGCAGAGCTGGGTGGGGTCAGGGCTGGGATAGCAGGGGGCTGTGGGGCAGGAGGCAGGGCCCCAGGCAGAGCTGGGTGGGGTCAGGGCTGGGATAGCAGGGGGCTGTGGGGCAGGAGGCAGGGCCACGGGCAGAGCTGGGTGGGGTCAGGGCTGGGATAGCAGGGGGCTGTGGGGCAGGGCCACGGGCAGAGCTGGGTGGGGTCAGGGCTGGGATAGCAGGGGGCTGTGGGGCAGGGCCCCGGGCAGAGCTGGGTGGGGTCAGGTCTGGGATAGCAGGGGGCTGTGGGGCAGGGCCCCGGGCAGGGCCCCGGGCAGAGCTGGGTGGGGTCAGGGCTGGGATAGCAGGAGGCTGTGGGGCAGGGCCCCGGGCAGAGCTGGGTGGGGTCAGGGCTGGGATCGCAGGGGGCTGTGGGGCAGCGCCCCGGGCAGAGCAGGGTGGGGTCAGGGCTGGGATAGCAGGGGGCTGTGGGGCAGGGCCCCAGGCAGAGCAGGGTGGGGTCAGGGCTGGGATCGCAGGGGGCTGTGGGGCAGGAGGCAGGGCCCTGGGCAGAGCTGGGTGGGGTCAGGGCTGGGATAGCAGGAGGCTGTGGGGCAGGGCCCCGGGCAGAGCTGGGGGGGGTCAGGGCTGGGATAGCAGGAGGCTCTGGGGCAGGGCCCCGGGCAGAGCTGGGTGGGGTCAGGGCTGGGATAGCAGGGGGCCGTGGGGCAAGGCCCCGGGCAGAGCTGGGTGGGGTCAGGGCTGGGATAGCAGGGGGCTGTGGGGCAGGGCCCCGGGCAGAGCTGGGGGGGGGTCAGGGCTGGGATAGCAGGGGGCTGTGGGGCAGGGCCCCGGGCAGAGCTGGGGGGGGTCAGGGCTGGGATAGCAGGGGGCTGTGGGGCAGGGCCATGGGCAGAGCTGGGTGGGGTCAGGGCTGGGATAGCAGGGGGCTGTGGGGCAGGGCCCCGGGCAGAGCTGGGTGGGGCAGGAGGCAGGGCCTCGGGCAGAGCTGGGTGGGGTCAGGGCTGGGATCGCAGGGGGCCGTGGGGCAAGGCCCCGGGCAGAGCTGGGTGGGGTCAGGGCTGGGATAGCAGGGGGCCGTGGGGCAAGGCCCCGGGCAGAGCTGGGTGGGGTCAGGGCTGGGATAGCAGGGGGCCGTGGGGCAAGGCCCCGGGCAGAGCTGGGTGGGGTCAGGGCTGGGATAGCAGGGGGCTGTGGGGCAGGGCCCCGGGCAGAGCTGGGTGGGGTCAGGGCTGGGATAGCAGGGGGCTGTGGGGCAGCGCCCCGGGCAGAGCTGGGTGGGGTCAGGGCTGGGATAGCAGGGGGCTGTGGGGCAGGAGGCAGGGCCCCGGGCAGAGCTGGGTGGGGTCAGGGCTGGGATAGCAGGGGGCTGTGGGGCAGGGCCCCGGGCAGAGCTGGGTGGGGTCAGGGCTGGGATAGCAGGAGGCTGTGGGGCAGGAGGCAGGGCCATGGGCAGAGCTGGGTGGGGTCAGGGCTGGGATAGCAGGGGGCTGTGGGGCAGGAGGCAGGGCCACGGGCAGAGCTGGGTGGGGTCAGGGCTGGGATAGCAGGGGGCTGTGAGGCAGGGCCACGGGCAGAGCTGGGTGGGGTCAGGGCTGGGATAGCAGGGGGCTGTGGGGCAGGGCCCCGGGCAGAGCTGGGTGGGGTCAGGGCTGGGATAGCAGGGGGCCGTGGGGCAGGGCCCCGGGCAGAGCTGGGTGGGGTCAGGGCTGGGATAGCAGGGGACTGTGGGGCAGGGCCACGGGCAGAGCTGGGGGGGGTCAGGGCTGGGATAGCAGGGGGCTGTGGGGCAGGGCCCCGGGCAGAGCTGGGTGGGGCAGGAGGCAGGGCCTCGGGCAGAGCTGGGTGGGGTCAGGGCTGGGATAGCAGGAGGCTGTGGGGCAGGGCCCCGGGCAGAGCTGGGTGGGGTCAGGGCTGGGATAGCAGGGGACTGTGGGGCAGGAGGCAGGGCCCCGGGCAGAGCTGGGTGGGGTCAGGGCTGGGATAGCAGGGGGCTGTGGGGCAGGAGGCAGAGCCACGGGCAGAGCTGGGTGGGGTCAGGGCTGGGATAGCAGGAGGCTGTGGGGCAGGGCCCCAGGCAGAGCTGGGTGGGGTCAGGGCTGGGATCGCAGGGGACTGTGGGGCAGGGCCACGGGCAGAGCTGGGGGGGGTCAGGGCTGGGATAGCAGGGGACTGTGGGGCAGGGCCCCGGGCAGAGCTGGGTGGGGCAGGAGGCAGGGCCTCGGGCAGAGCTGGGTGGGGTCAGGGCTGGGATAGCAGGGGGCTGTGGGGCAGGGCCATGGGCAGAGCTGGGTGGGGTCAGGGCTGGGATAGCAGGGGGCTGTGGGGCAGGGCCCCGGGCAGAGCTGGGTGGGGCAGGAGGCAGGGCCTCGGGCAGAGCTGGGTGGGGTCAGGGCTGGGATAGCAGGGGGCTGTGGGGCAGGGCCCCGGGCAGAGCTGGGGGGGGCAGGAGGCAGGGCCGCGGGCAGAGCTGGGTGGGGTCAGGGCTGGGATCGCAGGGGGCTGTGGGGCAGGAGGCAGGGCCCTGGGCAGAGCTGGGGGGGTCAGGGCTGGGATAGCAGGGGGCTGTGGGGCAGGAGGCAGGGCCCCGGGCAGAGCTGGGGGGGTCAGGGCTGGGATCGCAGGGGGCTGTGGGGCAGGGCCCCGGGCAGAGCTGGGGGGGGTCAGGGCTGGGATCGCAGGGGGCTGTGGGGCAGGGCCCCGGGCAGAGCTGGGTGGGGTCAGGGCTGGGATCGCAGGGGGCCGTGGGGCAGGAGGCAGGGCCCCGGGCAGAGCTGGGTGGGGTCAGGGCTGGGATAGCAGGGGGCTGTGGGGCAGGGCCACGGGCAGAGCTGGGTGGGGTCAGGGCTGGGATAGCAGGGGGCTGTGGGGCAGGAGGCAGGGCCCCGGGCAGAGCTGGGGGGGTCAGGGCTGGGATCGCAGGGGGCTGTGGGGCAGGAGGCAGGGCCCCAGGCAGAGCTGGGGGGGTCAGGGCTGGGATCGCAGGGGGCTGTGGGGCAGGGACGAGATGCCCCCCACCCATTGCTGGGCGTTGGGGGAAGCAGGCCCAGACTCTGCCCGGCCCACTGGAGTCAGAGCAGCGGGTTTTCGCGCTCACGCTGCTACACTGAAATAACTGCAGTGGAAACGTGTTGGGTTGGCTGCTCATCTCTCACTTCTCGTTGCTTTGTCATCGTGCGACTGCTGGGCCCGGCCTGTGGCCGGATGACATCACTTCCTCCCAGCGCCAGAGCCACTCACATGCTCGGGTGGGACCACCGGGCATCCTGCCTGCCCGCTCCGGGGCTAACTGGCCCAACTGCTGCAGCCTCTGCCAAAACCCCACTGGACGGGGAGGGGTCCCTGGGGGTTTCCTGGGTAGTCACGGAGGTTTTGCTCACTGCCAGGTGGGTTTTTCCCTTGGGGATGTCACACAAGTGATGAGAAATCACCCCATGTGCACCTCTGGCTAACAAGCACTACCATAGTCTTATCTTCTCAGCCCTTGGGTGCCACGCTTACCGCACACACAATGGCCTTAGGGGGCGCTCTGAGTCCCACAGAACAGGTGTGAGCAGCACCCTCATTCCAGACGTCAATTCTCAGCGCCAGGTGGAGCAATGGGATCCGTGGGAAGGGTCGGCTTGGCTAGCGTGTAAACCAATCCTGCGTGAGCCTCGGGGGCTAGCGCAGCACGTGGCACCAGGGGACACATCACCAGGGTACAGGGACAGAGGCACCAGCCCATGCAGGTGAGACGACGCCGCGGCAGGTCCATGGGAACGACAGAGCTCTGAGCATCAACTGAGGAGGGAATCACCTGCGTAGGACAGCCATCATTCGCCCGATGCCACTGACCCCGAGTTGCTTTGCCATCCCTGCATGCAGGAGCCCGAGACCTGCGCCAACCCGGAAAACGGACCCCTGACAAAGGAGCCTACGGGGCCAGTCAGCGCTGGAACTGAGCCAGCAGCATCCGGGCCGGGAATGTCCTGTTTGCACCATGCCTCGCTACCAGCAGCAGCAGTGGGTACCCAGCCCTGGCACAATGTTCAGGGACTGAGTAACCCCGTCACTTTGGGTTCTTCGTGCCAATGGCCGGGCTGGCTAAGCCACCTACCCAGGTCCTCAGTACAAGAGCACTGCCAGCCAACCCAAAGCAGTGCAGTGCCCTGCCCTGCCTCTCTGCCTTCCTGTCCCTCCTGCCCGCCAGCTCCCCGAGAGTGGGCAGCAGCAGAGGGCCCCATGGACTAGTGGGGATTGCAAGCGGCCTCACAGAGGTGGCCTGAGAGAAGGGCAGTGGCTGGGGCTCACGTGGCTTTGTCCTTCCCCCCTCTCCCATCGCAGGACAGCTCCAGCAGCCTGCTTCTGCCTTGCACAGCAGAATATCCCAACGGGCCCATGCGGCGGGTGGGCCCATTGCTAGAGCGCTGGCTTACAAGGGCTTGTTCAAACGAGAGGCCATAGAGGGCTCAGCCTACCTGGGACAGGCTACGCCTGGGGGCGGGACCTAAGAGGACCGAGGCTCCTGGAAAAGGAACAGTCCCCGGGCCACACAAAGAGAAAGCTCCCAAGGGGAGGGCATCTCAAGGCCGCTCCCCAGGAAAAGGCCCCAAGGGAGAATGCTGCTGGGGGAGACAGAGGGCTCCGAACAGGGGACGCTATGAATAGCGAGTCTCAGGGGAGCCTGACCCCCGGAAGGCCTTCACCGGGTGGCAGAGCACTGGAATCACGGGCTGTCTGGAAGGTCGTTGCACTTTAACCTCTGTAGGGACCGTGAGCCAAGAGGGGAGACCCCTCCCCTGCTGATGACAAGAGGGGCCTGCTGGTAAGGGACCTGGACTAAGGTTTAACTCAGCCCCCCACCCCTTCCAGCTGGAGCTGCTAGGGGGATGCCTATTTGTTCAATGCTCCACCTGGGGGTTAAACAAAGCAGAGCCCCCAAGGGGCACCGTTCAATCTAAATAAGCCTCATTGGACTTATTGTGGCCCACTAGGGGAAACTGAGGCAGGGATGCAAAGGTGGCGGTGTAGTGGGTCACTCCAGGACTGAGGGTCCCCCGTACAGGTTCCCACAGCTGCAGACCCTGCAGCAGCTACCACTGCTACCTCACGAACGGTATTTTTATTTACAGAAGTGCTTGAGGTTAAGACAGCTGTAGCAACTTCCTCTTTCAGTGCATTCCCTGCCTGCGCTCCCTCTCCTGGCAGGTCTTTGGATCACACTGCAGAGAGCAGCATGGGTGTAGCGCATTCAAAGCGCCAGGGAAGGGATTAGACAGATGACCTCACAGTACTTGGGGCCCTTTTCCACCTTGGGTCTGAGCGGTGTCCTTCTCCCAGCATGCTCCGCGGCCATTTGACCGTACGGGGGGAGCCAAGACAGGGGAAGCAAGCGTGAGCAGCCGCAATGGGAAGGAAAGGCCTGCGGCACGCTTAGTCACACCCCCAGGGACTTGCCCAAGGAGGGAGGCCCCAGCAGCGCTGGGACTGGAACTCAGAACCAAGCAGGGGTGAAAGTACGGCGTTACGGGGCAGTACGGCGTACCGGTAAAAAGTGGCCGCCGGTACCGATCTGTACAGCTGACTTTAAAGTGCTGCCGCAGGAGCGGCTGGAGCCCCGGGCAGTGCGGGCCAGGCAGCCCGGATGGGCTAGCTGGGGGATGCTGACCCCCAGCCCTGCCCCCTTCCGCCCAAGGCCCCGCCCCTTCTGGGGGAGGGGCACAGAGGCAGCCCCTGTACCGGTAAGAGTTCAATTTTACTTTCACCCCTGGAACCAAGTCCCTATTTCCACACCTGCACTCCGTCCATGCCGCTTCCTTGAGGCCCAGCAGCCGGGACCCCAGCAAGGTGAGCAATCGCTCCTTTTCACCGAGCGGCCGCACCAAAGAACAAATCCCATCTCGTTAATATCGGTACTTGCCCGTGTAAGGAAACTCTCCCGGCTACATGAGCAGGGGGAGACCTGTGACCACACACACGTCTGAAATGCATCCAGCGCTGGGAGGAAGAAAGCCGCCCTTCTGGGTCAGTTACAGTAGAACAGGAAGCGGTCAGAGTGGTGATAGGGAAAGACTGTTTGGGCGAGCAGGTAGAGAACAAGGGCATTAGCCCATGGTGTGCTACGACAGCAGCAGTGGACGATGTCACGGTGTGTTCCTTGCGGAGCACCACACTAGGGGAGCCGAGAACACCCACTGACCGAGCCGTTCGGGGCTGCAGCTCTGCTCTTGGGAGCATTAAACCTGTATCCGAGTACCGCAGGACGTTGGAGCTCCCTGCTGAGCCAGTGCAGGAAGTCAAGTATCAGAGGGGTAGCCGTGTTAGTCTGAATCTGTGAAAAGCAACAGAGGGTCCTGTGGCACCTTTAAGACTAACAGAAGTATTGGGAGCATAAGCTTTCGTGGGTAAGAACCTCACTTCTTCAGATGCAAGTCAAGTGCAGGAAGGTAACTTCCCAGCAGGTGGGCGAGGTGTATCAGATCAGCGGGTGGAGTCCACACAGTAAAGCATCCCTCAGCCCTCCACAGCAGAGCAGAACCAGAGGAAATACTGGTAAGACGAACAAGCTCTTGGTGTATTCCCCTCATCAGAGCGCCGACTCCTGGGGCCAGTACAGCCTCTGCCTCAAGGCACCAGGGTGCACAGTGGGAGTGGGCCCCCGGCACAGTAGCATCGTCTGGTAAGACTTTGGGGCACTGGTTTTCACAGCTCCCCCTGGGGTCGTGGCTGGTCAGCTATTGGACCCCTCTCTCCAGAACAGCTACCCGGGAGCGTTCGCTGATGGCAGCGGGAAAAGCCTCCTGGCCTTGGTGTAGTTCCGTGGATACTGACTAAGGAAACCAAGAGGCTGCTGCTGCTAACCCACGATCAGCTTTGTTTATTGAGGTTTGTACTTGGGGTGTGTGTGTGTGTGTGTGTGTGTGTGTGTGTGTGTGTGTGTGTGTGTGTGTGTGTGTGTGTGTGTGTGTGTGTGTGTGTGTGTGTGTGTGTGTGTGTGTGTAGAAGGGGTAAGGCAAGGCTGTAGGTGCCCCTGCCAAGACCAAAACTACAGCCCACCTCCCTCCCCCCAGGACTCATCCCCCTTCAATACCCTCCCGCAGGCAGAACCAACTCCCCACGGACGCACCTTGCAGCAGGCCCTGAAGGCCGAGACACACCGGCTACTGTGGATGGGGGTAGAGCCAAGAGCCCCCTCACAGAAGATGCTGTGGGCAGCCCGCTTTTACGCCCAAAATCCAGCTCAGGTCCCGCTGCCTCTGGCAGCCCAGCATGAGGTGCTCTCCCCCCTAGGAAGGGCCCAGGCTGTTGTGGGCTCACACCAACCCCATCACTATCACTGCTCGACCCTGTGGGCGGCCGGGGAACACTGCAGCTACTGCCCTCCACCAGTCTCTCTTTCCTATTTTAAGGAGAACAGCCCAATGGGGAGGTGCCCAGAGGCAGCAAGTGGCATAGGCTAGGGGCCACTCCCGGAAAGGCTCTGAATAGGAAGGGTGGTTGTCTAACTCAAGGGGGTAACGCCGCAATACAGACACTCACCAGGAAGAGGCTCAAACAAGGCCACTCATCACATGCAAAGGGCTTTAAGAACCACAGACTCTGGCCATGCCCCAGCCTCCCCAAAAGCGCAGGGGCCTTCCCCTGTTTGGGCCACCCCCAATTCTTATCCAACACTATAGAGGAGGAGGTTATGACTATGCCAGGTGCTTTAAGCAGGACCTCCCACGCCTCACAGCCTTCCCCGGCCGAGGTCACTCCTCCTGGCATCTCACTAACGAGGTAGACCCGGGGCTAGCTCGGCTGCTGTCAGGTCCGGGACTGCAAAGGAGAGACCAGGAACGGTCATTAAGCAGCTGCGGCTTTGACCATCACCAGGGTGATCCTAACTCATTGAACGGGAAAGACCAAGGACCAGCTCAGCTGAGAGGCCAACTCTCCCGCCTCACTCCATGCGGCCACCAGCATGCCGGCCAGGACCAGCGCTTCCTCTCATGTTTTATGTTTATGTGCGGAATGAATTTTGCTATGTGCACCAGTATGGAGGTTGTGTGACACATCACCTTCGTATCAGTGCACTTAACAAAATTCATGTGGTGGGGGTGGGGCCGAAGGGTTTGGAGTGTGAGAGGGGCTCAGGGCTGGGGCAGAGGGTTGAGATGAAGGCTCTGGGGTGGGGCTGGGGATGAGGGATTCGGGCTGTAGGAGGGAGCTCAGGGCTGGGGCAGAGGGTTGGGGTGAAGGCTCTGGGATGGGGCTGGGGGGTTCGGGATGTGAGAGGGAGCTCAGGGCTGGGGCAGAGGGTTGAGATGAAGGCTCTGGGGTGAGGCTGGGGATGAGGGGTTCGGGCTGTAGGAGGGAGCTCAGGGCTGGGGCAGAGGGTTGGGGTGAAGGCTCTGGGATGGGGCTGGGGATGAGGGGCTCGGGGTGTGAGAGGGAGCTCAGGGCTGGGGCAGAGGGTTGAGATGAAGGCTCTGGGGTGAGGCTGAGGAGTTCGGGCTGTAGGAGGGAGCTCAGGGCTGGGGCAGAGGGTTGGGGTGAAGGCTCTGGGATGGGGCTGGGGATGAGGGGCTCGGGGTGTGAGAGGGAGCTCAGGGCTGGGGCAGAGGGTTGAGATGAAGGCTCTGGGGTGAGGCTGAGGAGTTCGGGCTGTAGGAGGGAGCTCAGGGCTGGGGCAGAGGGTTGGGGTGAAGGCTCTGGGGTGGGGCTGAGGGGTTCGGGCTGTAGGAGGGAGCTCAGGGCTGGGGCAGAGGGTTGGGGTGAAGGCTCTGGGGTGGGGCTGAGGTGTTCGGGCTGTAGGAGGGAGCTCAGGGCTGGAGCAGAGGGTTGGGGTGGAGCCAGGGATGAGGGGTTTGGATGCAGGCTGTCCTGGGGCTGTGGCGAGGAAAGAGGACTCCCGCACAGCTTAGAGGGGACTTAGGCCAGGACACTGCAGCATCTCAACAGTGCTCTGGCAATAGGGCAGAGGGGCTGCTACAGTGGAAACAGCTAGTGCTCAGCTATCTTCCAGGGGTTGTAGATGACATCAGGTAATCCCCACAACCCCCCCTCCCTCCGGAAAGGCAGCGTTATCCACAATGGCTTAGAAAGGGAAACGGAGGCACACTAAGAGGCCTGCCCACAGCCAACTGGTATTAAAATTCCGAGGTTCCTGGCTCCTCGCCCCAACTGTATACCAGTGTGGGGGAAGTGCTGCCTCCACCACCTCAGGAAGCGAGAGACGGGTGATCAAAGGCAGATCTCCTGGACTGCAGTGCAGAGAGCTAGCACTAGCTCTACGGCGGCTGGCCTGTCGAATAACGTCCCCAAGGGAAGGGGGAAGCCTAAATACTTCCTCTGGCAGGAACCATTTCCCACTAGATCCCAGCAAACCTGGGGCCCAACTGATCTTTGCCAGCTCGAACCTGCCCCAGCTCTTTTTAGAGCAGGGGTTTTCACAGCAAATGCTCTGCTGGCCTCAGAGTGCAGCCACTCTCGCTCCTGCTGGTGGCCACGCTGACAATTTTTCCTAAAATATTTAATTAACTTTAGGAAAAACAAATATGCACATACACACGTCCCAGTCATTGTCAGTTATTTATGTAGGGTTTGTTTTCTTTTCCTTCTTCAGACTCTAATAAAAATAATGCACTGTTGTCTCTAGGGTGACCAGATGTCCCGATTTTAGGGTCTTTTTCTTATGTAGACTCCTATTACCCCCACCCCCTGTCCCGATTTTTCACACTTGCTGTCTGGTCACCCTAGTTGTCTCTATCCTTTACTGGAGCCCAACACAACAGAACACTAACAAGGCGTTTGGCACGTTTTTGTCTTTTTTGGTAAAAGGTGGATGTCTGTACAACAATTGGAAACCACATTTAAAAATGCTTTTACATAATTAAAGTCCAAATAATGAAAAAAAAAATCTGCAAATATGTCCAAACTTTCTCGTTCACGGACAAAAATAAAAATCAATCCAATTTAGCAATAAAAGTAGTAACAAACAATCCTGTTATATTGTCCTTTACCAATACAGGGTGATAAGCCCCAGAACTTTAATTTCACGAACACAGCCGTTGTGTGGCTCAGACTACCTGCAGACGTTCAGGAGCTCTTGGAATGGAAAGTCGGCAGGATCTCGGGTCTCCTGTGAAACTAGAAGGGAAGATTCCAGGTTAGCATCAGTGAGGCCATTTTGGGACTTGCCCTTCAGACAATGCAGTGCACTAAATGCCCTCTCACACAGCACCGTAGTTGAAAACAGGGACAGGAAAAGCAAAGCAACTTTAGCTAGAGGCCTGTAGGTGTCCTCAGACAGGTACACTTTGAGCCAGAACTGCTGCACCGTAACACCGGGCTGACTGAAGTAGGTTTTCATCCTTGCATTATTACGCATGTGCACCAAGAGATACTGGAGATTCCTTACATCCAAAGAGGCAAAGGAAGCTAATCTGTCTCGCAAGGCTGTTAGTTTGTCTGCAGCCAAAAACCCTGAACCAGAATTGCTGAACGGGTCCGTCACAAAAGTGTACTGACGGAAAAAGTTTCCCTCGCTGAAACAATTTTCAAGCTCTTCCGAGAGGATACGCAGGTATTTGGTTACAGCTAAGCCAACCTTTCGCTGTACGCTCTCGTCCTGACAGCCGAGAAACCCACTAAGCTCAGAAAAAACAGAAAAGTCCCGGTTCTCTTGTAGTTGCTGGACAATGTCAGCGATGGTCATTCGGAATGTATGAATTACTTCAACACGGTCAAATATGGTGAGCTGAGGTATCTGGAGCTCCAGGGTCAAGGAAGAAAGCTTTGGCAAAAACTCTTTCAAAAAGAGCAAAGCACCATGTACTTCTGGATCTTGTAGCTTTTGGGACAGTTCCGGCGAAACGGTGTTCAAAACCTCAATGAGCTCTCCCCGGAGCTCAAACAGCCACTGTACATGGTCATTAAAACTAAGCCAATGGACCAGGTTGTAACGCAGCAGCACCTTGTGCGTCTCAGAGCCCGTGTCACACAGAGTTGCGAATCTCTCTTTATTGACACCGCTGGTGTTCACAGCGCTGATGCACTTTTTCACTACGGATTCAACCTCATCCATACTTTCCATTGAAGCCTTGCTGGCAAGTACTTCTTGGTGGACAAACCAGTGAAACAGAAACAGTTTCTGAGGGCAGCTTTTTCGGAAGCAGTTCAACACCTCTGCTTGGGCACCTTGCCTAGCCGCTGCCCCATCAGCTGTCAAGCCGCACAGATTGTCAAAGCTAACCCAGCACTCTTGCATTCTCGCCTGCACACTCTGAAAAATGTGTTTGCCAGTTGGCCTATCAGTGAGGCTCACCTGACATAAAACGCCTTCGGTAAAACAACAGTGAGCACAGTCAAAAAAGCGAACGCATACGATTATCTTGGGATTCTTCATGACATCAAGGCTCTCAACCAAGCACAGGCTGTAGAAAGGGCTTGCTGCGACCTTCTCGGCTATTTCGTTTTGTAGAAAGTTCGCTAGATCTCTTGTGCTCCTCTGTAACATGTCATTGCTCAGTGGTAGCTCTCTGAAAAGCGTATTTTCTGGTTGAACGGCCAGAACAATTTTCTTCACGAGTTCTCCTTCGTCGAAAGATTTCCTTGCTTGCCCCAAAAGCAGGGCCACTTTAAAAGTAGCCACCAAGAGCTGATCCGCTTTCTTCAGAAAATCTCTTGGCGGTTGCTGTTGTCTTTCGAGCTCGGTTTTTGCATCATTTAACAGCTTGCGCCTCTGAAACTCACCACGGTAATTCTGTTCAACTTCCCCCGCATGAGTGTTATAGTGACGCTGCATCGCGTACATTTTAATTTGACGAATTTCCTTCTTACAAATAGCGCACACTGCAACTTGCTCAGAAATGGAATTGGATGGCTTCAGAAACACAAGAAACCGCGTTTCCCACTGCTCCTGAAATTTTCGATTTTCTTCCTTCCACGTTCTGCTTTTCTTAGCAGCAGGTAGCTTCTCCGGGACCATCTCTGCATCACATTCAGGGGCATTTTCTGGCACTGGTTGTTTGAAAGCCTTTCTGATGTCCATTTCCATTTTTAACTCTTTCGCCATCTGCCACGAACAATCTCAGCCTAACCAAACACCATGCAGCGATCTTGCCGAGGACGCTGGCCAATAGCCGCTTACGGAGCTACAGTAGTGCGAGATGTAAACAGAGTGATTAGCCAATGAATATGCTTTGTGACTTGAAAGAAAACCACCCCTATGTAGTTCAGTTCTCCCTGCATTGTACTGTACTATTTAGAAGGGCATGAGCGTACATTATGATTCATTTCAGAGTAGCAGCCGTGTTAGTCTGTATCCGCAAAAAGAACAGGAGTACTTGTGGCACCTTAGAGACTAACAAATTTATTAGAGCATAAGCTTTCGTGGACTACAGCCCACTTCTTCGGATGCATACCATTATGATTCATGGCATTCACAAGACAACTTTAATACCCAACATCTCAGTGATTGCTGGGGCTCTTTGGAGGCTGTCACGGCTGCAAAAAAAAAATCCACCGGTGGCCACATTTGAGAAGGATCCTTACACAAGGAGCCATCGTCTCACGGTTATTACTCCATCAGACAGACTCAATCCACAGCTTTACGAGTACTCTAAAGAACATCACCCCTCCCTTTGCTTTGGGATCTCCACGCTCCTGTGTGCCGGCCTAGGAGTGTCTGAAATTTCTATAACCTCACTCCGAAGTGGGAGCAGAGCAAGGCCTCAAACCATCTCAGGTCTGCTCTTGCAAGCGCTACAGGAACGAGCAGGGTCACAAGGCAGACCCAGCCATGCTGGAAGGCTTGCGGGAAAGAACTTGGCCTGTCAAGCACACAATAGATCCTCTTATTCAAGAGAAACAGCACCATTTAATAGAAACAGATGCTGTGGCAGGTAGCATCAGCCAGCCAGACACTCACAAGCGGATATATTTATTCATATGGACATTGCCACAGATCAGTGCATGCACAATGAAGGCTGCAGTCTTGTGATTCCTACTTCTAATGATCAACAGCGTTTATACTGCACCATCTGAACGCCGAAGACTCAAACAAGGGTGTGAATTTTATACAGGGATTACCTGCAGCACTGATACGCAGCAGCTAATTTCCATCAGCAATACAAAGTTTGGGGGAAGAATAACTTCACCGACATTACAGGCATAGTTACATTGTGCCTTCCCAGAATTCCCCATGATGGAACCTGGCCAGCACGTGGGTTAACACGTACTCCTGAGATGAGTGCCATAATGGGACCAGTTATTGTATTATAAGTGGTCCAAGTCTCAGAACCCCATTTTACATGTAGCAAAGCATCATTCTGGGGCACTGTTTAAAACCAACTCAGGAATTCTGACTGAGCCAACACCATCCTGGGGTTTCTTTTGGACATCTATGCCCAAATAAATCTGTTAGTCTTTAAGGTGCCACCAGACTCCTTGTTGTTTTTGTAGATACAGACTAACACGGCTACCCCCTGATACTTGAGTCCAACGCAGGTATGCTTAACTCGTAAGATGGAGAGATCAGACTTCGGCAGCCTGGCCAAAGACAACGTGCTGAACAGAAATACCAGCACTGAACACAATGGCTGGATTTTAGGCCCACTCCTTGCACGGCCTTGCCCTGTTCTCTGGCAGGTATCAACATGCAAGGCTCTGTTTTGTTCAGGGAAGTATAGCTCCCACAGATGGCTCCATCTCTACTCATCAAGTTCCAAAGGTTTCTGTTTTTTTAAAAAGCAACAGAGGGTCTTGTGGCACCTTTAAGACTAACAGAAGTATTATGCTTATGTAAGCTTATGCTCCCAATACTTCTGTTAGTCTTAAAGGTGCCACAGGACCCTCTGTTGCTTTTTACAGATTCAGACTAACACGGCTACCCCTCTGATGTTTTTTTAAAGTGGGTGTTGGGACACTCTGGTTTCTCCAAGGCTGGTCTGGGAGCAGGGTTGGGGTGTGGAGAAGAACAGACATTTCAGCCCAGAACTAGTCTGGTTTTTAGCTTACCCACTAATTCCACTTTCCATAGCATGAGCGCTTCCATGTGACCAGCGCAGAGACTGGGAAGCCACAAGCTGCAGGCAGGAAGACAAGATATGGCAACACCAGAAATGGAAATGTATTAAATGTAAACGTGGAACAAAAAAATAACCAGCGCAAGGTCCATCCTGTGAATCCTAACAGAATAATCCAGAATGAAAGGGGCACGTGAGACCAAAGGAGGGCTTAGCACATTGTTCATGCCTCACGGCTTTCCACAGATCTTTAATGGGTGGGGAAGAAAGCAGGAAGCCAGGTTAGGGGCTTGCCATGCACGTTTCAGGCAGAAGTAGTCAATAGGTGGACAACAGGCCAAATCGGGACCGCCAGACACTCTTGAACGGACCCCAAAATCTTTATTTACTGGTGGTGGTGGGTAGTTGTTGGTGGGATTGTTTGGTTGTTTATTTCTTTCCTCTGGAGTCTAGACCTTGACCAAGAAATTTTGATCTTGACAAAAAATAATTAGCTACCCCTGTTTTAGGCTCTGTCTTGACGTGATTCGGCCTGTCTGAAATTTCTATAACCTCACTCTGAAAAGGAGCAGAGCGAGGCCTCAAACCATCTCAGGGCTGCTCTTGCAAGCGCTACAGGAATGACCAGGGTCACCACAGACCCAGCCATGCTGGAAGGCTTGCTCACGTGGGGCAGGCAAAGGAACCGGGGAAGACTGATATGGGAGGTTTAATTTCTTTGATGCAGTTCAAACCCACAGAAATCATTACCTTTCTAGCTCAGCAGCATTGTGCACACCTCAGGCCCAGCCCCTCCAACCATAGACTCCGCGGAGATCGTTTCTACAAGCAGGAAAATGAGACGAGAAAAAAAAAAATCAGATTATTTAGCAGAAGACGATGGAGAATCTACTTAACCGGGCAGGTCGGTCATAGGATGTTTCTGAGATATTTATGCCCTTGTCGTCTCAAAGTGTTTTACAAGCCACACATGCATCACTCACTCCTAAGGCAGGCAGCCACCCTAGAGAGCGACACTATGGAGCAGGCAACGGTGGAATCAGAGCAGCCCCGGCCTGTTACCAAGAGAGGGTTAGTTCTGTGGCACTGTCTGAAGGAGGCACATTAACCTGCACAGAGATCAGCTGATCTGCCTGGGGAGTAGGGAGCGGAACCCCCTCTGCCGGGATTTGCACCATGAGAGCTGAAGTCTGATGCTTAGAACATGATCCCACCCCTCGAGGACATGCCAAGCGGTCAAAGCCTCAATCCCCATTTTACATGCAGCAAAGCATCATTCTGGGGCACTGTTCAAAACCAACTCAGGAGTTCTGACTGGGCCGACACCATCCTGGGGTTTCTTTTGGACATCTCCTACACAGCCACAGTCCAACCCAGGTACACTTAACTCGTAAGATGGAGAGATCAGACTTTGGCAGCCTGGCCAAAGACAACGTGCTGAACAGAAATACCAGCACTGAACACAATGGCTGGATTTTAGGCCCACTCCTTGCACGGCCTTGCCCTGTTCTCTGGCAGGTATCAACATGCAAGGCTCTGTTTTGTTCAGGGGAGTCTAGCTCCCCCGGATGGCTCCATCTCTGCTCATCAAGCTCCAAGGGTTTGTTTAGGTTCTTTTAAAGCGGGTGTTGGGTTTGGGACACTCTGGTTTCTCCAAGGCAGGTCTGGGAGTGGGGGTGAGGCGAGAAGATCAGACATTTCAGACCGGAACTAGTCTGGTTTTTAGCTTACCTACCAATTCCACTTTCCATAGCATGAGCGCTTCCATGTGACCAGCACTGAAACAGGGAAGCCACAAGCTGCAGGCAGGAAGACAAGATATGGCAACACCGGAAATGCAACTTTAGACATTTCTTATATGCTACTGTGGAGCAAAACATTCCAAGTGCAAGATCTGTCCTACAAATCCTAACACAATCATCCAGAATGAAAGGGGGTGCAGGAGACTAAAGGAGGGCGTAGAACAGGTTTTGCTATGGAACATTGGGAATCATTAAGAAAAGGACAGATAATAAGACAGAAAATATCATATTGCCTCTATATAACTCCACGGTATGCCCACATCTTGAATACTGTGTGCAAATGTGGTCACCGCATCTCAAAAAAGATATATTGGACTCGGAAAAGGTTCAGAAAAGGGCAACAAAAATGATTAGGGGTATGGAATGGCTGCCATATGAGGAGAGATTTAACACAAGAACTAGGGGCCACCGAATGAAATTAATATGCAGCAGGTTTAAAACAAACAAAAGGAAGTATTTCTTTCCACAACGCACAGTCAACCCGTGGAAGTCTTTGCCAGAGGATGTAGTGAAGGCTAAGACTATAACAGGGTTCAGAAAAGTATCAGAGGAGTAGCTGTGTTAGTCTGTATCCACAAAAACAACAAGGAGTCTGGTGGCACCTTAAAGGCTAACAGATTTATTTGGGCATAAGATTTCGTGGGTAAAAAACCCCCACTTGATGCACGGAGTGAAAATTACAGATACGGGCGTTAATATACTGGCACATGAAGAGAAGGGAGTTACCGTACAAGTGGAGAACCAGTGTGGACAAGGCCAATTCAGTCAGGGTGGATGCGGTATGGTGGATGCGGTAACACAGCCACCCTGACTGAATTGGCCTCGTCCACACTGGTTCTCCACTTGTAAGGTAACTCCCTTCTCTGACCTAAGTGTGACCATCCTTATGTAATAAACATTGTTCATGTCTCACTGCTTTTCACACTACTTATGCTCGCAGATCACTGGGTGGGGGCAGACACTGGGAGGCTAGGTTAAGGGCTTGTCATGCATGTTTTAGGCTCAGTGTGGTTCTGCCTTGATGCAATTTGGCCTCCTGATTCGGCCTGTCTGAAATTTCTATAACCTCACTCTGAAAAGGAGCAGAGCGAGGCCTCAAACCATCTCAGGGCTGCTCTTGCAAGCGCTACAGGAATGACCAGGGTCACCACAGACCCAGCCATGCTGGAAGGCTTGCTCACGTGGGGCAGGCAAAGGAACCGGGGAAGACTGATATGGGAGGTTTAATTTCTTTGATGCCATTCAAACCCACAGAAATCGTTACCTTTCTAGCTCAGCAGCATTGTGCACGCCTCAGGCCCAGCCCCTCCAACCATAGACTCCGCGGAGATCGTTTCTACAAGCAGGAAAATGAGAAGAGAAAAAAAAAAAATCAGATTTAGCAGAAGACGATGGAGAATCTACTTAACCGGGCAGGTCGGTCATAGGATGCTTCTGAGATATTTATGCCCTTGTCGTCTCAAAGTGTTTTACAAGCCACACATGCATCACTCACTCCTAAGGCAGGCAGCCACCCTAGAGAGCGACACTATGGAGCACGCAACGGTGGAATCAGGGCCGCCCAGCCTGTTACCAAGAGAGGGTTAGTTCTGTGGCACTATCTGAAGGAGGCACATTAACCTGCACAGAAATCAGCTGATCTGCCTGGAGAGTAGGAAGCGGAACCCCCTCTGCCAGGATTTCATAGAATCCTAGAATATCAGGGCTGGAAGGGACCTCAGGAGGTCATCTAGTCCAACCCCCTGCTCAAAACAGGACCACAGGGCTGGAAGGGACCTCAGGAGGTCATCTAGTCCAACCCCCTGCCCAAAGCAGGACCACAGGGCTGGAAGGGACCTCAGGAGGTCATCTAGTCCAACCCCCTGCCCAAAGCAGGACCAATCCCCATACAGATTTTTGTCCCAGATCCCTAAATAGCCCCCTCAAGGATTGAACTCACAACCCTGGGTTTAGCAGGCCAATGCTCAAACCACTGAGCTATCCCTCCACCGTGAGGGCGGAAGCCTGAAGCTTAGACCAGGATTCCGCCCCCAGGCTGGGAGATGCCTTTGAGTGAGACTATCCCTTAGCCATACAGCAGCAAACAGGGCGTGCGGCCCATACAGCACACCGGCCACGCTGCTCACGGCGACTGGGGCTCCGATCCCAGACACCCGCTGCCCTAGCTCCCTCACCCGGAGCCCCTGGCTGGGCAAGGCCCGTGTTGCACAGCCCGGCGCGTGCCCAGCGGGACGGGACGGTCAGACCCCGCGGAGAGGGGCGCGCTGCCACGCCAGGGGTGCCCTCACCGACAGCAGCACACGTGCAGCCGCCTCTCCGAGACTACAGCTCCCGACATGCACCGCTCCCCCAGCTGCAGCGGCGGCAGGGCTCAGTAGGGAACGCTGTCTCCTGGGATTTGTAGTCCCCACATGGCCGAGAGGGTCGGGGGGGAGGCACCGAATCGTCTCTCACTTCCACGTGGGGCTGAACCCCGAGCATAGCCCCCGACACCCCCCCCACCCACGCAACACAGCGGGCGGGCCCCGCCTGCACCCGCACAGGGCTCCCAGGGCAGCGCAGGCCCCGGATGGAGGCGGATTAGAAACTCACCAGCGCCGCTGCAGCGACTACTCCCCACCGCCGCCGCCATGTCTTCTGCGCCTGCGTACTAGCCCCCCCAGCGCGTGCCTCGCGTCATCAGCGCGTCCCTCCCCTAACTCCGCCCCCTCCCTGCCTTTGCGGGGCGATGGTGTCACCTAGCGGCGGGGAGGAGGCAGGACTCGGGCGAGCAGCGGGTTACCCTATTTCCCAAACGCTGGGGCTAGTGCCTGCCCCCCCCCGGCCACAGTCCTGCCTCTCCCCCCTCAGCTGGCATTGCTGCCCCCCCCACGTTCTCCCGCATCCTGCTTTTTTGACAATTCCCCCACCCCCTATTTGCTGTTGCCAACTGACCAAGTTGGCAAGAGGAAATGGGACAAATGCCCACTTTTGCCAAAAAAGTCGGGCCAGGGCCAGGAGCGTAGCTAGTGGGGTGCAGAGGAAGCAGCCGCTTCCCCTCAGCTTCTCGCAGGCGGCCCGGCTCCCCCTGCCTGGGGCTCCCCTTGCCCGCCGCCCCCTCTGCAGCACTGCCCGCCGTGGGGATGGGGCTCTCCCAGGGCTCTGCCCTGCACGCGCCCAGCACCCCCTGGGCTGCTCCTGCCTCCCCAGGCTGGCCACAGATCCCCTCCCCCGGGGGGCTAGGGTCCTGCTGCGGCTTGCGCCCCTCTGCCTCCTCCGCAGGGCAGGCAGCCCCAGGGGGTTGAGGCCGTGCCACCCCTTCCCCACCTTCCCCCTCCAGCAGCCCCCGCACCGCCCTGCCGGGCTTGTTCAGCCCTCGGCCCCACCGGGTCCTGCCCTGCCGGCCCTCATGCAACCTGCCCCTACTGTGCAGGTGCAGGGGCAGCCATGGCCCGGGGGGACTGGGGGAGCCGCAGCAAAGCCCCGCCCGTAGCTGGTGCAGGAGGCGAGCGGGGCTCTCAGCCCAGGCTCCGGCATCAGCCTGCAGCGGGGAGCGGAGCCACCGCCGCCAGCTCGGCTCAGCCCAGCCCGCTCTTAAAGGGACACGGACCCCACCATGGCTCGGCCCGGCCTGGGGCACATGGGGGTGTCACCTCACCCCCGGCCTGGGGGGCGAGGGGGGTGCTCGGCACTGTAGCAGCGCAGAGGGGAGGCCAGCACAGAGTGGACCCCATGGGGGGGGGGGCGTGGCTCGGCCGGAGGAGCCAGCCGAGGGGGGGGGGGCGGAGCGGCCGGAGGAGGAGCCAAGGGTGGGGCGCCTTTTTTATGTTTGCTCCCCCTGCTCTTAAAACCTGGCTACGCCACTGGACAGGGCTTAAAAAAGGGACTCTCCCCCACTGCCCCCCCCAGCTACGCTACTGTGTCCCAGCCCAAACGGGACGTCTGGTCACCCTACACAAAATTGGCCCGCAAGCACCACGTGTGACTACATGTACATGTGCCATCTAATCACCTATCATGCACATTTATTCCACCTACGTGGACACCTATGGTATGGGTGCACTCACCGTGCGTGTGTGCCAAACACACACAATGACCCGAAGAAGAGCTCTGAGGAAGCTCAAAAGCTTCTCTCTCTTATCAACGGAACTTGGTCCGATGAAAGATGTTACCTCACCCACCGTAGCTCTCTAATATCTTGGGACCAACATGGCTACCACACTGCGTAAAACACACACAATGCGGGTACGAACGCATCAATGTACTCTGCAACTTGCACACCTATCATACGCAAATTCAGACTATGCACGCTCATACATATGCCACGTGGACCTGGCACATACACACATGCTGCATACAGGGTAGTCGGTAGACTGGCAAACTTGTGACTGCTGCCAGAGCAGTTCATCCCGATTTCACACTGCACTGGGCAAATTACAGTTTTCCTTGTTTACCGTAGGACAAGGCCAGTCAATATAATAAACCACACATGAGCACACACTCCACACATTACAGAGAGATCAGTTGCCTCTCCCTAGTTATAATCCTAGTTAGGTTAATGGGCAAACACAAACAGTGGTAAAGTTAGGCACCTGATCTGTGCAACTTTTTGCAGGTTCATGGCCGAAGCCTGTAAGGTGGTTTGGGTTAAGAAAGAAGTAGAAGTATGGCTTGGGGCCTAAGTTAGCCTAAGCCTAGAGGGGTATGCAAAATTGGAGTTGCTAGTATAAGAAAAGTTCAAGATAAATTGGAGACAGAGTGTTATGGGAAAGTAAGAGTTAGCAAAGCCATGACCCAGGGTTATGTTATCATTTTGTTTTGGTTATAACTGGGTTAAGCAAGGTTTTTAATCAGTATTATTGAGAATTATGTATGTTTTATTAAAATATCTATATTGCTAGTATGGAAAAGACATCGGTGCAGAGGTTAATTTAAATAATGTGTAATGTAAAGAGCCAAGAAGAAGGTGGCAGAAATATAATGATGGTAAAGGGCAGTTTAATGTTAATTAATATTATAATAGAATATAAAAGGAGTAGTTTTGCTAAACTGCAGGAGAGCTCCAACGAACATGCAAAGGATATTGTTAGGTTCCTGGATTATGTGGCTGTACTTCATTCGGTTATCAGTGGACTGATCACCCATTGATATACCATTTCATCTTTTGAGTGTATGATCATAGTACTGTGTAAGTAGTAATTGCATGCTTGCTTGCTTAATTATTTTTCTTTTTAATAAACTTTGGTTGTATCATTCAAAGTGTCACCTAGTGGTCCTCTATTAAATAAATGTTCTGTAACCAAACTAAAAGCTCAAACCTGAAAACTGTTAGGTTTTATTACACTCTTATCTTTATCAACTTAATCTAACATTTCAATATACAGGTTACAAGAGGTCTACAAACCACCTAAAATAGCAAACAGCTACAAAGCTGTTTTTTGCTCCTTATACAATATTGCTAAACTTTTGTGAACAAAAATCATGACATTGGTTTACAAATCATGAGATATCTCCTCAATATATGTTCCATTCTATATGCATCCAAAGAAGTGGGCTGTAGTCCACGAAAGCTTATGCTCTAATACATTTGTTAGTCTCTAAGGTGCCACAAGTACTCCTGTTCTTTTTGCGGATACAGACTAACACGGCTGCTACTCTGAAACTTAAAAATCATGGTTTTTTTAATGAGGTGTCTGTTTTTTTGAGCTTTCAGGGTTTATAGTGGCAAGCTTTTATCTGCTAGACTTTTAAAAACAAAATCTGAAATTCTCCGATAATCACATGCCACCGAATATCATAAGATGTGTGATCAAAGTGTGTGAATTGGCAACAGTTCCTATGTGGCTTTGGCTTGGACAGTTGCTGGGCCATGTAACCCATCCCATTTACTGAAGGCAAAGGGCAGTACTCTTGCAAACTAATTATCTGGGATCACAGGGTGGCTGGCCCTGAAAGGGAGCTGGGCCCAGCCTCACCTGTGAGAGACAAACGGCCTCTCAGCTGAGACAGAGATCGGTGAGAGAGCAGGTGATTCTAAAAGCCAGCAAGTGGCTAAGCTGGAGAAAGAGCTGCAAGGACGGGGAAGGCGCCTGTAGGAGACCTTGGGGCTTGTGTGGGGGTATGACAGCTGGAGCAGGGCGACTCAGGCCAGCAGCCAGTACAGTAGCTGCCTGTAGGGAACAGAGATCCTTGGGGCAGGGATGGAAGGGGGTAATCAATGTGCTAGTTTTCTGTGGCAGGTATAAAGCTGATGTGCTGAGCCAAGGGCCTGGCTCAGACTCGGGGCGTGGCGTTGCTCTGGGCTAGGCCGGTGACCCACAGCCTGCTCTCTGGTTACAGGCCCCTGCACCAGCCTGTGGCGCTAAGCCTGCTCCTCTTGCCCCTGCGGCTTTTCCCAGCTCCCTGGATTCTGCCTGGCCAGGCTGGGGGGCTGCACTCGGGGGGTCCATGGTTGGCACTGGGGCCACAGCCAGGGGGTGTCTGGATGGGAGTCAGGGGAGAAGGGCCCAGCCCCCAGGTGGGGGCAGCAAGGAGGGGTGAAGGGCTATGCTGGGCATGGAGGGGGCAGGGCAGGGGCCCACGTGTGGGAGTGGGTGGGGTGTCAGCCACAAGAGCCTCCACTGCAGGGGGTGGGGCAGTGAGGAAATCGCGCATGCGCAACTCTGTTGACTCCCTCCACCCTCCTCCCGCTCGACGCTCCGCACATGCGCTGTCCCCCTTCCTTGTCCTTTCTCGGAGGACTGACGTCAGCCCTCCGGGCGCGGGGGGAGGGGAGCGCCGGCCCCGCGCTGAGCACGCCGGGAAGCCGACGCCCAAGATGGCGGCAGGATTGAAAAGTTGTTGCCGCTGGGGCTGCTGAGTCGGCGGCCGGGGCCGGCGGGAGGGAGCGCGGCTGGCGGCGCGCGGGCCGGCCATGGCAGCCCGCTGAGGGGGCGCTCGGCCGGCCGCCGACGGGGCGCGGCTGCGGGGATGCCCCCGGGGAGCCGGGGCCGCAGGAGGCAGCAGGAGCCCGGGGCAGCCGCCGCCCCTCACCCCCCGCCTGAGACATGGAGGAGGAGGGCAAGAAGGGCAAGAAGGTGAGAGCGGGGCCGGGCCGCTCTAACCCCCCATCCCGGGCCGGGTCCCCCTGTCCCCGGGGGCTGTGCCCGGTGCCCCGTCCCCGGGGGCTGTGCCCGGTGCCCCGTCCCCGGGGGCTGTGCCCGGTGCCCCGTCCCTGGGGGCTGTGCCCGGTGCCCCGTCCCCGGGCTGCTGGACTCGCCCTGGCACCGCTTCAGCCTGGACCCTGCTGCCCCTCCCCCTAAGCCGTGAGCTCCCCCACAGTCCCCCGGGGGCTCTGACGCGGCCAGCCTCTGCCCCGTGGCTGCTGTGTCTCCCCCCCCCCCCCTGACGCGGCCACCCTTCCCCACGCCGGGGCTGTTGAACCCTGGCGCTTCCCTCCCGTGTTTCAGGTCTGCTACCCCCCCCCACTCTCCCCGACGCTGCCCAGCGTTATCCCGAGGCTGCTGTCTCCCCTCCTGTCAGCGTGAGGTGCCCCTTCTCTGCCCACCACTCCCCCCTAGCACAGCGTCGCTAAACCGTTCCCCTCCCCATCGCTGCCCCTGAGGCAGCAGGGACTAGGGCCTCCTCTGGAGGGCGCACTTCCTTTCTATCTCCTCTCCCCCCCATGAGGCTTAGTGTCTCTAGGCAGACCCTCCTCTGCTCTCCAACAGCATGAAGCCTATTTCTCGCTGCCCTCATATGCCCCAGGCTGCTCTCAAGCCTGATCTGGCCCTGACCAGTCTTGCTGCACTCCAGCTGGGGCACCGTGAATGACCCACTGGTGGGGATGAGTGACCTAAAGCCCCCCAAATCTGTTCTTGCAAAATGGAAAGAGCTAAAAATCTTCCTTGAAATGAACCTTGCTTGTGGGAGTCTGTCTCCCAGGTGAATGGGACTTGGACAGATCTGACATAACAGAGCAACAAGAATGCATAGCAAAATCACAGCTACAAGAGCTGTCGCACGCCTGTGATGGAATAGGAGAATGCATGGGACCCTTACCTGTTTAGATTACAATACCTTATATGTGGCTGAAATGCTGTGTGACTGTTACACATTTCTAATGGTGTGTGGGTTTTTTATCTCTCCCCTGTGAAGCACCTCATGCTCTTGAGAGTGGTACTTCCCAAGAGTATGGTGCTAGCTAACACTTGCAACTAATAACTTTCCTAATTGGGGTTAATGAAAGAGCTGGGAACTGTACCACTATTCCTGCAAGGCTGTATGTTTGAGTTAATGTGGTAGAGGTAGATTGACCTATTTATTGTAAATATCTGATTCAAAACTTTCATGAAAACCATGACTGCTTATAGAGGTGTTTGCTTTGTCTATGTAGTAGTTTTAGAAGGGTCTTTAGAATACAGCATTAGATTTGTACTATGGCTTCCATTTTTCAGTCTTTCTAAATAAACTCGACTCAGACTTGCAGTTCAGTTTCAGAAGACATGTTTTCTTTCTTTGTGTGGCTATAGTGCTCGTGAAAGGTGCCAACTTGACAGCCCTGGAGACTGCAGTCCTCTAGACCAAGTACGGCAGCAGTACAAGTCTCTCCACACTGCTTCACCAATGTCACCAAACACCTAGAGACCACTTCTAAGGGTCAGAGGATAGCTTAGTCTTTGTGGCCTACTCAGTCTTCTGCCTCTTTGCTGAAACTGCCAACAAGACAGCCAATTAATGCCAAGATGTCTTAAAACTGTATAATCCTACAAGAGCACTGTACTTCATCTGTGTTGTAACCTGTTACTGTAACTCATTAAATGAGGAATACATAGTACAAGAGTAATGATTCAACTCCCCATGCCTTTTAAAAAACAAACGGGGGGGGGGGGGAATTAAGGGTGCAACTCCCACAAAGGTAGGTTGGCTGTTTAAGTGGTGAACTTAAGCAAACCTAACTTAGCACTGACCTGGGATGGAAAGTCTTGGCTTTTAATGCTGTCAAATTAGCCCAGTGTTTTGGGGTGGGAGGGTGAAAGAGATCAAACCAAACTTCACTTGTATTTAGCTATGACACTCTTAGTACCTTTCCTAGAGCTGAAGATCTCTGTGTAAGCTGGAACACTTGTCTCTCACCAACAGAAGTTGATCCAATAAAAGGTATTGCCTCACCAATCTTGTCTCTTTAATACCAGCATACATGCTGTTCAGAGCAATAGTGAAGACCCTGTTGACCATGGCATCTAACTGACCAGGAAAAGGGAAACAATTACCCCTCAGGCTTGTGATGTCATAACTGTGGGAAAACAAGTTATTTTTAGTCCAGTATTTTGATTGTAGATACCGGCAGTAACCATTATTTCAGAAGGTGGCAGCAGAGTTTCCCAATGAAATAAGCAGATGCTATTCATTGGTGACCAGGGTGTTAACATGTTTAGAAACTGTAACTTTTCCTGCTAGTCTGGAATTCTTTAGTCATTCAAAACTCAAATCAAGTAATATTTCACTTTGTTCTGCACTGATAGGGCTTTTCATTCTGACCTAAAAGTATTTTACAAACAAACCTCATGACATCCCTGTAAAATAGGGATACCTTTCAGATGGGGAACCTGAGAAATAGGGTAAGTGACTTGCCCAAGGTCCTACAGAAAGTGAGTGGCAGAGCTGGGAACAAAATCCAAGCCCTGTCACTAGATCGCTTTCCCTTCATAGTATTCTATATGTAACATTAATACTCAGAGGCTGAATATAAATTGTTTTGAGCTTGTTCCCAAAAAAAGCCGTTTAAAGCACAGTTGTTTTGGGTACTTAAACAAGTGTGAGAACACTTCAATCTCGTCACTTCTGCATTTGTTAAAACTTTTCTGGTGAAGGGGGAGATTGAGGAAAACCTTTGCAGAAAGAATCCAGGAAATGATCAGTGCTAGCACAAGACTCTTAATGTTACACATGACATGCTATCCTTCTAAATGGGGGTACTTGTCGTGTTGTCAGGAAATGCTCTTGAGCTGTATTCAGTATTTAACCCCCCAGCTAAGGTTATGATCTCTAAACAAATAGTGTCCATTAACAAAACTATTGTTCCAGGCTGTAGGGTGTTGCCCTATGACCATATTGTACCCTTTTGAAGCTACATTCTGTGTGCATTCCATTGCCTTTTATCAGATTTACTAATGCAAGGTAGCCACTCAAGCCTAGATACAGCAACGAGGAACTGAGTAGGATCTTAAGGACAGGAGAGGATGCAATATAAAATCTCATTACAACATATGAAGCAGCTTTAAAATGCCATAGACTAGGGCCCATGTCAAGTTGAAATGGTACTAGATGCATATTTGGTTGCTAGGAGGGCTTCCTTGACCAGTATAGATAGGCATCTTATGACCTACTACACATTTAGTTCCTGCTGCCCCAGTTGTGGGGCTTGGTTGTTGCTTTTAGGTGAGCTGCTCACCACCCTTGAAATCAGGGCTGGTCTACGCATGGACTTATTCCTGATGAATGCAATGTATGGACACTTATTCCAGAAAAAAGTTTCTTCTTTCTGTTCTCTTAACCTGAAATGAAGGTGAGCAGAAACAAAGCACTCTTGTTCTGGAATAAGAGTCTCAACACATGGAGTTCATCAGGAATATGTCCATCCGTAGACCAGTCCTTAGTCTCTGGCCAGCAGGTGTCAAACACAACACCATTTATATAATATATATGGGCTTGGTTTTTCAGAGCCCAAGATCAGAAGGGACCAGTGTGATTGTCTAGTCTGACCTCCTGTATAACATGGGCTATAGAACTTCCCCAAAATAATTCCTATAATTTGAGCTATTCTAAAGTCCAGAACCTAGAAACAGCCACAATAGTACTGCAGTGGGGCCAAGTTCTTGCCACAAATCATAAGGCTGCAATTTCATTTTGAGTAATGCTTGAAGCCGTCTCAGTGGTTAGAGCATAGGGATTAGGCCTTTCCTGTCACTATGGAATTAAACAATGACTTCTGGAGTGTATTCATATCTGCCACTGGTTTCCCGTGACTTGGGACAAGTCACAGCTTCTGAGGCTGTTTATTTGGCTGGTGAAATGGGCATGTTACTCCATTGTGGATTTTACAGTACACATCAGCTCTGAGCTAATGAAATCACTGATGGAGAGACTTCATCTGTTAGATGCAGCATTGTCCTTCCTGTGTTTATTGTATGATGTGTATTAGAGAGGCGCAGGTTGGATTTTAAATGGTTTAAACCCAGAAATTCAGATTGTCACAGAATGTGTTGGAGCAAGGGTCATAACAATTTCTTGTTGGGGAGAATCCCATCTGAGTGAAAACAGGCTGTCTTGTTTCAACTGTGTGCTCACGTCAATCGTATTCATGAAACAAATGGCATGCTGTCCAAAATGGAAAGTTTGAAATGCTTTAGAAACGCTAACAGTTCCCAGTTTGACTGGCTAGGCCTCCGGCGTTTGTTGTTTCCTACTCTTTCAACTTATTTGCTTTTTTTTCAACGCTTAATTTAATTCTGAATATCACCCATACCCATTCAAACATGATGGAGGTTTTGAGTAGGTTGCATAAAGGCTTGAGTCTTGTAAAAAGCTGACACTCGAATGCACCTGTCTTGTCTTCAGTGACTGTTCACAATCTTCCACCATTTGGATTGCAATGATATGTGACAACCTCCTTGGCAAACAGATTTGGGTAGATATCTGGATCTCCAGTTAAATGCTAGGAGAAGGGATGACATCAGGCTTGGATTCCAGCAGCTATGTTTCAATGGCCTCTTCCTATTTTGGGCTCAACAGATTAGCTTTGTGTTTAGGAGCAAATGGAAGAAAGGTTCCGTTGCTTCTCTCCTGTCCTTGTGGTGGTCCAGTTCTTACTAGGTCGATCTAGATTTCACCAATACCGCAGCAAGTGTTGCCAGCCTGTACTCCATCAAGTCTGTTTGAAGCCTTCAGTTGCTTTTGTGAACTTTTCTCTGCAGAGCCCCTCATGCAGAGTGTCTGTTGTATTTTGATCAGTCCTCAGTGCAAATATTGACACTTATGGTAGCTGGGAGGATGGAAATGTAGATACTCTGAGTATTCTATAGTCATTGGGAAATTCAGGCTGCTGTGGGACTGAAAAGGACTGATGCCTGAACTTCCACGACATGCATTAGAACTGTTCAGTGGTATTATTTAACCCTTCTTGGAAAAATGGCTGAGAACCTATCTCTGATGTTTAGGATGATTTCACCTGAGAAGCTTTTGTTTGAGGAAATTTAAAGACCTTATGATATGCTCACATCTTCAGAAACTGACGCTTTGTAGTTTTTGCTGCTGCAGAAGGAGTAGCACAAAATAGGAATGTTTCCTCTCCATGTGTATAGGCTTGTAACAATTAACCACTTCTCATCTATGACCAACCATTTTGCATTAATGCCAGTGTTGATTCTTCTAGCTCTGACTTTTTAAATATTTCTTCTTTAGTCACTTGCAGCATCTGGTTTTAATAAACCTGCAAGTTGATGTGTCTGGAGAAATTGTATCCTGGAGAAAGTACTTCCATCTTTCCTTATTAAATAGCTCATCTTGTGCTACATTTGAAGGAGGTGATAATTATTTGCCTTTCAGTTGTTCTTATGACACAGTCACTGATCTTTGCTCTTTTTTTTTTTTTTTTTGTGGACACACCCAAAAAATGCTCTTGAATGGCTGCAGGAAGGCCTGGGACAGGAATTTGTTGTTGCTGCTACATTGCCCTTGCAGTCATTGAAAAGACCTCTCACTTGCAGGATCAATTCATGCTCTGATCTCCCACTTCAATAGACAGTAACATTCAATAGCATACCTTGATGCTGTAGAATTTACACACACATTTTCTGCACTTGGAGAAGCAGGAATCCTTTTTATCTTGCTACTTGAGTCTTGACAATGTTTACAGTTTAAATGAACTGAAGTAATGAAATGCTTTCCTTCTACTACAACATGAGATGTGTTGATTCAGACATTCATCCTGTCTAATCACTCACTTACGATATTGATCAGCAGCCTTCATATTTATTACATTTTAGACAGAGAAACTAATGGATTCAACACTCCAAGGACTGAAAAATAAGCTAAGCTAATCATTTTCATGTAGAACTGTGTTCATCTTAATGTCTGTGAGAGATGAAAGTTAAAATGAAGGTGAAAAGTTACTGGAGAGTTTTTGCTAGGAGAAAAAACACATCTTGAAAACACAACCCTGCTCAAGAAATCAAACCGCCATCATGATCACCCTTAAATACATATAGAAGCATCAGTCAGGCTGCAATATGAAATGTATTAACAAGGAAGGAGATGCAAAAACAATTCTAGCAGGCAATCTAACTTAGTCACATGGAAAAATCTTCTTGGTGATATGCAATTTCTACACTAGAGAAATTCTTGGTTGCAACCTTATGAATGGGGAAGGAAAAGATTGGGACTTAGTTCAGATTGTCATCCAATGACATGATTGTGGTACAGAATAATATATGGTATTAAAAGTTATGTCGTGCACTTGTATTTATTTTCCTAATATGGGAATGTTCAGTGATATTGAGAGGCAACAATTTTAAAATCAAGAAATGCAATGCATAACCACATGTGGAACTCGTTACCACAAGACACTAAAGCTAAGAGTGTAAGGATTTTTTTAAAATTTGCCATTTTGACTACATTAGATTTGTTTGTGACCAGCAAAGATTAAGCTTTTAGGAGCCACTTTGGTTAGAGAACAAAAGATACTCAACTACAAGTGGACACTAAGGGCAGGTCTACACTTAAAACGCTGCATTGGCTCAGCTGTACCGATGCACCGTAGCGCTTAAGTGAAGATGCGCCGACACCGATGGGAGAGAGCACTCCCATTGGCGTAGTTAACCCACCTCCCTGAGAGTTGGTAGCTCTGTTGACAGGAGAAGCTCTCCTGTCAACATAGCGCTGTCTACACGGAGTTAGGTCAGTATAACTGCAGGCAAATCTACGCTACAAAATTGATGTAAGTTGCATCGACGTACGGAGAATGCAATAATTAAATTCCTTTTGCATATCCACACTGCGCTCTTTGTGTCAATGGGGCGTGTCCTCACCGGGAGTGCTTACACCGATTTTAACTGTCATTGTGGGATGGCTTCAGAAAGGCAGTAACAGTCAATGTAAGCAACGCAGCGTCAGTGTAGACACTGCATTGACCGAACTACATCGACCTAAGTGCTACGCATCTTGCAGAGGGGGAGTTAAGTCAGTGTAGTGGATGAGTTACATCGGTGGGCGCTACGTTTGAGTGTAGACTCTTACAGAGTTAGGTCAACGTAAGCTGTCTTACTTCGACCTAATTCTTAGTGTAGACCATGCCTCAGTTCAGAAGTGTGGATTTTTAATACCCCTGAGCAATGTAGTTTTATGTCTGTAGTGTGGACCAGACCTAAGGCAGCTGAAACTTCTGTGCCATCTCTGTATGAAGTATTGTTGTAGCTGTGTTGTTCTAGGATATTAGGAAGACAAAATGGGTGAGGTAAGGCCTTTTATTGGACCAACTTCTTTTGGTGAGAGAAACCAGCTTTTGAGCTTACATTGAACTCTTCTTCAGGTCTGGGAAATGTACTCTGTGTGTCACACAAGGTGGGACAGATTGTTTAGCATAAGTAGTTAACATGCATTTCAAGTGAAGTTGAAGTAGCCCATTATTGCCTCTCCAGTCATGGGTGGGAAGCTGAGGGAGTTTAAGTGAGTTATAGGTTGTTGTAATAAACCATAAATCCAGGGTCTCCATTCAGTCCATGATTTTCAGTATCTAGCAAAATTATGAATTTAATCTCCCAGGCTCATCTTTCGAAGGTATTGTGCACGTTTCCTTTGAGGATGAGAACTGAGAGGTCAGAGACAGAGTGATCCCTCTGTGAAGTGTTCACCCACTGGTGACATGGTGACTTTTTGGGTTTTTTTTATCATTTTTCTATGCAAATTCATTTGACAGCATCGTGGTTGTCTGGTTTCACCCGCATAGTTATTGGGACATTTAGTGTGCTGGATGAGGTGTACACTACATGTTGCGATGGGCATATGTAGGAGGATCTTGAAAGGTATATTGTGGGGGTGTTGATGATTTAGGAAGGAATAATCAGTTGCACTAATACAAAATGGGAAATGGTTGTCTAGGAAGGAGTAGTGCAGAAAAGGATCTGTGGGTTATAGTGGATCACAAACTAAATACGAGTCGTCAATGTAATAGTGTTGCAGAAAAGTGATCATTCTGGGATGTATTAGCAGGACTGCTGTAAATAATCTTCCACTTGGCTCAGCACTGATAAGGTCTCAGCTGGAGTACAGTGTCCTGTTCTGGGGGCACCACACTTTAGGAAAGATGTAGACAAATTGGAGCAAATCATTTTTGTTGCTCTCTTCTGGACTAAAGGTCTAGAAAACGATCTCTGAGGAAAGATTGGGGGGGGGGAAACTGATTTGTATAGTGTGGAGAAGACTGAGGGGGGACAAAACAGCCTTCAAGTATGTAAAAGGTTGTTATAAAGAGGAGGGTGATACATTGTTCTCCTTATTCACTGAGGATAGGACAATAAATAATGGGCTTAAATTGCAGCAAGGGAGGTTTGTTAGAAAAACTTCCTAACTCTAAGGGCAATTAGGCACTAGAAAAAATTACCTGGGGCGATTGTGAAATCTCCATCACTGGCGGTTTTTAAGATCCGGTTACACAAACACCTGTCAGGGCTGGTCTAGAGATAATCCTTCGCCCCCTGCCTGAGTGCAGGGGACTGGACTAGATGACCTGTTGAGATCCCTTCCAATCCTACATTTCTAGGATTCTGTGCTCCAGCCCAGGGCTGAACAGGACTGCCCTGCAATTGCAATTCCTTGCTGTTCTGGACTGTGCTGGGTCGATGCACCAGAACTAATATTTGGGAGCCTGTCTCTCCTGTGCTCTCATTCCCCACCCCCACTGGGCCCCGTTAGCATGGGGGACGAAACTACCTGAATCGTGTGCAGAAGGGACAAGACCTGGGGAGTTGGGGCAGGAGTAATTTGGGGCAAGGAGTTGGGAGGGGAAGGGAGAAGAGGATTGGTTGGGCAAGGAGTCTGGGATTAGGTGCCAGAGAGGGAAATGGTGGGTGAGGAGGAACCAAAATCTGACGAGGAGCCTTTTATGTATATGCATTGTACTCTTTAATTATATGATCAGACTTTTTCCCACAGGATCCTGGGTTCATTCGGTGCACAAGTCTATTTATATCCTGGGAAGATGTGGATCTAGGCCCACCCAAAACCAAAGGCCTGCCCCCTTAACCAAGGAGAGGAACCACTAAATCCAGAAAACAAGAGTATGGGGTCAATGAATAATGAAAAAACAGGGATGGAAGTGAGACGAATAGGCTTATAAGAAAGATAAGGGGGAGGGATAGCTCAGTGGTTTGAGCCTTGGCCTGCTAAACCCAGGGTTGTGAGTTCAATCCTTGAGGGGGCCACTTGGGGATCTGGGGCAAAATCAGTACTTGGTCCTGCTAGTGAAGGCAGGGGGCTGGACTCGATGACCTTTCAAGGTCCCTTCCAGTTCTAGGAGATGGGATATCTCCGTTAATTATTATTTATTTATTTATACTGCAGGGAGATATGGGATGAACCTGCTTTGGGGATGAATCAGGGTTCTGTAATGGAGCGAGTGTTGTCTGTGGGACCCCTGCCTCATTTCTTGCAGCAGTCAGAAAGTATGTAGCGAATGAGATTGGACTGCAGGAAGAGAGGATGATCTCATGGTTAAGGCTGTTGAGTGCTACTCTGGGGAACTTGATTTCATCCTTACCTCTGCCATAGAGTTCCTATGTGATGCTGATACATCACTGAAATCAAACTTTTCACCGCTGGTCACTAATGGTTTCTCATTTTCTGGGTGCCTGAGTTGATACCCTGGGGTGTGATTTGCAGAAGTATGGAGCACTCACAGGTGCAACTGAAGTCAATGGGAACTGTGCTTTGAACATTCAAAGTGTTGTTATGCTAAGTACTCTGAAAAATCAGGTCTTATGTGTCTCAAATTGGGCACCCAAAAAGCTGAAGAAGAGCTCCATGTAGCTCAAAAGCTTGTCTCTTTCACCAACAGAAGTTGGTCCAATAAAATATATTACCTCACCCACCATGACTCTCTAGTATTCTAGGACTAACACAGCTATAGCAACACTGCAAACAAAAGATCA
Source organism: Chrysemys picta bellii (assembly GCF_011386835.1). NCBI lineage: Eukaryota > Metazoa > Chordata > Testudines > Emydidae > Chrysemys > Chrysemys picta. Next base: position 5,183,415 of record NC_088792.1, read on the forward strand.
CCGTTTGCTAGTTGGGGGGCCTAGAAGTGTCTGGTGTATTTGCTCTGTTGAAAGGGGGACTTTTCTGTAATAGTTTTATAAATGATATGCATGGCAGAATGCAGTGTTGAAGAGCTCTGTGTAAACTTTAAAGCGTGGCTTTCTTATGATCAGAAGTTGGTCCAATAAAAGATACTACCTCACCCACCTTGTCTCAAGCATGGCACAGACTTACTTGACTTAGGACTGCTATCGACTATAGAAGGGTTAAAATGCTGTCGTGGAGCACAGCAGGAGATAATGAAGGGTTTGTGTCATGGAACTGTCTGGGGTGGTATAACTGGGTCTTCTAGGACTGTCTAAAACCAACCTGTGTCAATGGAGGTTCTGGGAAGACAATGAGAACCCCAAACTCTGAACAGTTGACACCTATCAACGGGAAACTTAGGCAGGTGGAAAATGTGAACTCAACATGGGTCTGCGGGAGGAAAACAATGAACTGAGAGGTTACAGTAGGCTAGGTTAAGAGCTGGGCTTGGGAGAGAGACAGCAGCTCTGACCTGGGACTGATGACAGAGGGGTAGAGAGAGAGGAAACCAAGTGATGCCTAGAGAAGCATGGCTCAAGGGGGCTTTAGTCAGCATGGACCATGCCTTTGGGCTAGCCTAAGGAATCCCCAATGTTACGTTCCAGTTGACTAACAAATCTTACTGTTTCGAAAAGGCTGCCTGGTGTCACTGTAAATATTTGCTGAGGTGCTTTGATCTCTGAAGAGGGCAAAAAGTCTCTGAACAGGAGTCTCTCTCGGGTGGATTTGCTGGGCAGAGCTCATGGTGTAGAGCAGGGGTCTCAAACTCAAATGACCACGAGGGCCACATGCGGCCCTTGGGTCAATGCACTAGTCCTCATCACTGACACCCACCCACTCGCTGCCCCTCCCCTGCCCCGTCTCTTCTCCACCTCCTCCCCTGAGTGCGCGGCTCCCTGATCCTCCCCCCTCCCTTCTGGAAAGTGCTAAGCGCCAGCAACAGTAATGCACCTCACTCAAAGGACAAAACATGCACTTAGTTAGATTTACTTCTGTTAAAGCTCCCCCCCGCCCCCCCCACACACACACACACTCTGCACTGGGCTGCACCACCACTCCACCCCTGCTCTGCCTCTTCCAGGGGTGGCAGGTTTGTAGAAATGTTGGTGGTGCCCAGCACCTGTCCCACCTCCCCCCAAACTCCACCCCCACCTGCCTAAGGCTCTGGGAGGGAGTTTGGGTGCTGGGTGCAGGCTCCGGGCTGGGGTTGGGGGTGCAGGCTCTGGGATGGAGTTTGGGGATAGGAGGGGGTGCAGGGGTAAGGGCTGTGGGGCTGGGGATGAGGGGTTTGGGGCATTGGAGAGGCTCAGGACTAGGGCAGAAGGGCAGCCTGCCCTGGCCATAGTGGAGAGGGGCACTAGGACCCTGCGGCAGGTGATGCCGGAAGTCGGCAGAGCGGAGTGGAGTCAGCATGAGCTGCAGGCTCCGGGGCAGTGAAGGGGCAGCAAGTGAGCCCGGGGGACACTCGGGGGAGATGTGTGGGGGTGTCAGGCAGGTCCGGGGGAGAGACCCGGCCCCAAACATTGGGGAGCAGTGAGCAGGGAGCTTAGCTTCCACATAAAAAGCCTAGCTGCTAAGGCTTAGATGTTGGAGCTGTGTGGTCTCCCCTTACAGAAGAGTGAGACCCTTTGCGGGTCTGGCACACTGACGGGGCTCCTCCAAGAGACTGCTGAAAAGCTGGGGTGTGTGAGTTACATGAAAGCTTCAGTATAGAGCTATGAATGTGGGCTTTTGGAAGGTATATTAAACCTCATTCTTCACAGCTTAACACAAACCAGTCAATCTTCAGCCAACCTGTTAGATCAGAATGAGACTGTGGGTGGGGTCGGGGTACAGATCCCACATCTGCCTACTGCAGGGTTCTGACATCTTTTTCTGAAGCTTCTGGTTCTGGCCCCCGTTAGACTGGATACTGCACTGGATAGACCTTGGGTCTGACCAAGGAATGGCAATGCCTATGTTACCTGTTTAGTCTTAGCCACATTGCAACTGGAACTAAAATAACTACATCAGTTGTAATTCACACCTTCAGTTATTTCAGGGCCAGTCTGTGTAAAGACTCTTATTTCTGAATACAAGCATCCTGCTTCGGTAAATAGGACAATCATTCAAAAATAAGTGTCCTTATACAGATTTACAATCAGAACGGAAGATGCAAGTTAGTTTTCGCATAGCCAAGCCCTTGAACATGGCTGGAATTTTCTTCCATCATGGACCCAAGAAGAGAGTTCATGCAGTAAAAAGCATCACCCTGAGGGCTATGGGAAAGTCACAGAAAACATTGTTAGACTTTATGTACTTGGGTACCTCTGAGTTTGGACGTGGCTAGTAGGATTGTGATCAGTGTTGCTTGGAACATTCCGCCGATCTGCTTGACTATGGCTGGTGAGCTCTCAGGATTGTGCATCTTTGGAGGTAGCCAGCGTTTCTGCCAAGCCAGACTCCGTATTTACTCTAGGCAGAAAGCTGCAAAACTTCTGAAATAAATGTACTTTGGCTGTAAAACAGTGAAAGGATTCATGAAAGCTAGTAAGACTGCCAAGTATATTCCAGCAGTTAAAACATGTGAAGTACAAAGGTCAAAGTGTAATCGCCCCATCCTTAGACAGGGTGTAATAAGGGAGATGGATTGTCTCTTGAATCCCCTCAGAACTGAATGAACTGGCACAGGAACACTGATGGTAGAAAGATTTCCAAACAAACCAAAATAACTGGTTTCTCTAACTCAGGGAGAGGCTTTCAAGTACAAAAATAAGCTCCAGTGGTTGCTTTGTAACTTAGATTGACCTTGATATTGCTGCCAAGTGGTGGCTGTCATAGGACCTCGACCTGACAGAAGAAGCTACTCCAAAAATGCTGTATAGTACCTATTATCCGAGTGTCAAGGGGACTGAACCTCACAATACCTGAGGTATAATACGTCATTTAAAGATCACATTAGCCACCTCTGCAATAACCGATAACTCTTTGGGGTTCCAGGGTAGACCTAAACAGGCCATGTCTACACTTAAATTGCTACAGTGGCGCTGTTGCTCTGCTGTATCACTTCAGCATAGACACTAGAGCAACGTGAGGGGCTCTCCCATCATTGTAGGTAATCCACCTCCATGAGAGTTGGTAGATAGGTTGATGGAAGAATTCTTCCATTGACCTACTGTTGTTTATGCAGGGGGCATAACTGTGTCTCGGAGATGTGGCTGTTTCACACCCTGAGACATGCTGGGTCGAGCTTATGTTCTAGTGTAGACTAGCACCACAGTTTAGGACAGGAGAAGAATGCTGTATCCATTTGAAAAGGTAAGTTTAACTCTAGGATGCAGAACGAAACTAGCAAAGTTGGAATTTGGCTAGCACATCAGACCTAATGTCCTATCTTTGGCAGAAGGTGCCTTGGAATATTAAGCATTAAAACACCCACCCCCCCATCCCCATCCCTGCATTTGTAGGATGGACTGAATGATCTACTGTACACAAAGACCTAATTTCAATGATTGTGATGATACCCCTGAGATCTAGCCTCTTGTGATAAGCACACAAACAGGACCCCCCTCCTCCCACTCATCTGAAAGCGGCTCCAATGAGCCAATGCTGACTTGCACAGAAGGGTTCAACCTACAAATCATAACATCGCTTGTGCATCACCCAGGTGTTCCTTGGAGATCTCATTGGCTAGGTGAGAACTTTGACAGCCATAACCATACGCTATCTTTCTTCAGAAAGACTAGGGTGTGTTTGAAGTGTCTTTTGGAAAGCCAGAATGTGCAGATCTCAAACTCCGGTGATCCTTTAGTTTAAAAGATCCCTTTGGTAGCTCTGCCCATAGCCTATTTTTTTGGCTCTGGGATAGTGTAGTAAAGAGAGACTGGCACAAGAAAACACTTCAGATTCTTCGCTTAGTCTGACATGTATGTGCAGACTTACAGTCAAAGCCTTTTTGTGTGTTATCTGCTTGGGTATTTTTAGCTTAATCATTATTTAGCCAACCACTAGCACAACAGCAAAATCTTCCAGATGTTAACTAAAAATCCACCAGACAGATTTTCCCTTAAAAAAACAGATCCAAAAAATACACAAGTTCACTAATTAAGATGGCTTGCATAATGCCACTAATTGAGGTTAATCTTTTAAGTTATCTCCACAAAACAAATGGAGAAGTGCTGTCATCTTACTAGGGTCAGCTGAACTTAGATTGTAGATTCTGGGTTTTTTCCCCCTCCTTCCTCGGAAGCAGAGATGAGACACTGAATGGGGTTGGTTGGTGCTCTAAGGTGGTACTGAGAATTCTCTCAAGTGCTTGGCTGTTGTTTTGGTTGGGGTCTAACTGATCTAACCATATTCTGTGTTGAAAGAATTTCCCCCCAGGTGAGATTGGCAGGGATCTGGGGTGGGCGTAGGGAGATTTTCCACCTTCCTCTGCAGCATGGGGCATGACCACATGGGTCACTTGCTATGATCATCTTGTATCTCACTAATTCAATTTCCTGCCATTGCACGGGCCTCTGGCATTGTGCACTTTGATACCTCCTGATCTCTGCCTGTGGCACGCAGTAGTTTAATCTGGAGGGCTGCAATACTTTGGTTTAATTCTGATTGTTGGTCTTGGTGTGGGGGTGGCTGGGTGATGTTTAGTGGTCTGTGATATGCAGGAGGACAGAGTAGATCAGGGGTTCTCAAACTTCATTGCACTGCGACCCCCTTCTGACAACAAATATTACTACACGACCCCAGGAGGGGGGACTGAAGCCTGAGCCTCACCGCCCCGGGAGGTGGGGGGCCAAAGCCAAAGCTTGAGACCCATCCCCCAGGACTGAAACCCTCGGGCTTCGACCCCGGGGCTGGGGCTTGGGCACCTGGGCTTGGGCTTCGGCAAGTTTAATGCCAGCCCTGGTGAGCCCATTACAATGGGGTTGTGACCCACTTTGGGGTCCCGACCCACAGTTTGAGAACTGCTGGACTAGATGATTGGGTGGTCCTTTCTGGCCTTAGGTTATGAAACAACCATGTTGCTGGCTTCATCACCAGTAACAGCAATGGGACATAGTGACCATTTTGCAAAAGGGAAACTTTGTGCCACAAGAGGCTGGAATAAGGAAAGTTTGTTTTTAAAAAAACAAAACAAAAAACAAAAATCCTCAAATATTGCCAGTCTCATGAGATGGAGAAAGAAAGGCCATGTTCTGCCATCCCAAGCAGTTCAGACCCAGAAAGTTGAAGGCAGTGTCCCAACCTGACCTCTGGTTTGAGGCTGTGGCAGGTAAATGACACTTTCTCTTCTACAGATGCCTTTAAAGGAGCTTGGGAAAGGGAGGTGATGACCGTTGCTTTGGGGCCATGTGCGATGGGAGTGGGAAGACACCGGTCACTAGGATGGTACTGCTTATGGAGAAGTGCTTGGTGAGACAGGAAGAGCCTTTTAACCCCTGAGTGTCTCAAGGCTGAGATGTATCAACTAGCTGTTTGCCTTGCTTCCTTACCCGCAGCACCATACTTTCCTCACCTGCTTCACTCCTACCTTCTAGACACGAGCAGGGAACATCAGGCGAAAATGCAGTTTCTGTCTGTGGGAGGACGCTTGCTAGCCGCCAGGTTTGTCCTAAACTACTTCCTTGGAGGAACCTCAACGCCTGCGATGTCCCAACATGTCCTCTATCAGCTCCCTTAGACTGACCTCATTGGAGGCACAACCCTGTCTTCAGTCACCTAGCTTGATAAGAGGATGCAATCAACTTTAACTATAAACTCAACCCCCATTTGAACAGTAAGGCCTGGCCTATATTTATAGCTCTTCCCATCCAAGTTTTGTCAGTCAGTGGTGTGGAAAAAAAACCCCATGCCCTCTAGTGACATGGCTATGCCGACACAACCCCCTGCGTAGACGCAGCTGTGCTGACAGAAAAGGGCTTCCGTTGATGTAGCTAACGTTCCGGATGCGGAGTTCTTTTACCAGCAGAACATTGGGCTGGCTGACACTAGAAAGTTAGGTCAATCTAGCTGCAATGCTCAAGGGTGTGAAAAATTCAGCCTGAGAGACGAAGTTAAGCTGACTGAAGCCCCAGAGTAGATCGCACTAGGTCATTTGGAAAAATCCTTCTATCGACCTAGCTACCGCCTCCTCGGAGAGGTGGATTTACTACAGCAATGGAAGAACCCTTCCATAGCTGTAGTAAGCGTCTAGACAGTACTACAGCAGCGCAGCTGCAGCGTTTCTACAGCAGACCTCTCCAGACATGCACGTATCCTGTCAACTGTGCGCTGCATCTACACTAGCAGGCTATGGAGACATAGGCTCTGTAGTGTAGACGTAACCTTAGAGCTTTGTGAACTGGATTTTGAGTGGATGCCATAAACAGCTAGTTAAATCAGTATTTATTACTATGAGAAGTACCAATACTGCCGTTACTGAAGTAAGACTTGCCATTTGCTTTAGGTAAATCTACCACCAGCCACTTCAAATATTAGTGTGCAAGAGACATCTAGCCTCACTCTGTTCTGTCATCTTCTGCTTTATTGCTAAGACTTCCTGCCTGTAAGAAAGGAAAACCACACCCTGTCAGGGTGGAGTCAGTCCTTTTAAAATAAAGGACTTTCTCCAAATCCTGTCTGCGATGGGGAATTTGAAACGGTGAATAGAATGGACAGTTCCTGGGAATGGCTTTTCCCGTTAGACCCTCCCAGTGCTTGTTTGATATTTCAGATGCTTGCTATAGGCTGGAGCAAACCAAACCCTGGGTGTTTCACTGATTTCCAGATGATTAGGAGCGTAGCAATGGCTGAAGGCTGCTCCGGCATGGGAATGCTTTAGGAGCGTTTGTCATCTCCACCATGGTATGTATAGTTGTACTTAAGTTTGTTTCACTGCGTTCTGCCAGTGGAGTGGCTTAACATGCTTTATGCTGGAAAACTTTTGATGAAACATTGCTTTACCGGTTCTTGCATTTTCTTGCGCAGAAGCAAAGAAATTGGCACTCGGTTAAATGTAGCTGTAGTGGGTAAAGCTCACAAGATTTTGGGACTTAAGTCTGAGCTGTTTTCCTTAGATTTAAGTCTGTTCAGGTTTTGAATTTTGTCTGACCTTTGGGGCACGGCAAGCTTCTTCCATTCACTCCCCTGGTAAATTAAGGGAGAAGTGGAGCTGTCTTTGTTGCTAACTCTCACGTTTGAGTGTCTTGCAATAGTTGGTGTTTTTTTCCTTAATGCACCAGCTGCTGAAATCAAGAGACTGCACAAACAACTCAGCTTTCATTTGTTAAAAATACTGAGAGTCTTTGGTTGTGGAGACCAGCTTTAAACAAGTGAAGTGTCCCCTCCAAATTCAATGATGACAAGCCCTCAAACTTAAAAATCAGAATTTGGGGGGGTGCTGACTCTGACTTTTGAACACTTGAGGTTGGAAAGACCTGTATTCGTGTATGCACTTTATAAATAAGACAGTAAAGGGCTCCTTCTAAATCCGCAGGACAAGCCTCCACTCCTTGGTGATTTACTTAATATGTATCATTTAAATTGCTAATTTTGAGATAAGAGTTTCTTAAAATTAAAAGTTAGCTATTCCAGTGTTAGGATGTTACATCTCACACTACAATTACCAGTGAAACCCGTATAGTGGTGGTGAGAAGAGGAAACTGTTTTCCGCTTGCAATCTCTATCACAGTCCTTGTCACAGATAACTGAGAAGTGCAAGGACTTGAAACAGCTTGGCGTAGGGACAGCATTATCATGGTATCCCACAGAGCTCTCTAGTGTTTGGAACCTACAGTCAGAGTGAAATGCAAGGAAAGAAATTAGTGTTGCTTGCCTTCTCCCCAAACCTAAATGGAATATACAGTTCCAGAAGATGCGATTTAATATTCTATGTCTGACTAATCAATTTTAGTACTTTCTTGTCTTGGTTTCAGGAACTCGTACTGTTCACCAGGGACCCTTGATTTCTAAAAGCTGGCAACGCCCACTGGCATTCCTGCGGAAACCTCAGTACACTTAGACTTTCAGGAATTGGCACTTGAGCACATTCTGGAGTTAGTAAGACTCTAGTTTAGTACTGAAACTTTTCAGGAATAGCTATAAAGGGTAAAGATTAAAACCGACAGCTGTTATATTACAGTAACACCTAGACAGCCCCTTTCTGGGATTGAGGCCCCTTTATGCTTGGTGCTTGTCTCTGCATGTAGAAGGACAGTTCCTGCCCCAGAGCGCTTACAATTTAGAGTTGATAGACAATGCATGGATGAAACAGCCAGCGGGGGAGGGGTGGTAAGAGGAAAATGAGCATGTTTTTTGCCTAATAAGAGAAATCTGTTCACTAATTGCTTTAGCCATCGTCAGACGGCACTTTTTAAAATTTGATGTGCAATACAGGACACTTTGTGGCGGTAAATCTGGTAAACACATCTATATAGTTCCTAGGTCTAAAATGTGGCTTGTAGCTTGTTGGCTAACAGACTTTCTCTTATCCGTGATTCATGTTGAAATCCAGCCTGATGTCTTAGGCCTGGTTTACACTTTCAGTGCTACATGCAGTTCTGGTCACCCAATCACAAAAAAGATAGATTAGAATGGGAAAAGATACAGAGAAGGGCAACAGAAATGATTAGGCGTAAGGGACAATTTCCATATGAGGAGAGATTAAAAAGATGAACTTTCCAGCTTGGAAAAGAGATGACTAAGGGGGGGATATTATAAGTCTATAAAATCATGAGTGGTGTGGACCATTAGTCTGACCCAGTATGGCTGTTCTTATGTTCACTTAAAAATTAGAGTGATGTTGCTACATTGCTCAGGGGTGTGAAAAATCCACACCCTGGAGCGACATAATGATGCTGACCTAACCCGCAGTGTAGACTATATGAACAGGTTGACAGAAGCATTCGTCTAGCAACTGTTGCTCGGGGAGGTGGTGTTCCAACAGTGACAGAAAAATCCCCTTCCATCCCTGTTTGTGTCTATGCTATGGGGTTATGCTGGCATAGCTATGATGCCACAGCTGTTCCGCTATGCACCCTGTAGGGTAGACGTGGCCTTAGGTGCATTGCTTTGTTAGCCTGATTTAGTCCCCCATAGAAATTCCCATTTCAAAACCACTATGCATAATTAGGCATGGATGTTCAGAGGGCCAGGACAAAGTTCAGGATATGTACTAGTTATCTTACTCCTAGGATGTGTAACTCCTGTGGTATTTAGCTGTCTTCCGGACCCAACCAAAGGCTGTAGTGCAGCTCCGTAGTCCTGTTAGAATGTGGTTTGGTCCCAGTTATTCAGGCAAGACCAAATAATGTTTTAACACCGATGGGCTGGTACTATGCATTCTGCAACACGGATGAACTTGGAGACGTTGTGTGCCCTGATCCAGGTATCCTTTGCGAACAGAAAAGCAAACTGAAAACTTCAGCCTATAATTCTGTTTGATTGCTTCCACTTACCGGGCCTTGGAGAGCATTCAGCAGATAGGACTGAACTAATATTTCAAAAACTTTTCCTTTTGGAAGATCAGCTGCATGCTTCCTGAGTCACGGAGAGCATCTCAAGATGAATATTTCCATGTTCTCACAAATATCCTGGACTGCTTGTGTTGCAGTTGCAACTAAGTGATAGTACTCAGAGCTCAGTAGAGGGAACCCAAATTCACTGGGTGGATTTTAGAAGGGAAGGCGTTTTTTTAAAGCTTGGTTAGAATATCTTTTTGTTCTCCCCTCTCCCTGTCACGCCCATTATGCAGCGTGGGACAATTTTAACTTGTTTTGCAGTTCCTCTCTAAAGCCATTTCAGCAAACCTCATTCATGGGCAAACATGGCATCACAAATACAGTACTTTTGTTTCATAGTTTCTCTATGTACGAGTTCAGCCTCACTTCAGTATTTAATAAAATGCTGTGGGTAGAGAGCTAAGTTGGGTTACATGAATCTTTCGGGGGGAGGGAGGGAGAAACACTGTTCTAAAAATAATAGGGAAAATTCCTTTCCTTTTGCCTTAAAGGAAAATCCTGTTGGTTTTGCTGGAGCCCAGCGAGAGCTGGCAAAGCAGATTTAAACATGGAAGCCCAGGAGGGTTGGGCCTTGTCTTGTACTGCGCTCGGCTCTTCCATGTAGCTTTTTTGCTTTGTTAACCTTGGAATGTTTCTTTTGAGACCTGTGATTTGGTCATAAGATCACTTTTAGGGAGCTGGCAAATGAAGCCTTTCTGTATCCTTTTCATATCCATAGAGCTTCATTATGTACAGAAATAGCTTTAAAATAAAATGTAGCCTGCTTCTGGCAGTCACCTGTGAATAACCCAGGTTTTCAATCTGTTGGTATCGATATTAAACACCATAGACAACATGACTGTAGATTCTACAGACAGTCTGTTAGAAGCATGTTAAGGTGAGAAGGATGCAGTTAATGGGCCACTACCTAGGCATAATGAGTAGCTGATTCAATTACAAGTGTCTAGGTTGCAGTACTCATGAAGGAAAGGTTTCAGAGTAGCAGCCGTGTTAGTCTGTATCTCTAAGGTGCCACAAGTACTCCTGTTCTTCATGAAGGAAAGTCTTCTAGAACCAGCAGTGGATTTGACAGATACTGACGTCTTCTGCCTTCCTACATACAAAGAGGTGGACAGGATGACAAGGTCCCTTACAGTGATTTGAATTCTTCCAGCACCTGCAACCAAATCCTTTAGTGGGCTTTGTGGTTTATATACAGAGGTTCTCAAACTGGGGGGCAGGGAATGTATTTTGGGTATGTGTGAGAAGCTTTGGTGGGGGGAACGTAGTGTGCACATTTTACCTACAGCAATATAGAGTCCATGCCGCCTTTTACTTCTGTGCTGCCTTCAGAGCTGGGCACCCAGCCAGCAGCTGCCGCTCTCTGCTCTGCCTTCAGGTGAAAGGACAGACACTGAAAGCCTCCAGCATGATCCTAAAATCACAGGGGCTTTACCTGCCTTCTTCTAGTAGGACTCCCTCTGCTTCTAATGCCAGGCCCAGCATCAACAGGCCTCTGAGGCAAACAAAGGCACTCGTTTGGAAGGAGGCAAAGATCCAGATGACAGGAAGAAGTCTCTGTCCTCTGTTTCTATTGCATCCTTTTTTGTTTCATCTTCTAAACCAGTGGTTCTCAAATTCTTTTTTTCGCAGCCCACTTGAAAATTGCTGAGGGTCTCAGCGGACCACTTAATGATCTTTCCAAATGTTGTTTGTACCATTAGCTAACTACTGTAAAGCGCTTTGGAGAAAAGCGCTATTTAAAAAAAAACCCTTAATAATTAACGTTTTTTTGTTCTACAAATAAAAGCACACAACTCATATTTTAATATAGGTCATCTTACCTTTCTAATGTGATGGATGTGCCCTTTCTCCGCTGCTGCAGCAGCCCCGGAGCTAGGTCTGGGAAGGCGGGGGGTCTCTCCCCAGCAGCCGCAGCCCTGGAGCTGGGAAAAGTCACCTCCTTTTTCTCTAAAAACTACAAGGAGGCTGGTGGCACCTTTAAAGACTAACCAATTTATTTGGGCATAAGCTTTCGTGGGTAAAAACCTCACTTCTTCAGATGCATATGCATCTGAAGAAGTGAGGTTTTTACCCACGAAAGCTTATGCCCAAATAAATTGGTTAGTCTTTAAAGGTGCCACCAGCCTCCTTGTTGTTTTTGTAGATGCAGACTAACACGGCTACCCCCGATACTCTTTTTCTCTGGCCACCGCAGCCCTGTCTCAAATTCCCTTCACCCCCTCTTTTCACCCTACTGCCCCCTCCTACCTACTCCCTATTCCTCCTCCCCCCCCTCCCAAAAGACCACCACCTCACTTTACATAGGTGCCTGGACCTTGGAGAGGACACATAATTAGTGGAGCCACGCATGTGTGGCTCCATTAATTAGGTGGGTGGCCCTTCATTCTCTCGTGTGCGGCTGCCCAGGTGTGCACCTTAGAGGGAACTATCCACGGACCACCTGAATAGAGCTCGTGGAGCACTGGTGGTCCGTCCACAGACCACCATTTGAGAACCTCTGTTCTAAATAGCATTATTATTCTACACATAAGGATTCTCATGGACAACACTTCCCCTTCCCTATTCCTTTTCTCTGCAGACATGAAGTCAGATTGCTTCAAACACATGGGGTGTGGAAAACTTGCCAGGAACACTGTTCCGTTCCGTTCTTGTGGAGAACCTTCTGTGAATATGCAGTGGCATGAAGTCTTCTCCCTACTGTGGCAGCAATAGATGTGTTAAAGCTTATTTGGGAAGGGGGCTCTTACTGGTGCTATATACTCTCCCCTATCACCAGCGCCTCAGGAGGGAGGGACTATCCCACTTCAGGTCTGAGATTACTCAAATTCATGTGTAGATTAAATTCAGAATGGTCACTTTTAGCCTCTAGTTCCCATTCCTCCCTCCCCTCCCCCAACAACAAAACAAAACAAAACCCCTCACCAGACTTGGTTTGGAGCCATCTTTGATAATGTCTACACTAAGGAATCTTACAAAGGAATAGCTATTTCAGCTGAACCATCTTTGGCACCAGAGACAGACCAAATATAGAGAAGGCTGAGTGTCTGTCACGGATTCCCTGACTTTTCCATGACTTCTGCAGCGGCTGATGCTGGCTCAGGGGCTGGCCAGCAGCAGCAGTTTGGGTGTGTGGGGGGGGTGGTTCAGGGCTGGGGCAGGGGGTTGGGGTGTGAGGCAGTGCTTACCTCGAGGGCGGGAGGGGGGAGGAGGTAGCCGGGTAGGGAGCCAGCACCAGTGGGGGTTCCAGGCCAGCACCTGCAGCGCCCTGGACTGCCCCCCCAGCACCAGCAGGGGTCCTGGACTTGCTGCCCCCACCCCCCTGAGCACCTATGGCCCTCCCCAGGCCAAGTTTTAGTTAGGACAGGTCAAGGCCGTGAATTTTTGTTTACTGCCCACTACTATGGTAATTAAACCCCTTCCCCCCCAAAAAAAGCCTGTATACCCTACCCAAATGTCTAGGAAGAGTTAACTACTGCTTGTTTTTAACGGGTTAGCAGAAGGGCCAAACACTGGCTATTCTCCTGGTGTTTATCAAGAGCTTCAAAGCACTGAACTTACGCCGCACAGCTTTGGTGCGGTGCCTAGAGCTTTGTTCTTAATTACTTCAGAACTTTTGCATGGCAACGTCATTCTTTGGAACCATTCTTCTAAAGCCTTTTATAGCAGTTTTATCAACTTGATAAAACCTGGTTGAGCATTTTTCACTCCTCTGTCTTATAAATCCTGTATTTCCCTTTTTGCTTTTACTGACATCCAATTTTTTTAAAAGGGAAAATTTTGGGGAAGGAGAGCAAGTTAACCACAAAAAATCAACTCCCAGACTGAGATGTTAACTGCCAAATTTCAGCCTTCAGCCCGAGCTAACTTAGTTATAAGTTTCTCAAACACATAGTTTGAAGCAAATACTGACACACCCTTATCTAGAACTGGCTGTATGCTCTGGTATAAGTGAAAAAAGCAAACTGAACGTACAAATAAACGCCTTTCAATCCAGGTGGTTTGCTGATTGCTGCCCACTAACCAGAATAGAAGGGGCTTTCCGAATAAACTGTCTTAAAGTTCAGTTCATGCAAAATTTTGCATCTGGTTTTGCTGTGATGTCACTGCTACCAGAAACTACAGTTTGAAAATCAAGGCAGCCAATAGGGGTGAAGATAAATGGCATTCTTTTAGTGGATATAGTGTTCAGTTAAAAGTGTGTGCTGTGGGTTATAAGCTATAAAAAACATGCTTGAGATCTTATAAAACTGCCTGGTTCTCCACCAGGGTTTCCAGATAGCTGTGATGTGTGAAAGATGTGACGTTCCCGAGTACGTGTAGGGTATGGGGTATGGGAAGGACTGAGAAGTTCTGTTCTTAAAGGCTGTTTCTGAATATGCTTTACTCTTCTCCCCCCTCCCCCCCACTACTAACAAGGCTTTCAGCGCACAGTACTGCAGGAAATAGCACTTTTACAGTGAAGCTTCCACTACCTGAAACACCTATAATTAACCTCAACAAGGCCGTGTACCTGACATCTCCAAATTATACCCCAAATTCTCTGATCTGAAACTTTGTTAATCTATGGTCCTCTCCCCCACCCTGGTGAGTTTAACTACAGAACAACCTTTGATTCTCCAGGTATCTGCAGATCACCAAAATCAAATTTATGGCTTAAGTCACACTTCCATCTGAAAACTTTGAATCTGCTGTTGTTACAAGTAACCATTAAAGTTGGAATTGTTCTTGTACATCTAACAGCATTTTGGGTAGTGTCAGTTTACTGTTCGTAAGTTGCATTGAGTGTCTCCTGCACTAGCAGGACATCTCAGGTAATAGTCTAGGTTTATTAGTGACTGCAGCAGCAAAACTGAAGAGGCAACAAGAAGGTACATACATGGAGGAATGAAAGAGGTAGGAGGGGTGAACCTGAGTTTCATGTTGCGCCTTGGTTGCCCAAAAGAAACTCCTTATGCTAAGGTTTTGAAAAACTTCCAGACTTACTGTGCTATTTAAATACCACTCTATCAAACAACCTGATTTTAATTTTGTTCGATTAAAAAACAAATTGATGGAATCTCTGTAAAGAGCAGCCTTTCTGCGCACCAAGTTCAGTCTGGAAAAGGCCTCTGTTCCACTGATTTCACTTGTCTTTCCCTAGGAGAAGTTGCAATGTGCTGTGATTGGAGAAGGATCTGTCTTGCTGGTGCAAGTCAATGGTTGTGATAAGCAGAGCGAAGCCAGCTTTAGTGGCCAGGGCACAATTAAAACAAGCCGCAGCTCAGGTTCTGGGGTCCTGAATGTGCTCTGCAGGTTGCAGGCTGGCCTTAGCTGTACTTTTGATCTGCTTCTCAGTAGGCCAGAAGGAGGAAGCTGTGGGTGAAGTGGATTGTGAATGGCATGATAGCTTGGGGTCCTGCAAATAGTAAGGCCATCCTTAGTTCAGTGTACCCAGGTGCCTGTACTATGCTCTGTTTACAGCATTTGTTTCAGGACATATATTCGAACTACAGAGACTGAAAATGCCTTTTAATTTAGCCCTATATTTTATTGGAGCCTGGCTTTTGGCTCCAGGGGACACCATCACATATCTCATCAGGGTCATCCACTGAGCCCCTCTGTTAAGGTCTCATACTCCTATTTTATAGCGTCTCCCTACTTCAGCTCTGACTGGCTCAGTTCTCAAATCATGAATATTTATAACTCCACCCATCATTCACCATTTTCTAGCATACTACATATGCACAATTCATAAAAATAGGAAAATATGAAATTGGATAATTTGTTAAATACATGTATATTATAGTGTACCTTCCTAGGTAGCAAAAAGATGTTCCAAACCTACTCTAAAGGCTTTATTTAGTTTGTAAATCAACATATTGTAGAGGTTATATCAACCAATGAGAGTGCACCTTTCTTTAGAAAATAATTGAAATACAAATGGAACAGTTGATTTAAATCCAGGCTTTTCACTTCATTTAAATCAATCCACCCTGCTCACAATGCTAGTTCAAACACTGACTGATCACTCGCACCCCTGGGAGTTAGACAGGTTGCCTCATTTTACAGACAATCCCCTGTGGAGGAGTTCTGAAGGGGTTTTAAATCTGTCGGAGTTTTAGAATTTGGGAGTTCCTTGGCTCACTACAGATGAATTACCTTTCATACCGCCAGAGCTACTGTTTACCATGTCTTCTATCAGGTCGTATTGATTTCATTTGATTACTGTTAGTCACTCAGTGTACACTTGAGTCACAAAAAAGAACCTACTTACAGTTCTGATTTGCATAATCATATTGTTAAAATTGATTGAAGATGATTCTCTGTATGGAGCTCAACAGAATTAGACATGGGCCTCCGCTGGGAGAGTGACTCTGTCTCTGTCGCCCAGTGCAGTGTTCAGCACTTCCTGGGGAAGGGGAAGGAAACGTTCCTACCTTCAGAGCAGCATCTACGCCCATCTGCTTGTGATGACGGCATATTCGAATAGGAATGTGAAACGTTCGGTAGGAGCTAATGGTTGAGTCTCTCGTTCCATTGCATGTTAACTTACTGCTGCTTCACAAATATAACCACTAAAGACTGGAGAGCTAGAAGATACAGCAGCTGCAGGTTGGAAAGGGGATTGCACTGCAGCGTGTTCTGTGCTGAGCTAGGCTTTTGCTGGGGTACATCTGGCTCTTTGATGCAGAGTGTTTTTTAAACAGCCACCATCTGAATGAGGACCTGTCTTAAAGCATCAGTTCTCCTCCTAGTTTAATATTTTGAGACTAGCGAAAACTGCTGAAGAGACAACCTGAGAAACTGACCTTCTCTAACTGCGAAACACTTTACTAGATGGTGTAAGTTGTGACTCCTGGCAGCAAAACAAGGCCATTTTGATTTCACTGTATCAGCAGAGTACGTGTAGGCAGTAACTCAGAAACAGATCTACATTTGGCATCGAGTCGATACCACAATACATTCTGATGTTTGCCTTCTATGTTTACAATTTGATATGTGCCTAAATCCGTCAGAAGCCAGTGCAAGGATTGGTGTAAAGCAAGTACATCTTTTTGATCTCCTTTTCTATGTGGGTTTCTCTGCAACTGAGCAATGAAACTGCTGCTCTGTGGTCCAAGAGTTTGGTGTTTGTTCCTGAGTCTGTGGAGCAAAATAGTCAGTTCCTGCTTCTGTCCCGTGATACACATTCACACTAAGCTCCTTCGAGATACAAAATTGTCCCTATATATACTGGCCAGGCATGTCTCCTCCCTACAGTACGTTACACTTGCCCACAACAGTTGTTGCTAACCTCAGTCCCTGATGATTGACAGCAGAGAAGGTTCTATGTGCTCATGTGTTGACTCTTCCTGCTTCTGAGTTTGCTCCTGTAGCTAGAACAAGCGTTTCCAAGGAGAGGCAACAGCTCTTCTCACGCTGCATTGAGGCAAAACCAAATCCATAATGACTGCATTCCTCTAGGTTATAGTGGGGCAGCAGTCCCGATGGAGTTAGTGAGACTAGCTGACTGTTTGACACCCACGTATTCGAAGGGCTCTAAATTAGCCCTGGTTGGTCATCGGGTATGTCTACACTGGTATTATCCCGTAATATAGACTGCAGGTCTTTTCCGTCACTGCAGGAACACCACCTCCGAGTGACAGTGGGCTAGTTCGTTTGAAGTGCTTCAGTGGCACAGCTGTAGCGCTAATCTGTGCAGCCATTCACTACAAGGATGGGAGGCTTCTCCTGTCACGGTAGCAGGTCTACAGAAGAATTCTTCCGTCGATCTCGCACTGTGTACGCTGGGGGTTAGGTCAGGTAACCATATCGTGCAGGAGTATGCTCGGGATGAAAAATCCAAAGTAGCTGGTTTGGTTTAACTTTTCAGCGTAAATCTGGCTGCCCTCTCTGATAGCGTTTACCTTCCTTTACCTGGTTCTCACATTGACCATAAGATGCTTGGAGCTACTTTAGCATTTGTTCTAACTGTTCCAGTTTTTACCTGTTGCATTGCTGCTGTCATGTGCTTGGTAACTAATTTGAAAACTTTGCTACTGCAAAGATTTGCATCCACCAAGATAAAACGTTACCCATTAAGTTACTTCAACATATTCAAGAATGAGACTGCGTCTGCCCAGAAATCATGTCCATCTAGTCCAGAATTGTGGAAGCAACCTCCAAATATCTAACATAAGCATGCTAGTCTTAGGGCTAGTCTACACTGGCAATACTTTAATGTGGCATGTGTGGTCACGGCGCAGCTCTAAAAAACCCCACCTCCGTGAGGGGCGCGGCTACCAGCGCTGGTGCACTGTCTACACGGGTGCTTTACAGCGCTGTGTTTTTTCACACGCCCTGAGCGAGCAAGCTGCCAGTGTAGACAAGCCCTTAGATACTGGTAATACTGGCACATCCTACCCTAAGAGCCAGGATACTTGTACTTGAGATGATGTGAGAGGAGGAAAAAAGCAGGATGTTGGGTCTCAATGGCACTGTATAGGTTAGATCATTCACATTCAGAACGCTGACTGGCCCATGCTTTATAATGCAGGAAATGAGAATTAGTCCCATTAGTTTGCATTAAAGTTAATCTACTTCTTGTTCATATACAAAACTAACCTGCATTGCTTTTAAACTGGTTTCAGAGTAGCAGCCGTGGTAGTCTGTATCCGCAAAAAGAACAGGAGTACTTGTGGCACCTTAGAGACTAACAAATTTATTAGAGCATAAGCTTTCGTGGACTACAGCCCACTTCTTCGGTCTGTATGCATCCGAAGAAGTGGGCTGTAGTCCACGAAAGCTTATGCTCTAATAAATTTGTTAGTCTCTAAGGTGCCACAAGTACTCCTGTTCTTTTTGTTTTTAAACTGGGCTCCTTCTTTCCCCCACACTTCACTCAAAGGGCTGAATGGCCTTTAATCAGGCTATCCAAAACAGCATTCTCTCTTGGACTCACAGGAATCACAAAGGAGACTGGTAGCTAAGTGTGTGTGTGAGAACAGGTTTACAATAGGCGGGGCAGTGTGCAACCATAACTACTGTGTTCATAGCCCACAGATACCGTAATAGACATGGTTTAATCCACCATGGCAATGCAGTAACTGTTGTGTCGTGTAGCTGTACGATGAGTAGTTGGGCTTAGATGCTAGCAATAGCATCCTCTCCCCAAAATACATGCATCTGAAGAAGTAGGTTTTTTTACCCACAAACAAACCTGTTAGTCTCTAAGGTGCCACCGGACTCCTTTGTTTTTGTGGCTACAGACTAACACGGCTACCCCCTGATACTCTGGGGTCCTGGTCCATGACTGAGGCTATTAGGCTTTATAGTAATACAAATAATAAATAATCAAGACTTTTGTGTAGCTCTTCCAATGAATGGAAGGATGGTCTTACGGTTAAATATGGGATTTGGGAGATCTGGATTTAATTCCTAGCTCTGCCACAGATACACCAAGGCCACAGTAGTCTCTTCTCCCCCCACTAGCTTATCCTGGAATAGAAGCGCAAGATCAGAAAAAAAACAAAAACAAAAAAAACAACAACCCCTCTGACCTTGCACATTCCTCTGGCTTTCCTGGAGCATCTTGTCCTATGTGTCTGCATCTTAAATCTTGTTTACACTGGCACTTTGCTAGCACTCTTCCCAGTGTTGGACTGGGGAAGTGCTAGTGGAGACGGGGCAGGCATCTTCACCACAGTGCCTGACCCCATTCAGCATTAGCAACATGGTGGTAATGACACCTGCACCTTGTCAAGGGTTCATCTAGACACGTTGTACCTCACCCCTACCACCGGTCAGCTACACTGCATAGCTTTGTTGGTCCAGGGTGTGATCTCAGCCTTGTTCGTTAGGTGTGACATTTATAACCAAAATAGTGATACTGGTACAAAAACTGTGTGGACCAGCCCCTAGCATTTGCACTGGTGCTAGACCAATGGTAGGCAAAGTACTGCAAAGTCCCGGTCTACACGCAGCCTGTCAGTGCTTCACAAATCACCTTCCGATCGAAAATCAAACCGACCCCTTCTGCTTTGTTTATATTGTTAACCCTGCTGCAAACAGGCGAGGGACTGTCACTCCAGCTGATGCTTTTTAAAGTTTGGCATTAAGTGTAATGTTCCCATGTGAATAATCAGTAGAAAAGGAAGGGTTAATACCCTCTTCCTGTGGATATTTTGTCCAGTATTTCCAGATAAAAGGCAGTGGAAGACAGGGCCTACAGACAGACAGGGTGGGGTTGGAAGTGGTACAGTGAAGCTAATAGGTGACATTAGCCAGAAGTCTGACTGGAGGAGGTTGTGGGGAGGGGAAGGCGCGAGGGAGGTCGGAGCGGGACAGTACAGCTCCAGAGGTAGGATTCTAGAACAGGGTCAGGAGTCTCTTGTTTGCTGTCGCCGTGATGACAAAAGGAAGGCACACGTCTTCTACTGATTACATCTAGAGAGTAACTGAGTCGGCCTGGTATGGGATTACCAACTAACTAAAGTGTAACTCTTGTGTAAGGAAACTGGACCACTTTTCTTATGCTATTAGGGCCTTGATCTTGCAACCAGAACACACAGACAGCCCCTTACACCCCTGTGGAGGCCACTGAAGTCAGTGGGACTCGGCCCAAGTTCAAGAGTCCACCACACGGATCTGATTACAGGATTGGGGCTGAGGTCTGTGGTGTGCAGCCTGTAATTGGCAGTTGCCTGCTCATCACAACACCAAAGAATGAGCTCTTCATAAAACCCACAAATCCGGTCTGTAAAGCTTTTTCTTCTGTAACTTGAAGTCAAATCTCCCTAAAATAAACAGGGTGAAGGGTGGGGGACACTTCCTATGGGACTGAAAATAACCTCTTCTGTGATCTGAAATGCTGGGAAAGCAGCGAAAGCTGTAAATACTTCTCAGAGTTCTGATGACACTGCAAACTATGTTGGCCTAATTCCTGCAGCTACCATGTATCTCTGGGCGGGAAGAAAGCGCAGAACTTTCTGGCTTGGTCATCTGTTGAATTCTATGTAATTATGTTCTAACTTGGAAACCAGGGTAAATACCCCAGTGGAGTAAAGGTCTGAATTGAATATTCATATAGATCAGTGATGCTTGTGTTTTATTGCACTATTTCTCAGAGTGAGAGAGAGAGCATCAGATCTCTCCTCTGAGCCAGACAGATATGCAGTTCTACTACTAATAGAAATCCATACAGAGACTTCATCATAAAAGTGTCTCTAGCACAGTTTCCCTCACTACGGTGAACGGGGCTGTTTTGGGGTCTGACGAGTCTTGGTAAGCCCATGTGTACTGGATAGTCCATAGCCTCCTCCCCACCCCACAAGTGCTTATACGGATGTTAGCTGGGGTGGGATCTGAGTTACTACAGAGAATTCTTTCCTGGGTGTTGGCTGGTGAGTCTTGCCCACGTGCTCAGGGTTTAGCTGATTGCTGTATTTGGGGTCGGGAAGGAATTTCCCTCCAGGGCAGATTGGCAGAGGCCCTGGGTGTTTTTTTTTTTTTTTTTTTTTTTTGCCTTCCTCTGCAGCATGGGGCACGGGTCACTTGCTGAAAGATTCTCTGCATCTTGAAGTCTTTTTAAACCATTGATTTGAGGACTTCAATGGCTCAGACAGAGGTTTGATACAGGAGTGGGTGGGTGAGTTTCTGTGGCCTGAGTTATGCAGGAGGTCAGACTAGATGATCATAATGGTCCCTTCTGACCTTAAAGTCTATGATCTATATGTGGCAGTGGTGCTTCACTTGAAACAGTTTCGGCTTCTTTGTTTTTCACTTTTATTTTTCTGTTGCACGAATGAGCCAACGATCCATTGTAATGAGAGCAAAACTGCGACTGTAGTCAGTGCTCACAATTAAATGTGCACACCTGGTCTAGATGACCTCCTGAGGGCCCTTCCAACCCTGATATTCTGTGACTTTATATAAAGCTATGCGAAAATCCATCAAAATGCTCAGTGCCATTTGAGGGCCCAGTATGTCTGGAGGAATCAGCTTTGCTAGTTATTCATTGCTGTGGGTCAAATGTGTGGAGTAAGGCGTCCCCCCCTCTCCCCGCAAGCCTCTCTCACCCACCCCAGAATACATTTCACCCCACCCCAGTTTGAGAACCTCTGCTCTATAATATAGTTGGGCTAGCACATCTCTGATCTTCCTGTAGAGGGACCCGTAGAAGTGATGCACGCTGATGGAGCGAGGCTGTATTAGCAAACCACTAACTGCTTTACAGTGCTGTGCCAGTATCTTTACCCTCGCACATCAGCTATGCCAAAGGAGCTCATAGGTAACACATCCAAGAACGAGGTCCTGATTCTCTACCCAGCTCTTGCTGTTTTAATAGTCCATAGCTGATTCTTCCAGCAGAGGGCGTAGTGTTTGCTTAGAATCACTTAAAGGAGAAAAGGGAATAGTGTTTCTCTGGTGAGGCTTTATTTCCGCTGCAAAGTGTAAAAGGTCATCACGCACAAGTCACCGCCCAACTTATCGTCAGAAGGAAACAGCTGGGAGGGTTTAACTTCTCAGTCACTGTCCTAAAAAACCAAAGTGTCCTAAGGATTTGTTTAAATACACAAAAGGTATACCAGTATAGTTAACGTGGCACAGTTAAAGTGAGAACCCGCCTAGTCTGGATGCAGTTACACTGATACAGAACGGTGCCACTCCCTAATACTGCTGTGGTGGTCTTGGTGCTGGGTGTTGCATACTTGTCCTTCAGCTTCGGGGAGGTGTCAGAGTAACGTTCTTTTGTAGTTATGTTGCATTCCTCCTCTAATCCGGGAGAACAATACTTTGGAAGTGTTTGGATGTAAGTTCGGTGACTGTAGTTCTATCCTGTGTAGATTGTGGCATGTAGAGGTTAAACAGGCAACCGTTTCTAAATGAGGATCCAGTGGTCCCATTCAGTCCCACATTGATGGTTTGCCAGTCCCTGGGCAAATGGATAGTTCATTTCATGAGTTCCTGGGGTTTGTGGCTTTCATTTCCCCCACCCCCCAATAGACCCATTCCAGTATTTTGGCTGGAGTGTCTTTCCTTGTTATCTAGTCTAGACTGAGTCACTTAAGGAGTTTATTGTTGGAAGTGTCTAACTTTTTTGTGTTTGATGGTTTGGGCCTCTGATTAATCAGTAATGATTTTTAATGAGCCTCCCATAAGAGGTTCATAGATGAGTTTAAATGCTGCTAATATTTTTGACAAGTACTTTGGGGTCAGCGTGACAGGAGACACACTGCAGTTGGCAAGAGTTCAATCTTCTGGTTTTTTGTTTGCTTTTTTTCAGGTGAAAATGGCAGTGTTACGCTTGCTTGTACTTAAGTTTGTGTGCTCGACTGGAGAATCTAATTTAGTGAACGTAAACTCTCTTGTACTGATGGCTGCACCTAGTTTGCTTAGTAATCTACATGGGACTTTAATTGAAGATAAATTGCAGTTTAGTGTACAAGGAGTGCTTTACATAACAGATATCGTGGCTTAAAAATCCCCTCACCAATGGTACATGGGAAGCTTTCCTTCATGAGAGGGGATCCTACCCTCAGCTATTGCAGAATGTCAGCTTGTATTTAATTGGGAGTGAAGAAAATCTACTGTATATGAAGCATTTCATTACTGTCCTCCTGAGTCTGCAGTCAGATGGCTCTAGTGCCTCAGCTGGTGTTTCCTGTTTTTCTCCAGCCACAGAGTGAGTTTGACAAGACTTGGTTCACTTCGCTGCTGCTAATTCAGGGGTTCTCAAACAGGGGGTCAGGACCCCCCAGGGGGTTGTGAGGTTATTACATGGGGGGGGTCACGAGCTGTCAACCTCCACCCCGAACCCCGCTTTGCCTCCAGCATTTATAATGGTGTTAAATATATTAAAAAGAGTTTTTAATTTAAAAAGGGGGTCGCACTCAGTCTTGCTATGTGAAAGGGGTCACCAGTAAAAAAGTTTGAGATCCACTGTGCTAATTGGACCCTTGCGGGCAGCTGTGTGAAAGTGACTGCAATTATGTCCATGCTGCTGCCTCTTGGGAAAGCCCTGCACGGTTATGAGACCGTACTTGAAGCAAGTGTATGAATGTTGCATTGTCTGTACCAAATCTCTAGCACTCCACGAATTGAAATCCTGTTGGGTTCAGTAAATCTTATGGATTATTTTGTATTGAATAGTTCTAGAGGGCAAATCCAAGAAGTATTTCTGTATATTACCAGTGATGTTGCTGTAGTCCGCTGAAGGATAATTTTCCTTATTTAACCCAAACTGTGTTGTTTTTCTTGCGTAGAAAGTCACGAATTCCTCAGTGAGAGTGTTCATAATAATTCAATTTAATATCTGTGCTTCAGTCCACCCCCACTGTAAAATGGGAATGAAACATAACTACCTTTTGTAAAGAGCATGGAGACTTTAAACGAGAGATGCTACAGAAATATGTAGTCTGCTTAGTTTCTGAACTGACTGCCTTCCACTTAAGAGAGGGGAGAGGATACACAGGGCAGAAGAATGTGCTTCGTGTTTTTAAAATGGATGATGGATTCATAGGGCAGGAGACTGTCTTCTTTTGAATTCATATTATAGTGCCTAAGAGTGGGGGGTGTCTTAATTCTACTGGGGGCTTCCAGGCACAGCTGCAGTATAAATAATAGGAAAGTTTTACTTCAGCAGCCTTTGAGGCTGCTCATAGAAATGTTCATCAGTTAGGGATTTTCTCTCTAGCTGCTATAGGACATTGACGAAAGTGCAATTTTCCTTAGTTTGAGTTCTGTCTGTGCTAAATCAGCCAGACTGGATATCTTCCTGCTGTTAAGTAATGCCAAGCAGTGCTCTCAAAATCAGTGTAGACTGTTTTTAATATATTTCCAATGTTCATTAATACAGGCTATTTTTGATATACATATTCTGATTGCTCACCAATCTCCCGCTGTTTCCCTTGGCAAAACCTGTTTGCTTATATATATTATCCAGTGAGCTGACTGTTCTTAAATGCAAACAAACCACAGCTATTTTAAAAGCAGAATCGTTCTTCTGATTGGATGCGTGCCCCATGAATGTTTCTGAATGGATCTGGCTTAGTGTGCGAACTCCATAAATCAAATGTTCTCTTCTCTATCAATTAAAAACAGATTGCGGTTTGAGTCTAAACAATCCATCTGGTAGATGGAATTACTGTTGCAAACCAACCAGATATAACAAACTGAATCGGAATGTGCTAAAACTAGGGGGAAGGGGCAGAGTGTGCCAAATCCAGGAGGCTTGGATAAATGGCCTAGACCTGTGGAAAGGGAGGAGTTTGTGTGGTGCCTTTCATCCCAAAGGTTTCAGAGTAGCAGCCGTGTTAGTCTGTATCCACAAAAAGAACAGGAGGACTTGTGGCACTTTAGAGACTAACAAATTTATTTGAGCATAAGCTTTCGTGGGCTACAGCCCACTTCATCAGATGTATAGACTGGAACATATAGTGAGGAGAGAGAGCGAGAGAGACACACACACACACACACACACAGACACACACAAAGAGAGAGAGACACATACAAAGAACATGAAAAGGTGAAAGTTGCCCTATCAACTCTGAGGCTAATTAATTAAGATGGGCTATTATCAGCAGGAGAAAAAACGTTTGTAGTGATAATCAAGATAGCCTATTTCAGACAGTTTGACAAGAAGCTGTGAGGATACTTAACATGGGGAGATAGATTCAATGTGTGTAATGGCTCAGCCATGCCCAGTCTCTATTCAAGCCTATTTCATTCCAAAGAACTCCCCCAGCTTTACATCCTTGGCTCCCTTCACCATCACTAAAGTGCAGCCCCTGTGGGGTGATGTCAGCCACTGTTTAACAGCACAGCCATGTTAGACTCAGCACTTCAAGTCAGGAAGTGAATGAGGCTTTTCCACTTTAAGCTGCAGGGGAATTCTAGATGGGTAGAATGCAAATATCAATTAAAATTTTGCTGTGATCACTGATTTCATTGTGGTTGGGTGAGTTACTTTTTCCACTAGCAACTCTTCCATCACCCCTTTAACCGTGTCAGGGTTGCACTTTCAGTTGCTCAGTGTGACGAATTTGCCTGAAAACAATCCTCAGATTGCTAGGGGGCAGCTCTAAATATCGCGTCCTTTCATTGCCAGTAACTACAGATCTTTGCAGAACGCACAGTGCCACTTGTCTGACTGCTTCCCTGTCTGTCATGCTCTTAGTTTAAAATGTGAATGTGTTTTCAAAAAGGGAGCCATGAAATGGCTTGAACTCTCTGGAGACAGACGCTTACTTTATCCAGAGTCCATACAGCATCGGCTACTGGCAGCGAGCACTTCCTTCCTGCCTATTTCCCCAAAACATGCAAGCCCACTAATGGGCCTTAGGTGTGAGCTGGCAGGACAGGCCCAGGACAAGAGGATATAGTTCAATCTCCCGTGGCCTCTCTACTGAAAGTGGCAACAAGGATGTAAAGTGAAGGCCCAGATCTTCAAAGATATTGGGAGTTAGGTGCTTTAAATACTTCTGAGGATCTGGTCTGAGATGTTTTCAGTGGGAATACCTGACTGTTGTTAGGAGTTGGACTAAGACAACCATTTCTGTCATGCAAACCACCAGCTAGCCTTTGGAAGTTGCCTTCTAACCTGGTTCCACACTAAAACTAATTATGTAGAAGTAAAATGCTCCATATTTTGTATTACTAATTGTCTGAACCTTAGACTCCTGGGTGTGTGTGTGGGTGTGTGTGTGTGTGTTTCTTTGATTCTTCTTAGTGCCATTAGCAGTTTTAATTTTTCCAAGAGTAAACACAGCCTTTCAAAACTGTTGTCATCTCAACGGTTGGGTCTTCTCAGCACATCTCTTGGTCCCAGTCCAAGGCCTTTTGTAACAGACATTTATTTGAATTCCTTTCTGTTGCTACACCCTGACTCATCTCAGGCTATGCCACTGCAATGATCAGGAAGGAACAAAGGGAGGAGGATGAGGAAATGACCCCTCTGGAGATTCTAATGGCAGAAGATGACGGAGTGTTCATTTTGTAATGAAGACTGGCCACATTGGCTGCTTTACAAACCTCAAGGAAAAATTATGTCCTGCTGCCCCAAAGTGTATACGCTTCTGCTTTATCTAGTCTGACACACAAGAAGTATTGCATCTAATACTTAGAAATTGCTAATTGTATCCAGCAAGAGTGGAGAATTGGCTTCATTCATGTCCTGAACTGGCTGCAAAGGGCAACTTGACCTGCTGAGTCCAGATGTAAAGGTAACCTCATTGGGATCATAATCCTCATCCGTTTCCCTCTGTACCTGGCTACACCTGTCTTAGTACTGTTGCTGGCAGCCAGTTATCCATCACCCAAGATGCACCCAGTTAAGAAGCCAGCACGAGGTGTTTATGCGTAAATGGTCAATCGTACATGACTACACATAAACACTTAAGGGAGTATAGTGTTCTGAAGCTTAACAAATTTGGCTGATTAAATAAATTGTAAAATACTTTCCCCTTAAATTATAAATTGTGTTGTCCCTGTTTAACAAGTCAATTACATTAGGGAATGATCATGTTGGGCTTTTTAATTTGTTTATTGCTGTATGTGAAATTGCTTGCAGCTAATTCTAATTACTCTTCTGATCCCACATTCTGCAATTTATGTCCAAGCCTTGCAAAGCTTATTTGAACGCTCCTTTCATTGTCTTCTTTGCAGGACTGTCTTCTGGAATGCCTTGTCAGGCATTCTCTTCCTGACCTGGTTTTCAAGGGCTGGCAATTTTTTGTAACCGAGACATGGGCCTTATTTAAAAGTCCTCTTGCCATAAGGTATGAATTAATCCCTGTCAGAACGTTCCAAGTCTTGATCTTAAAAAGCTTGGTGTAGGGTCTTCAAGCATTAAGCGGCTGTTGCACAGCTGAAAGCAGGGAGGGGAGCTGGTGTTTAAAAGTCTCACATTTGGGGGGTATCTCCATTCACAACTCCTTGCAGAAGTACCTATCTACAAACGTAGGGAGTACTAGCAAGAGTTCCCCAGCCGATTTCCATTGTCTTGGTGGCACAGATCGAGGGAAGCCACAGGTGACTGATGGTCAAGGAGAGTTAGTGCTGTAAATGGATCCTGACCAGTTAGTACAGTGTGGTTTCTTGGCTATTTCTAGTATTTCCTTACTCCATGCTAGACTTTGGAGTCCCTCAAACTATGAGTACCTGCTAAGTGGAAAGCACTGCTTTGCTGAATCATAGATTTCCTAGCTTCCTAGATTCCAAGGCCAGAAGGGACCTTTGTGATCATCCAGCCTGATCTCTAGAACACGGCCCATAGAACTTCCCCAAGAGAATTCCTTTGGAATGAAATGATCAGTGGCAGCACTGAAGATGCTACTGTTAAACGTTCATCTGACTTTTTTTTTCACTGGAACCTTTTTTGGTTCACCTCAACTAGATTTTTTTTTTTTCACTGTTTTTCAGTACAAGTATGTTTAGCAGGAGGAAACTGTGGTTACTCCACTTCCTGCTCATATTATTGTTGAAGAGTGAAAACGAACAGTTATGCCTTGCTCCTCCACATGATCCAACAGCGAGTTGAAAGCCTGTAAGATTACAATAACAAGTTGCACCGCAGGTGAAACGGGACTTTTTTGGAGCTGCAAAAGTAGCTCCACAACACGTTTTGCTTCTGCTCTTCCTAGCTGGGTTCATAAATGGAGAACGAGGTAGGTGTAGGTTTTGTACTGACTGTTAACATAAATGGCCTTCAGAGTTCAGTAGTTTTCGGTTCTGCATTGTAGATCGCTGTCTTACTTCCGTTTCTCTAAGGCTTTCAGAAAGCAAAATCCAGACTCTCTCTGCCGGTAATGAATTTTGTAGAATTCTGAACTTAAAAGAGAGGGAGATCAGTTCACTGCACTGGGATGTGCAGCTTAGTTGGGAACAAGCATGTTTCTTGCATGTCCTCAAACCTGTCTGTAGCCTGATGAACTTGTGAAGATGGAACCAAAAAAAATTTCTGGGGTGTTAGATGTAGTTTGGGTTAAATGGCTATACATGTCACATAGGAGCTCTAATATTTTCAAAGCCACCAGAGCCCTGCATGGAGCAGGGGGACATGGGGGCGGGGGAATCCATGTTAGTCTGAGAGATTGTTTTGGGTGCCATATTGAAACCGACTTGCGGATTTTTATGTCTCTTCCCTTAAATTTACTTTCAACTGTTATTTCTAAAGATGCAGGTGTAGTTAGATCTTGGGGATTTTTCTTCTCATTGCACCAGAAGTAAGCTATGGAGGCCAGCTACTCTATTTCTGGTGTCTTATGTAATTTAATAGAATCGAAGTGCTAAATGCTGCAGTCCATACTCAGGCAAAACTACTGACTTCAGGGCTTTAAACCGTTCAGACTCGGAAAGCGTAGCTGGTTCCTTCTGATGGGCTCTGCTCTACTTCTTGCTGGAGAGGTTGCTGTTCCTCTCCAAGTTGAGTCAGTAGAAAAGAGGGGGTGGGTAATAGTTCTTTTTTAAAAGTCATGACTGGCTTGATCACATTGTAACTCCATATTCTTTATGAAATAGGTCATATCCATATCATAAGCATAAGATGTACTTTATGCAAGATGGCTCGTGTAAGATCTCATTGGAAAGGTTATGATTTACTGAATGTGATTATCCAATTTGTACGCCTGTATCATTTCTGTATCTGGAGTTAGGAACATTGACTATGTATCTGTATTTCAAATGTGTTACTTTGGGTGTCACCCCGAACTAGCCCAGCAGATACAACAATGGAAAAGCCAGACAGGACTAATGGCCCATTAGCAAAGACAATGGCTGTGAAAGAGCGTAGCCTTCCTGTGGACGCTCCAGACAGCTACACAGCCCTGCAGAGACATGGATCTGAGTCACCTGGTACTGGACCCACCCCTTGGAGTGCTAGTGTTCTGCCACTGAGAGATGAGGGATTCCCGCCATACACGAGAGCTATATAAGGCAGGGAGTGACATCATCGTGGTTCTCCTCTGCCTCCCCACCCAAAGAGACACTGAAAAACACCCGGAAGTAAGGACTGAACTGAGGGGGAGAGGGTTGAACTGAGGGGGAGAGGGTTGAACCCAGGCTGGGAGGTGCGTCCAGGCTGTGAGTGGCATTACTTTGAAGTCTCAGGCTGCAGGCCAGTGCAGTTGCCTTTCAAGACTTTCAGTAATCTACCTGTGACAATAGTTAGGGTGAGCAATTACATTTTGTAACCTGTTTCTTTAGTGAATCAAATTTAGTCTGCGTGTTTTGTTTTATTTGCTTAGTAATCTGCTTTGTTCTGTTTGCTACCTTAATCGCCTAAAATCTGCCTTTTATAGTTGTTAAAGTTATTTCTTGTTTATAATATAACCCAGTTTGTGCAATTCATAATTGGTGGGGAGAGGTGAGGGGAGGCTGTGCATACCTTCCTCCACATTGAGGGAGGAGGCGGATTTCATAATATACCTTTGGGTCTGTCAGCAAGTCCCCAGAGCTGATCTCCGTATCTGTGTCATTCTGCAGTTGAGTGTGGCCCTGACTGTGTGTTTGTTGGAGGAGGCTTAATAGCCTGGCTCAGCCAGAGAGGTAAAAAGTGAGCCCAGGCTGGCAGAACAGGTGGGTTCAGTGGTATCTCAGCACATCAGGTGGCACCTTAACGGGTACAACCCATCACACACATTCACCCCCATGTTTGCTACTGTTGGGAAGAAAGAACAGGCTTGTGTGAATCCATTGAAGAAGACACATGATCTTGTATTTGTAACCTTTGTCCCCATTCCTCCTATCCCCTCCCTTTATATTTACCTTTCCATGGCATGCCCATGGAGAATATAAGCTCTTCAAGTCGGACTATATCATATCTTATGTCTGGATAGTGCCTAGCACAATTTGGAGGCTGGGAAATATTATTAAACGTGGACTTTCTAGAATTGAGCTGGGGGATGTTCTTTTAAATGATTTTGGATCTGTGTGTGGTTGTTTTAGGAAAGAGACTAACTTGTTTTAGTAGACAGTCTACAATGAAAAAAGGAATATAATGAAGTCTACAGACGCTAACTTGCAGCACTGTTTGGTAAGCTTAACCACAGACTGTGCACACCAGGAAAACATGACAGACTGACTATATGCAGTAAACATGACCAATTACTGCAAGGGTCAAAGAAATAAGACAAGATCTGCAGCATACAACCCTAATGACCCTGGTTCCTGAGAAAAGAGGCTGAAGCGGACATGGCTGGTGTTAGACAAGTGAAGGAATGAACTAGCTAATGTTACTGTAGCAAGATGTAAAGCACTGTATAATATCTTGCTCTATCTCAGGTGCTGGAAGTGCTTTACCGCACTCCTGGGAGGTAGCTAAGCATTGTTATTTGAGCTAATAATTTCTACACCCGCTTAGGGGTGCATAGTGCTTGACAGAAAAATAAGGAAAAATCCTAAGCCCTCGCCCTCCCCCTCCCCCTCCCCCTGTTGGTTCTTCCCATTTTAAAGGTGGAGAATCAGAAATTAGTTGACCTGCCCTAGGGCTCCCAGGAAGGCCAAGCACTCAGGGGTCTACTAGTGGGGAAATAAAGCTTCATGGCTGACTGTCCTACAACAAAACTGAAACCTCGGCTTGCTGAGCCAGCTGGAACTCATCTGACCTGCACTTTGAGCCAGAGGAGATGGGGAAGCCAGAGTGGAAAGCGTGTGCTGTTTCCGAGGCTTGGTCTACACTACAGAGTTAGGTTGACATAAGACGGCTTATGTTGAGCTAACTACGTCAGTGTCTACGCTACAGGCTTGCTCCCAGGGATGTAAGTGCCGTACTACGCTTACATAAGCCCTACGCCTCTCGTGGAGGTGGAGTTATTAGGTCGGTGGAGTTAGGGAGACGCGGTGTCTATGTAGACACTGTTCCTTACTTTGGCTGTTGGCTCTCTTTCTTGTCAAGTCAAGAAAGCCAGCTCATGGCTCCCAGCCGGGCAGCTGCCCGGCCTCCCCTCCAAGCCAGGCTGCCACCTGGACTCCCCACTTGGAGCCCTGCTGCCCCCCGGGGTCCTGGCTCCCTACCGGGAGCATGGCAGCCAGACTCCAGGTGCGGATCTCCCTGCTGGAGGCAAGAAGCCCTGGGCAGCTGTCCTCCCCTCACTCCTGTTGGGGAGCTGCACGGAGCTGAGAGCCATGTCTGTCAGCCCCCCCACTTTCCCCCTCTTCAGTGGGTGGAAGCACTCTTGGTGAGGACACATCACTGACAGAAGGAGGGCAGTGTGGACATCAGCCAGTGCAGGAATTACTGTGGTGACTGTAAGTTGACTTAACGTAGGTTGATTTAAGAGTATAGTGTAGACATGCCCTGAATTGCAGACCTAACCAAATAACTTCTTTCTGGGGGCTGGTCTACACTAGGAACTTACCTTAGCATACTTACGTCTCTCAGGGATTTGAAAAATCCACATTTCTGAGAACGTAGCTTTGCCAACCCAACCCCTGGTGTAGACAGTGCTGGGTCCACAGAAGAATTCTTCCGTTGACCTAGCTACGGCCTCTCCAGGAAGTGGATTGCCTACGCCAATGGAAGAATCCCTCCCATCGGCGTAGGTAGCGTCTACACTGAAGTGCCATAGCAGAGCAACTGCAGCTGTGTTAGTTTTGTGTGTATCTACCTGGCCGTGTTGTAGTAAGGCAAGCTTACTCAGAGCTTCTGTGTGACTCTTGCTCTCTGGCTTTGGCAGGGATGTATACGTGGGTCTCTGTAGTGCATTTGTTTGTGATTTGGTGGTGCAGTTACATGAACTGTGTCACAAAAATGGTGGTGGCAATCCTCCCACTGGAACTGTGCGTGCACGCAGTGCGTTGCTCGTCTGGCCCATCGCGGTGTCGGTATTGAAAACTCAGCTATAGGGCTGTATGTTCAGTGAGACTTTCAAAAGCGCCTCAGTGACATAGGAGCCCAAGTCCCATTTTCAAACACGAATTCAAGGTTCTATCTGATGACTCCTTAAATTGGAGCTGTATTTACTTTGAAGATGCTGCTGCTTCCCTTCCTTTTTTGCTAGATTAAAGCCTTTGTCGGTATTAACTGAGATTACTAAAGTTGACGTGTGTATGTGTGTATTTTGCTGCTGAGAAGATTACAATATGGGTGAAATTACAGAACATGGGGGTGAGACTGTCTGTTCCTAGTTGTATATTAACTATATTCATGTCCTGATGTGTGTTAGATTTTTTTTTTTTTCTTTCCTAAAGCAGGAACTTTCACAGTCTTTGTGCAGTTTATTTTTTGACTGGGTTCCTTCTCAAACTATTCATCTGAATTGTTGGCTGGCACATTCATATCTTAATGGCAACTCAACAGAGAACGCAAAAAGGAATCAAACTAAATTTGATCATAAAAGCGTGTTGCTAGCAGATGGCAGCAAGTTAAAGTGCCATCAGTCTGCGAAGCTATATTGTAAAATAGCACTTCCTTACTTCGCAGATCTTCTCACTGCAGCTCTGAGGCGGAGCTGTTTACTTTATTGACACAAACAACTCATTAGCCCTGCAGTGCATGTACAGCTGGATTCCCTTCCGCCTTGCATATCTTCAGGATAATTTAGCTAAGCTCTGATCACAGAGCCTCTATTATCGTTAGTGACTTCAAAAAGCAGAAAGAACTCAGCTAGGTTTTTTTTTCCTTCCAGACCCTAGACTGAACTTGCAGAACTGCCGTTTGATTTTTCAAACCTCCAATTTCATAAGGAAACTACTGAGAGTAGATAAATATTGAACCTCGTAATGTTAATTCGCTGATCTCATTAGGACTAATTCCTTACTGTCGATGTGAGGTTGAATCATAAAGTTGCATACTTCCTCCTAAAACTTTGAAGGCACACCTTTTTTTCTGTTGGACAATTACTTCTATAATAATTGTAATGTGTACATATTAATATTACATTTCCCTTTCAAGTATCTAAATTTATTACTTTGAAGAAAGGTGGTCAGTCATGATAAAAAACTGCTTACTGATATCCAGCACTGTAGATTTATATTGTACTTTACAAATGAAGGGCAAGACCAAAAAAAAAATTTAAAAGCTAGGATGGGAAGGACGTGGGACGACAATATAAGGTGTGGAGATTGAGAAGTGTAAAGTAGGAAGGATTCCTGGAAGAAATGGGTTAGGAGGAAAGTATGTTCCAAGTCTATCTATGATTTGCTTCAAAATGCATTAATGAAACAGTTTGGCTGTGAAAGCCAGACACTAATGAGGTTCTGGTTGTGTTTGAGAACACAATCCCTCTTTGGCTGTTCCATAAATGTTCTATACCATTATATGTTACCATTTATAAAATAGAAGTTTTATATTTGTCATATTGTATGTAGCTCGATTCAGAATGTTGGTATGAATGATTGACTCTGAGGTTGCCATCTGTCATTGGAAAGATAATTTCTCCCAGATTTGGCTCTTTGACAAGGGTGACTGATTTGGTGAATGAGGGGGAATGCAATGGACATCTATACCTGGACTTCAGGAAGGCTTTTGACATAGTCCCACATGACGTTCTGATAAATACGCTGGAGAAATGCAGCCTTGACAGAACTGCCATTAAATGGATACATAATTGGTTAAACAACCACAAACAAAGAGTAACTGTTAATGGAATGTTATCGGATTGGAGGGAGGTTTCAAATGGGGTTCCACAGGGATCTGTTCTGGGTCCAGTGTTTAACATCTTTATTAATGACCTGAATGTAGGTATAGAGAGCGTACTGATCAAGTTTGCAGATGACATAAAGCTGGCGAGGGGGGCAGGGGGTTTGCCAGTACTTTGGAGGCTAGAACTAAAATTCAGAGGGGGATCACGGTGCAATGAAGTTTCAGAACCCCTGGACTAGATGACCTATGCGGTCCCTTCTAACCCTGTGGTTCTATGATTGGCAATAAAGTCTTAGATTGGATCCAGAGCTTTAAAGCCACACTTTCATTTGGTCTGTCTTATATTCATTCTGCCAGTGGTTACGTCCTGGGGCAGTTCAGTAAACGTTTATCCTGATCCATTTTTTTGACTGTTGTGGAGTTGATAGGTATCCCCGCACAGAACTGTGGTGGTCAGTAAGGTGTGTGGGAGCGAGAAAGAGGTGCCTCTCGGATGGAAACTTGGGAAACTGCACACTTGGGAGCAGCTTTTTGCAAAAGTGGAACACTCGCCTTGACATGGACCAGGCCACTTGAGATGTGTTCACAGTTTGCTGGTGGCATTATCATGGGCTTCATGTGAAGTCAGTGGAGTAACTCTAGCTTTATGTGTCAGTAGCGGAGGGCCGGGGCAAACTAGTTATTTACACAGAATAATCCCATGCAGCCCATCAGGCGAATAATGAGCCCTTTCAGGAGAGAGACAGTGGCACCAGGAGCTGGGATGCTCATACTCACTGCTCGGCACACTGAACCAGAGCTCACACAGTCTTCTGTTGTACTGCTCCTGAATTCCAACTCCCTTTCATTGCCCGGTAGTTGATTCGCCTCAAACTCTCTGCCTTGCTTTTAACAAGACTCCGTCATGTGTGCATTAATTCTCCATCATGCCGAACACAGCCCTAACTCGCCACTCTTTCTGTTTCTGCCAGCAGCCTGGAATAGTGTCCCCTTTCAAACGCGTCTTCCTGAAAGGTGAAAAGGGTCGGGATAAAAAGGCCCAGGAAAAGGTTACGGAAAGACGACCTCTTCATACAGTACTGCTGTCCTTGCCTGATCGAGTTGAACCAGACATATTGTTGAATGACTACATTGAAAAGGAAGTCAAGGTAACTCTTTTGGGCCGGAGGGGGAGCTGTCTCTTTCATTCACCTTTCAGCCGCCGCCTCCTGTCGAATTCGTGGCCACATTCAGTAAATGACTTGGTCGATTATGTTGCTGCAATGCACAACCTGGGCGTTAAACTGTGTCTGAAATCCTACGTGAATTCACTCGCACAGCTCTCCGCTCTTCAAGGGGGAAGCTGCTGACCTGGAGATGCCCACATGTCCGTAAATTGCGACGTTCGACGTCTGTCTCCGTGTGGGTGGTAGCTCCTCAGCGATGGGTGCAGGGGACACAGCCTCGCTCCACTGGCTCCCCCTTCATTTTAGGGTCAAGTTCAAAATTTCAAATCCCTAGAGGGCTTCCTCTGGCTGACCTAGTGGACTGTGTGCGCGCGTCCCTTTACGTGATCTCCGCACTCGTAATACTGGACTTTTCTCTGCAGCTCCTGCCATCTGGAACAGCCCTCTTGTGTATTTCCCCCTCATCAACTGTCTGCTCTGACAGTTCAGCTGAAAACGATCTATTCCTGGTCACTAGTTAATTCTGTAACTATATTTAACTCCTGTAAAGCCTTTGGGATACAGCCTGTATGAAAGATGCTAAAGAGAATATTGTATAATCTGACCATACAGAAATCTAGTTGGAAGGCAGTTGATGCTTGCTGGAGAATGACCGCTGTCAGTAATGTTTTGCTAGATCCGTGGTTTTCAAACGGGGGTACATGCGTTCTCATTGGGAGGTATGCGAGAAAAATCCTATAATGGCCGACAACATATTTGATTTAGTAAGACTTGGCAGTCTAATCATGGGGTCATACTATACCTATCTCTAGTAGGGGTATGTGGCAGACTACATTATTCGGGAAGGGGTATGGAGCCTAAAAAGTTTGAAAACCTCTGTGCTAGATTATGCTCCACTAGACTTAGATGCTCACCCTTTGACCGGCTGAAAGGGACATTATTTCAGCTCCTAGAAGCCAGCCGTATAAATCGTGACCACCTTGAGTAGCTTCATCAATTGTCTTCTATCGTGAGTGGGTTTCAGGTGACTACTAAAGGTGGCATTGAGACAACAACCAGGCAATATTTCTCTCCAGACCGGGCTCAAGAAGTTATTTCCAACTAATGTATTTTTCTTCTTTCAATTTATCCCAATTTCTGTGAGTACAGATGGAAGGACTTCAATGTGTCGGTTTATATATCACATGGTAATGGACCTTTTTTTTTTTTTTTTCCTTCCCAGTATTTAGGCCAACTAACATCCATCCCAGGGTACCTGAATCCCTCCAGTCGTACTGAAATATTGCATTTAATAGACAATGCAAAGGTGGGTACCAGTCCATTCCAGTGCTGTATCCCAAGCCCTTGCTGAATGAACTATACCAGCTCTACAGTCGCTACTGTTCATAGTCAATATTTGCACGTAGGACCATAGATA
Organism: Chrysemys picta bellii; assembly: GCF_011386835.1. Taxonomy (NCBI): domain Eukaryota; kingdom Metazoa; phylum Chordata; order Testudines; family Emydidae; genus Chrysemys; species Chrysemys picta. The sequence goes on from NC_088792.1 coordinate 5,220,085, forward strand.
TGGATGGGGCTGGGCAGCGAGGTTAAAGTCTCGATCCTTGTTCTGAGAAGTCTTGCAGCCCAAGAACTAGGATGCGATGTGATGCAGGGCTAGATGACTGAAGTCACAAGAGTAGAAGAGAAGCTTAAGCAAAGAGGGTTATTGTGGGATTGTTTGAAATGTGTATCCTGTTGGTTCCTATTCTCAAATGATCTTAGTCCTTGTATTTTAATAGGGAAATGTGACTTATACGTGACCAATTATCAGGTGCCCAGAAAATGAACTGCAGATGGGTGGTGTGTGGGTGTTCCCTTCCTCCCTGGGGAGATGTACGGCCATTGTGATCGCCTGGGGTAATGAAACGGGAAACGATTCTACCTTTTTCGTTTGTAGAGGGCACATCAGCTCCCCGGGCAGCTGACCCAGGAACATGATGCTGTGATTAGTCTGTCTGCCTACAACGTCAAGCTGGTGTGGCGGGATGGAGAGGATATCATACTCAGGGTCCCCATCCATGACATCGCATCTGTGTCATACATCCGCGATGACTCCTCACACCTGGTAGTGCTGAAAACAGGTAGGTTGTGGCCAGAACAGGGATTGCAATGCAGTTGCATCTGTTCTCGGATTTTGGAGTCTAAGGGCCTGAGTCTCATTTTCACTAAGGCCTTTTTACACCACTCTGGTGGCGTAAAGGGACCTTAAAGTGGACATACGTCATGCTTACACCCAATTTAAGGCTCTTAGGTCTCAGATCGGCTTAGAGAAGTGGAAACAGCCATTAATTTTCCCAGAGCATGTGAACAAGATATTTCATCAGTTTAGAAGTACCAGTAAGTTTAGCTAGAACTGGTGCTTGTTTGTGGTTTTCTTTAACATAGGAACATAAGGCTGGAAGGGATTTCCTGCTGTCACAGCCAACCCTGTCATATAATCCCATTCATAAACTAGTTCGGTTGTGTCCCTCCCCCCCCACTCCTCCTATTAGAAGGCTGTTTTGAAAGATTTCCGTTTCTAATCACTACTACAGCAGTAAGAAGAACAGGAGGACTTGTGGCACCTTAGAGACTAACAAATTTATTAGAGCATAAGCTTTCGTGGACTACAGCCCACTTCTTCGGATGCATATAGAATGGAACATATATTGAGGAGATATATATACACACATACAGAGAGCATAAACAGGTGGGAGTTGTCTTACCAACTCTGAGAGGCCAATTAATTAAGAGAAAAAAAAAAAAACTTTTGAAGTGATAATCAAGCTAGGCCAGTACAGACAGTTTGATAATAGGTGTGAGAGTACTTACAAGGGGAGATAGAGTCAATGTTTGTAATGGCTCAGCCATTCCCAGTCCTTATTCAAACCGGAGTTGATTGTGTCTAGTTTGCATATCAATTCTAGCTCTGCAGTCTCTCTTTGGAGTCTGTTTTTGAAGACTACTACAGCAGTGTGTCCGAACTCACTGCAGGTGTCACTGCCTAGAAGTGCTCACCTGGCTGATGTGGAAAATGTGCTCTACAGAGTGCACTTCAGTTCGAATCGACTTACCCACATCCCAGGTCTCATTGAACATTAAGGAGAAATGTGCGCGTTGCGTGTTCATTCTGAATCCGCATGCAAGACTGCTGTAAAAGTCAGGAACTGCTCAGGAATCGCTCCATCAGGTCTGGTTACTACATTTAAACGCATCTTTTGGTGTAATTGGAGCTGATACTTTTCTTCCTGGTGAATCTAATGGCAGCGATTTGTTGTTTGACAGAGATGAACAATATAGAGAATAAGCGAATATCTCAATGATGAAGCTGTAACTCTCCTGGTGGGTTCTTGCAGCTGCCTAAACCACAACAGTGAAGCTAGTGATACATGAAGTTGTCAGAACCCTTCACTGAATAAGAGACTCATAAGTCGAACAGTTTCTGTTTTATACAATGTATGGATCTGAGGCCTGGATCCGTGCTCTACACTAGCGACTGCTGCTCCGCAAGAGGGAGCGCTCGCCTTCTTGCCATTGACTATTGCCTTCCTTCTCTGGCAGCTTTGCAGTCCCCATGGCCTGACTGAGTTGACTCCAGGTTTAATTCACTCAACCTTCCTTGCACTCTTACAGGACACTTCCGTGTAAGCGCACGCTATAGAGGGGCTTAGGAAGACGTGGAATTAGTCCTTCGTTCTCGCAGTATAATGAGCCGGTTAAGCTCAGCTGCAGCTGACATGAAAAACAGTGAAAGCAGCTTAGCCCATCGACCGTACTTGGCTGATCCTAATGGAAATTTCTTACGAAATACAGGAATGGGGACGACAGGGGCAAAACTTGATCAGGTTCCACTTTTCAACCGTCAAAATCTGATTTGCTCTGAATGGATTGAATTGCCAAACTGCCAAGTTGGTTGCCAAACTCTAGAATGAGAGTGGGGAGCTGATCTGTGTCGCCATCTCAAACCTATTCCAAAAGATAGAGGAAATACTGGTGAATCACAGGCCACACGCGGGAGGGGATAGTGCATTTGAAAAACAAACTCATTCTGTCCCAAACAATGGGAATCCGATCATTGCTGGCCACTTGCAATGCCTAGGTCTGCATCAGTGAGTTAATCACTTCCATATCCCCTCCTCTCCTTTCCTCTCGCTATTCATTAATAGCGTCTCTGTCTCTCAGCTCAGGACCCTGGGATCTCCCCAAGCCAGAGTCTTTGTGCAGAGAGCTCCAAAGCACTTACTTCAGGCTCGCTGTCCGAGAGTGGCGTGGTACCTGTCGAAGCTTGTTGTTTGGTGGTCCTGGCTACAGAGAACAAAGTAAGACTTAATTACCTTGTAGCGCCAGATGGTCTTAATTTTGTGTCCTGATCTTGTAACTTCAGTCAAGAACCCATGGAACAACAGCTCTTTGGTTTGCAATGATGCTGCTACCTGTGAAATGGAGTGGCAGGAAGGCTGCATGGGATTATTCTGTGTAAAGAAATAGATTGCTCCGGCCCTCTGTTACTTACACACAAAGCTGTAGTTACTCCACTGACTTCACAGGAGTCGCTCCAGGCTATGCAGAATAACATGAGATCAGAATCCATCCCGATGCGAACTGTAAGGTGCTCCTATAGTAACTTGAGATGGGTAAGCTTGGCAGGCAAGAACAGTATACAACATACTTATTCAATGAATTATTAAGGCTTCAGCAGTGTGTTAGGCACAGTACAAATAAAGAAATATGGTCCCCATCTCAAGCTTCACAATCTAATTCAAATGCGCTAGAGAGCAGCTCTTTCTAGCAGACGCTGTCTGCTGCCCAGCTCCCACGTCTGCCGTCAGGAATCTGGGAAAGCCACTGCTTGGCTACTGCACCCTTACAGCGCTTCTGAGCGTGCTGCTACGGGGCGTAACGATACGCCGGGAGGCGGTTCTCTCGTAAGCGCCTCCTGCCCAGGAAAAAGAGAGGGGGAGCAACAGCCACCACATAAATCCACTCCCTCAAGGGCAGAGGCTTTGCCCTCCTTTGTCTTAAACTCTGTTATTTGTACAGCTCCCAAAGGGGTGCTAGGGCCGTGCAGAGGGGCACAGGTTGCTGCCCTCCAACGTTTACAGTCTACAGATGTGGCAAGGTAGCTGCAAACCCAGTGGGCTGAGCGGGAGAGTAGAACAAGGTTCTAGAAATAAGAACGTGAGGTACTTAGTCAGGGGTACTTGAGTATTCAGATTTTGTTTTCAATATACCCCCCATTCCTATCATTAAATGGCCTCAGGTTAGATCTGTGAAACAAAGATGATGAGTGTATCTGGGTTGCATGAAATCTGTCAGTCTTTATGGATTGGAGACCACCCTGGGGTATAAAATAACAGAATTGGGCTATGCTCACGTTCCAGGGTTTCTTCTTTACCAAGCCTTTTTACTAGCACAGATACTGAAATCCCCTGAACAGGCGCCTCGGGTCTGCAGTGTCCTGAGGAGTCAGTCCGGTGGCTGCGGTAGGAGGCACCCCCAGTTCTGGAACCATGGGGTTCTCTCTAGTTAATGGTGATGTCGTGCCCTTATAAACACCGGTGGTGATGCGTCTGAGTGTGCCCTGTGGTGCAGCTCCTTTGGGGGATGAATAGAAGCACGTGCTGTCTCTTTTGAAGGCATCTTGCACCATAACCTCCTTGACTGACGCTTCTTTCTCTCCCTCCCCAGGTAACTGCAGAGGAACTCTGCTCACTTCTCAGCCAAGTCTTCCAGATCGTTTACACTGAGTCCACAATAGACTTCTTAGATAGAGCAATATTTGATGGGGCCTCCACACCAACGCGCCATATGTCCCTACACAGTGGTATGTCAAGTGCCGTTTCCTTTCACTCTTAGGAAGAATCCTCCCCTTACGACCCAGGCTTGCTCTGCCTCCGGCTCTCCTACGAACCGCAGCACTTGGGTGTAGCAATACCCTTTGCTTCCCTTCCCTGTTCACGCTCCTGGTTCTATGACGGAGAAACTGGATCCAAACAGAGGCCCAGGTCTTAATAACCGTAGGCCTTCCTGGGGCCCTGTCTTACTACTAAATGTATTGTGAACTGCGAGTGGGCGATGCATCTCAAATGCCATCAGCTTCGTGACAGCTGCGGCCCTGATCTAGCCTTTGTGTGGAGTTGAATGGCCCAAAGAACTGTCTCCTCCCTGATCATCATCATTTGGAGCTGTCCCTTTCCCATAGCTACGGGGCAAGCAAGGCCGTAGGAGATTGGAACATGGTAGCTGTCCCGCACCTGTCCACAGATGTTCTGTATTTTTTGTTTTCTTTTTAATCAGTGGAGGCAGTTTATTAAAGTGGTGCTTTGCAATTCAGCATTATCCTGCTCTTGGCCTCCTGATACTGTTTAAGCGACAGAAGACTCTCCCTCCTCCCCCCCCCCCCCCCTCTCGACCCCTGTCCCATACGTCTTATTTTTCATACTCTAGCCCTGGACACTCAGATTGGAACGACGCGTGTCCATGACCAGCAGGTTAGGAAATAGACAGCATTTGTGACTATAAATCGCTTGACTGGAATATCTTCCTTGCAGATGACTCTTCAACAAAAGTGGACATTAAAGAATCTTACGAAACAGAAGCAAGCACTTTGTAAGTTGGTCGTACGCATTCGGGAAGGGGGTGGTTTGGCTTAGATGGATGATACCTTTTTTTATATAGCCCTGACATCGGGTTTACAGTCTAAAAGGGGGAACTTTCACAATACACACGCTGAATGTCTTTTGATAATGACAGCTGGAACACTCGACACAGATATTGCTGTCTACATAGCCCTCCATCCCTGCCTGCTCAAATTCCCTTGCTTTGTAGCTACATTTAGTACAGTATTCCAGAGAAGTCCATAGAACAGGGGTGGGCAAACTTTTTGGCCTGAGGGCCACATCGTGGTTCCGAAAGTGTATGGAGGGCTGGTGTAGTGTATTAAATTGCTCCCTGTAGGAGTGTGCTACTTACGGCTGCCAGTCCTGGTGCTCTGAGTGGCCTGGTAAGGGGGCGGGGAGCAGGGGGGTTGGCTAAGGGGCAGGGGTCCCGGGAGGCAGTCAGGGAACAGGGGCAGTTGGATAGGGGTTGGGGTCCCGGGGGGCCTGTCAGGGGGCAGGGGTGTGGATAGGGGATGGGGCAGTCAGGGGACAAGGAGCAAGGGGATTGGATGGGGGTGGGGTCCCGGGGGTGGTGGTCACGGGACAAGGAGAAGGGGGAGGGGGGGTTGGATGGGTCGAGGGTTCTGAGGGGGGCAGTCAGGGGGCGGGAAGTGGAAGGGGGCAGGGGCCAGGCTGTTTGGGGAGGCACAGCCTTCCCTAGCCAGGTGTAGTGTATTAACTTGCTCCCCGTAGGAATGTGCTACTTACGGTGTACTATTTATGGCTGCCTTTCCTGGTGCTCTGTAAGTAGCACATTCCTACAGGGAGAAATTTAATACACTGCACCCTGGCGACTCTCACAGCCGTGCTGCCCGGCAGGAGCTCGCAGTCCCGCTGCCCAGAGCACTGGTAGCACAGTGAGCTGAGGCTGCCAGGGAGGGGCCGGGGGCTAGCCGCCCCGGCCGGGAGCTCCAGGGCTGGGCAGGACGGTCCCGCAGGCCGTAGTTTGCCCACCTCTGCCATAGAATATGCTTCCCTCCCATGTAGTGGTTGAGTACAAGAGTTACGAGACAACTCTTCCCTCTGAGCTGGCTAAATTTGGTGGGGTCCTAACACCTTGTCCAAGTCCCCAGGATCCTTCCGATACAAGAAGACGGCCTCAGCTAAAATGAGTTTAGCAGAGACACACTGGGAGGGTGTCCTGGGGTGACAGTAATGGAGCTCTCAAGGTGGCTCACAGATCCATTGCATTTCAGCTCCTTTCCGGAATCTTTGGATACAGGCGGCAACTCGCCCTCTTCCTTCTCAACGCCTCAGTCGCCCCACGTTAAGACGGTCAGTGAAAGCGAGCTGAGCACCACGGCAACGGAGCTGCTCCAGGACTACATGATGACGGTAGGAATGTCTGCATCAGAGGCCAGGCGCTGTCTGTTCGTAGCAGAGTGGCCGTGCGTGCAAGGGGACATGATCGCTTTACAGTAGCGTCAGCCAGGCCAGCATTCTTGGGAATGTGGTTGTGCCCTGAGCATGGAGTCAGAACCCCACGGCAAGCTCTGACAGCGGGTCAGAAACACAGCACCAGTCCTATAAACGACCTTGGTTTGTTTTCTTCTCTTGTATAACATTGCTTCATGGTCACTTAGGAATTGTAGGGATTCAGGTCAGATGCCATCAAGCTAATTTCCACTTGGAGCCTAAATAGGGTTTGAACATAAGCTGGCTCTGGAGGTAAATGACTTGAGCACAGCTTCCCAGCACTGCTCCCTCCCTCCTTCGAGCAAAGGCTCTCGTGAATGAGAACAGTCTTAGATAAAAGCTGCCTGACTCCTGTGATGGACAATGCTTAAGTGGTGATGCTGCCAGAACGGGTAGGACTGTAGAGCATGCTATTAAATTGACATTTGGAGCACAGTTGTAGGAGCAATCGCTGAAGTTGGTCACTGAATTAATAGGGTTAGAAATAACCTAAGAAGGATTTAAACAAAGCGTATTAATCGGTTGCCTCCTTTCTGAGAGTCCCTTTGTGAGCAGTGGGTTTTTCACCTACAAACAAGGTACAGTTTGCAAAATAGGAATTGCTGTTGCTGTTAGTACCTGTACACACCAGGTGATTGACGCTCAGAGTGTAGCTCCTGGCTGCGGTTGCCTATGGTATTGCTCTTGAGCTGATTCCTCTGGAGGGCATCTGGCTATCGCCATGGCCTGCAGCTGCCCCGTCCTTTCTGGGGGATGCACTGAGCAGAGCGTGTAGGAGAACTCTGCTGCCAGCCAGAGGACTTGGGTGTTTGTTTGGGAAGGTGGGTGCACGAGGGCTGTTTCTGCTGGGTGTTGGTGACGTCAGAGGGATATTGGTGGCTTTGCAAAGACTGATGGGCAAAGTCTCAAGACCCCACCCTGCTACATGGGCCTCAGCTCCTGTTTCTTAAACACCCACTTATAGTCAGCCTAGACACTCATTAGCTTGAGCGCCGTAAGATGGAGCAGCATTTCTAGGTTAACCCGTGCCACGAGAGGATGGATTTCTTACAATATTGTCTCCCTTCGCCAACAACGACATGGGCTGAGTCGTTAATGTGATTAAACAGTCAGTTTATGTTAGGGGAGTGTCAGTCCCTGCTTTGTCCACCACTAAGTGACCCTTACTTGCTGTTTTTAACAGAGCCCATTGAATGTTGTTCCTCACTAGCCATGGCTTCTCCACTATTAAAAATAAGGTCAAATCGTGCCTTGTGCTTCTTCTCCTTAGCTAAGAACCAAACTCTCTTCCCAAGAGATCCAGCAGTTTGCAATGCTCCTGCACGAATATCGCAATGGGGCTTCAATACACGAATTCTGCATCAACCTGAGACAGCTCTATGGGGACAGTAGGAAATTCCTGTTACTAGGTAAGTTTCAGCTAAGCTGGACTAACATCAAGATAACAGACCTGGGAGGGAGAGGAAAGCTGGCCTGTGGGGGATCAGAGTAGCAGCCGTGTTAGTCTGTATCCGCAAAAAGAACAGGAGTACTTGTGGCACCTTAGAGACTAACACATTTATTTGAGCATAAGCTTTCGTGGGCTACAGCCCACTTCTTCGGATGCATGTGGGGGATCAGACTCTCTCATCCTGAGCCTCTTGGGGCAAGTTGCTTCTGGTGTTGCTGTCAAGCCCAGGGGAATTGTGCTCAGACCTTCTAAGTATAGTTTGATCGGATGCAGGATCCTAGGGGGGCGGATTCTGGAAGATACAACCTTCCTTCTCCCAAGACTCGGGTTTGATATGCCAAACTATACAGTAAAGCTGCAAATGCTTTGTGGTTCTTGCTCACTTTGGTTTAGTAATGTGCACTGACCTCAGTAGTCTTCAAAGTCCAATGTGAACTTGTCTTTCTCTTGCTTTCCCCATTGATCAGAAGTGCAATGGGAGAAGTCTGTAGGCAGCTGGTGATGATCCTATGCTGCACACGCTGGCCCCCCAGCAGTTCTCTGAAAAAGTGGTGATCAGGCTTAGTTCCTCCTGCTCCAAAGTACAGGTCTCGCCCATGTGAACTATGGGTGGGCTGTTTTGATGGTAGTAGTACAGGGCCTATGACATACGTTTGAACGTGCGATTCTGTCAAGGGCAGTAGGGCCCCCTGCAGATCAGCCTGTCCCTATTAAAACGATGCCTTGGGAATGGATCCAGGGCAATGTTTCTGGGAAATGTTTGTAAAATTCCATTGGAAAGGGGGTTTACGTTCAGACCTCCCCTTGCGTTGTCTTCAACCGAAACACTGCACCATCCTTCGCTGGAAAGTGAACGCACTACTGAGTTCATTAGCCACGCTAAAAGAAATGCAAAAATAAATAACGAATAGCAAACAGCATTGTCAATTTGTTTTCAATGTTAATAGTCCAAGAGAGTGGTAATAATCGGACATTTAGGGTCCTTCCTCAGCTGCTGAAGATTGCCTTAGCGCAGTGGTTCTCAAACTTTTGCACTGGTGACCCCTTTCACACAGCAAGCCTCTGAGTGCACCCCGCACCGTAAATGAAAAACTTTTTTTATATATATTTAACACCATTATAAATGCTGGAGGCAAAGTGGGGTTTGGGGTGGAGGTTGACAGCTCGCGACCCCCCCATGTAATAACCTCACAACCCCCTGAGGGGTCCCAACCCCCAGTTTGAGAACCCCCGCCTTAGCGTCATTCAAATCGGTGGAGTAGGGCTCCAGTGACATCAGCTGAAGATCTGTCTCCTTGTTTTTAAAAATGCCTTGTTAACCTGACAGAGCCCTTTGAGACCGTCTGGGCCACGTCATGTCCTTGTCACCTTAGTGTGCGTCGTTTTCATGAATGTCTGCGTAGCTCTAGGAATAACATTGGTTCCGCTAATGAACAAACAGAGGAAGTGAAAGAGCATAACCTTCCCTCCCGTTGGTCCAACACAAATAGCATCTAAAAATGTCTTGGTAGTGGGAAGGAGGTATTTTGTTAAAGTAGATATTTAGACTCCAAGGACTTCGCCCTGCCTCTGTGTGGGTCTGTGCCTTTAAATCCATCTGGAAACTGAAGCTGGCGCGGAGTTCAGCAGCAGCTTATCCAGCCATGTATCTTTGGAGAGCCCAAGACACCAGCGCTCTGGGATCCACGCTGGCTGCCTGCTGAGTTCCAGGTGGAGGTTGATGGTGTAACGATGCTGGTTCCGGTGGGACCCAACGGAGAGTGCCAATTTAGGACAAATTGCTTAAAGCAGGGCACTTACAGCCCAAGGCTGGGGTTTTTCCACTTCTAAGGCAAACCAAACCAGCCAGACAGAGAGGACTTTGGTCTCACCCCACTGGCTAACCACAAGTCACACAAGCAATTCCCTGAGACACTCCAGTTTCCCAGTATCACCACCAGTGCCACTCATTATGGGGACAAATGGTTATGAAAACCAATACCCCAGTAAAAGAAAAAAGGTTCGATCCCAAAGGACCGAGCCCCAGACCCAGGTCAATATACAAATCAGATCTTACCCACAAATCACACTGTTGCCAATCCTTTAGAATCTAAAATCCAAAGGTTTATTCATAAAAGGAAAAAGATGAGAGCTAGAACTGGTTAAATGGAATCAATTACATCCAGTAATGGCAAAGTTCTTGGTTCAGTCTTGTAGCAGTGATAGAATAAACTGCAGGTTCAAATCAAGTCTCTGGATTATATCCCCAGCTGGGATGGGTCCTCAGTCCTTTGTTCAGAGCTTCGCTTTGTAGCAAAGTCCCTCCAGAGGTAAGAAGCAGGATTGAAGACAAGATGGAGGAGATTCATCAGCTTTTTATAGTCTCTTGCCATGTGGTCTCTGCTTTCTTTGTCCCAAAGCAAACTGTCCATCACATGGCATGGAAAAACCTCAGAGTCCTGTCCATAGGCATGTCCCTGCATGCCTTGCTGAGTTACAAGGCGTATCTGCCTTCTCTCAATGGGTCAGTTGTATAGCTGATGGTCCTTAATGGGCCATCAAGCAGGCTAGACGGTGCTGACACCAACTTGTCTGGTGTCACCCAGAAGCATAGCATACGTTTAAAATACAGACAGTATAGAGCCAATATTAATAACTTCAACTACAAAAATGATACACACATACAGATAGCATAATCATAACCAGCAAACCATAACCTTGTCTTAGACACCTTATTTGACCTCTTTTTATAAAAGATTTGGTGCCACTACAGGACCTTGGTTGCAACAATGATCTATATGGTCCCAGTTCATGTCAATAACGTCACAGATGGGGAAAGAGTTTTGACCCATAAAGCCCTGAGCAGGTTGGGTCATGTCTGTCTGAGACTGATACTGACCCAGCTGCAGTCAGTGGAGGTGCAGAAGTGGGAGCCCCTCGGTAGACGAGCTGCCGGCAGAGAGTTGTGTGAGGGGCAGTCAATACAGGAGGTCAGGCTAGGTGATCCAGCAGTCCCTTCTAGCTCTAAACTCTATGTAGCTGAACGCTCCCTTTTTCAAGTGCTGGTCCCTACACGTTCTTCATGGTGAATACACATTTGCTTCATGCACCCGAGGCTGGAGAATTTTGAAAGCAGTGTCGGTTGGTCCCAGACTGGCAGCAGAGTATGAAGGGGAGGTGACCAGCCCTCTGTGGTGAAAGAAGTGGTTCAGAACTATTTAGAAAAGCTGGACGAGCACAAGTCCATGGGGCCAGATGCGCTGCATCCGAGGGTGCTAAAGGAGTTGGTGGATGTGACTGCAGAGCCATTGGCCGTTATCTTTGAGAACTCATGGCGATCAGGGGAGGTCCCGGATGACTGGAAAAAAGCTAATGTAGTTCCCATCTTTAAAAAAGGGGAGGAGGAGGATCCGGGGAACTACAGGCCAGTCAGCCAAACCTCAGTCCCTAGAAAAATCATGGAGCAAGTCCTTAAGGAATCAATTCTGAAGCACTTGGAGGAGAGGAAAGTGATCAGAAACGGTCAGCATGGATTCACCAAGGGCAAGTCATGCCTGATTAACCTAATTGCCTTCTATGAGGAGATAACTGGCTTTGTGAATGAGGGGAAAGCAGTGGACATGTTGTTCCTTGACTTTAGCAAAGCTTTTGATACAGTTTCCCACAGTATTCTTGCCAGCAAGTTAAAGAAGTATGGGCTGGATGAATGGACTATAAGGTGGATAGAAAACTGGCTAGATCATCGGGCTTAACGGGTAGTGATCAATGGCTCCATGTCTAGTTGGCAGCTGGTATCTAGCGGAGTGCCCCGAGGGTTGGTCCTGGGGCCAGTTTTGTTCAATATCTTCATTAATGATCTGGAGGATGGCATGGACTGCACCCGCAGCAAGTTTGCAGATGACACTAAACTGGGAGGAGTGGTAGATACACTAGAGGGTAGGGATCGGATACAGAGGGACCTAGACAAATTAGAGGATTGGGCCCAAAAAAACCTGATGAGGTTCAACAAGGACAAGTGCAGAATCCTGCACTTAGGACGGAAGAATCCCTTGCACTGCTTCAGACTAGGGACCAATTGGTTAGGCAGCAGTTCTGCAGAAAAGAACCTATGGGTTACAGTGGACGAGAAGCTGGGTATGAGTCAACAGTGTGCCCTTGTTGCCAAGAAGGCTAATGGCATTTTGGGCTGCATAAGTAGGAGCATTGCCGGCAGATTGAGGGACATGATCACTCCCCTCCTATTTGGCATTGGTGAGGCCTCATCTGGAGTACTGTGTCCAGTTTTGCGCCCCGCCCCCCCCTGCGCGGACTACAAGAAGGATGTGGAAAAATTGGATAGAGTCCAGCGGAGGGCAACAAAACTGATTAGGGAGCTGGAGCACATGACTTATGAGGAGAGGTGGAGGGAACTGCACATTGCAGTCCACAGAACCTCACCCACCCCTGTAATAGACCCCTAACCTCTAGCTGAGTTACTGAAGTCCTCAGATCATGGTTTAAAGACTTCAAGTGACAGAGAATTCACCATTTAAACTAGTTTAAACTTGCAATTGACCTTAGTTTACCTTATTGTAACTGGAAGTTCTTCGAGATATGTGGTCCCTGTGTGTATTCCACTACCCACCCTGCTTCCCCCCTGTTTTGGATCTTCTCTGATTCACGGTAAAGAAGAAACTGGGGAGACAGTCGGTCCACCCTGCCCTTTATCTCCCTGGTCAGAGGCGTGAGGTGAGCCAGGGCACATATGTGAACCAATGGATGCTGCTTTCAAAATCCTCCAGCTCTGGGCACATGCGTACTCAGTGGAATACAGATAGGAACCACACATTTTGAAGACCCTCCAGTTACTATAAGGTAAGTAACTTTCTCTTCCCCCAACATCTGACATAGCCTTAATTTGTAGATTCTGCAAGGCCCATCTCTTTGCCCAGCTTTTGGGTTTGGAAGGGCATAAAAGGACTGGTGTTTGGGTCTCTAGTCCACCTCTGAATAGCTATTTTCTGGGTCTGAGATGAGGAGCAGCTGTTGGTTCAGTGTATTATGTGACACTGTTTTTAACCCTGTGCAAAGACACTTATCCTAGGCTCCAGGGAAGTTTAGAGCCCAAGGACCTTTTGAGGATCTGGGCTTATGGGCATTATAAATAAAAACAAATACATTAAAATGGGTCAGATTTGGAGGATAAATGTACAGGAATTCAATGCCTAGTACACCCGAGAAAGAGGGGTGACATTTGTTCTCTTTCGCTGGGTTCCAACCTCATTTCAAGTGGCTCCTGTTACCTTTGTCCTTAACATGCCTAGAAGTGAAGACCATTAGAAAAAATAATGGGGTTTGACTCCTAATCCCCAGCACCTCTTGCCTCTGTTTAATCAATGTTTGCAACTCATTTGCATTTAACTTGGATGTTAGCAAACCTATCGACTGGAGAAAGTCCTTGTCCTCTACAACTTTGGGAGTGATATTGTTTGGACAGCATCATTGTAGGCCAGGTCCTGCTTGCTGTCGCTATCTGAGTACTCCTGGGGCCTGAATGTTATAAAACATTTTGTTGTGCAAACAAGGAGTTGGAAAGAACAGTTTGGCCACATAAAAATGTGATCGCGAGACAAGCAGCTACCACCAGCTGCATACTTGGATCGTTGAAGACTATCCCTTCACCATAGCCTTTACTAGATACCCCATCGCTGTGTGCCCGAGCTCTCTTTAGTTGTGTTGTTTCGTGTAGGTGAGATGTATGTTTTATGAATGAATTTAGAGGTCATAAAAAGTGTCTGGTAGATCAAACCACAGAACTGGAACAGCAGGAAGTGGCCGCTTCACTCATGCTGCCTACCAAAGTGCCTCAATTCTGATCTCTACAGACGGGACAGTTCAGTTTCCAAAAGCCATTTTAACCTTTGGCTTCTCTGAAACGTGCCCAGCAAGAGGACGAAGGTAGGCCAGTGGTGGTGGTGTGATGTGGATGCCCATTTTCTGGACTGATACCCGTCATGCAGCCCACTGAACAGCCCTGGATGGTAATGACTTAAGCTACTACTGATCTAGGTCAGAGTCAAACTGGTGAAATGCTCTCTAGCTCATTACCAGTCCAATCCCCCGTGGGAAATATTCCATTGGAGGTCTGTCTTTTCTTTGTGCCAGAAAAATGGCAAGAATTACTCTATCAACATGATTACAAATTACTAGATATGTTCTGAATACCCAGCACCAATGAAAACGGGAGTGGGTGGGGACTGGCAGGCCACTGTATATTCCACTCAATTCCTTGAATGTAGCATGAACGCCCCTATAGATAAAGGCAGTAAAGATTCCTGAGGAGTTCCAGACAGTCTGGGGACGGATTGCCAGAAGTGGTCTGTGGGTTGGTTCGAAACAGGCCAGCTGCTGAAGAGGGTATAATATCCCCTTGTGGGTTAATTTAATATCAGTGGGACTAAAATGAATATGGGCTTCAGGTCTGAGCCCTGTGCTGAAAATGTAGTGATTGATCTATCTGAAGTTTTTGTATGGCCCACATGATCATAGTATCTGGGCCTTACACTGTTTAACATACTTACCCTCACATCCCCCATGAGGCAGGGCAGTGCTACTACCCCTGTTGTTCAGATGGGGAACTGAGAACAGAGATGCTAAAGGCCAGATCCTCGCTGGTATTTAGGCCCCTGACTCCTGTTGAAATCAGTGGGAGTTAGGCCCAGATCCTCAAAAGGTATTTAGGTGCCTAAGTGGCTTGCCCATGGTCACTTAAGAAGTCTGTGTCAGAGCAGAGAATGGAACCTAGGTCATCAAAGCCCTAGGCTACTGCCCAATCCACTGGAGCATCCTTCCTATGGTATGACAGCAGGGTTAGGGAGAGAGAGACAGCCTTGCAACAAGGTATGACACCAGTAGGATTGGAACTCCACACGCCTGCTGCTGTTCCCATTGACTTGAAAAGGATCAGGGCTGGGCCCTTTTGCTCAGAGCTAGGAGGCAGGACCTTTATCTGCTAGTTTAAACAGACTTAGTTTAAATGACCCCTTCAGCGTCAGAAGGTTCTAATCCCTACATCTAATTACTGTTAGAGGGCTTCCCTTCACCCTCTCCTCTGGTTCTCATCACACAGATAGAAAGATAAGGAGTTGAGGCAGTCTTCAAGTGTGTGCTCATATTACATTCCCACCATGCCCAGTAACACTTCAGCTGTATCCCTTATCTTTCCCCATTGTACTAAAAGCCCCATCTGGTTGTGGGAAATGCAACACAGTCTTTGTTCATTGTTCTTCACCCTTCTTAGTATAAGATATAAGAGTATCAAAACGTCAAACCCCAAATTCTATCTCAGGCTGGCAAATAAGCCTATACTAACACTTACAAAGAAGTGTTTTAAAGAATAATTAACAATCAGACAGGAAGCTGCCACCCTGCCATTTGAACAATGCACCATTGGACTCTGCTCCCACCGGACAGTGGGAATGGTAAGGAAAGTTCTGTTTTTAGAATGGGTTTAATTTTACCTGGATTAAATGAGCTATTGAAAGAAAAACAACCCATGTTCCTAACGTATAGCATAGCACCTCTGCAAGTCTTGATTTCCATTGCTTTAAAATGACATCTGTGGCCTCAGTCTTACGGGCAGCGATGCTTAGGCTCCTGGTGGGAAGCATAAGGCCGTATTGTAGCCCCACTGCAAGACAACAGCCCCGCTCATGGAATGGGGAAGTGAACGGTGACAGATGTTCCTAGAAGCAGCTCGGAACCTTTTCCTCGATATGCTTTAATCTGCATGTTGATGCTGTTAACGTATTAAGATCTGTAAAGCTGCACAACGTGTCTCAGTGCTGAGCAATCCTTTGGGCTTTATCTCCACTCTTTTTTTAATGAATTATTGTTAGCAAACGTGACTGGTTCCTTCCACATCCAGGGGACTGCAAATGTGCTATGTTAGCCACCAGAGGGAGCCCATGTTATTTCCTCTGTGCAATACTGACTCATTGAGAACGACAAGGAAAACATTAATACACCTCTACCCCGATAGAACGCTGTCCTCGGGAGCCAAAAAATCTTACCGCATTATAGGTGAAACTGCGTTATATCGAACTTGCTTTGATCCGCCAGAGCACGCAGCCCCGTTGCCTCCCCGGAGTGCTGCTTTACCGCGTTATATCCGAATTCGTGTTATATCGGGTTGTGTTCTATCTGGGTAGAGGAGTAGTTTAGGAGAAGGGCATGTATTCCATGGCAGTGCATGCCAAGGCTGATGCAAAAACCCTCCGGAAATCAGACAGCTCTACTGCGTGTTGTTGCTCTGCCAAAGTGAAGGAGAACAAGAAGCTTCCTACAGTTTGGATATAATTAGCACAATAAATTAGATATTTAATAGAGATAGTTGAAGAATAATTGATTACGTTAATAGATTGGGAGGATGAAGCTAGACTGTTCTCAGTGGTGGTGGATGACAGAACAAGGAGCAATGGTCTCAAGTTGCAGTTGGGGAGGTCTAGGTTGGATATTAGGAAACACTATTTCCCTAGGAGGGTGGTGAAGCACTGGAATGGGTTACCTAGGGAGGTGGTGGAACCTCCATCCTTAGAGGTTTTTAAGGCCCGGCTTGACAAAGCCCTGGCTGGGATGATTTAGTTGGGGGTTGGTCCTGCTTTAAGCAGGGGGTTGAACTAGATGACCTCCTGAGGTCCCTTCCAACCCTAATATTCTACTCTATGAAATAAGGTAGTTAAACCCTAAGCCTACCAAAGTGTTAAGGAGGAGATATTTTAGGTGACGGCCTACCATGTCGTGCCACGTACCTACTGCTATGATGGAGAGAAATGAGATATATTAGAATTGGACAAAGTACAAATAAGGTCAACAAAAACGATTAGGGGTATGGAATAGTTGAGAGTAATAAGACTGGGACTGTTCAGCTTAGAAAAGAGACAATTAAGGGGGGATGTGATAGAGGTGTATAAAATCACGAGTAGTGTGGAAAAAGTGAATAGGGAAGTGTTATTTATCCTTTCCAGTAATACAAGAACCAGGATTACCCAATGAAATTAATAGGCAGCAGGTTTAAAATAAACAAAAGGAAGTACTTTATACAACACACAGTCAACCTGTGGCACTCGTTGCCAGGGAATGTTGTGTATAACTTGGTTGAGAAAAGATTTAGGTAAGTTCATGGCAGGATAGGTCCATCAGTGGCCATTAGCATGGCCAGGGATGCAACGCCATGCTCTGGATGTCTGTAAATCTGGCTGCCAGAAGTTGGGACTGGATGACGGGATGGATCACTCGATAATTGCCCTGTTTTGTTCATCCCCCTCTGAAGCTTCTGCTACTGGCCACTGTCAGAAGACAAGATACTGGACTAGATGGCCCGTTGGTCTGACCCAGTATGGCCGTTCTTAACTCTTCATGAGACGTTTGGGTATGATTCTTGATCCTCGCCTTGACAGTCAGATTCTACCAAAAGGATCAATGCAGGATAATTCCTAGATTCCAAGGCCGGACGAGATCACTGTCATCATCTAGTCTGACGTTCTGTAGAACACTGGCCAGAGAACTTCCCCACGACATTCCTAGAGCAGAGCTTTTAGAAATACATCCAGTCTGATCAGTGATGGCGAATCTACCACGACCACTGGTAAAATGTTCCAATGGTTAATTACTCTCCGGTGTGAATTTGTCTAGCTTCAACTTCCAGCCATTGGACTGTTATAACTTTCTCTGCTAGATGAGGGGGGAGGGATAGCTCAGTGGTTTGAGCATTGGCCTGCTAAACCCAGTGTTGAGAGTTCAATCCTTGAGGGGGCCACTTTGGGATCTGGGGCAAAATCAGTACTTGGTCCTGCTAGTGAAGGCAGGGGGCTGGACTCGATGACCTTTCAAGGTCCCTTCCAGTTCTAGGAGATGGGATATCTCCATTAATTTAATTTATTGAAGAGCCCATTATTAAATATTTGTTCCCCATGTAGATACTTACAGATTGTGATCAAGTCACCCCTCAACCTTCTCCTTGTGGAGCTAAATAGATGGAGCTCTTTGAGTCTAACACTATATAAGGCAGGTTTTCCAATCCTTTAATCAATCTCGTCTCTCTTCTCTGACCCCTCTCCAATTTATCAACCTCCTTCTTGAATTGTGCACACCAGATCTGGACACTGTTCCAGCTGCAGTCGCACCAGTGCCAAATACAGAGGTAAAATAACCTCTCTGCTCCTAACCTAATCACAGCAATCGTCTAAAATGTGAAATCTTTCCTGTGAATAGTCTTCAGAAGCACAAACAGGTACTGAGGCTGCCAGAGCTGTTTGCTTTTAACTGTAAATTGCAGTTTTTTGGAGGGGGTGGGGAGGCTGTATGTATGTGATGAGTAGGTCTGTCTACTCCCGCCCCTTCCCCCCCCCCACTGTTTTCTATGTAATCTGCCAGATTCCCCTCCAACAGGGAGACAAAACTCAGAGGCCTGTAATCATTCCACAGGATCCACAAGTAGTCTTGCAAATTACGGAGATGCCTTAAGGCCCCGAGCGTGCTCCTTGGGAGGTTTACTGCAGGATCGTGCCTCACAGGTGAACAAAATGGGGTTTCTCTTGCCAGGACCCAGGAGTTCAGCAATATGTTCCTCCTGGCAAGATTTGCTTCCAGCAGTGCCTACAGCAGAGCATTCCCCCACACTGATCGGGCTGTTGATGATGCTGTTAACTCTTGTCTATGAAATAAACAACCCCGAACTCTGGTCCTGGCTGGGGAAACTGCTTTGGAAATAGTCTTAAAATGCATGGACCTGGTTCAGTGCTGACTTCTACCCCATGGCAACTCCACTGGAGCCACTGGGACTGCCTCGGAGTCAGTGCTGAATTGGGCTGTTTGATTAGTGATTTGGGGGATCTTGGCTTTCTGTATCCTCTTTTAAACAGCCTTTTGGTTCCTGTTTGTCTCAGGTCCTCTAGCTGTGATTATAGAAGGGCTCTTAGGATGGAGTCCTGGTTGGACTCAATACTGAACCCTGTCAAAGGGTGGGACCTCCTTTTATACAGAAGGAATATATTGCCGTGGTTGGAAGACCCACCAAGAAATCAGCTCTGATGGAGAGGCTGAATGGCAGTCTCAGACAATTGATTTTTGCTTTAAAACAATTAAGTTTGTCCCCTAATGAGCCTACAGCATGTAACTGCATGATCTCATTAGTTTACAATGTTGGTCCCAGGATATTAGACAGACGTGGTTGGTGAGGTAATATCTTTTATCGGACCAACTTCTGTCTTTCACCAACAGACGTTGGTCCAGTAAAAGATACTACTTTACTCACCTTGTCTGTCGAATCTCATTAGTATTCTCCTCCCTCCTGTTTCTTGCATTTGCTTGTTGTGTCTGGTTTCAAACTAGATTGTAAGCTCTTTGGGGCTGGCACGATACAGTCTAAACAATAACCAGGGGTATGCTGTTAAGCGTTCTTCAGCTGGCCAGGGGTCAGAGCTGCTCTCTCTTGGACGGGATACTCGAAATCCTGCTGGTCAGGCTGGGAGAGATGGTTAATCGCTGCATGGGGACAAAGGTGGAAATAATTGGCGCTGGAGTACCTCCCTCTGAACCCGCAGGAGGTGGCAGCACTGAAAGGGGAGCCTTCTCCTGCAGACAGGGCAGAACTGAAGAGCGTGGGCTTGGGAGTACATCGTCTCATAGATACAGAGCAGTTGCTCTTGACTTTTTTTAATTAAACTCAGTAGTGCTCTACACTCCTCTGGTCCCTTGCGTCTGAGGATCTCCTTGAGCTTTACTAACATGAGCTAATTAAGTGTCACCACCCGTTTGTGAAGTAAGAAAGCGACCCCGTTTTAGAGATGGGGAAGCTGCTGTAGTGCAGGAGGTGACGTGACACCGTCCCACACAGTCACTAGCAGCTTGGGTGACTGGAGTTTTCGTTAAAACAGAAAACTCGGCTATTTGAGCCTCAGATATTGGGGGAGAGGAGACAGGATGAGTTCAGTTGCTGCATCTTGACTTTCTTGGTGTCCTACAACCAAATCCTGAAGCCTTTACTTGGGCAAAGCTCTCCCTGATAAGAACATCACGAATATAGTCTTGATCAGTGTAACGTTGTCATGCTAAATGTATCAAATGACTAATTTTTCCTCCTTGTTTATTTCCTGGGGAAGGCCTTAGACCGTTCATTCCTGAAAAGGACAGCCAACACTTTGAGAACTTCCTAGAAACCATCGGGGTGAAGGATGGCCGGGGAATTATCACAGACAGTTTCGGGAGGTACAGACGGACTCTGAGCACTACCTCCAATTCAACGACCAATGGGAATGGAGCTGCGGGGAGCTCGGATGACCAGTCTGCCCCTTCCGAGGGAGACGAGTGGGACCGAATGATCTCTGACATAAGCAACGACATTGAAGCTCTAGGATGCAGCATGGACCAGGATTCATCATGAGACACTGCTGTGGGAGGGAGGATGAGAAGACAGCTCCTTTCAAAGGGGCTGTATTGTTCTTTCACCCCCATGTAGCGATTGCAGCAACGTTTGCTGCTGTCTTCCTGACCTTCCAGTCTGAAAGAGGCTCCAAGGATGAGTTGGGATGTGATTATTTCCCCCCTTGTCAATGGCTTCACTGGTGCCCATTTTGTGATGGTGGCTGGTGCCCTCTTACTGTGAAGGCATGTGTGTGTCTTCGTGCAGGTGAGCGTGCTGTGTGAGAGTAACCCGGGTTGAGAGATGGAACCGGAGTCCCTTCCTCTGACTTCTTAGAACTCTCTTCGTTTTTGTGTTTTCTTTGCTGTCGTCGCTCTGGAGTGATGCAACGAAGCTGGGGCAAGAAACTTGCATTGAGCAGTAACAGCTCGCTGGGACCCGATGGCGGGTTTACAGTTTTGCACATGATATTCCTATTGTAACTCAGACTTTTTTTTTTAAATGAAGTTTACCACAATGTGAATAATTTAAACCTATTGTTGGTGTTGTCGAAACATTTCTAATCCGAACCTGAAGGCTGTCTGCTGCGATACTGACGTGATTGTTTTGTAGTGAAGGCCAACGTTGGCTGCTCTTCATTGGTCACAGAGGGAACTCTGCAAATGTGACCTCTGGGCTGTCCCCTTGCAGGAGGGGAGTTGCGTGGCGTGGGTAACCTTGGCCTTTCGCCTCTAGCACTCTGGTTCAAATTCAGCCCATAGTGCAGAGTGGGGCATGAGTGTTGGTGCATTTAGCGCTGTCCTAGTGGACAGTCTAGGTCTAAAACCAATCCTGCCATTCAGCATGGCTGGCAGTCTTTGCTCAGGAAAAGCCTAGGACCTGAGGGAAATAGGAGATGGAACCACATTTTTACCTCTAGCAAAGTCATTGGTTGGGCGCGTGTGTGCGTGTGTGTGTGTGGTGAGAGCTCCTGTTGTGGCTCTGTGTGCTCTCTGGCCTGGGGCTACATGGATTCATGTTTCCAATGCTGCTAGCCCCTTAACCTTCACAAGCACAACTGTTCATTCAGTAAAACCCGATCTCAATCCCAGTCCAGCACAAGTAGACGTGACAGGTTTCCTGCTGCTCCCCAGAGGGCGCCATGGTGCATATATACCTCCCCAACACCCGTAGCATCTGTCCCTGCAAGGTGCTTGGGCACCTCCTGCAGGACTGACGCTGTTAAGGAGTTCAGGGCTCTGAGCATCTAGCAGGATTGACTCCAACAGATGGTGGTGAATTCAAACAGGAAGTGACCGTAAATTTGTTCTATTGCTTAGAATTTCCCCTTTAAGGTTACAATAACCAGGAAATTCTCAGTCAGGCTGAGTTCAACATCAGTAGCTATTTGCATGGGGAGTGGATTTTGGTCACCCTTGAAGGGTGAGATGGTAACAAGTTAAACTGATAAAGTAAACTTTCTATGAAATTAGCAGTGGGATGGATGTATAGATATCTAATGTACAGGTTGTATATATTATACAGGCAATTATAAATACACTTATTTTTTGTATCTGTATTCCATGCCATAATATCTATACTGGCCGCTATAACTGACCTTCAAAGGAACATTTGGTTGATACTTCAGCCCTTTCAGTAGCAAAACCCTATTTGTTCATGGACTCCAGGGGTTTCTTTCTTCACTTTTTTTGATATAACTGAAAGTAAATTAAAATCCCGTACTGGTGGCTGGGCACGTTAGTTTGTCAAGAATAGGACATCAAACAGAGCTGGCATTCTGTTCCCACGCGTACTTCCACTGAAACAAGAGAGCTCCAAAGTCTGTTTTTCTGTGTTCAATACAGGACCCTGTGGCACAGTCATGCACTGACCTGGCTGAGGGATCTCCTCCTCTTCAAGACATCCGTTAACTTCACCTGGTTGCAGCATGCGGTTCTCCTGACCTACAGTGCTGTAGGCCCGAAACGTCACTGGAATTCTTTACATTTTCAGTAACCTCCACTGCCTGACACAAGGGAAAATGCCCATAGTTCATTTTTATTTTTAGATAATATTCTTAGTCATTCCTTTTACCTCAATGTTGGTGAAATTAAAAGATAGGATCCTAGGATGACTTTTTTAAACCAAAAACCCAAAGGAAAAGCCACCCACGGTTCATATTGAAATATGGATGGTTCAAAATTTCATTTTTTTTCCGAGCGAGAATGGTACTGTCCAGTGAAACCAGACTTCAGTGACTAATAGGGAATCGACAAAAAGCAGTGGCTGAATGAAGGGGACTTTTGATAAGAACAGAACTGTGCATGGAGAATTTGAGGATACTTTGGTGTGGTCTCCTAAGAGAGGAAGCTGCTCAAGGATGGGATCTGGTAGGGACTCCTTACATACCTAATGTTTGCTTGTGCTTTTAAAAAACCCCTTCGGCAGAGCATAAACCACGAATGCATTGGTGAGAGTCTTTTGCTACTGAAGTTCCCTGAATGTCTAGCCTCGCCATGGAAAGAGACAGTCAAGCACCACAGAGGTTATTTTTGCTTTCTAATCATGTGATAAACACACACAGTTCTTCCTGCAAAACAAGCCCGTGGCTCTAAAAGATCATGGCCCTAGACACTAGATGGAAACGGTTCTCAATCAGCTTGTCCATCCAATGTTCCCCAAGTATGTTTTGATGATTTTTGTCTAGTCCAGTATTCAGTGATATCCCAACTGATCTCAATTATTGTTCCAGCAATCCCAAGACACTTCTCCCCACCATTAGCAAGTGTTCCCTGATTCAGCTAAGTTCCCCCTGCCCCTTCCCCCAATTGTTTCCTGTTACTCCTTCCAAAACCATCTTAAACTATTCCTCCACCTTGATGTTTCTCTCTCTCCATTACTCGTAGACAGTTATCACACCCACCTTCCTCATCTAGCCAAGCTAGCTACTCTTATTTTTCCCCCTGTATACCAGTCACTCCAGCCCCGGAATCGTTTCTCTGCTCTTCTCTCACTTTTGTCCTACTTGTTGACCGTCTTTCTGGCCCTGTAGTGCCCAGAACTGAATGCAGTCTCTTCCGGGCAGCCTTACCAGAGCCTGCTGGCAGAGGGACGAAGATCTCCCTGGTCAGGGTCAGGGGCATTCTGCACATAGACTAACTTCTGCCTCCATATCACATGCAAGTTCCTATCTAAGTTGCTGTCCACTAGCAGCCCCGTGACTCATTACTGCTTTCGAGGGGTTCCCCTCCTGTTGTGCCTCTCCAGTGGGGTTCCCCTCTCCCCACATGTTAGCTTTGCATTTGAGCAGATTCAATCACCTGCCTCCTGCAAATGCTCTCACTAGGCCTGTGCTGCAATTAGACACCCATGGCTGGCCCCTGCTGCCTGACTTGGGCTCGTAGGTCTCGGCCTGCGGGGCTGTTTAATTGCAGTGCAGATATTCAGACTCGGGGAGCTTTGGGACCCTCCCACCTTGCAGGGTCCTAGAGCCCAGGCTCCAGCCCAAGTCCACACTGCAGTTAAATAGCCCTGCAGCCCAAGTCAGCTAGCACGGGCCAGCTGCAGGTTTTTAATTGCAGTGTAGACATCCCCTCACGAAGCACAGCCTGTTTTAAATAGGGGGGTTGGAGCAGGAAGCACACGGCTGCTCCCTAAGCTGGCTGCCTTCAATTACTTGGTTTCTGCTGCCCTTGGCACTCGGAATACACTACGGCATGGGTGCCCTGGAGCCCTGTGACCTACAAGGGGAGGACTGAACTCGTCAGTGGCAGGTTTGTATTGCTGGGAGTGTCTAACCAACAGGAACATTCAAGTCACCAAAGAACATGTCAGATCTATTGTGTGCACGTCTTTATTTGTATACAAAAATGCTGGAAATCTTGTGTGCGGCAGCTGCAGCTCTTGGGCTCCTGGTTCATGACCAGTGCTGCCCTCCATCCTCTCAAAGCTTGGCTGTCCCTGCATTACAACCACCGCTTGTCCTTCAGCCCCCCTCTTCCCAGCACACACACACGTGTGTGTGCACACGGACGCCAAGGAGAAAGGAGTGTTGGAAAGATCTGGAGTAGCACCACGCAAGTATTCCCGGTGTTGGTGCGCTTTCCCCTCGGACCACAATCATTCTCCTTTATGTTGAAAGG
The DNA here is from genome assembly GCF_011386835.1 of Chrysemys picta bellii. Classification (NCBI taxonomy): domain Eukaryota; kingdom Metazoa; phylum Chordata; order Testudines; family Emydidae; genus Chrysemys; species Chrysemys picta. The sequence goes on from NC_088792.1 coordinate 5,244,564, forward strand.
AGCATTTATTCTGGTGCTTTCTGCCCCCCTTTGCAATTGTGTTTTTCTGGGAAAGAAATTGATAGGAAATTGCAATTTCTGACTGAATGGTCTGTCCAAGAATTGAGTTCAGAATTCAAATACCGTATTGACTCTGTATATAATTTTGAGAGGCAGATGATATCAAGAAAACCTTCTACATCTAGACTGCCTAGTACGGTTGTAACCTTGAGTTTAGGTACGGGGAAGAAACTGGGTTGTTGCTACACCCTTAAAGCTCTGCTGTTTTAGCTTACATAACGGTATTAAGTCTAAAACACTTCTGAAATTACTTCCTCATCTTTGTCTTCTGTCGGTTTCCAAGGCTCTTCTTAATGCACTTGGGACTAAGTAGAAGCCATTGCTGATTTACTGTAGGCTAGTTTTCTGTACAGAAGAGAGCCTTTCTATTCTTCAGAAGCACTAAGATGACAGGGACATGATTGATTACTTTCTACATGGATCATTCTTACAGTTGCCATCAACTTAAGAGGCTTTCAAACCCAGGAGCCTAAAGTTAAATCCATATATTCTGTAGGCACCTAATTGTGGGCTGCATTTTCTGGAATACTGGGCACCAAAGTTTCCCATGGACCTCCCCTGGGACTGCAGAGTGCACAGCACTCTTGAAAATCTTGCCACTTCTTCAGGAGTTTAACTTCTGATTTTTGAAAACATTGAAAATCATCGGAAAAGTACTGCCCTAAAGGGGAATTGACATGAGATCTTGCAGCAGAGAGATCCTGCCTCTGCAGACGGTAAAACGGTCAGGTGACCGAGACTGCAGTGATACTTGTCCGGCACGATAAAATCGTAGCCTGACATTTGTGTCTTGATGCCGTGTTCCATCAGGTCATGGTAGCATCATCCGGTCATGACGCGACAGCTTTGTGTATTGAAGTGAAGCCAGGACAGCATGTCAGGATGCCCCAAATTTGGGACAGTTAAAGTAGCATCCTGCAAATTAAATGGATAGGACAGATGAATGGAAACCTGAGGCTGCTTTGCCCTGTTAGATGAGTTCCTGGACATCTGGCAGCATGCGCCCAAACAGAAAAGCAGGCGTCTCTTGCTGTGCACAGCTATGTCTTGAGGTTGGATTTTCCCAACTGTTCTAGTGGGGAAACATTTTGACTGGGCCAATCTTATTTCTGGGGTAACTTTATTGTCTTCAGTGGAGTTACTCCCTGGATTAATAATTCCCCTCAATTTTTGTACTAGTTTCCAAGATTTAGGATCTTTCATTCAAATGTGATTTTAGATTCTAAGCTAACTGGAATAGCAAGAAATGTGTATAGCTTTGTCATAGGCCCAAGAGCCAGCTCTCGGTTTCCCCTTTTGGCTATATAAATCAGTCCTGACTCACGTTGCCTTCAATAATCCCTTATTCATGGGGAGCTTCATTCATTAATAACCAATAACTAACAGAAAGAAATAGTCCCAGGTCTCCATTTCCTTCTTACTAGAATTGCCATTGTCGTCTTGCCTCTTCTCATCAGAAAACTGCCAGCAGCCCCCTGGCCTTCCCAGACTCCGCTGCTTCACCCCGTCCATGCTGGGCCTCAGTCTCTACTTGCTCCCTCTATGGGGTATGTGTCTCCTGGTCATCATGCTCTTCCCCTTGCTGCTCCCTTCCCAGGAGTCAGGCTCAAACTGCAGGCCTCTCTGCTCGAGGCAAACACCAGCTCTCTTCCTGGAGCTCCCCTTCACCTGGGACTTGGACAGTTCTCTTGGGGCTCTCACTCTCAACTCTAAGTGCTCATTCAGGGCTTATTCCCAGAGAGGCCTTGTCCTCCTCTTGTGGTTCCTCCAGGCTGCATCAGCTGCAGGGCTTCTCTAGAGAGCATCTTCCCTTCCTGGGTGACTTCCTGTTATAGGAGTCTCCTCCTAACACAGCTGCTCCATTTCTAATTAGTTAAAGGGGCCCTACCTGGATCACCTCAGGCTCCCAGGTATTCCCCACAGAGTCATCATGGGCCAGTTAGGCCCCGATACTCCCTGAAGAGCCTCTGGCCCCATGACAAGCTTCTAATGTGACTCCTATGAGATGGGGAGGCGGGGGGAGAGATTTTTACATCCCAAGCAGGCTGCTCTGTGGCTAGCACATTCTGCTGCATCAATACCGTCTTGCTGCCACCATCTTCTGACTAGACCGGACATCCTCCAGGCATTGTTGGCTCTGGTCCTTGATCGAGAGATACTATGCTCTATCCACTTGCAGCTGTCGCTGGCCTGGTGGAAGCTCTCCTGTGGAGCAGATGCAGTTACATGAGATTAAATTCTTCCCCAGTGTTTGTAATGCCACCTAAGTTCCCACTGAAGGTCTCTCTTTGGAGTTGCTTAGTCCTCTCTGCTGTGGCGCTGGCATGCTACCCTGGGAGTGGGGAGGGGGAGCCTTTCACCATTGACTGGCTTCATGAAGAGGCTTTCTATGATATGGGGCCTCAAGAGGAGTGTTGCACTAAATGGGGCATGTCCGTCTGGGGTTCATTTCGGGGCAAAGCCCCAGGGAGGGAGCAGGTGGGCGAGCGTTTGCCTGAGCTGAATGACTGCATTTCTCCATTAATTAGCTTACCGGTCATTAATTTTAGTTCAACACCATGATGCCATAAGTCAGGATTTCCCCAGTGCTCACCTGCTGATACTTACGGTGTTGTCACCTTTAATGGCAGGCCTCCAGGCCTGCTGACGCCAAAGACGTGTTAATTGAAAAATCTATGCATGAATGAGTTCTTAAATTGATCAGACAGTTTTGTTTCCCCCGTTTGGCTAGTAACTAGCTGGCAGGCCCATGTGTAAAGTCACCAAGTTCTATGCGTGACTCTCCAAATGTCTGAGATGATCAACTGGGCAAAACAAAAATTCATATCCTTGCAACCTAAAGAAGTAACATGCCAGAAGGTGCATGAACTTGGAGGTTGAAATTTAAACGTTGTGGTTTCTTTTCAGGTTAACAAATTCACCTTTTCCCAATCTTTCCAATGCCGTGGGGGAGTGAGGCATTGTAGCTTCTTAGTGTGTGTTGTGTTGGAGAGCACTGCTGTTAAAGGGGACACAGTTAATCTTACTCAGTGGGTAGGTGCAGGGCGCTGGTGTGGGAAACCCCTGGTAATAACAGCTTTTAGCCTTTCCGTTGGATGCAGGCCTCTTGTGGATTCCTATTCAATATTCCTGCAGGATTTGTGCATTGGAGTCCAGATATTTTTTTTTAACAGCACAAACCATTGGTACAATGCTAAATCCATCAATTCTTCAGAAACGGGGGATGTGAGCGTTTATCCAGAGTCTTTCTGTAGTTTGAGTTCTTAGTGCCTTTTTATATCTTCACTGTTTGGAAAGAAATGAAGTTTAACAGTCATTGAAGATTTGTGAAAATAAAATCCTATTTTTGAAACAATTGTATAATGAAATCTATAAAAGACAGATCAGCTGCAGTATTTTTTATACTTTATTCATTGGGAGACGTGACTTAATTCTGGTACTAACTGTGTTAATTGTAGCTTTCGGTTTCGCCAGGGAGTGAGCAATGGGGGCTTCGTCCCAGACAGGCCCAGAGTGATTCTTAAGCACATCAGACCCTTGGTCTACCAGTAAAAGACACGTCTCTTTCCCTTTTCATTCAAAGCTTTTGGTTGGACTATGAAGCCAACCAAGCTACCAAAGATCCAGTTGAGTTTCGTAAATTAAAACGGGGACTTTGCATGTTTGAAGTATGTTTTACCTTGTGATGATCTTTGCCTTGGTTTCATCCCAACATCGTTTTTATGCTGGTGTTTTTGTATGTATGCTTTTATGTATGGAGTATTTGTTACAGGTAAATATAATTCTGCACCTGATGCTTATTCTGGTCTTTCATGCAGTGTGCTGTCCTCTGTCTGAATTCAGAGTTTGTCCTGGACAACGATACATCCAGGGGAAATGTTGTTTCTCTCTGGCTTCCTGGGTTTAGCAGAAAGCACCTTTGTCCAACTTCATCCCAAAGAGTCACAGCCCTGGGCCAATCCAGAGCTCATAGAAAGCTGCTGGAAAGCGTCCTATTGACGGCACTGGGCTTTGGAAAAGGCCCGGAGAGACTGAGCTGTGTTACCTGAATGGCTGCAATAGACAAGCGCAAATGATTGGTCCTCGAGTTGTGGGGACGAGAAGAACGGCTCGCTGTTACTAATCTATTCCCAAAGCTAAATGCTCTGCACCCATCTCCTCATGCTATGCAGATACCACCACACACAGCGTCCGTGACCTACTTGCCTCTTCCCTACCGCCTGCCTTTTACTAATGGATAAGAACGTGTATAGAATGGAACTAATAAAATACAGATTCCAGGTGTTCCTGGGTGACAGCTGCCTGTCCTGCCCTGTGGGTTCCAGAAACATCAGTGAGTCTGGCAACATTCTCCTCTTTTCCCCAAGGGCTACTGCTGCTCTCTCTGGTGAGCTGCTGAAGCCCTTAGGTCGTGGAAGTCTGAGAAAGAAACATGAGCCCATCCAGTCAGTTTCTGCCAAAGCAAACTAGTTCTTCGAGTTCCTGGTCTAATCTTAACACTCAAGCCGTTGAGCTTCTCCTGATGTCGGTAATAGACTGTTGCCCAGGCTGGTGAGTGGTGGTGTTGTAGTTTTCCCAAGGTAATCTGCCTACATTTTCTTTCCTAGGTATCCCGTATGCATAGTTGTTCCATTAGTGAAATCCTCTAAACTGCTGCTGTCGTAACTAGCAGCATAAGAATGGATCAGACCAATGGTCCATCTAGCCCAGTGTCCTGTCTTCTGCCAGTGGCCAAGGCCAGGTGCCCCAGAGGGAATGAACAGAACAGGTGATCATCAAGTGATCCATCCCCTGTCGCCCATTCCCAGCTTCTGGCAAACGGAGCCCAGGAAGCTGCATCCCTCACCATCTGGGCTAATAGTCATTGATCCTCCTATCCTCCATGAACGTATCTAGTTCTTTTTTTTGAACCCCGTTATACTTTTGGTCTTCACAGTGTCCCCTGGCAATGAGTTCCACAGATTGACTCTACGTTCTGTGACCAAGTGCTGCCTTATATGTGTATTAAACCGCTGCCTATTAATTTCATCAAGTGCCCCATGGTTCTTGTGTTGTGTGAAGGGGGTAAATAACGCTTCCTTATGCACTTCCCCCTCATGGTTTTATAGACTTCAATCATGGCCCCCTTTATTTGTTTTTTTTCCAACCTGAAAAGTCCCAGTCTTTTTAATCTCTGCTCCTAACTTGCATGCAACTTTGCAAGCATGTTTGGCAAGATCAAGAGGTGGGACACAGTTAACTCATGTGGCTAGAAACAAAATGAACCTGTTTTTCTGCTTCCAGGAGAGGCCGCGCCATATTTCCCAGTCAAGGAGACAATGGAAGGGGAGTCCAGCAGACAGGACCCTGGCCCGGGCAGCAGCAGTTGGGGTTTCTATTCCCACCTGTCCTCCTGCCTCTCTTGCGTGGCTCTGGAAGTCCCACAGTAGGGCAGCACTAACACTGGACAGATTGGGGTGGAGATCAGCTCTAACCAGGACTGGCCTTACCATCAGGCCATAGGGCGACCAGTCAGCAAGTGTGAAAAATCAGGACAGAGGGTGGTGGTGGTGGGGGGTAATAGGAGCCTATATAAGAAAAAGCACCAAATATTGTGACTGTCCCTATAAAATCGGGACATCTGGTCACCCTAGGTGGCCGCCTCAGGTGCCAGACTGTGGGGGGTGCCACTAGAACCCAGAGTGTAGAAAATTGTCTGCTGCTGGTGCATATGTATTCTCTCTGCTCTAGATGCACAGAGATGGTGGAGTGCTGTGCTGGAGGAAGGAGGGCACAAGAGACATAACAGGCAGGCAGGAGAAAAGGTGAGAGGGAAGAACAGAAAGCAGCAGGAGCTGCAGGGAGAGAGAGAGGAGGAGGAGCCTCTTATGCACCTCTCCAGCACCCCCAGGAGCCTGGATTGTGTCACACCAGCTTCTCAGGGAGCTTCCTGTCTCCTGCTGCTTCCCTGAACCCACTTGAGGAGAACAGGCAGTCAACTGAAGTAGTAGGAGCCAGTTAGGCCCTTAAGACGCTGATATCTTCCCTCACTCAGGCCCTGCTACCAGCCTGCTTATTTGTCCCCTTCAGTTAAGTGTTGAGAGCCACTCTAGCTGGCACAGAACAGCAGTCTGAGTGAAAGAAGAAAACACCCCTCTGGGGCAGCATTCAGAAAAAGAAAGAGAGCAAAGGAAGCTCTTCTATCTAAGCAGGAAGGAGCTCTCCTGAGATACAGAGACACAAGTGTTCACGGTGAGCCTTCCAGCCCCAGTGAGGATGGGAGTGGTGAGGAGATGCCTGATCTTCCCGTTAGTCAGAGTGCAGGTGACCTGGCAGCTACTGCAGCATCCATATCTCCATCTCAAATGGATGTAACCAGGCACATTCCTGAAGAAAAGTGTAGATCAGAGAAGAGTGTGGTGGAGGCGCAAGAAACAGCTGCTGCTGAGTTTAGTCCCTTAAGTCTAGATGATCCAGGACTGTGGACCCACTTGAGCAGTAGCCCAAGGGACTTCCTTGTACTGCATGGGCCACAGCAAGTGAAAAGCTTCATGTTCCCCAAAGACAATGAAAATAGAAGTTTCTATCCAACACATTACTGATGTGAAATCCCCAATGGTGACAAAGTAGAGAGTCCATGGCTTATGTACTCAAAAATCCAGAATGCTGCATACGGTTTTTGTTGCAAACTCTTCCAGTCTAATGATCCAGCCACATTGGGTTCTACAGAAACAAAGGACTGGGAGGAATCTGGCATGCCATGAGAAGGCAGCAAATCACCAGAGAGCATTCCATAGGTGGTAAGAGCTTGAGATGAGACTAAGGTTAAAGGCCGCCATAGCTGATCAGCATCAAGAGAAGATTGCATCAGTCTCTCGTTACTGGCAAAATGTTCTGAAAAGGCTCATTGCCATTTGTAAGAAGGCTTGCTACCCAAAACCTAGCACTGAGTGGCACTTCAGATCAGCTGTATGTGCCAAACAATGGAAACGTCCTTAAAATTATGGAGCTGATGGCTGAGTTTGAAGCTGTACTCCAGGAGTATCTGAGAAGAGTCACCACCCAAGAAATGTACACACACCACTACCTTGGAAAAACCATTCAAAATGAGATCATACAGTTACTGGCAAAAAAAAGTCAGACCGAAGATTGTGGCAGATCTGAAGTCAGCAAGATATTACTCTGTTATTCTGGACTGCACACCTGACATCAGCCATACGGAACAAATGACCTTAATGGTGCGTTTTGTAACAACAACAGAACCTAGTGAAAATGTCCCTGAAATGGTGACTGTCAGAGAGCATTTTCTAGAATGTATTGACATTGATACTACAGGAGCTGGTATGACAAATGTGCTTCTTAAAAAGCTGGAAGATACGGGAATTGCGATAGCTGACATGAGAGGTCAGGGCTACGATAATGGGGCCAACATGAGAGGAAAGCACAGAGGAGTGAGTGCAGACACAGATCCGAGAGTTAAACCCTCGAGCTTTTTTTGTCCCATGCAGTTCTCATTCGTTGAACTTGGTGGTCAGCACCAGCTTCTAGTGAGACCGTTTGCCAATTTTTTTTAATGTAATTCAATTTTTCTCTCCATCAACTTGTCGATGGCAAATTTTGAAGCAACATCTGGGAACATCCTCTCTGACACTGAAACCACTGAGTGCCACATGATGGGAAAGTCAAGTGGAGGTGATAAAGCCTATCAAACACCAAATTGAGAAGATAGATGATGCCATAGTTGCCATTATGGAGGATAATGCTATGACAGGAACTGTTCGTGGGAGAACAGTGGCAGAGGGAAATGGAATCACCAGAAACATGCATAACTTCAAATTTCTGTGTGGCTTAGTGTTGTGGCATGACATACTGTTTGAAAGCAAGAGACTCCAAGGTGTTGACCTTGATATATCTGGAGCAATGGAACCAACTGGACAAAGAAAAGTCATACCTACAGTCTTACCAGTCAGATGAGGGATTTCAAAATGTTCTGAAGAGTGCACAGAAATTGGCAGAGGAACTTCACACTGAAGCTATTTTCCCACCCATTCAAGAATACAAGGGTCACCGAAAAAGACGACATTTTGATTACGAGGCACAAGATAATCCCATAAGAGACACCAAACAACAATTCAAAGTTGAATTCTTTAACCAGGTGCTAGATCGTGCAATACAGTCAGTTGAACATTTTATGCAGCTCAAGGAATGCAGCAGTATATTTGGGATGTTGTATGATATTCCAAAACTCCTCACGATACCTGAAGAAGACCTACACCAGCAATGCAGGGCACTAGAGAGAGTGTTGACAGATGATGACATGCGTGATATTGCTGCGAGTGATTTAGGTGATGAACTGAAAGCCCTTTCAAGATACATTTCAGCAGGATCAACTCCAAAGGCTGTTCTGGAATATATGTGCACAAATAAGATGACCACCCTCTTTCCAAATGCTTTTGTTGCTCTGCGCATACTTCTAATACTTCCTGTAACAGTTGCCAGTGGAGAACGCAGCTTCTCCAAGCTGAAGTTAATAAAAACATATCTACGCTCCACAATGATACAGGAGAGGCTGGTCGGCCTTACAACCATCTCAATAGAGCATAAACCGGCCCAGCTTGTGGACCTTCAGGAAGCAGTTCAAATTTTTGCACCCAAGAAGGCACGGAAAGTACCACTTGAATTATTCAAATAGATAAAAATGCCAGTGTTTACTATACAGACAAGAAAAATTACATTTGCTGTTCAGGCGTTTGAAAGTTAAGTGTTACTTAAAAAGGTCTTGTTCAAAAATATTAAGTTGAGTTCTCCTTTCTTGGGGTAGGTAGCAGAGCGGTACCATGAGAGGAGTAGAACAGGCAGAAGGCAGAATTGAGACCTTTCAAAGTTTTGGCCCAAGCGAGGGGGCATGAGGGTATCATTTGAGCTCCCTGCCTCGGGTGCCAAAATGTTGTTGTGGGCCAGCCCTGGCTCTAATACTGGACAGATTCAGGTGAAGATCAGCTCTTCTTGCTGTCGGGGTGGATTATTAATAAATGCAGTTACCTACCCCTACCCTCGTGGGCCACACCATTGTCGCAGTACTTAGTGATTAATCAGGTGCACAGAGCCACAACTTGCTTCTCAAGAGTCCACCCTAGGGCACGCGAAAGGTGCTGCCTGGCACATGCACCAACTTTTCCCAACGCTCGTGGGTGCTCGTGCCTCCACCCTTTCCCCACCCCTGCCCCTATTGGACCCTTCCCCAAATCCCCACCCCAGCCCTGCCTCTTTCCTGAGCATGCTGAGTTCTCCCTCCTCCTAGCTGTGCGAGACAGCTGTTTTGCAGCACAAGCGCTGGGAGCTAGGGGGAAAAAGCAGGCAGGTGGTGCGCTCAGGGGAGGAGGCAGGGCAGAGGTGAGCTGGGGTAGGGCAAGGAGCTGCCACTGGGTGCAGAACCCCCACCCATTTTTCCCCGTGGGTGCTCCAGCCCCGGAGCCCCCACAGCCTTGGCGCCTATGCTGCCTGGCTCTCTTGTATTTCTAAGGTTCCTAGCTCTGTACTCAAGGACCGACTTAACCCTTCAACAGGTGCAGCTGAACAGCAAGGCCCAGCCTCTTGCTATGTTTCACTTCTAGCATGGCAGGAGCAGGTGGCCTCCAACCGCACGCAGGCCCGGGTCCCATTGCAAGGGGGCCACTTGTGGGGATGGACTGGGCCATTGGCCCTGTCCGTTAGAGATTAGAATGAGATTCAAATGTGTTGCACAGGGAACCAGAGTCCAGCCAGTAACTTGCTGCTAGTGTGGACTGGATTTGAGCCAGGGCCCGTGAAAGAGGCCATGTCGCTATGTAGCATCCAGCACACCCCCTCCTCACTCATCTCCACCAGCAGCAACTGTGGGCTGCCCCACGTTCCTCTCAGGCTGGTCACTGATCATCTGCACTGATGGAGCTGCACGAGCCCGTTTTCCCAGCCTACAACCATTCAAGCGTTGGAAACATTTTCCCATCCCGAAGTGGGCTGAAGGGCAAGTAACAGTTTCATGAGCTGAAATCCAAAAAAAGTTAAACCAGTGTTTTGATTTTTAACCCGTTTCAGAGTCGCAGCCGCGTTAGGCTGTAGCCGCAGAAAGAACAGGAGTACGTGTGGCACCTTAGAGCCGAACCCATTTATTTGAGCATAAGCTTTACCCATTACTTTAACATCGGGGTGGGGGAGGCATACCCTCATTAGCTTACATTTTGAAGCAAAAAGTTGTCTTGGGGGGGGGGGGGGAAGAGTCAAAAATCTCCCTTTTCTTTTTTTACAATCTCAAGAATTTCTTGATTCAAAGCTTTCCGAACCCCCCTCTTGGTTTCAACAGCTTAGAACTCTATTTTTGTTTTTTAAAAATGCCCAACTCTCCCCTGCAGTGGGGTGGAGAAGACAGCAGCCCAGAAGGGGTGGGGGGGGGGAATGGAGAGCAGGCAGGTTCCCACTGCCCCCATCGTGGCCTCTCCTGGGAATGGCAGGCTCAGCAGTTCTGGGGAGTGTGGAGTCAGCAACCCCCCACCCACCCCAACAAGCCTTTCATCTCTCGGAGCTGCAGCAAAAACTGTTTGTGCAACTAAACAAACTTTCAGGTCTTCAAAAAACACAGCCAGCCTGAGCCAGCAGGGACAGAGGCGTGAGGGCAGCTGCAGCAGCCCTGCTGAATGCAGTGCTATAAACCCATGGGGGAACGGATTACCAGTTTACAGCCTGGGGACTTGAGAGGTGAACTGGCATATGAGGCAGTGTGGCCTGGGGGACAGAGCACTAGACTGGGACTCAGACCTGCGTTCTAGTCACAGCTCTGCCACTGGCCTGGGGGTAGCTTTGGACAAGTCACCCCAGTGCCTCAGTTTCCCCACCTATAACTGGGGCTAATGATCGTGACCCTGAGAGTGGAAAAGTGCTATGTCAGAGTTACTTATGGCACTGTGGAGGTACAGGCCCCCAGGGGCTGGTATGGGGGGGAGGGGGGAAAGCAGGGCCAATGTCAGGTGAGGGGTTCAGAGAACTCAGATCGTTCCCTTGAGCACTAATAAGCATGGGCGGGAGGGGGATGAAAGTAGAAACAAGCCTCAACTGCAGAGCGCAGCTCTGGGCTGCCCCAAAGCACGAGCACCAGAGCCAAGAGGGCTGGGGCATCCTTCATGCGCCCCTGCAGCTGGGCTGGGCTCGTGGGCCCCAGTGGCAGCAGGGGAGGAGAGGGTGGGGTGGTGCCTGTCATGCTGCACAGGGCCTCCCTCTCCCTCGTTGTCCCCTGAGGCAGGGGGCGAGCCTGCCAGCTCTCTTGGGAAGGGGCCCTCCCTGCACCAGGGGAGGGGAAGAATGCTGGGGTCAGCTGCTGGGTTCCATGAGCCCCAGCTAGCAGGCAGTGGAGATGGAGCAGGCCTAGCTACTGCCCCCACCAGCCTGTGCCGTTCTCGCTTGCACCCCCCTTCCCTGGAGGAAATTTCTACTAGAACTCTGGCCTTGGCGGGGGGAGCCCCCCACTCCCACCCCAGCTGGGAACTTTGCCCATGTGCTCAGACTTATCAGTGCCTAGGGCGGGCTCCACCTTGCTACAGAGCTGTAGGGTTGCCAGCTGCCTAATCCCACAAATCCAAACACCCTTGCTCTGCCTCCCCCGGCCTTGCCCCACTCACTCCATCCCCTCCCCCTCTGTCGCTCGCTCTCCACTACCCTCACTCACTTTCCCGGGGCTCTTGGCTAAGCTTGGGGCAGGGGGTTGGGGTAAAGGAGAGGATGTGGGGTACAAGCTCTGGGAGGGAGTTTAGGTGCAGGAAGGGTCTGGGGGTGCAGGCTCAGGGAGGGGGTTTGGATGCAGGAGGGGGCTTCAGGCTGGGGTTTGGGTGCAGGAGGGGATGAGGCGTGCAGGCTCTGGCCACGCGGCGCTTACCTTGGGTGGCTCCCTGTCTGCCCTGGCCCTGCACTGCTTACAGAAGCAGCCAGCACGTTCCTGGCCAATAGGAACTGCGAGGGTGGTGCTTGCAGGCAGGGACAGCACGTGGAGACCCCCTGCCCCTCCTCCCAGGGGCCGCAGGGGCATGCTGGCCGCTTCCCAGCGCGGCGTGAAAGCAGGCAGGGAGCCTGCCTTAGCCCCACCAGATTGTAAGTGTTTAAAATCTCCTGGCTTGGCTTCAGTAGCCTCCGGAAGCTAGAGCCTGATTCCGGGACTCCTAGCAAAAGCAAGAGGGATACAAACCCTATGGAGCTTGGGAGGAGGGCCCACCTCAGCCCACTGTGGCATCACAAAGAGACCCCTTTGCTGTAGGGCAGTGAGATCCCTGGCTTAGCCCCCTGGCGTTAGGGGATTGTGATCTCCCCACACTGCCCCTAGGTTCATCCCTCCCCCTTGTCTGCAGACACTGAGTTGTCTTAATTGCAGACCCCAGCTGGCTGCTGGTCTATGTCTGAAGCCCCTCCACTCTAGGGTTGCCAGGTGGCTGGTTTTCAGCCGGAACGCCTGGTTGCAAAGGGATCCCGGCGGGTCTGGACGGCACTGCCGACCAGGCCATTAAAAGTCCGGCTGGTGGTGTAGCGAGGGCCTGGCGTTAAGACTGGCTCCCTGCAGCTCCTGGAAGCAGCCGCCAGGTCCCTGTAGCTGCTAGACGCATGGGCCGCCAGGGAGGCTCCATGCATTGGCCCAGCCCTGAGGGCTGGCTCCGCAGCTCCCATGGGCCAGGAACTTAGCGCAATGGGAGCTGCAGGGGTGGCAGCTGAGGGCAGCACACAGCGCATCCCTGGCTGCCCATGTGCTTAGAGGCTGCAGGGACCTGGTGGCTGCTTCCCAGGAGCTGTGGTAAATGCCTCAGCAACCCTGCATCTGAACCCCCCTGGCCCAGCCTGGAGTCCCCTCCCATACAAACCCCTCACCCCCTCCCATACCCCAACCCCCTGCTCCAGCCTAGAGCCCCCTTCTGCACCCCACACCCTTCATCTGTGGCCCCACCTCACAGCCTGCATCCAGAGCCTATACCCCTCTTCCCACCAGTCCCAGGCCAGAGCCCTCTCCCTCACTCCAAACCCCTCATCCCTGGCCCCACCTCACAGCCTGCATCCAGAGCCTATACCCCTCTTCCCACCAGCCCCAGGCCAGAGCCCTCTCCCTCACTCCAAACCCCTCATCCCTGGCCCCACCCCACAGCCTGCATCCAGAGCCTATACCCCTCTTCCCACCAGCCCTAGGCCAGAGCCCTCTCCCTCACTCCAAACCCCTCATCCCTGGCCCCACCCCACAGCCTGCACCCAGAGCCTATACCCCTCTCCCTCACTCCAAACCCCTCATCCCTGGCCCCACCCCACAGCCTGCATCCAGAGCCTACACCCCTCTCCCTCACTCCAAACCCCTCATCCCTGGCCCCACCCCACAGCCTGCATCCAGAGCCTATACCCCTCTTCCCAGCAGCCCCAGGCCAGAGCCCCCTCCCTCACTCCAAACCCCTCATCCCTGGCCCCACCCCACAGCCTGCACTGCCAGCTGGAGCCCTTGCACCCCAACCCCCTGCCTCAGCCTAGTAAGAGCAAGTGAGGGCAGGGCCTTGGAGAAGGTGGGGCAGGGGCATTTGGTTTTGTGTGATTAGAAAGTTGGCACCCCTACCCCACCCATGGGTGCTGGCTGAGGCCCCTCCCTTACCTGGGAAGGGAAGGTGGCTGATGTGATTGCGGAGCCATTGGCCATTGCCAGGAGCTTTCAAAGATAATCAAGGGGGGTCCTGGATGATCGGAAAAAGGCTAACGTAGTGCCCATCTTCAAAACAAGGGAAGAAGGAGAATCTGGGGACCTACAGACCCATCAGCTTCACCTCAGTCCCTGGAAAAGCCGTGGTGCAGGTTCTCAAGGAATCCATGTTGAAACACTTGGAGGACAGGAAGGTGATCAGGAACCATCAACATGGATTCACCAAGGGCACGTCATGCCTGACCAACCTGATTGCCGTCTATGAGGAAATAACTGGCTCCGTGGCTATCGGGAAAGCAGTGGAGAGGATATATCTTAACTTAAGCAAAGCTTGAGAGACATCTCCCATAGTATTCGTGCCAGCAAGTTAAAAATGTATTAATTGGATGAATGGACTATAAGGTGGATAGAAAGCTGGCTAGGTCATTGGGCAGTGATCAACAGCTCAATGGCTAGTTGGCAGCTGGTATCAAGTCGAGTGCCCCAGGGGTCAGTCCTGGGACTGGTTTTGTTCAACAGCTTCATTAATGATCTAGATGAGGGGGATGATTTCACCCTCAGCAAGTTCACAGCTGACACTAAGCTGGAGGGAGAGGTAGATACTCTGGACCCTATCGCTGCCCTCCAGTGTGACCTAGACAAATTGGGCCAGAAGAACTCTGATGAGGTTCAACAAGGCAAGCGCAGAGTCCTGCACTTAGGACAGAAGAATCCCATGCATTGCTACAAGGTGGGGACTGACTGGCTCAGCAGCGCTGCAGAAAAGGACCTGGGGATTACAGTGGACGAAAAGCTGGATATGAGTCAGCAGTGTGCCCTTGTTGCCAAGAAGGCCAACAGCATATTGGGCTGTATTAGTAGGAGCATTGCCAGCAGATCGAGGGAAGTGATTATTCCCCTCTACTTGGCACTGGTGAGGCCACAGCTGGAGTATTACATCTAGTTGTAGGGCCCCCACTACAGAAAGGATGTGAGAAATTGGAGAGTCCAGTGGAGGGCAATGAAAATGATCAGGGGGCTGGGGCACATGACTTCTGAGGAGAGGCTGAGGGAACTGGGTTTATTTAGTGTGGAGAAAAGAAGAGTGAGAGGGGATTTGATAGCAGCCTTCAACTACCTGAAGGGGGGTTCCAAAGAGGATGGAGCTCGGCTGTTCTCAGTGGTGGCAGATGACAGAACAAGGAGCAATGGTCTCAAGTTGCAGTGAGGGAGGTCTAGGTTGGATATTAGGAAAAACTATTTCATGCGGAGGGTGGTGAAGCACTGGAATGGGTTACCTAAGGAAGGAGATTCCACCACTTCCCTAGGAGTTTAAGGTCAGGCTTGACAAAGCCCTGGCTGGGATGACTGAGTTAGGGTTAGTCCTTCTTTGAGCAGCGGGTTGGATTAGATGACCTGAGGTCCCTTCCAACCCTGATCTTCTGATTCTATAAGCCCAGCCCTGCCCTCTTGGCACTCAGCAGAATGAGCCAGGTATATCCACACTGCAGCCCAGGGAGACACGTGCTAGTGCCTCTCACGCTAGTCTGGCCATGGCAGAAGGAGTGCCTAGCCCCCTGAATACAAGCCTGGCTGAGCTCCTGGGTCTGAGCCCAGCCCCAGCATCCACTCTGCTATTCGAGCTTGAGCCGAACTAGCACCTGCCCTGCTTGCCAGATTGGGAGGACTGGTCCCAGCTGCAGTGTAGACAGGCCCTGCCCTGCCCTCCTTTCCAGCTTCCACCCAGCTAAACTGGAGCTTCAGCCACAGGGGCCCTGCAGCCCTGCCCCCACCCTGCCTGCTCCTGTGTGGCCTAGATCAAGGGAGAAGAAAGGAGACCAAACCAGTGTGCGTTTCAAGTGAATACATGAGGCCGTTTTATTGAGCAGCATGAGAGATGTAGACTAGTAGGAATATTTGCAGTTCTAGAGAGTATTTAATACCAGCTGTACTGTATAGGAGTAACTGTGCATCTATACAGAGGGGGTGGGTCTGTTTGCACATCCGGGCCAGCAGCTACATGGTCAGCTCCTGTAGGAGAGAGCCGAGAGTTAGATGGGGACTGCAGGGTACAAGGAGGGGAGCACAAGAGGTTCTCTGGCATCTCTACAGGAAGGCCCTTGCTTAGTGCTTTTATGCTTTAAGTCACCTGTTTTCAGCATCATTACACAGGACAAGGCCTGGGGGACACCTGGCTGGAAGGTGAAAGGGCCCCTGGTGGGAGGTGGAAGGCCCCTATTAATCAGATCTTGGCCTGGCCTTAGCAGTACCTCCCCCTACAAGCCTTCTGCTCATGAACAGAGCTTCTCTAGGCAGGGGAGGTTTAGTAGTTCAAGCAGAGCACAGAAGTAGGAGGTCCCAAGTTCTAATCCTGGCTTGGCCAGCTACTGCCTTCTTGGGAGACTTGCCTCTCTGCCTCAGTTTCCCCCTCTGAAGTTGGGGCATTGCTTCCTCAGATGGAAGCTAGTCTATGACTGCATCTGCACCAGCAGGGCAGGATCGTATGGCAGGCGGCCAGGCACAGTGCTCTTACCATGATGGCGTTGACTATATCGTTGTTGTTGTGTCTGAGCGCCCGCACGGCTTTGGGACGCGACACGTTGGCCTGGGCCATCACCAGCTCGATATCTCTCACCTCCAGGCCAGTCTCATCAACCTGGGGAGGGGAGGAGGAAATCATGCTCCAGACAGGGAGGGGGCACAGTGCCACCCCCAGACCCTGCTCACACCCCAGCACCAAATGCATTTGGAAGGGGAGGGAGAAGAGGAATTGGCTCCAAAGGCAGGAGCGTTACCACTTCATCCTGCTGGTCACTTGGACAGACCTGCCCTGGACAAGGGTTGGCCACTGCCCAGGTCTGTCCTCTCAAGCCAGACCGAGCTAGCCAAGCCCACTCCTTGGCTACCTTTCTGCCTCCAGGTCTGGCCTTAGGCACAGCTACGCAGCTGTAGGAGAGCGATCTTACCTCTAGAGAGTAGAGTCCTGTCTTCATACCCTGGGGTGCACTATAGCACTCACTGCTGCTCCCTAGCGGCTAATGCGGCATCCTGCCTTCTTCCCACTGATCCCTGACAATGCACCAGTCTGCACTGACCAGTTAGGGCTATCTCCTGCCCAGGTAGAGACTAGGCTACTTTCTCCCCCCCCGCTGCTCTAAAGGACAGGAAGGAAGCTAGCTACCTAGGAAACTGGGATAGCTTCCAGCACCCAGGCAGGGCAAGGACAGACAGTAGCGTGCCGACAGTGTCCGGCTGAATGAGCCTCCAGTGGTTTACCATGAAGACTGGCACAAGAGTTCTCTCCCTTGTGGTTGGTTCACGTCTCCTCCTAACCTCAGGAACATGTAGGCTGGGCCCAGCAGCTCGTCGCTGGGCACTAGGGATGGGGCGGCGTCCAGGACCAGACAATGGACTGACAGCAGGCGGTGTTGCAGCAGTCACCTGCCCAAGGGAAGGCCCAGGAGCTCTGCTGTACTGGCTACACCCGAGGACCCTGGAGGGGGACGAGGTGTCACCAGCTAAATCTCTTCTGCCTTCCACCCCCAGCCTGACTCTCAGTGCTGAAGCTGGCACCCAGGGAGTGTTGTGGAACCAGACTGCTACTGCCCCCAGCTTCCTTCCTCCAGCCCTTACCTCCTCCTCTTCCTCGCTCTCCTCTTTGATCGTGAGGGCCGGGGCCGTTTCCGTGATCAAAGGCGAGTGCTCCATCGGCACCTTGAACTTCTCCGCGGCTGCCTTGTGCACCTGCTGCGACAGGTCTTCGATCTGCAGGGACAGACCCGAGTCAGGAGGGGAGGCCGGCGGAGACTCCAGGGAGTAGGCTAGCGATTTGCCAGCTGTACGAAGGGCTGGGTGGAGTGAGAGCAGGGGGAACCTGTCTGAAGTAGAGGGGAGCTCCTTGCCTGCCCCCAGCTCTGAGGACATGGATGAGGGTAGGTCATGGGGAGCACCAGCTGTGCACCAGTGCCCCCAGGAGCCCCATGGTGCAGACCAGGCAAGGAGAGAAGAGTTGTTTGGGGCAGGGGGGGGGGTCGCAGCAGGAAGACACTCCTGTGCCCAGACTCATCTCCTAGAGGAGGGGGAGTCCACGGGTGGTCTAAGCCTAGACTGAGCAATGCACTGTACTAGCGAGGACCCTGTCATGCAGGAGCTGGGTGGCAGGTGCTGACCCAGTTTTCCTTCTCTACAGCTCTCAGAGAACAGCCCCATTGGGGCTGGGAGTGAGTGATTGATGGCCAGGCTAGTGCCAAGCCCCGAGTGGCGGCTAGTCAGGGCTCCTGTTTATACCAGGTGCTAGACTCTGGCCAGCAAGAGACAGTCAGATTCCAGGCCTCCCAGCAGGACGCGAGCGGTGGCTCATGGGAGTCCCTCACCAGCTCGAAGTCAGGCTTTGCCCGCCTGGGTAAGCGGCTAGCACTGGGCCACGATGCAGTGGCAGGTGAAATACAGCAGGGCACCTGCCGAGCACTGGAGTCCCAGGACACATACAGCAGAGGGGTCGGGGTGCCCCCAGCCCTGCAGAGCCTCACCTTGGCCTCGCCAAACACTATGTAGATGTCGGAAGCCGGGCTCTTGAACACGTCCGGCTTGGTTATCACAAACAGGATGTTCTTGGACTTCCGGATCGTGATCCTGGTGACGCCGTGAATCTGACGCAGCCCCAGCTTGGACATGGCCTGCAGGGGAGACGGACGGACACGTTACAGTGGCCTCAGGCAGCACCAGCCACCACAGCTGGAGCGACGGAACGGGGACCCTGGAACAAAGCCTCATGGACAAAGGCACCGGAACGGCCTTCAGTCTTTGTGCGGTGACCTGTCTGAGGCCTTTGGCTGGCGCAATGGAAGTGCTGATGCCAGGACAGTCACCACGGCTGGCTGGCCATTGGTTTCGTCTCTGATCAGCAGGGTCTCCAGGGATGCTGGATGGCCTCCATCTCAGAGTGCGGGTCGGGTTGTCTGGGGCAGCACAGGCCGGGGAAATCCATGGGCAGCGCTTGCTGGCCCATTCCTGGGTCTGCTCCTTGGAGATGCTAGACTCATGTCGCACAGACCAGGAGAGGGGGGATGTTGTGCTGGAATGGGCCATTGATGGGTGGCAGGAGACACCCACAGCTAACCGTCACAGGGCCAGTCTCCCATCTCCCACGTGAGCTCTGCCCTGCCAGAGAACCCCCCGCCTCTGACTTGCATTATGCCCGGTGCCACTTCCTTGCCCCACAGGGATTTTACAAGCCAGGCTGGGGAGAAGTAGGCATGTGACCCTGCCCTGGCAGGGAGAGGGGCAGGTAGCCCAGTGAGCGTTCCCCATCCCGAGTTGCTGTGACGTGACATTGGGAAGCGCCCTGTACAGCAAGGCCGGCCATCCAGACAGTCCAGAGCCCTTCTGTGCAGTGGTAGGTTAGCCCTGACTCCCACCCAGTCCAGAGGAGTTTGGGGATAGCAGGACAGGGCTAGTTGGGGCTGTGTGGACAGGACACACAAGTAGTTGTACAAGGTGTTAATGGAGCCACCCCCAGTCACATGCTCCAGCCCCCCAGATCCCCCTTGGGAATCGGCCCAGCGGGCTGATAGGAGAGCAGGTGCTGCCAGAGGAGACCTGGGTTTGGGCCGTGCAGCTGCAGGAGGGCTGGGAGCAGCAGGGATGACAGGCCTGGCCAGGCAGCACAAGCCGGAGCCCTGGGAGTCCACAGGCTCCTTGGGAGCCCAGCCCACCCCTTGCCGCCTCCACCCTGACCCCTGTGCTCTCTCCAGCAGCATCCTGAGCCGTCCTGTCGCTGGGGAATGGTGCCAGAGGCGACCCAGACACTCCCTGGGCAGACCCAGCAAAGCCACCTGCCGCAGAGCCTTGTTCCAGGTCAGAGGTGCTTTAATCGGGGCTAATCTCCAGAGCCAGTGACGAACACAGACGGGCTTATCCAGCCCCTAATCCCCCCTCAAACCGGTGGCTAGTCAGCCAGCCTGGCTGGGTCTCATCTCCGCCACAAGGGCTCCCTGTTTCTGCCTCCCACTCAGCTCCACAGCCCCTTGTGCCCTCACGTGGCTGAAGGGGTGGGACTGTTCCTGCTCCCCAGGAGGCCCTGGTTCACCATCCAGCCCATGGCCTGGCCTTGTGTTTAAAGGTTCCCCACACGCTTGCTCCAGCCAGTCCCAGTCTCTCTCCACCCAGCTGCTGTCCCTGCAGATGGAGCGCGAGGACTAGCTGCGCTCGAGGGGCTCTTGGAGGAGTCGTGCTGGGCCGTTCGAGGGTTAAGGTGGATCTCGAACCCGGGGTCAGTCTGTGTTTTGATCATTCTTTGCCCTCGCAGGAGCTGCTACACTGGACACTGTATTGGCTGCTCCAAGCTGAGTCACCACCCAGGCAGATGGAAATGTATCTGATGCAGGCCTGGCCCAGGTCAGAGCTTCCACCCGCTCCTCCAGCCCCCAGTGGGGCCCTGTTGGCAGCACAGTAAAGCCACCAACTCCCAGCCCCTGCCCCTAGAGGCCCTGCCCTGGCACAGAACGAGTCCTGTTCAGAGACCCAACGTGGCTTTGGACAGGCATTGCCAGGAGCCTGCAGTCCGAGGCCTCCCTCCCGCACTCCAGCTCCGAATATCACAGCAGGAGCTCACCCAGGGAGCCAGACCAGAGGGGCTGTCCCAGCTGGCCCCTTCCCTTGAGCAAGGTGCAGCAACCCCATGTTCCCCTCCCGGCACACTGACCTTTCTGGCTTTCTTCTCGCTCCGGCTCTGCTTGGCTTTGCTGATGGTTTCCTCCCCGGTGCTCAGCGAGTGCGTTAGCTGTGCCTGCAAAACACAAGCGCCTGTAACAGTGGCTCCCTCATGTCCCGGCATCTAGAGGGAAGAATGGAGCCATGCGCAGGGGCCAGGACAGCCGAGCATCTGGCCACAGCCAGACTGGAATGAGGGAGGCTGGAGCGGTGCCAGAATCCAGCCCCTTCAGCAGAGCGCCAGGCTCTTTCGGCCTGAATGTTCACCCCCCGGATGGCGTGTCCGGCGGGGGAAACAGGCACAAATTAAACCATTTGCCCCAAAGCCAGAGAGTCTGGGCTAGACCCAGACTGGGTGTGTGTGTTGCAGTCCCCATGGGATCAGAGTGCCATACAAACGTACTGGACACTGTGCTAGCATCCCAAGTTCTCCCGTCTCAGGGCAGGTAGGAATGGCCTCAAATGTCATTTGCCTTCTTATGCCCCTCCCCAGAGACAGGCGTGATAGGCACCCCCCCACCCCCTGTTTGTCTCAGGCATTCTGGGAAGGCTCTGGCAGAGATGTCGGTCTAAAGCCACCACAGGAAGAGCGACAGCAGCTTATCCCTGCCCTGCCCTCAGTGCTGTTAGCTGGGGAGATGGTGCAGGGTTTGCAGACGGGCAGCTCCAGGCACCAGCGCACTGAGCGCGTGCCTGGGGCGGTAAGCCACGGGGGGTGGCGTGCCGGTCGCCGTGAGGGCGGCAGTCAGGCAGCCTTTGGCGGCATGCCTGTGAGAGGTCTGCTGGTCCCGCAGCTTCGACGGCGGGTACGCCGAAGGCACAGGACTGGCAGATCACCTGCAGAAACGCCACCGAATCCGCATGACCAGCAGACTGCCGAAGGCCGCCTGACTGCCATGCTTGGGGCGGCAAAAAACAGAGCCGCCCCTGTTTGCAGATCACTGTAAGGCACAAAGCACATGCCCGGTGCCTTAGGCTGGTTCTCAGACCCACCCTCCAGCTACGAATTGCACCAGGAGAGCTTCCCTCAGGCACTTTCCTCCTGGCAGCCAGCACTGCCCCCAGACCAGTCTGGAGCCCCACCCTGAGGTGGAGGAGACAGTTCGGCTGTGTCACACGCAGAGGGGCAGATGCGGTTCCTGCTGCAGGATGGCTGTTTGGGTTGCACGTAGCGCTTGGAGAGAAGCGGCAGGTGTGGCTGTTGGCTCGGCTGCAGCCCTGTTCTCTAGCTCAGAGTGAACCTGCGTCTCCCTCAGGCCACCACCACCCTGCTGGGCTCCAGCTAAGCCTGCCCCACTTGCAGATACCGCCTCATGCCACTGTTTCTGCCTGCACCTCGGGCCCCACGCCCTGGAGAGCAGGATCTCCCCAGCCCAGCTGATCCGAGCCAGGACCCCCAATCGATTCACACGGGGGGAAGCTGCCCACTGGACGTACTCCTCTCCTGGAGCAGAGCGGCATTGGAGGGAGAGGGGAGGAAGCCAGATGTGGCTCATTGTCCTTCTGCATTGCCATGAATGTGGGCGGGGGGGAAGAGAAGATAAGTCTGGGGATGACACTGGAGCACTGTCAGACACTGCCCCAAAGTGTCTCCAGGCCAGGGACAAGGATACCATCTCCAAGGGCCATCCTGCAGCCAGATCACGGCAGGGATCACAGGGCACAGCTAGGGACAGCTCCCAGTCCAGGGACACCTGGTGACTCTGGGAGCTGTAGGAAGAGGAGTTCCAGGGCTACAGAGGCCACCTTCCAAGGTCTCCTCGCTTCAGAAGGGTGCTCGATACCAATGGGGGGTGGAGTCACCCATTGGTAAGCCCTGGCACCCTGCCCCAGATTTATCCAGGCAGAGGGAGCAATACGACACTCCGCCTCCCATCTAGTTATATAGCTGGGGTGGGCCTGATGCGGAGATCTGGTCACAACCCCTTGCCATGGATTTGGGGGGGGGGGGTGCTCTTTCTTGGATGCCATGTACTTGGGCTTCACAATCCCATCGCCTGAGGCCGGTTTTTCCCCAGAGCTGGGCCTGTCGGCTGCCAAGTCACTACTGTCCTGTACCCCAGGCCTCCCCTTTCCCAGCAGGGGGCTGGGGAGCAGAGGGCCCCCCCCAAGGGAGCAGATTAGTCAGGCTAGTTCAGTCATTTACTGTGCCCAGCCCCTGCGCCGGGAGCCTCAGGCTGTGTGGGCCTCTCCCCGGGCAGCCCCGTACCTGAGTCTGAGCTGTCCGGGGTTCGGAGATGTCCGGCTCCTCCAGCTCCGGAATAGACTCATCGTTGCTCTCCGAGTCATTACAAGAGCCTGGGAGGGAGAGGAGACCATGAGTGCCACGGCTGGAGCCCCTCAACCATCTAACCCATCCTAGTGACGGGGGCGAGGACACTCAGTCCCGTCCCCCCCGGCACCGAGTCTCAGCCCCGATGGCCGCGGGAAAGGCCAGTTGCACATGTAAATTCTTTCCCAGGTTGAGGCCACAACACTGCTTCCCTTTCGACAGCGGCCCTGAAACCATTGCTCGGCAGGAGGTGCGGGGGCATCCAAGGGGCAGGAATGCAGGACACAGTGGGTGGGATGCACCTGGCTCCGTTCCAAGAGGGACTTGTCCCTAGGTGCTGGACATATGTAGCCTTATGGCCAAGCTGGACAAGTGGGAGGGGAAGGGACACACTCAAGGTCACCCAGTGGGTCAGTGGCAGAGCCAGGAGACCTGTGCTCTGTTCCTAAGAACCAGCCCTGTGTCCTGTTCATGGGCTGTGTTGTCTGTCTTGCATTTACACAGCCCTTTCCATCTCCGGTGGATCCCGACTGCTTTAGCAGTGAAATGCAGCCACCTCTGGGATGGAAGGGGCACCTATTTACCAGCAGCATTAGCTCATTGTCACCCGTCTCCAACGGAGACATTCCACATCGCTCAAGTACTGGGACTCCTCAGATTGGCGTTTGCTCAAAGTTACCAAGAGAGAACCCTGCTCCTGGGACCTTTGCTACCCAGAGTGCTTTGCGCCCCTCATTGAGGGAGGCCATGTGACTTCACAGATGGGGCCCTAGACACTTGAGTGGTTTCCTGGCTCCATCAGTGACCTTGGGCTATGCTATGCTATGGCCGTGTTGCTAAGCTGGGGCTCTAGCCAGCGGAATGGCACGTCAAGGCCTTGGTTTGCCAACCCAGAGGCAAGAGCACCCTGCCCCAGTGAGTCACTGACAGACAGACGGGTTCCTGGACATGCCAAAGCACCGAGAGCTGCTCTGGGCAAGACCTAAGCCTAGGACCCGGGATGATGCTACAGGAGCCGTCCTGGCCAGGGAGGGCCCCAAGGGTCTCCTGCCACACCCAGGCTCACCACATTTGATGCCCAAGATGCCTTCTCAATTCTCAGCCACCATCCTCTTCACTGAGGGGGGTCGGGGGGGGAGCTGCTGCTCAGAGCTGCAGGGCTGTGAAACCCTGCAGCCTCCCACCCACACTGGGCCTCTGCCCCAGCTTTTGGTTACTTCCTGCACTGGTGGTGTCCTTTGTGGGGCTGGCAGGGCCCCCCCCCCCAGCACGGAGTGGGACGGGAAGCTGGGTACATGCCCCATGCTAGGTAGGGGCACAGCCACATCCACCCTCATTTGCTTTAATATTGCACCATCGTGAACTGGGGCCTAGAACCCCACTCACCCCTCAGGGATTTAGCATCCCGGTCCGAGCAGAGATCGGCTCCTCGGCATAGGCCCCAGGCCCAGGGAGCCCATGGTGTGGGACTGGGAAGGGCTAGTGATGCAGACCTAGGTTTTATCTGGGCCTCCAAGTCAGTGCTGGGAATCGCATGGTGAGAAGCTCTGAATCCAGCAACACTTCCTTCCCCTCCCCCCGTGTGTTTCAGTTCCCGCTGGACAAGGAACGGGCCTGTTTGCGTAAGAGGGGAAATGGAAAGCTTTGAAAGCCCCACCGTGCAGCTGGTCCGGAGGGCAGCGCAGCCAGCCAAGCCGCTCTCCTTTGTTAGCCGCACTCAAGAGGGTTTGCTTTGCAAGAGCTCCAGCTGGAGCACCCCTCCCCCGCCCCGCGGCACACACTCAGCCGTACAATGCAGGAGGCCGCGCCGGGCACGCAGCCCCATTAGAGCCCGGTCAGATGCTATCCGGCAGCTATTACAGGAGCCCAATGTGGCTCTGCCGTTTGGCCGGGAGACAAGGATTAGATCAGCCTTCCTGCTTTGCAGGCATCCACAAGCCAGCTCCTAGGGCAAGCGCCATTGCCCGTCCTGCCCCGCCCTGCCCCCTGGGACGGAGCCTGGCACTGTTACACCTCGAGGCTGGCTGTGGTACCCCGCAGTCCCAGGGCCAGGGGTCTGGCTGGAGGAGGTCAGAAGAGCTCCATTGAGATCAGTGGAACCATGCTGATGAGCAGTGGAGGATTTGTAGGGTGCTTTCCCCAGAGGTTCTGCAGAGACACCCGCCTGCCGCAGGAGAGCTGCTGTGCTCCGGTGAACTAGCAGAGGGCGTTCGAACAGGAGAGGCTGCATGGAGCTCAGTAGGGTTGGGGAGGAGGCCGTTCCCCTTCCTCCCACCCGCAACACCTGTACCTTTATGGTTAACTTCACAGCTTCTCTGCCCCACCAGCGGCTTGTCCTCCAGCAAGGCCATGCCAGCCGCCTCGCGCAGGCTCTCGATCTCCGGGCAGCGGTAGGGCAGCTCGCTCTCGCTGGAAGAGCTCGATTCCGACTGGATGGAGCCGCGGTGGGCTCGCCTCTCTTCTGCGGAGGCGGAACCCCTCCCTCTGGCGTCTTTGTTCCCCGGGAGCTGGGGCCTCCCTCGGGAATCCTGGGTGCTGAGGAAGGGGTCTCTGCATGGGACCGGGGACACGGAGCTCTCCAAAGCTGCAGGGGAGGGAGGAATTGCATTAGGCTGGGTTCCTGCCCCACCCCTTGGACATAGATTAGTGTTTCCAGAGCGGGGGCCCACTGCATGGGGACACATTTCTCCTCTCAGTGGCAGCACTGGGACCAGAACCCGGGGTCCTATTCCCAGTCCCCTGCTCCCCCCAGCCTTCTAGTGCCTTACAAAGGGAATCCATCTGGAGCCCTCTTTTCAAGCAGGAGGTGTAAATTCCTGCTCAAGGAGACCTACCCGTGGCTCTCACTGAGCTAGTACGTAGCCATGGGGGCTAGCAGCTCAAGCCACATGAGGCTAGCAACAGCCCTGGGCTAAGACGCGGAGAGTCACATCCTCACATTCCATCTAGATTGCATCAAACCAATGAAATATCGGGCAGTTAGGAGAGATCCTGTCCTAGTAGCACCCACCGTCTGAGAAAAACAGAGCTTAGGCTGTGGAAAGAACACTTTGGTTTGACAGCGTTCCATCTAGCAAGGAATCACTGAATAGTTGTGAGTGGGAAATCTACTGCCCTTGTTTTGCCTTTGTGGGCCCCACTTCTCCATTGTTTCGCTGGCTGGTTCTTTGATAGTTTCCATCTGTGGCATAACTAATTTTGCAAGATTTAAATCAACTAAGGTGGTGGGCTCTGATGGGGGTCAAGAATTGTTTTGTAATGGGCTGTGATTGGTGAAGAATACGGTTTGGTAGGACTTCCGTTGAAAACGATTGGTAAGGTAGAGCTAAGCAGGACTCAAGTTTAACTCTATAAACTGGGGTCCAGAAGGAAGTGCTTTTGGGAACCAACTCCAGGATACAGCCCGCGCTCAGAGCTGCCAGCCCGCAACATCCTGCCAAACACATCGTGCAGGAAACTGGGGAAGCCCCCTCCCCCAACCTAATCCTGACTGGCCAAAGTGCACCTGCTTTCTTGGGAGTGGTGAGCACTGGGTGCTTAGCGTGGGCACGCGGGTCGGTAGCTGTTCGAGGTTAAGGAGATTACTGGGTAAGGTCACTTCGCTGATAAAAGGCCCTGCAAACTCTCAGCCCTAGGAACTGGGTCTGGGTGGGGGGTGCCTAACTTAACCAGGCCCACAGAAGGGTAAAGGTGAAGTGCCCTAGAGCGGGGTTCTCAACCTCTCGTTGAGCGCTCCCCCAGCCCCATTGCTATAAAAACTCCATGGCCCACCTGTGCCATAACAACTGGTTTTCTACATATAAAACCCAGGGCCGGCATCAGGGATAGCAAGCAGGGGCAATTGCCTGCCTCCCCCCCCCACACACACACACACAAAGCTACATTGCTCAGGCTTCAGCTTCAGCCTCAGGTGGTGGGGCTGAAAACCCTGGGCTTCAGCCCCATGCAGTGAGGCTTCGGCTTTCTGTCCTGGGCCCCAGCGAGACTAATGCCGGCCCTGCTTGGTGGACCTCCTGAAATCTGCTTATAGCCCCTCAGGGGGCCCTGGACCCCTGATGGAGAACCACTGCCCTAGAGTGTGAGTGTTACTCACACTCCCATGGCGACACTATTTTTAAGCACACGAGCGCTACTCAGGCTAGCGGGGGTATGACCCCTCAAGCTGGAACTTGCACGGACAGTTTGAAGAGTGGACATTGAGCTGGTACGAGGTGGTAAAGCTCCACTGAGATCAGAGACAGGACAGTTAACAGCAGCTGGAGACCTGGCCCTTTGTCCTGAGGTTCAACAAGGGCAAGTGCAGAATCCTGCACTTAGGGCACAAGAATCCCATTCACTGTTACAGACTAGGGACCGAGGGGCTAGGCAGCAGTTCTGCAGAAAAGGACCTAGGGGTTACAGTGGATGAGAAGCTGGATATGAGTCAACAGTGTGCCCTTGTTGCCAAGAAGGCGAATGGCATTTTGGGCTGTATAAGTAGGGGCCTTGCCAGCAGATCGAGGGATGTGATCATTCCCCTCTATTCAGCACTGGTGAGGACTCATCTGGAGTACTGTGTCTAGTTTTGGGCCCTACACTACAAGGATGTAGAAAAATTGGAAAGTCCAGCGGAGGGCAACAAAAATGATTAGGGGTCTGGAGCACATGACTTATGAGGAGAGGTTGAGGGAACTGGGATTATTTAGTTGGCAGAAGAGAAGAATGAGGGAGGGATTTGATAGCTGTTTTCAACTACCTGAAAGGGGGTTTCAAAGAGGATGGATCTAGACTGTTCCCAGTGGTACCAGATGACAGAACAAGGAATAATGGTCTCAAGTTGCAGTGGGGGAGGTCTAGGTTGGATATTAGGAAAAGCTTTCACTAGGAGGGTGGTGAAGCTCTAGAATGCGTTACCTAGGGAGGTGATGGAATCTCCTTCCTTAGAGGTTTTTAAGGCCCGGCTTGACAAAGCCCTGGCTGGGATGATTCAGTTGGGGATTGGTCCTGCTTTGAGCAGGGGGTTGGACTAGATGCCTCCTGAGGTCCCTTCCAACCCTGATCTTCTGTGATTCTATGATAAGTAACTTGTCCTGCCACGCACAGCATCAGCATCCAGCTGTGAGGACCACCAGACCTGCCCTCTTGGGAAGGCTTCTTTAAGAGCAGTGATTAATTGGCTAATTCCAGCTGTTCCTTCATGTAGTGGCCTAGTTCATTTTAGCAGAGCAGGCCTGCCTGCCAGCCAAGAGGCTAAGCAGAAAGGGCTGCCACCTTTGGGAGATGCCAGCATCACCCAGCACTTTAACGGAGTTCAGAGATTTGCAGAGGTCACTGACGTGGCAGAGAGGACATGGCCAGGGCAGGAGATAAGAGCCTCAAGGTCCGGGACCCCCTGGATGAGGAATGCAGCTGTTCCTGTTTGAGAGAAGCTTCCTCCCAGTCTGAGACCTAGTGACCTTTGCAACGCATGCTTGAGATTGTCCATCATCCCTCACCATAGCCAGAAATGCAGCTCTCTGGAGTGGAATGAGGCATCTACTAGCACCAGCCTGAGAGAGAGTGTCAAGGACACTCTCCCAGCTGAAGCTGCAGATTAATTTGATTGGAGCTTGGCTAGCCCATCACCTATTCTTTCAAGGAGCACCACGGATCCTTCATGGCCCAAAGGAGTCAGGATATTGGTCTTGAGGAGCATCAGTTAGGGGCACCCAGCAGCCGGGCAAGCCCTTTCCCCTGCGCCTTGGATGGGTGCTGGTTCAGTACCAACTTGGAGGGAAGGATGCTATCCACGGAGCCGTCCCTGTGACACATTTGAGGTAGTAGTGTGCTAACCACATCATGCCTACCTTGGGGTAGGTGGTTCCTGGCTCACACGAAGGTTACAAGATGCAATGAGAGTCTAGCCTGCTCGAGTCCTAAGTCCCATTCCTAAGTCCAAACACAGGGCTTGGGCAAGAACCTTAGAGCATTGCCTGAGCCATATTGGAGCAGAACTGGGGGCCTTCACACTTGCCCCATGGCCAGGGTTTGGGTTTAGTCCCGTTGGTGTATGGGGGAAGGTTAAGGGCTGGCAGCAAGGGGAGCTGGAAAAAACTCTTTCAGCCCCAGGAGCTGTACGTTTGGTCAAATGCACTGCAAGCTTCTCCCTGCTCTTCTGACTCAGTGACACTTTCCCAAGGGAGCAGGTCAGATGCCAAGTGCTTTAGAGAAACACGTCTCCATAGGACTAGGCCAGAACTGCTGGTGGAGGTTTGTGTTGGAGAAGCCTATCCTCGGAGGGCCCACCAAGACCACTGGCACTAGGTCCACTAAGCCTACACTGATATTGGCCTGTTCTGTAAGGGAGAGGGTTAGAGAAGCAGCTGCCTTCTACCCTCCCTGACCTGGGCAGACTAGGTCATTCCCAGCAGATGTTCATCCCCTAATACAGGGAGCAGGAGGGGGAAGAAGGGACGTTACCTTCTAAATATTTCCTGGAATCCAGCAGGAGAGATGGCTGGTCTTCAGCGTGAGCGTCCTCTGCGACAGAGAGCGTGTCAGATGCGGGGAGCCCTGAGGTGTCTTTTTGGCCTTGGATAGGATCCTCTGAGCAAGGTGGCAGGAAGGATAAAGCAGGAGGCACTTCTATGAGTTCAGAGCAAGGAGGAGGGGAAGGTGCATCCTCCACAGCAGCTTCAGGAAAGGCAGGCCGACCTGGCTGGAGGGGAGCAGCCGCAGGGATGGGGCAGGGTTCTGGTGGAGGAGACTTGGAATCACTTGCCAGGGATACTGCTGAGGGCTCAGGAGAAGGTGCATCCTCCACAGTGGCTTCAGGAGAGGCAGGCCGACCTGGCTGGAGAGGAGCAGCTGCGGGGATGGGGCAAGGCTCTGGTGGAGGAGACTTGGGAGGCTGGGAATCACTTGGCAGGGAAGCTGTTGAGGGCTCAGGAGAAGGAGAGGAACGGAGTATCAATGGACCAGTTGCTTCTGTAGTTGGAAGCGTCTCATTCTCTCTGCTGCTTTCAGTATCATCCAATGGGATTTGGCTTTGCTGATTACCTCCGTCTGCTGGATGCTGTGGACTCTGCAGGTGTCCTGCTTGGCTGGCCTCTGGCATGGCCCCATCTACACCTGCCTCCCCAGGGCTCTCCCAGGGCTCTTCCTCCCTAGGTGAGATCCCCAGCTCGGCAGGCTCCTCCAGGCTCAGCGACCTCTGGTCCTGGTCTTTGGCAGGAGTTCCAGAGGAAGCCTGGATGGCCTCTTCCTCCAAGGGCCCTTCACTGTGCAGGCCAGAGTCTTCCTCTGCTGAGAGATCCTGTTCCTCTAGCACAGGGGTCACGGACTCACTGCTGCCCACAGAGCAAGTGAGCAGCACAGGGCTGGGCATCACCTCCGCTGCAAGCAGCGTCTCACAGATGCTCTCCAGTTGTGCTTGTTCTGAGGCACACTTGGCCTCGGAGGACTGCCGAGCACCCTGGTCCTTGCTGGGCTGCTGGGTGGCACTGCCAGCGGCGAGTTCATGAGTGGGTGTTTCAGGTTCAGGCTGAACTTCGACCACCCAGTCTTGTGCTTTGCTGGCCCCCAAGGAGTCTGGGGTGGCCTCTTCCGAGGAGCTCTCCAAGACCCGCTCCTTGAGGCTGGCAAGGACACTTTGTGCTTCTGTCACCATCTGGCTGCTCACAGGACAAAGAGGCCCCACTTTGAGCTGGGAGGTCTGGAGGTTCCCGAAGGAGCCTTGTAACATGGCCGTGATTTGCTGCCGCTCACGAGATGCTGCTGGAGGGTCAGCAGGGTTCTCCACCAAGGCACCAGATGGCTCAAGCAATCCAAGGCTGACCGACAGGCTTTCTGCAATGACGGCTTTGGAGTCCAGCGAGTCAGGGCCCGTTTTTGTTGGCCCTGAATATTCAGCAGGACCCTCTGCTTCCTGGCTTGTGCTGGGACAGCCGTCCCCAGGCTCTGCGGGGGGCTGGTCACGAACAGCAGGCTCGCCGATGTAGATCTCCTCCTCAGAAGCCGTGAAGAGCAGCTGCTGATGGTTAGGCACTGGCATGTCGGCTCTTAATCTGGTGTGCGCTGAGCGAGTGGAATGTGGAGCTTCTCGCAGGGAGGAATAGTGCAAACACAGAGCCAGACTGTGTTCAGGGGGTTCTGGGGCCAGGCTGTGCTCTGCTGAAGACACCCCTGAGGGGCTGGGCACAAGCAGTGATGGAGTCCCTCTGCTGCTGATGCCCATGTGGAGATATTCCAGTGGTAGGACTGCTTCCTTCAGCTCCGTTGGAACGTCCCCCTCTTGCTGCTCTGTCAACTGGCTCTCTGCTTGTTCGGGAGTGCCCAGTTCTCTCCCTGCCCTGGAGGATTCTGGCTCAACTAGTCTGGTGCTCTCTCCCGTGCTCTCCTCAGAGGCCATGAAGCTGGAATCCGTGTGCATGAAGGACTGTGTGGTGTCCGGTGGCTCTGGAGAAGATTCTCTGGAGGAAGTGGCCTGGTCGGGTTCCTCCCGTGTAGAGTCCACAGTGGTCATCTTGTCATCATCAAGACGAAGTGGAGGACTGAGCGCTGCATGGCCTGGTGTTCGCCTGCCTTCCAGGGAGTCTCCACTGGGCAGGTCATTGCTGAATGCAGAAGAGCTGCCTTCGGAAGCTGCCTCCACACTCTCCGCCAGCTCCACCTCCCTCTCTCCTTTGGGCGGGGGAGTTCCTCGCCAACTCTCTTCGGGCTGAGCCTCTGCCTCCCTCTCCTCATCTGTGAGGCAGACCCCCTCTTCGGACATAGCCTCAGAGCCGAGCGCTTCCTCTTCCGGCCCATCGCCCAGACCCTCGCTCTGCTGCAGGGCGGCTGGCTCATCCTTTGCTGCTGCCTTCACTTCCAGAGGAAGTTGGGTGCTACCCACCCACTGCTCTTGGGTAGAGGCCCCCTTGCCACCAGGCAGCTCCTCACAGCCGGGCCGGTCTCCAGTTGTTTTCTTGGCCGTTTCTTCCGCATCAGGGCTCTCCATTTCCCCTTTGAGCACAATGTTATCGCTGCAGCTTGTTGAGACAGAGGAATCTTGATCCTCTCCAGCACCATGCTCAGGCTCCCAGGGAGACTCAGAGCTAGCTGTTTCCAGTAGATTCATGTTGCTGTCCCTCAACTCAGGCAAGTCTGGATCCAAGCTGCAGACACATGGGGCCTGGAACGCTTGAGCCCCTGGTTCGGGCAGGGTTTGGCCTGGAGCAGCTGCAGTGGGAGATTCC
Source organism: Chrysemys picta bellii (assembly GCF_011386835.1). Classification (NCBI taxonomy): domain Eukaryota; kingdom Metazoa; phylum Chordata; order Testudines; family Emydidae; genus Chrysemys; species Chrysemys picta. Next base: position 5,276,446 of record NC_088792.1, read on the forward strand.
ATTTCAAGTTGGTCTCCTAGGGGGCAAACCTGAGCAGAGACCGAATCTGTTGGGCTGCATGCCTCACTTCCTGATACAGAAGTGTCGGTGGCTTCCTCGGCAGATCTGGTCTGCAAGTCAAGGCTGACAGTGCTGGAACAGGGAGCCGGGGTTACCATTTCCACTGGTTCTCCCAGGCTCTCTAGAGCCTGAGCAGCCACCTTTGGCGGGGTCTCTCCCATCGCAGAGACGGGCGAGGCACCAAACTTGGATTCCAAGTCAGATTCTGCAGCCTCAGCCGTGAGCCACTTCTCTTCCACGCTTGCCATGAGCTCCTCTCGATTCTGGTCTGTGCTGCCATTCGTTTCTGCTGGCATCCAGCTGCCAGGAGAGGCAGGGCAGCTCTCGTCCAGTTGAGGTTCTCCTGAGTTGGAGTCTTTGGTCTCTCCTGTCCCTGAGCATGGCCAGACTGGCTCAGGGATGCGGTGGATTGCCAGGGCTGGCTTCTTGCCTAGGGCTTCTTGCCCCCAGGTTGGTTGGGTGCTCTCTGGAGCAGCTGTCGCCTGAGGGAGCAGGGAGAACTCAGTAGTGCTGAAGTACCTTTTCACATAGGTCTCGATCTCCGATTCTGAGCTCGCATCCAGCTCCCCGCACTCCTGCCTGAAGAACTGGCTGCTCCCATCTAGTCTCCTCTGGAGTTCCTGCAGGCCTTTCTGCATCACGTGGAGGTCCAGGCTCTGGGATGCGGCCTCCCCAGGTGGGAGCGGGGGCTCTTGGGGCTGATCCACTCCCACAGCCAACATGGGCTCGCTCTGGCCGGCTGCGTCTAAGAGCACGTTTGGCTGCATCTCATTTTGTCCCAGAGGGGGCAGGGAATCCAGGCTTGCTTCCAAGGACAGCTCCCCTTGTTCCTCGTTGTTGTTGACTTGATCGAGAGAGGAGGCCTCCTCCAGCTCCTCGTCAGAGGAGGAGAAGCAGGCGATCAAGCACTCTCCTGCTGGCTCACTGTCAGCTCTGGCCACTTCAGGCTGTTCCAAGCTGGCGTCATCGGAGGCTCCCAGTCGGGCTGCGAAGTGACCTTCCCTCTTCCCTCCCAGAGAAGTGCTGTCCTGGTCTAGGAGCTCCAGGAGGTGCGCTTCAGACTCCTTCAGCTTGGTGCCCATCTCAAATACAGAGGCATCACCGGCTTTCCTGGCAGTAGGCTCAGCGAGCTCGGTGGGAGCTGGCTTCTGTTTCCATGGCAAGGGTATCGCAGATCCTGTCCCATCCCCGCCTCTCCATGGTGCCACACACACTTCGGCAGTAACCGACTGGCTTAGTGGCTCTGCATTCTCCACGACTACCTCCAGCCCGGGGAAGGCCTCGGTCTCCTCGTCTGTATCAAAGCAGGCGATCAGACACTCTCCTGAGTTGGGGAGCCCTTTCTCCAGGGCCTCCTGCATGTCCGACAGCGAGGACTGGTGCTCTAGGGAGCTCTCTGAGGAGGAGCCCGTATCCCCTGGAGAATCATCCGCCTGGTCAGATTCGGCTCTCGGAGCAGATTCCCCGGGGGATGGGGTGCTGTCTGGTTTCAGAGAGGGGCTCCAGCTGCGGCCTGCGGGCGAGACACTGCCACTTCCTGGGCTGTCTTCGGAGTCGCTGTGTTCAGCCACTGGTGTTGCCTTGGGTTCGGCGAATGCCGCTGATTTCAGCATCCCCTCACTTCGGGCTGGTGGCTGTCTCTCTTCTGCCTCCCCCTCTTCCTCTGTGGTTCCTTCCAGTTCATCCTGGTGAGCCACGTTACCCTCCGGCTCAAACCCAACCTCCACCTCTGTGTGGGGGACTGTGCCCAGCTCCATGTCCAGAGCCGAGAAAGCCGCGTACTCCTCATCGGTGTCGGAGGCATCAGACGACGTCTCCATCTCGCTCTCGCTGCCCGAGCGGGAGGCCCCCTGCTCGGAGTCCTCTGCAGCCGGCTTCTCCCCTTCCTGAGCCGAGGGGGTCACCACAGCGTATTGCTCGGTGCTGTACAGCTGCTCGTCCGCCTCGCCGTTGTACGAGGCGGAGTCGGAGGACTGGGAAGTGTCGTCTTGGTAGGCGAAGGACTCGTCCACGCCCTCATTGATGGAGTTCTCCGACAGAGAGTGCAGGAAGGAGGCAGAGGTGCTGTCGTCTTCCTCCGCCCCGTAGACAACGTCGTTCTCCACAGACTCCCCCTGGGGGAACAGCGTGATCTCCAGCGACTCGGCCTCGAAGATCAGGCTCCCGCGAAAGGGCAGCAGCGTGGCAGGGATCATCTGGTCGTTGTCCGTGAAGTCTGATGGGAGCTCCGCCGAGGAGCCAGTGGTCTCGGCCTGCAGGCTGCTGGGCGTCTCTGCATCCGACGAGACGCTTGCCCCAGACACGCTGCTGGACTCTGACTGGAGGCCTGGCAAGGGGATGGGGGAGCAGGACAACAGGCTGGACTCCAGAGGCTCTTTGGCTGCATCCCCCATTCCCAGGTTGGCACCGGCTTTATCTGAGGTGAAGACTTCCACCTTCAGGAGCTGCCTGTCCAAGGGGCTTTGCAGTGGCTCTATTTCATCCCCAGAGTCTCCTCCTGGCTGGGGCAGGTCCTTCTCCTGAGCTGGCAGCAGCTCACCTGGCTCCTCCAGCTCTGTCGTGTGAGGGACCCATGCAATAGAGGTAGCAATTTCAGAGTCCCACTCTTCTTCTGGCGTGGTCTGACCATCCCCTTCCTCCTCTGCTGGCACTGAAGGCAGAGCCGTGTTTCCAGAGGAGAGTCTGTCCAAAGACAGGTCACCTTCCTCCTCCTCCAGCTGCTCAGGAGACAGACAGGAGCTCCTGGCAAATCGACCCGGCTCCTCAGAAAGCTCCAGCTCCGACAGGGATTCCCCATAAGCAGTGGAGGCTTCCATGGTCTCCGACTCAGCGATCAGGTTGGGAGAACAAGACGGGGACGTGCTGGAGGTGCCGGAGGAGGCCCAGCTGCCCCCCTCGGCAGTGATGTAAGACCCCGATGGAGAGGTGGGCGGGGAGCACAGCCCTTCGTTGTCCAGATCGCTCTGCTCCTCACTCAGGCTGTCCTTGGCGTAGGGGAGGTGCTTGAGGTGGGAGTAGACCGTTTTGATTGGTGTCGACGGGGCCGTGAAGTACAGGTCCGAATCCAGGACTGGTTTGACCTGTGGAGACTCCAAGGGCTCTGCCTCGGCCAGCTCATCGGGGGGATCTTTGGCAGGCACGGGAGATGGGGAAGGCACATCGGCCGTGGTTTCACCCTGAGAAAACAACTTCTCCTTTAGCGCCGCGCTCGGCTCTTCGGGCTCCCAGGGCAGCGGTCGAGGAGGCCGATAGACACACACTTGCCTGTTGTCTCTGGCTTTGGGGCAGGGAGACTCCCCCGGTGTGGCCTGGGCAGAGAGTTTCCCAGCAGCCTCGGAGCTGCTCTCTAGGATCGGATTTTCCTCGTCACTCGACTCCTCTCCGGCATCGGCCACGAGGCTTTCAGTGCCAGCTGCCTCTGATGCGGGAGCCTTGGCGTCCAGCAGCGAGCCGTGTGGCGCCAGCCCTGCGTCTGTCTCGTCATTGATGCTCTGGGTCTCCTCCCCCATCACGATCCTGGTGTCCAGCATGTCCACGCTCAGCACTTCCCGGAGGCCTTTGGGAGGCGTTTCCAGCAGGACCTGGCCGCACTCGCTCAGCGCAGCCAGGCCAGCGGGGGAGCTACCAACAGCGGTGTCACAGCTGGCTCCTTCCGGCTGGGGCCTGTCCTCTTTTTTGGCCGGCAGGAAGGCCAGGGCACCTGGGCTGCAGAGGGTGGGGTCCATGGCAACGGGGCTGGTACAATCGGGGGCTGCTGTCGGGGAGACCTGCAGTGGAGTCAGGGCAGAGGGGGGTGAAGAGTCACCGCTGGGGGTGGACGGGCTGGAGGCATTCCGCAAGCCATCTGGGGAGAGAGCAGAAGGAGAGACATTGAGTCTGGCACTTGCTCCAGGACTCCCCTATGCCACAGGGGGGCTAAGCCCGCAGAGCTGGCAGGGAGGCAAGGTCTCGGAGCCACAGCCTGGCACTAGACCCCTTGGATTAAAGCATTGCAACCCAGATTGGCTTTTCACCAGCCATGGGGGTCTGCCCTTCGTTGGAGCCTTTGAGTGGCCAGTTTTGTTTGCTGGTTCCCATGTACAAACTCCAGCCCTGGTTCCAGTGCCAGGGAGGTGGAGACTGGAGTCTAGCGAGAGGACACCTCCTCCCACCCCAAAAGCCTGTCTCAAATGCTGTTCTACTCTGGAGAGGGACTATGCCAAGCTGTCCCCTTCTCACCTCAAGAGATCCAATCCCATTGGCAACAAGACATGATCTTGTTCCACTACCCTCTGCAGAACCCGCCCGGCTAAGGAACCGCTAGTCGACTTGGTGAACAATGGGAGAATAGAACCAAGTTCCAATCAGCTACACTTGGGCAACCTCTGCCTTCAGCAGGGAGCAGGACTTGACCTGCAGAACATTGGTGACGGTGCATGAGGGGTGAATGCCAGCTGGACAGTTAGATCCCACAAGGGTTGGCAACACCGGCAATTCAAAGAGCACCATCTCCCTCTTGTGCACTGGTCACCCATGATCTGAACTCTAGAGTAAACAGTGCCATTTACAGAGTCACTTTTCGAAGTAGGGATAGTCCCAAATGCTGAAGGACAACCCCATTCAGCCGGGCGGAGGGTAGATGGTACTTCCAGCTGTAGAGGATGTTATTTCATTCATTTCCTTGCTGTATAGACTACACAAATAGTGCGTGAGACTGAAGTTTAGTGTTTCCTTCGGAAAAGTTTGGCCTATGATTTCAGTTTCATTAGTTCTAGTGTCTGATTTTAACCAGGTTTCTGTTGATCAGAAGTCAGACTGGACTGTGGACAGTTTTGACACAAGCATCTGCTTAGCAACCAAACCAAGCTAAAATATGGCTACCATTTAAAACGTCTGGAGTTTATGTGAACACAAGACAGCATCTCTCAGCAGCGTGTGATAACAAGTGTAAGACAGTCAGATACACAAGTACGTAAGTACTGGGCAGAGAGTGCTTAACTGGATTGTTGGGCAAGCCATGCTTGGCAGACCCATGCTAAAGAAACCAAGTCAATTTAGTGTTGCTGAAAGGAACCGACAGAGCCTTGGAGACCCAGATATTCTTTCTATGGAGCAAGCTTCCCCAGCCATTTGATTAGCATGTTGATCAAATTATTCATTGTTTGCAGTGTTAACAGGAGTTTAGCCCTTTACGTGGTTCACGGATTGATCCTGGTTTGTATAAACCACTGGCAAATACTCTACCAACACATTCCAGAAAGCTTCTCACCTCAGCACCTGGCTTTTCACGGTGTCTGTCATTGGCAGGGAGATAAACAAGGAATGTGTCCTGAACCCCTTTGGGCAAAGAGCCATTGTGAAACCCCAGGCTTGGAGGTTTTCACCCACATCCAGCACCCAGCCAGGCTAAGGGAACAGATCAGGACCTGCAAGGAGCAGGATGGACTCCCTGCTTCTGTTCACTTCTTTACCCAGCTCTAGTCTCTGCCCTGAGGCGACCTGGGGGCCAGTCCCCTAGTTTAGGTCTAGGGAATCGGCCACCAAACCCCACCACTGCTGCCTCCAGCTCTGCCGGACTAGGAACAGAGCCGAGATCAGAAATTCAGCTCACGCTGACAACCAGACAGCCATCGGCGGGGGAGCAGCTTTCAGCCACATCTAGCCCAGATGCCAAAGCAGCTGTTGGGCGAATGGCTCTAGATCCCATTTCCAGTCCCTCCCCATCCCCTCAGATAGAATATCAGGGTTGGAAGGGACCTCAGGAGGTCATCTAGTCCACCCCCCTGCTCAAAGCAGGACCAATCCCCAGATTTTTACCCCAGATCCCTAAGTGGCCCCCTCAAGGATTGAACTCACAACCCTGGGTTTAGCAGGCCAATGCTCAGACCACTGAGCTATCCCTCCCCCCGGGATAGGCAGCTATCCCATTACATCCCCCAACCCAGTTCTGTGGTTAGAGATGGCGGGTCAGGCCTCAGCAGCTCCCTGGGCAAGGTAGGAAGAGGAGCAGAGAAAGAATTACCCGTAAGCGTCCAGGGAGGCCGAGGCAGTTTCCTTGTTTGATTGGAGAGCGGCAGCAATTGGCTACCAGAAAGCGCTCACCGCTACAGCACTCGGGGCTCTCGCGTTAAACTTGCCAACTCATCCTGTCGCCAACAGTCGCTTTACCCAGCCCTGGCGTGCAGCAGCTGTGTAAGGGTGCCAGGCACGACAGGACAGATTGGACCAGGACAAAGGCTTCCTGATCCACCCGAAGCAGTACCTTCCCCAGGTGTGCAGTCATGCCAAGAGAAACCCGTGTCCTGGCCAAGTTCTAATGCCTCAGAATAGCCCGGAGTCTTGGGCGAAGCCAGCAGACTCTGGTTTCAATCCCACCCGAAGAACACAGCCCACGGAGCAGATCCTGCCGCGGTGCCGGGACACTGAGTACCAGTGCAGAAAAGACAATGCCACTTTCTGGAGTCAGAGCCTGGGCTGCAGCACCCTAGATGTTTCCCATTGAAATGCTGACTCACCCCCATGCCCGCTTCGCGGATGTCTGGGAAAGAATCCCGCTGGAGACAGCCGGGCCTGCAGCCAGCGCGCACACAATGTACACTGAAGGGACTGCCGATTGGCCATTTCTTTAACTCCATAAGGCAGCTCCGTCTCCAGAGGGAGACGGGGCGGGATGGACTGAAGCGGCTGTTGACCTGATCACTACACCTGAAGGTTCAGTTGGACGGGGCGAGTAGCACTAAGGAATGCCACTCCCCCTTGAATGCACAAGGCCAGGAAACTTTCCAGGGTGCTGGGAAGTAGTGTGGCCTAGTGGGGAGGGCTCTGGACTGGGGCTCCCTTCCTAACTCTGCTACCGATCTGCAGTGCAACTTTAAGCCAGAGAAAGGTGATGTGATCTCATTTCCTTTGTCTGTTTAGGAAAATTTCTGTGGGGGCAGGGACTGTCTGTCCAATGCCTGATCTGTTTGGATCTAGAGCAAGGGTGGCCAACCTGGGGCTCCGGAGCCACATGCGGCTCTTCTGAGGTGAATATGCGGCTCCTTGTATAGGCCCCAACTCTGGTGCTGGAGCTACAGGCGCCAACTTTCCAATCTGCTACAGGGAGCTCACTGCTCAAGCCCCAGCCCCACTCCACTCCTTCCCCAAGGCCCCCACCCCTTCCCGAGTCTGCCCTTGCTCCTCCCCCCCAAAGCCTCCGGCACACCACAGAACAGCCGATCGCGGCGGGCGGGAGGTGCAGGGATGGAGGGTTAGGTGCTGCTGGCAGGTGGGAGACACTTGGGGCTGGGGTGGGGGCACTATTGATGTGTTACTGTGGCTCTTTGGCAATGCACATGGGTAAATTCTGGCTCCTTCTCAGGAAGAGGTTGACCACCCCGGTCTATAGGGTACTGCAGCGCACAAGAGAGGCGGTTGTGGAATAGATATTAAAATGGGAATGGCCTCCAAGCCCTGCTCCACCCTAGACTCTGGATAGCAGCTTCCCATTCAACCACCATCTCCCCATGTCTCGACTTAGTCACAGTCTGACGTCACGGAGCGAGCGATCAGAGACACCACAGACCTGGAAACCCAAGTTACCTCTTCCAGGGTTCTCCCCAAAGCCACCATCCTCCTCCTCCCCTCACCTGCACCCCACATGGCCTTTACAAATCTCTATTTCCTCTCCAAGTGTCACGCATCTACATGTGTAGAGCCTCAGCTACATGCAGCCATCTCTGGGGTGGGGGAGAGGGAAGTGCAACTACCTGATGAGACAGGGTTAGCCAATGACTGTTCAGTGGTGGCAGATGACAGAACAAGGAGTAATGGTCTCAAGTTGCAGTGGGGAAGGTCTAAGTTGGAGATTAGGAAAAATTTTCCACTAGGAGGGTGGTGAGGCACTGGAATGGGTTATCTAGGGAGGTGATGGAATCTCCATCCTTAGAGGTTTTTAAGGCCCGGCTTGACAAAGCCCTGGCTGGGATGATTTAGTTGGGAATTGGTCCTGCTTTGAGCAGGGGCTTGGACTAGATACCTCCTGAGGTCCCTTCCAACCCTGAGATTCTATGAAGCTGCTCCTAATAAGAGTCCAGGGGAGTTAGGAAGCTCAGACAGGACTTGATTAATCCTCATCCTGTCAGGTGCATGCAGCTCCATTTAGCCAAGACAGAAGGATTAAGGTCTTGAGATAACCCTGGGGGGTTGGAACTGGTGGTTCCAAGAATTCAAGGGTTTCCAACCTGGGTCCTGGCCTAGCAATTCATCCCCCCCCCCCCCCCGATTACCTAGCACATTCAAGGGAGCGGAACAGACAATTTGTAAGAAGGCAAAAGAAAGCGTTTATTCCGCCATACGCAGGCTTGAGGTTAAGGCCTAGGACATGGCAGACCTGTAGTCTGAGACCTTGGGCATGTTGGCCAGTCTATGCCTCAGTTTACCCACCTCCACAATGAGGACAATGCTTGCATGTCTCAGCGGTGCTGTGAGGCCATAGCTGTGAAGCGAGCTCTTTGGATGGGCCGTACTACACTAGGAACGCAGAGTATTCTGGTTTAAAGAGCAGGGGCCCTGGGGTTCTGTGGCCAGGACAGCTGGCAACTCACTGGATCTGCTCCTCCATTCACCTGTCTAGAGAGGGTGCTCGGCGTTGGCAGAGCAGTCATGCTACACCCTGACAGTCTGAGCTGGACGGACGTGCCCCAAGCACACAAAGCTGGGGGTGGGGTGGGGGGAGAGGAAGTGGAATGGCCCAGGCTCCAGCCCAGCCGTGCCCTGGAAGTTAAATGAGAGGGAGGAAGGCAGCTCAGACAGTGGAAATGTCCCTAGTGGGGGAATGCCACAAGCCCACCTGCTTTTCAAACACTCCCCCCTCCCCCAATTATCGAGCTGCTGGGTGGATAAGTGCATCAGAAGGCGAGACACAAAATAAACCCAGGGATTACAAGGCAATTGGCAGGACCATGCAGCGCACAGACTGCAGGAGCCACCTGCAGCTAAACCCACATAAGCCACTGCCTGAATATTTGGCAGGTATTCCAGTTAGACGAACAGGAGAGGGAGGTGGCGGGAGGGTCACTATTTATACACAACCCCTTTCATCCAGGGGTCACCTGCTATAGTAATCAGACATCCTAGTTCACCGAGATGCAGCCACCTCTGGGGTGGAGTAAACACACTGCTCCACCTCTAGCGTCCATTAAGGTAGCTCAGCCCCAGGAGACCCAGGCTGGATTGCTACTCACAAGAGTCTGCTCAAGGCCTTCGGGCTAGCTCGCCTCTCTTATTCTGTTCCCACCAGCAAGACAGACTGTAGTTCAGCCAACAGTCAAACCTAGATGTTCCTTTGCTTAATTCCAGCCAGCGCAGCGAGTACCGCTCCCCTTCGCCCGGGCACAGCAGCGTGTCCTCAGACAGGAGAGGCAAGGCGAGGCCCTGGGGATCTCTAGCTACGAGCCTTCCTAGAAACACCGCGAGGGAAGCAGGCGGTGTCACTCCAAAGACCACCCTGACAGAAAGCTTTTCCCCTTCACTCCTGGGAGCTACAAAGTGTCTCTTGTTCCCATTCAGCCCATGGCACTGGAAAGGAAGGGACTTCGGGGGACGGGTCTCCTATCTGGAGGAACTCTTGGGATAGTAGCAGAGGCCCACCTCCGAGATCCGAGCCCCTGTTGTGCCTGGCATACGTCCAGAGGGTCTTTGCCCCCAAAGCTACTCTTTTGATTGAGACACGAAGGAGGATTCTCCCCGCCCACCAGGTGGGGTCTGAGCCACTGAGATTCAGTAGCTTGCTCAGGAAAGCGGTGGCAGAGCTGAGAACAGACCCCTGATCCGATAGCAGAGGGGAAGCAACTTCCAGGCACTGCAGCCCTGAATGGTGAGCGGCTTTGCAGCCCCTTGCCAATCCCCCAGCCAAGCGAGCAACGCCATTGGCTGTGTCAGCCCTGTAGCATGGCCTCTGCTTCGGGCAGTAGGGCGGTTCTCGTCCCAGCGGGATGATGGGAGAGTTTGGTTTGACTCACCATGTCAAGGTATCACTAGTGCCCGGCAGGCTCGACTGGCAGACGTCAGTAAGGCAACTGTCAGGTACTTCCACGTTGGAAGGCTAGAAGCTGCCCCGGGAGCCTGCCCTCCTGCCCCATCCTGTGTCCTGTAATAGTGTCGTTATTACCGAGATTTCGCGGCTTACATTCCGCTGCTCTCCTATGCAAGGCGAGGTGCATTTGGAGTAACTAACATCTATCAGGGAGGAGAGGACAGAGACGATTGATTTGCTCCAGCACCATTCCCTACGCTCTCCGGGAAGGCCATCCCGAGCTATGACATCCTGCTTACCTCCAGGTTTAGCTTCCGAGCTGCCCAAACGACAGAACTGGGCATTTCCCTCCGGGGAACATGCAAAGGGCATTTGGATCTACACCTGAATCAGCTCCAACCAGACTCCCTGAATTCACGCCAAGCACTGATGGGAGCAGCTGCTGGAACGTCCCCTGCCATGTTCGGCTTTGCACCACGCCCAGCGTTCCTCTGACCTCAGCTCCATTTTGCTCGGCAGGGCTCGACGTCCGCTCTCGATTCCCGAGCGGGACGTGGCGCTGTGGGAGCCTCCCCAGAGGAGCTGCACGATGCCGAGCATGACCTTGGGAGCGCGATCAGCATTGCAGGAAAACTTCTACACCAGACAAATGATAGTTTCAGTCTTCGCCATGGAGACTGTGCCCTGACTTAAGGCATGCTCAGCCTTTTTTAAATGGCTTAAAAAGCTTGCACTAGAGTGCCCCTAAGGAGGTGTCCTGCTCCCCTGCTGAGGTATCAAGGTCTTTTCAGAGAGGGGATCCAGGAGCAGCCCACAGCTCACAAGACAAGTGCAACGGACCAGAGACGGCTCTGGGACACCAGCAAGGCAGAGCACTCAAATGCACCAAGGAGACAGAGGGGGAAAAATGGCTGGGTTTTGCCAGCTTCCCACCTCTTGGGAACTCAGACGTTACTTGAGCATCAAGCAAGTGCTGTGTTCAGCTGGTGTCTCCAAGGAGCTCCCATTACCAGAGAAGAGACTCGGCAGGACCAGGAGCCGCATTGAAGGGAGGGCTGGAGGCAGCTAAAGTGACCCAAACGTCAAACCACTCCCCTCCCCAGAACCTCACTGGAAGGCAGCTCCCCAGAGCCTTTGGCTGGGGAGTGACCAGTCTGAACGGGTTTAGTGGCCTCTGGCAGGAAGGAATGGTCTTCCAGCAAGAGAGTTATTTGCCACCAACTGGCAGTGGCTAATTAGAGCCAGCTCCTGCGGTCAGGCCTTTGGTCATGGATTTACTCTAAGGTGCCACAAGTTCTCCTGTTCCTTTTGCGGATACAGACTAACGCGGCGGCTACTCTGAAACCTGATTTAATCTAAAGTACTTCTCTGCCTGCTCCCCCCATTCCTGTAACATCCAAGCACCTCACAGTCCACTGTATTTATCCTCACAACCCCCTGCGAGGCAGGGCAAGGCTGTTCTCCCCATTGCACAGATGGGAAACTGAGGCACAGACTAAGGGACTTGCCCCAGGTCACTCAGGAGCCTATGGCAGAGCAGGCATTTGAAGCCCATTCTCCGTCCTAGACTTGGGCCCTGACTACTGCTGGATCACTGGCTTCAGGCTCCTAGGGGCGGGAGGAGAACAGATTTACTTGGGTACCTTTGAGCAGCCAGGTTGGATTTGTTCACTTGAGCCACTTCTGCAGCTAAACAGCACGACTTGCTGCCTGGGCTCTCCCCACAGAGCCCCACAGCTGGGATTAGCCACAGCAACACAGCCAGGGGGTGAGAAACCCAGTCCATGCACACATCAATCCCACGCAGGCACTGCAGCTGGCACTTCCAGGGCTAGCGGCACCTCTGTGCCCTTCCTGGGCTCCAAGCACACCCCTGGGGGTCAGGCCTTATGCGCTTCCCTCTCCTCGGGTGGAAGGCTGCAATTCTACCACGTGGACCAGGCCTCCAGCCCCCTCTAGCGATCTCACTCGCCCACCCAGGGGGCTTGCCTGCGTTCTGCTGCCAGCAGTTCTCCCTGACCAGCCACAGCGACCAGCCGGCCCGCTGAAACCAGACTGGCTGTTCCCACAGGAGGAACAAAGCGGAAGAGAACGTGGATTTGAAGGCAGCTAAAGAAACTTGTGTTTAGATCAGAGGTGGGCAAACAGTCCACGGGCCACATCTGGCCCATGGGACCATCCTACCCGGCCCCCGAGCTCCTGGCCTGGGAGGCTCGCCCCAGCCCCTCCCCGGCTGTTCCCCCTCCCCCACATCTCAGCTCGCTCCGTCGCAGGCGCAATGCTCTGGGCAGTGGGGCTGCGAGCTCCTGGGGCAGCACAGCTGCAGAGCCAGCCTGACCTGGTCTCTGTGCTGCATGGCGGCAGCAGCGTGGCCTGGCTCCAGCCACCGGTGCTCCAGGCAGCGCAGTAAGGGGGCAGGGAGCGGGGGGGGGGGGGGTTGGATAGAGGGCAGGTGAGTTCAGGGTGGTTGTTGGGGGCAGGGGTGTGGATGGTGGTTGGGGGGAAACAGGGGGTTTAATGGGGGCAGGAGTCCCAGGGGGGCCCCCATCAGGAATGAGAGGAGGGGTCGGATGGGACAGTGGGCAGTCAGGGGACAGGGAGAAGGGGTTGTTGGATGGGGCAAAGGTCCCGGGGGGGGACAGATAGGAGGTGTGGTCTGGACCACGACCCCCTCCCCTCACCAGCCCTCCATACAATTTAAGAAACCCAATGCGGCCCTCAGGCCAAAAAGTTTGCCCACCTCAGTTTAGACTAACCCTAGGGTTCCCATCCCTGATGGTAGCAGAGGCAGGTCTAGCCTCTGCAGACTTTCCCTCCCCCCGACCAGGTACCTGGAAAGGGGGAGGGGGGTCAGTCTGGTTTCCTGGAACTGCTTCCCAACTGCCCGTGCAAAGCTGCCGGGCTCTTTTCGATTGGGAGTTGCCAGGTCTTGTCCCATCCAGCACTGTCTCCTCACAACTCCCTAGTGTTTGAGGGGTGGGACATCCTGAGCCATTGTTCTCCCTCCTGTTTGGTTCTCAGGAGAGCCCCTTATTACTAAACCATCCCCAGTAACCAGGTCAATATACAGCATCGGCAGGTTACTGCAGAGCGGCTCCGCATCCCGCCCACGCAATCAGGGAGATACAGCGCGAAACTCCTGCAAGTCACTGCAAAGTTCTCACCGCAACAAGTTGCTAGTCACACACCGCTTCCCCCCAGCAACTAATGTGTGTCATGAGTAAGACCTTAGTCGTTTCAGCATCCTTGCAGACTGGATGAGCCGATACTAGCTCAGAGACCGTTTTTAGGACAGTTTGCAATGCTGATGCTTGTCCCATCCAGCACCATCTCTTGACTACTTAGACCACAGGAATCACCAGTTTCTATTGGACTAATGGCCCCTCGAGTCCAGTATCTCCTCTGACAGGAGTCAATACTAGATGCTCCAAAAGGCACAAGAAACAGCATACGGGACTGTTGTGGAATACACAGCAGTTTTCCTAACCCCCCCCCTCCATCCGTTAGTAGCTGTTTTATGTAACCTCTTTCCCTGAGTGGTTCATGGCCATGTAAATGTCTAGTCTCTTTCGAGACTAAACTTCAATTGTAAGCCTGTCAGGGCAGGGGCCATCTCACCTGTCTAGACTACAAGATGTGTTGATCTCGACACGTTTAGAAAATACTTTGCACCCTGAGAACACTTCACCGCCGAAGGAAAAAAATCAGCCGCAAAACTAACGAATGGGGAACAACGGGCTAGGCAGGAATACGGCTTAAAAAGGATCTGGGGATACAGTGGATCACAAATTGAATGAGTCAATGCGGAATATTAATTTTTTTCGCAACTGCATCACACTGTGTTAACAGGAGTGTCTTAGGCAAGACTCCGGAGGTAGTTGGCCCATGCTACTCTGCATTGGCAAGTCCTCAGCTGGTGTAGTGTGTCCACACAAGAGAGAGCAACAAAACCATAGAAAACCTGACCTAAGCTTTCTAGGAGGAAAGGTTAAAACAAATGGGCATGTCTGGTCTTGTGAGACGACTGAGCAGGGGGACCGGATAACAGTCAACTATATTAAGGACTGTTCTAGAGGACAGTGATCAATTGTTCTCCAGGTTTAGATAATCCCTAGTCCTGCCATGAGTGCAGGGGACGAGATGACCTCTCCAGGTCCCTTCTAGTCCTGTGAGTCTATGGCCACTGGAAGTTAGACAAGGAGTAATGGGCTTAATCTGCAGAAAGGGAGATTTAGGTCAGGGAAATCAGGAAAAATTTAACTCGCAGGGTAGTTAAACTCAAACAGGCTTCCGCGGGAGGTTGTGAAAGCTCTGTCACTGGAGGTTTAAGCACAGGTCAGACTAACACCTGTCGGGGTGGTCTCGGTTTACCTGGTCCTGCCTCAGCACAGGGGGCTGCACTAGATGCCCCTCAAGGTCCTTTCCAGTTTACATTTTTAGAAGGAAAAAAACCCCAAAGCACTTCAGAGTTACAGCTAGAACCACCCCCCCTCCCCCAGTATGCAGCCACATCTGGGGTGGAGCACAGCAATCACCCCCTTCAGCATTTGGAGAGGCAGTGACAAGTGCTTTACTCAGCTGAAGCCCCACACAGAATCTAGCTGAGCAATTATTGCCCAGTCTGCCCAAGCCACTGGGGCCAAACCCCATTGTGTGAAGTACCACGAGCTGTCAGATACTCGTAGCCGTCAGCTTTGACATCAACAGTCACCACTGCAGGCTCACACGGCAGCTCTGACCTGACCCACCGAGTCATTAGGAGGCAACCTACCGAGTAATTAGCCTCACTCCCTGCAGAGCCTGCATTGTGCATGGAGGATTCCCCCCCACATGCCAACCCCCCGCAGCTGACCCTATAGCCACAAGCTGCCTGAGGAGCTGCCAGTCACTCTGAGCAACACCCCAGCTCAGTTGAGCACAGCCCAATTGTCCAGCTCCCAGCACTGCCCTGGGGGTGGCAGCACCAGGGCATCACCCCATTAGCAGCTGCAGCAAGGACAGGGCTGGGAAAGGAGCAGCAGGGAAGGAGCATTGGAAACATCCAGCCCCAGTTCAGTGCTGGGCTCAAGAGCCCTAGAGCCAGCAGCACAAGGCAGCAAAGAGACCGCTAGGTAGACATCCCCCACCCCAAGCCCTACAATGCAGGGCCCACTGCCAGGTTCCCATAGGGCCAGGCCAGCCCCCATAGCCACAAAGACCACTAGAGAGTTAGTGAGCAACACACTGCCACTGAGTAAGAACTGGGACCAGCAACTCATTCCAGAGCCCACCCAACAGCCAAAGATTGGGGTTTATCTGCCCAGCTGACCCCCAGCCCCACAGGGAGAAAGGCAAGACAGCATAGCCCATTAACAGAGCACAGCTAGCTCCCACACCCCCTCACCCCAGTGCTGTGGAGTTACCTGTAACTGGCTGCAGCTGATTCTCTCCTGAATACATTGGGGAGTCAAGTCCAATACCCTGGGAAACTCAGAGAACCTTTGTCTTCATCAGGCTGGAGAAAAGGAGCCCCTCCAGCCAGCACTGGGCTAAAGCAGTAAAGTCACCCTCCTTCTAACAAGAAGGGTAGGGCCCAGTATCCTTTCTAGATCAATAGCCACTAAGAGGAGTCTATCATCCCCTAGAAACCTACAGGCCCCGCCAGGACACCAGCTTTTATCAGGTGGGAGAAGGGGCGGATCCTGAGTGCTGCAGTGACTTCTGGGACGCAGGGGGCGGGGTTTAAAAATCCTGCCTTATATAAACCACATTGGAAGCTTTAAAAGGGAAGTTTTTTAATTTTTTCCTGCTGCCTCTAGGTCCTTTCAGGCCTGGCTGTGCTGCCTTTCTCCCTGTTGTAAGGCTAGTTCCAGTGTGGGGGGATGTTGAGCAGGAAGGGGAAGAAGAGGCAATGTATAGGCTCAGGGCAATGGAGGGAGGTGGCTAGGGGGGTTGGTGAGTCCCCTCACTCAGGGTAGCTGGGCGCTGGGATGGGGCAGAAGGGAGTGAGGATGTTGAGTTACTGAGGGGAGCAGATAAGTGGGAGTAGGTAGCTGTCTTTTTCCCCAGGAGTTGAGTCCTTGCTGTATTTCCTTCACGCCCTGCACCCCCAGCACATGCCTTTTGGTCCGAGGTTGTTCCAGAGACGTGCTCTGAGGAAGGAGAGCTGGGCTCCGGACCCCTGCAAAGGGCAATGGGGCTCCCCTAGTTCAACCTCCGCAGGCAGTCTGAGCTGTGGGAGGGTGGGGTTGCTGGAGCCCTGTCGGTGTTCCCATACTCCGCAAGCTGGGGCTGGTGGATGGGCCACCATACAGGAACACCTGAGAATTGCTTTGTCGCCCTCCTCTCTCTGAGGTTGCACTGAGCCACCAGCCTAGCGCAGGGTGGGGCCGTGGCTACCTGGTGGTGTGTGTTTTTTTTGGGGGGGGGGGAGGAGTGTCTTGAAATAAGGTTCTGACCACCTGTTGCACTGCAAATCCCATGAGACTCCTTGTAAGCATTGCTTCAGTGTCTTGCCTAAACTTAATGTAGGTAATTCCATTCTCCCTTGTAAAGTCCCCCCACCCCATTACATCATGTGGGCTGTTAGACAGCTGCCCTCTTCCACCCCAGAGGTGGCTGCAGTTCAGGGATGACTGGGCTAATCTTTCCCTATATACAATCAATTAACAGTGAGGCCCTACCTACATAGATAGATATCACTGTGCGGCTGAATTGAGCCTTATTTCTGGGGCCTGTTTAATTGATAAAGGGCTCAGATCCCTGAATGAAAGGCACTATAGAAAAGCTAAGTCACGTGGGTCACGTCCATAGAGTATTACGCTGCTTGGGGCTTGGAATGTGTCGACTCTTGCATTGCATCCTGGGAAGAGGTGCGTCAGGCCCAAACCCCTGCAGCTCCGCGGGAACAGCAAGAGACCTAACCTGGCCAGGGAGAATTCGTGCTGCCTGGTTGCCAAGCCTGGCTCGTTAAGAGGCAGGCATTGCCCGCAGCACTTGGGAGAGGGGGTACAGGTGTCCCCTCCAAACCAGAGAGGACGGACAGCTCTGGAACCGGCTCTGACGTGTAGGTTTCCCTGGGTCGGTGTGGCGAGTCTCTCTTGTTCACACAGCAATGCTCCCGGTGCCCAAGGGATGCCCACGGGGGTGCCTGCTATTAAACACCCTGCTCAGGTTTTAGGAGCCATGCACTAGTGAATGCAGCCAGCGCAGCTCAGAGTCACCCCGTGCTCAAGGGCGACCGGTCTATGAGCCAAAGTCGGCGGTGGTGGCGGTGAGACAGAAAATGGGTGTAAGCAGCAAAGGGACCTCCCTTTGCACCCATCTGGGATGGGAGGGGTTTGCAAAAGGATTGCCGCTCACGCCGAGGGGCTTAGCCCGGAGCCTGCCCCTGCTTACCTCAGGCTGGAATTTGGCCCATTGCTGCATGAGCTTCCAGCTAAACGGCTGCCCGCTTCCCCAAGCTGTTTGTCGGCGCAACAGGCCGAGCGAAGGGATCGGTGAATCTAGACGCCTGGCCGCAAACAGGGGAAACGGCCCCTTTCCAACCAGCATCATCCACCTGGTTCGCTGAGGAGTTGAACCTACAGCTGGGCCCAGTCCTAACCTCCCTTTGTCCTGGCCAGATTGGCCCCAGCTCCAGGCTTTGCTTAAACTCTGGGTGATCTGATGCAGGGGAGAGAAGAATGAAGCTGTAACACCTTAGCCAGTGACCTGGCTCTGTAGCTTGAGAAATCCTACGGAGACACCCCTCACCTGCCCTTCTCCCTGTTAGCTTTGTGCATTCAGAGCTCCGGCGTGTCTTTCCAGCCAGTATTTGGACTGATAAGGTTGACAAACATAACAGCCACAAGGGTCAGGTTTTCCTCTGCCATTCATATTTACCACACCAATGCCACAGAGTTTACAAAGGGGACTAGTTAAAGGACATCCTGCCAACTTATTTTCTCTGTTCCAACTTGGGGAACTACATTCTGCCTCCATAAATTCCCCTGTGGTTTTTATTGGCTCAGTTATTCTGACCTAAATTATAGTAGGACATGGCTGCGTGTTGTCATTCAGCGACTGCCTTCCTCCTCGTCAGTAGATCTCAAAGCGCTTTACAAAGGAAGATAGTATCATTATCCCCATTATACAGATGGGGAAACTGAGGCAGCGGGAGGGGACATGACCCGTCCAAGGTCACCCCGTAATGGGTCTGGGGAGCATGGCACATTTCAGAAAGCAAACTCCTGTTTTGGTCTGCCTAGATTTTTTTGTACTGTACCTATCCCTGAACTATCTGCTCGGGCTGTAGCCCAGGGTTCACTTTTGATCAGGTTTCTACAGCCCTTTATGGAACATACATTGCCAGGCAAAACACGGAGGCTGGGGTGAAGGCAATAAATATAGTGCAGTGACTTGCAGGGAAAATGTGAAGGTCGTTTAAAGAAACACAAGCTGAAACCTGGCCCATTCGACGTGTGGTGAATGCAGGGCTAAGATACCCAAATCAACTTAACTCTGTCCTCGTGCCCCTGGCATCCTCCACGAATCAGAGAGAGGTGCCTATGACGAGCATGGCGGTTAGCTGACAGCCGCAGCGCCGGTCGGTACCTGGGCTGCTAAGGATTTCTTAGAATCTGTTGCTATGGCATTGCACCTGATGATGCAACATTTCAAACCACCTGGCCTCTGGTTTCCACAGCAGCCTGTTCGCAGCCTGAGCCACGGGGTATGGGGGGCTTAAGAGGTCTTCAGCACTAGCAAGCCTGCTTGCTGTGGAAGGGGAAGGGTTAAAATGGCTGCAGGCTTTCCAGCCCAGGGATAAATACTAGGAAGGTGGGAGCGGGGATGGCTAGGCCTTGGCTTTGCATTTCCATAACACCTTCCATCCACGGATCTCACCATAGCAACCGTCGCCAGAGAACCGGAGCAGGTGACACACGTTAGTCAGCTCAGCCTCTCGAACGCCGGTGAGGTCGGGCAGGATCATTATCCCCATTTTGCAGATGGGGAAACTGAGGCAGAGAGGGGCAGTGAGTTGCCCAAGGTCACCTAGGGAGTCAGAGTCAGGAATAGATTCCAAAGCTCTAGATTCCGAGTCCTTTTCTGTAACCACAAAACCCTGCTTCCTCTCACACAAAAGCGGGGTCCTGCCAACCGCCTGCCTGGGGCTGTGTGCAGGTAATGGTAGTGTCACCTCCCTGAATGTAGCTAGCTCCTGTCACAGCCCTAGTCACGGTGCTGCTGCCCTTCGTCAGGGGTCAGAATGAAATGCTGACGTTCTCTAGCTGTTCAAGCTATTAAGGGCAGTAAGTGACAGAGGTGGGATTAGTGCTTGGGGATTGCGAGCTCCCAGCCCCACACGCATTTCTCTAGGCCAGGTAGTGAGCAGCCAAACACCACCACCTCCTCTCCTGGTACGACAGGGCCGAGCCGGGGCTCCCCTCTCCTCCCTCCTACAGCCTGGGGTGGGGGGTCACCTTGACTCTGCCATTAACCAAGCCCTGAGCGAGGATGACTCCAGCCTGGAGCCTGTCACATGATCCCAGCTGTGCAGGACACAGAGCAATGCCAGAGCTGCACCTGCTGCCGGCTTCCTGTCTGCCAAGCCATGGCCGCCCACTCAGACACTCTATCCCTTGCCCAGGAACTGGGGAATAAGCAGGAGCAGATCTAGGCCAGATATGGCTGGGCTGGAGCCAGGCAGTGGGGCCTGATGACCATGAGTCTGTTTCTGGGAGAAGCAGGGAAAGTGGTGCCAGGAAATGTGGGGTCTGTTCAGATATGGGGGCTCTCCCGGCTGCTGGGGGCAAGACAATCAGGGCAGCGGACCCTAGATCTGCTCTAGGAATTATTTGGGGCCCGTTCTTTGGCCCGGGCTATGCAGGAGGTCAGACCAGATGATCACAATGGTCCCTTTTGGCCTTGGAATCTAGAAAATCCTGGGGTCAGAGGCACCGAACGGGGGGTTGCCTTAGGGCCCGAAAGCCATGGATGGTTTGGGGGGCAGGGTTATGAAATAAGGGGGCCCCTCTGGAGAACCCAAGCTGGCTGGGCTGGGCAGGTGGGCTTGGCACCATTCCGTAGGGCCCCAGAATGTAGAAACAAGTTGATCCTGCTTTTCTCTTCCCACAGGACACTAGCTAGAGAAACGGGAAATGGATCAGCCGAAAGAAAGATGAGGCTGGTGCAGCAGCACAGGAATAACCGTAATCCCAGCTCGCGCCACCCTGATTATTTGTATTGCCAGTTCTCAAAGCGCTTTACAAAGGAGGGCGGCGTCACGCTCCCCATTCGACAGATGGGCAAACTGAGGCAGAGAACGCGGAAGTGACCTGCCCATGGTCACCCGTCATTAGTGGCAGAACTAAGGCTCGAGTTCATGTCGTAGTCCAGTGCACTACCCGCTGCACCAGTCTAAAGCACGCAATGAACTAGCTAATCCCTCACCCCGCCTGAGAGACCATCTCTAGGGCTGAGCTAACCCACGCTCCGCCGCTGGGCCCGTGTTCCACGAGCCACTCAAGGCAGCGACTGCCCTGGGGACCATCTGCCGTCAATTGAAGCAATTAGGTCTCAGCTAAATCTGGCCTGGCTGTCAGTGTTTTCCCCGTAGTGACGTTAGCGTGATCGAGCGTGGAGCAGCCGCTCGAAGAGCTCACGGCAGCCTGCCCGGCACGGAGCAGGGAGAGGCCGGATGCATACGTAAGGCGTACAGCGCCGTGCACATTGCAGGAGCGTGCTCGGAGCAATGGCTGCAGCAGTGCAATGCCCAGTGGTGCCCTCCTCTCGCGCTAGTAACCACAGCTCCGTGTCTTTGGGAATCCACCAGGCCAGCAGTTCGCTTTCTCCCCAAGGAAGGAGCCAGTAAATTAGCCCCCTCCGTAGCCAGATGCTCACCTGCTCTCAGGGCCTCTGTCTCCCCCCGTCTGCTCAGGGAGGAGGTGGATAATCCAAAGCAGGCAGGGCGGGAGGATTAATTAGCTAATGTTCCCAAAGCGCTTGGGAGACGTTACATGCTAATTATTATTATCGAGGGCGGGCTGCTGGGTTCGCTTCCCCGGGGGTGGCTTGGGGGGTTGTTCCCCAGCCAGGTGGGGACTCAGGGTGTCACTTTCTGCCCACACCTCAGGCAGGGAGCGCAAACCCTCTGTTCTGTCTGGACCTTGCGTTTCGCTGGCCGGTAAAACAGCCTCTCCCTGGTCTGCTGCAGAGGAAACCAGGCTGCTAAGAGGATTAGGTTATGATGCCCTCAAGCCAAGCCAAGCTGCAAAGCCATATGGGCACTGTTGGCCATTGCCATGGGGAGCTGCCAGGTCGAAGGACACCTGAGCCTGGCTATGGACTGCGAAGGTTCACCCCCGACTGCCTCTGTCGTTCCTGTCTCGAGGTGAGTGTCGGTAAAAGGCTGGATGGGCCAAGGCAGCTGATTAGCCTCTGGGCCCCATGGCGGCAGCTGGCCCGCAGGGGGGCTGAGGACATGCAGCCTGGCTGGGGCTGCAGGATGAGGGCCTGGAGAAGGGGAGATGTTAGGGCTGATGGGTGCCTCAGCTTGTAGTGTTATGTCTATTACATACGAGCCTACGCATGCACCTGAGGCCAAGGCCCCATGGTGCTGGGCACAAATACATAGTGAGAGACAGGCCCTGGCCCGCCAAGCCTCCAGCCTCCATGGACAACAGCTGGGGGAAAGAAGACTCAGTAGCGCCAATGTACGGCTGGAGAACGGAGGCCCAGCCCGATGAAGTGACTTGCCAAGGGGCAGAAAGAAGAACTAGAAGCTAGATTTCCTGGATCCCAGTCGAGTGCCTTAACCACGGACTCTTCCACCTGGGTGGGTTTCTTTCCAGTCTGCTCCGACCTCCTGGAGTGCCCAGGTGTGGGGCTGTTTGCCGTTCAATAACCCCACGGCCCTGTCAGGTTCATTAACCCTTAAATGACTATCTTCTCTCAGCCTGAACGGCGGCTTTACAAAGCTGTGGCCTGGGGACTGTTCTTTCAGGGAGGCCCGGCAAGCCAGCAAGCGTGAAAGGTTGTGCCCCATGCAGCAGTGGGTTTCAGCGGCTCAGAACCACGCTGTGCACGACAGTGTTTAGGACAGGAAGTGAAGAGGAATATTGTAGCCGGCTGAACCCGCCGCAGGAGGTTAGGGAAGCAGGATGTAAAGGCCTGCTGGATTCACCCTAACTGGTGCAGGTTTCACCGCGGAATGTATCGTGCTCACAGCGGGATGCGGGCGCTTCGTTTTCAATCTCAGCAGCGCAGCGTCCCCCTCCACTGGGCTGGAGCAGTGGCTCAGTACTGACTTAGAGGGCAGAGCAGCCCCCCCGAACAGCCAGCCCCACTTTCCGCAGCAGCTTTGATCCCCTTTAGAGACGTCCCCCTCTAGACAGGCCCCGTGCTGCTTGGAGTGGGCGGGCTGAGACGGAGGTTGTCTCCGATCCAGGATGGCGAGCTCTGCACATCTCACAGCCACCACGCAGGGCAGCTGGCTGGGAGGAGACTCAGCGGTGTAAGGTGAGGTGAGTGGGCTGCAAGGGGCCAAGTCTGGAAAGCAGAGGGGGCTGCGGGTCAGGATTGAGGGGCGTCAGCAGAGCTACATGGAGAAACTTTCCCACCCAACGTCTTACCTGCTCCAGGCCCCTAAAGCAAAAGCAGGTGGAGAGGAGAGCTAGTTTACGCTGCTGTGAGCAAGTGGAGCAGCTAGGCCCCTTTGTACCCTCGCTCTGAGCCCTGCTAACCCAGCACGACTCCCTGCCCCAAGCTAGCTGGCCACTGGGTCACCCCATGCTCACCCCATCAGCATGGCCATTCCTTTCCACTGCCGACATGGCCCCTGGGCAGATGGGGAGAGACCCTAAAAGTGTGAGGGGGGCCCACAGGCACCCGAACTGTGATCTCACCCCCCTGCGTTGCCCCTCCCCTGTGAGACACCACCCCTGCACACCCCTTCCCCCCAAGCCCTCGCATCACCCCTTCCCCCAAGACCCCATTCCTGCGCCACCTCTCTCCCCTAAGACCTCACCCTCCACTCGTTCCTCTCCGCCCCCTCCCGCCGTCGCTTGCCCTTATGGCCGATAAACAGCATGGGGCCTAGCCCTCCCCCTTTTAAAAGTGAGGGGCCATGGCCCCCTGCCCCAGCACCCCTGGAAAGAGCACATCACGCAGTGAGAGATATCCCATCTCCTAGAGCTGGAAGGGACCTTGAAAGGCCATCGAGTCCAGCCCCCTGCCTTTACTAGCAGGACCAAGGACTGATTTTGCCCCAGATCCCCAAGTGGCCCCCTCAAGGATTGAACTCACAACCCTGGGTTTAGCAAGCCAATGCTCAAACCACTGAGCTATCCCTCACCCCTTAACAGCTTGTGGTGGCTGTTGGGAACCAGTTCCAATGGAGAACTAAACCCCCAAATGATTCTGGGTAAACAGAACTCTCCCAGCCCACAGTGTATCTGCAGAATGGCAGACCCAGCTGGGCTCCGTGTTGGCTCCTCGTTACTACCCATCTCTCTCCTCTGGGCTGCTCGCCATTTTCCTGTGCCAGGGCATAGATCTGGTGACCTCCTCCCATACTCCATGGCCCCTCTCCCCAGCCTCCATCCTGCTCCCCATATTCCCCGATGCCCGCTCTGTCTCCCTTCTCCTCCCCACATTGCCCTGCCCCTCAGTTGCCCTCCCTACTGCTCCCACCCTTTCTTCAGTGCCACCGTCTCCCTCGAGCAGTTCATGCACCTCCACACCGCTCTGGCCCCTCACTGCCTCCTGCCTATCACACAAGGCCATGGGCAGTGGCCATCTCCACTGAGGGCAGCTCGGCTTCCCGCCCACTGATGACAATGGGAGACGGCAGCCATCTTTTCATGGGGGAAGGGGGAGAGGAAAGGATGGTGGCCATCTTGGCTGAGGGCAACGTGTTGCTTCAGTCCTGTTGGGAACAGTGGGAAATGGAGGCCATTTTTAATAAGGGCAAAACCATGATGGGGAAAGGCCTCAACTTGGCTTTACATTGTGAACAGCTTTAGACAAACCTCCCTATTCGCCTGAGCCCTTGTGATACCCCCAAACCGGCCCCTTTGCTGGCAGAGAGGCCACGGACTGGCTGGGCCATGGAGACTGAACCCCACTCTCCTCAGAGATGATCCCCTGGATTGAGACACCTTGACCGGGGGTGGGGTGTGGGGGAAGCGAGCCCAGCCCCAACTCTGTGGCTAATGAGAGAGCTCCAGGACGGGCAGCCTGGCACCTCCACCCGCCCTGAATTCACCCCCCAGGGATGTTAGCGAAAAAGGGAGGGTATCCTGACAAGAGGCCGAGGCTCAGAGGAGCCTGGGCCCCCATCAAGCTGTCCCCAGATGCAAAGTGAAAAGGCTGAAGCGGAACAGAAGACGAGCTGCTCCTTCAGCCTTTTCCCATCTCCTGTCCGCTCGCTGGGGAAGCCGCGGTTAAAATCCGGGGACTAGCCGGGGGGCTGCCAGTCAGGACACGGCTGCATTGGCCGAGCTGTGTGGGAAGGCCGGGTAGGGTCGTTAGTGAGCTGAGCCGAGGCGATATTTCCAAGGCCTGGCTCCCAGGCTAGGGTACAAGATTTCCACAGTCAGCTAGCGGGGCGGTTGGGGGAGGGCTGAGGAGATTTTCTCCCCCTCCCCTCAGCACTTCCCCTGCCCTTCCTGCCTGCGGTGAAAAGCAGCCTTTGCCTCATGAATGCGCCTAGCTCTGAGCAGAACTGGAGCACTCGCTCCTTGCTCCCGCACAGCTGTTCCCCTGCTGCACAGGCCCTGCCAGGTCTGCTCAGGGGCCGCTCCCCGATGCTGGCAGCCAGGAGCGATGGGCCTGCGCTGCAAAGTGGGGGCCAGCTCGGAATTCCCCCAAGGGGGTTAGATCCAGAGGCCTGCTTTGTGCCATCCCGAGCACCACATGGGGGGGAAATGAGGATTCACCCAGCGCAAGGCTGGGCGGAAAGGGACTCCCTCCCAGGAGAGGGTGCAGGAGACTCAAATCCTGGGAGAAGGCACTCACGCCTTCATCCCTGTGGACGAGAGAGAGGTGTGCCCGCTGGGTGGAATCGTACCAGTGCCCTCTCTCCTCGCTGGAGAGGCAGGCTCACTAGCGTGCCGATGAGCAGGCTGCCCTCCGCGGGCCACACAAATCATGATGCTGTGGCAGCTATCAGGGGTTCTCTTTTAGCTCAGATTGCTAGGGGCCTGTGGGCACAGGCACTGACGTTTATTTTTCCCTGTGGGTGCTCCATCCGTGCCCTGCCCCCAGCCCCCCTTGCCCTGAGGCCCCACCCTCATGCCACCTCTTCCCCCCCCCCCACTCTGTCCCCTCCCCCAAGGCCCCCCCACCTGCCCACCGTTCACTGCTTTCCACCCTCCCACAAGTGCCTCCCGTGAGCTGCCAAACAGCTGATCTGCGGCCCCACCTAACAGCTGATCTGCGGCCCCACCCAACAGCTATGGCTGGTGGGTGCTGAGCACCCACTATATTTTCCCTGGAGCACCCATGGAGTCGGCACCTATGCCTGTGAGTCTGGAGCCGAAGGTCCTGAGTTCCGCTCCTGATCATGGCCATAAACTTTTCTTCAGCCATGGAATGGTTACTAGATCTGTCAGCTCAGCTGAGACCTTACAACCAGGATCCCTGTGCTATGCCTGGTCATGGCCGAGCCCTCAATGCCTGTCACAACACCACAGGGATTTGCTGTAACATCCTTCTATAAATATAGCTGATCCTACTTCAGCCATCCGAGGGGCTGGAAGCTGGGCTTGGCAGGGCTGAACAGGTGAGCTGCTACTGCCTGAGCAAAAGGAGTAATTCCCCGGCCAGTTAGCTCCTCCTCTCGTCTCCTAAGTACTGTTTGGAATGGTGTCCTCCACCTTAGAGGTGGCTGCATCTCAGCAGAGCGTGAAACGATTGCAACCTATTGTATATGCCGCTTGTAATGTACTTGAGAATGAAGAGCGATATGTGTATCTGTTTTGAGTGCCCCAGGGCCTTTCGAGCATCGTCTGCCCAGGGGGAAACAACCAACAATAGCACAGAAAATTTTAGAGGCCATTTGTTTTGAAAATTCTTCCGTGGATTTTTGTCCAACTTAGCGACAATCTTAAGCAGGCTGATTTTAGAGGCTGGCCACCATCGGGGTAGCAATGGGGGCCTTCTGCAAAGCTAGGGACCACGGGTTGCTCGCTATACCGTGAGCTAAAGAGCTGAGCTCTCCGGCTGAGAGATAAAACAGCCTCACATTCTGTGTGGCTCAGGTAGAGAGCGGGCGACATGTAACACACTCAGACCAGTGGGTTACGCGTTATTCTTGGGCAAACTCTGTGGTTTTTTCCCGATGAGGCTGGAAAGGGGGTGGGACAAAGATCGCTCCTGGTTTGAGATCATTTAACATTGAACACAGCTGTTGGGCTTTAACAACATTTCCCCCTTCAATGGTATCTTGGAGTGCATTAAGGTTTTAGGATGGGGGTCTTTAAATCAAGAGTGGGGATCTTTAAAAGGCACACTCTAATTCAACCCCCAGGGACTGGGCTCGATGCGGCAGTGACAGGGTGAAGGTCTGTGGCCTGTGGGATACAGAAGATCAGGTTAGATTATCAGATGGCCTTAAAATCTGTCTCTCTATGCAATGGCCACTCTTTGTCTATGTAGCACCAGCCATGTCGCCTGATGTTGGAGTCAGCACTGCTCTGGGATGGGGGTTGGGATTGTAGTTAGTTGCTTTTGTTGCAAATCCAGCAAAGAAAACACTTTTTTTTTTAGGATCCATAAAAAATAGAAGCTATTATGCTGCTGGTTGTTTAAAATGATGATTGTTTTTCAGCAGAAAAAGTGGCAGGTTTGTTTTTTCTCCTTTAAAGAGGCACTGTCAGGTTAAAACGCCGGGCCCTGCAAACCCTTTCTATTGCAAGTAATCCTGCTGTGCGTGGCCTTGCTGAGGCCAGGGCAGTACTTGCATGGGTATGAATCTGGTGAGAAAAGGTTGCAGCATTGGGCTCCACATAGTTAAAAGCCCATTTCCTTATCTATATTGCAAATAACATGAGATTGTTGAAGTAAAAAGGAATTTCTCCCAACTAGGCTAGTCAGTTTCATGTTTGTTTCTTGTCAGTTTCACATCCAGGCTCTGGTGCCTTCCTGCAATGGTGCCTTCTCTCAGTTAAGCGGCGGTTTGTTATGTTATTATAGCTTTTCCCTTTATTACTTTGTTACTGAAAATCTTATTTTTTTTTTAAAAATCATGAAAACATTTCTACTAATAGGAGACTTTGCGAAATCTTTTTAAAACAGAGCCAGAGTCCCAGGGCTTATACATCAGGATCGTTCTCCAGCTCGGGAACTGTCCCCAAATCTACATTGTGAGCCTAGGCAGACCTGACAACGGCCCTTTCAGCTAGATGTATCAAACCCAGCGAACCCCCCCTCACGTCTGGTTAGAATCATCTTAGAGCAGGCCAAGCTGGGGCCTAAAATCTCCAGAGTCCTTTTCAGGATGTATTTCAAATTAACCCCTTCAGTGCTGAACAACGCACTTGCACACATTCATCGACACACATTACAGATGAACTCACTAGGGCAGCCTTTCTGTTGATTTCAGTGGGTTTTGGGTCAGGCCGTGTCTGTGACCAATACACAGAGCCAGGCTGCCCCCACAGCGTCCAGGAGAGGAAAAGGACGTTGCCTCAGTTCTAAGCTAGCTTACTTCAAGGCCTTGTGGGTATTTAAAGCCTAAAGTCCTCTGGTGTCCACCTGATGGGCCCTCTCTGCCCTATGTTCCATCATGGCGGGTGTCAGGGGGCGTAGAGGATGGGAGATGGGGCTTCTCAGTCCAGAGCCCCTGGCGTTTTAATGTTCTCTTCTCTTAGCTGCTTTTGTTGCAAGACGGCTGCTTTGCCTTTCTCGCCAGGAGCGGGATCTCTCCATCTCTCTCTCCCTCCCCGCACTCACCCTGGCAATAATTGGGCCGTCAGGCTTTTTTCAGTGGTGGGTTTGTAGACATTTTAAATGCTGTGTCAGATACCCAGATAACCCAGACGACTGAAATAAACACACAGGTGCCTCCAAACCATCCCCTGCCGAAACATGCACGCACGCACACACTCCTCCCTGGCAAGCACACACACATGGAGATCTGCCAACACACACACACACACAGATCTGTACACACATACCACACCGGCAGCGACAAACACACACACACACATCTGTACATACCCACCAGACAGGCAGAGACAAACACACACAACACAAACACAGAGCTGTAGACACCCACCACACAACCAGAGACAAAAACACACACACACAGAGCTGTACACACCCACCACAAGAGCAGAGAAAGAGGCATGCACAGACACATGCACATCTGTACACACCCACCACACCAGGCAGAGACAGATACACACACACACACACACACACACACACACACACACACACATCTGTACACACCCACCACACAACCAGAGACAAAAACACACACAGAGAGATCTGTACACACACCATATGGGCAGAGAAACACATGCATACTCAGACACATCCACATCTGTATACACCCACTACACAGCGGGAGACACACATCCTGTGGTGTAACACACACACACACACACACACACACACACACACACACACACACACACACACACACACACACACATATATTTTACTAATGATAACCCAGTGCCTGTCTCTAGTCCCTTTCTGCCTGGAGTCTCAAAGCACTTTACAAACATGCATTAGTTAACCCTCATCCCCTTCCCGCCCCGTGCTGCAGGTCAGTGCTGTCCCTTTTACAGATGGGGAAATTGAGGCACAGAGAGAGCTGTGTCTATACTCCCACAGAGCCTCGGTGACAGAACTGGGGATAGAAAGTGCTGGTCTGTGCGGGGTTTTGGGCTCTGCCTGTCCAGTTAGGCCCTGGAGCTCCTTGGGGCAGGGATTGTGTGCCCTTTGTGTTCCACACAATACGTAGCCTCAGGCCGGAGCCCCTGCTTTCACCACTAGATGACACTCCCCCTAAGCCACCCATCAGGGAGCGGTGAGTACAGCCCCACGCGGTGGCATTGAGGGCTATGGAGCAAGGCTATGCCCAGCGGTTTGACCTTTGCCTGCCTGCTAATGGGGAAAAATCCCCCCTCATGTACAGAGGGTATGTAGCCCTTACGGTACTGGACAGACCGATCTGGCTGGTCCTGACCTCCCTGTCCCTGGAGGAGCTGTCCTGGCAGCCCGGACGCGGCTGGGACGTGCGTGTGTGTGCCCCATGCAGGGCAAGGCCCAGAGCAAACATGTCATGGCCTGGGGGTCCCCCAAGAAAGGGGAGGGAGCTGCCAGGTCCAGGTACAACTGCACTGCTCAGGCCTCCAGGGCTGCCCCTGCCCAGCCAGGCTCAGCGAAGACATTCTGTGGGGTGAGGAAACGTCCCCCAGGCCCATGTGCAGGGCAGGAGTGGGATCCGGTGCCGCCGCGCTGGCCTTTCCAAGGAGACCAAGGAGAGCTGAGGAGTGGGCACTGCTGGCAACTCTTATCCAAGCCTGTGACAAGAGGAGATGCGTCTGGGAGGGGAATTCCCGCCTGTCAGCTCTGCGTGGCACTGTGGCTTCAGGAGGCACCTGGTACAGTCCTGTAGCACCTCTCCCCTGCTCCTCAGCTCTGCCATCCGGCCCCAGGCCCTCCCTTCCCCACCCGCTTCGGGCCACTTGCTGCTCTAGGATGTGGGCCAGGCCTGGAAGTGGTGACTTTGCATGCGTGAGGGCTCCATGATGGACCCTGAACTGCACTGGGGCAGGTGCTATTAGCACCGGGATCAGGGCAGGGAAAGGTGTAGGGAGGTACTTGTCCCAGGGCCACAGCTGCCCTGGCACGAGGGACCGTGGGCTAGCGGTTCAAGTGCCAGCCTCAGACTAATCCAGAGCTCCTGGGTTCTCGTCCTGTCTCTTGTCACTGACTGTGGGCAGGTCACTGCACTGCCTGGGGCCTCAGTTTCCTTATCTATAAAATGGGGCTAGTGATCTTGACTGACCTCCCAGGGCGGAGCCGGGTGCCTGAGAACAGTGGATGGAAGGTGCCCTGGAAATGCCAGCTGAGTCACCAGGGCTGGGAATGACTTTCAGGCTCACTGGACTGTGAAGGATCAAACAGGAAAACCCACATGCCCAGTCTCTGACTGACCCCGTTCAGCGGCTGTCCTGGACGCTTGCACGCAGCAGGAAGCCAGGCCTGGACGCTGGTGAATGAGATGGGAATGGGTGGGAGGGGCAAGGGGGAGCCCGGGGGGGCTGGGAGATTCCTTTGGTGTATTCCAGGGGCCGGACGCTGGCTCCTGGAAAGTATCTGATGGAGGCTGAATCCCCCCAGGACAGGGAAACGCCCCCCAGCCCCACCCCATGTTCGCTTCACATACTGGCCTCAGGCCTACATTGCTCCTGGGAGGCAGGGGAGAAGAGTGGGCAGGCGCTGGCCTGGGAGTCAGGTGAGACCCATCCCTGTCGCCGACCAGACTTTGCTATCTCTCTGTGCCTCGGTTTCCCTCTTTGTACAACGAGGGCCTGGAGCTCTAAGGAGCTCTAAGGAGGGAGCGTGGGTGCGGAGGGCTGCCCTGTGAGACATCTGCCCCCGTGTTCTCAGCCCAGCAGGAAGGTCAGTGCAGCCGACAGCTCTGCCGGGCTTGGGGGGGAGGGGGAGCATCATGGCAAACAGCTGAGCAGTGCGTTCTGATCTAACTTCGCAGGGCGCTTTGGGTCCCTGGTGAGCTCCCCCAGCAGACGGGGAAGGGACTGGGGCCCGATTTCCACCTGTGTCCCCAGAAAGGGCATGTGTATGACAGCCACCTCCCCTGCCCCATAACCAGGCTCAGCAGAGACCCCCAGAACACAAACTCCACCGGCCCCCCCCAGCCCCAAGCCGGCTACTAATGTTGGTGTTAAGGGCCCAGGTCCCCACCACGTTAAAGCCCCTCTGATCTCCCCCAAGACACACACAACCCCTCTGTTATCATCCTGCTAGCTACATTCTCTCTCCTGCCACTCTCCAGTTTGCTCCCAGCCCCTCACCACTGGGGTACAGCCCCTCGCTGTCTTCCCGCCTCCACCCAGCCCCCCGCTGTCTTCCCCCCTCCATCCAGCCCCACACCGTCTTCCCCACTTCCTCCAGCCCCTTCTCCTCTGCCCTCCCTCCCTCCTCCAACCCCCGTTTCTCTTTGCCATTCTAGCTGCTCTGGGGATGGGGGGGGAGCTGCTTCCACACCCAGGTCAGGGACCCCTTCACACACCCCCCCCCCCAGCCCCCAGACCTCTCGGCCGTTCCCCAGCGGGGCGTGCGTTCACTTCGCCAACTCCCGGCGCCAGGAGAGATGCCAGGGCTCCCCTCCGCACTCACCTGCCTCTGCCGGGTGCAGGCCGCCGGGGTTCGTCTGCAGCAGAGCCCCTTCAGCCTTGGCGGATTCTCCAGGCATGATCTGTCATCCAGAGGGAAGGCCGGGGAGGGACCGTGCGCGTGCGAGGCTCCGGCTGCAGCCAGCGCTCTCGATCTGCGTGCCAGGCAGGAATCCCACGGCTAATCAGCGAGGACAGCGCGTAGGTAGCTCGGCCGCCCAGAATGGGCTCTGTGACCTGCCCCCCTCCTTCCCCCCACAGCCCCAAGATGTGGCTGGAGGCTGCGCCGTAGCGGTCCTCGAGAGCCAGTGCATTAGTGCTGCGCGGGAGGGGGGGGCCGGGGCTGCTGCTGCTCGAAGAGCCCTGTCATGCTAGATGATGTCAGCAGGATTTTTTTTCTTCTCTTCCCCTCTCCTCTCTGTAGAGAAAGCAGGGTGTGTGCCAGGCACTGCAGAGCCGGGCGGGGGGGATGGAGGGAGAGACGGAGGAGACAGCGACTGCCTCCCTCCAGGGTAATTGCATCAGCCTGGGCCACTGCAGCTCCCCGCCACGGCCCCCTCCTCTGAGCGCAGGAGGGCCCGGGGGCAGGCCGGGGCCCCATGGCTGCCGGAGGGCTCGGCGCGTGGCCCGCCGGAGGCGAGAGGGCTGCGTGGAGCCACTGAGAGATGACACGCCAGCCCCGGGGCTCGCACGTGCTGGCTACCCCTGGGGACACGCTAGGACACACACACACACGCAGTCACGAGGGCACAGGCCTGCACGCCGACACCCCCGGGCCTGGGAGAAGGGCAATGGAGGACCAAGTGGGGGAGGTTCCTCCAGCCAGGCCTGGAAGTGTAGCCCCGTATTCCCTGGGGCGCTCCATTACAAAGGCCAGGCCGGGGGCAGCAGCAGAGAGGCCCTCCCCGGCGCCAATCACCCTGCCAGGGGCCCATCCTCTGGGAAACCCCTCCCATTGCTGACCCCTCCATGTACCCGGGGAATGGAGTGGGAATCGGGCCTGGCTCCAGGGTTAGATAATGTTTTGGGGAGTCGGTGGGGAGGGGTGTTGGCTGGGTACAGGCCTGGGCATCACCAACGCCCACTGGGGAAGTTGGGGACCGCCTTGCCTCAGTTTCCCTATCAGTGTGATGGGGATAATAACACCGGCTTATTTAACACAGTGGCCGTGAGGTCAAATCAATGCCTGGGGAGTGCTAAGTGCACATGGGTGAAGTTGGGGGAGCACTGTAAGATGTTTGGGGTATCAAACCCAGAGCCCCCTTTTCCCCCCATGTCACAGTCTGAGGCTAGGTGGAGCAGGTCAACTGGGGAGTTATACCAGGCAAGCATGGTTCCCATTGGCTCAGTTAGTGGGTTTCCTCTTTTCTGACGCCCCTTGGCGGGGCTGTGGTAACAGGCAGGGCGCATTGCCAGGCAGCGCATGGTTCTGGTGCGTGGCCATCCCGGCCAGGCAGACGGAAGCAGCACGCTGGGGTCTGTGTGCCATAAGCCAGCCGTTGTCACTGCCCAGCTTGGTCGGCAGTGCCAGGAGCAGGCGCGCTCCAGGGGAAGGCCGTGGGAAGCCACGCACAGATTTCAGATCAGGCCCCCAGCGAAGCAGTGGGGACCTAGGCAAAGCCCTTGGTTACACAGTATTGCCAAGTCGTTTGTTCATGACCAGAGGAGTCTGTCTCTCCTTGGGAGTAACTCGGCTAGATGATCATGATGGGCTAGAGTCGATGAGTCTGTGACCCACACGGCGGAGGCTGAGCATTCTGATAGACCCGTCCTCAATCCACCCCCAGCGACATTCATATCAAACAACGGTCCCCAAACTTTTCAGGATCGCACCCCGCCCCTTACTCCTGTTCTTGCCCCTCTGCCTCTCTGGAGCCAGGGCCACGGCTCTCAGGAGGGGAGGGGGTTATGTGGACAGGGAAAGGGGGGGGTCAAAACTGGGACCGCAGCTGGGTGCGGGGCTGGGTGCGGAGCCGCAACTGGGCCAAAGCTGGGGGCCGAGGCTGGGGCCGGGGCCAGAGCAGAGCTGAGAATGGAGTGGGGCTGGGTGGCGCTCCCTTCCCGCCCCCGTGGGGCTGGCCGAGGCCCCATTGCGCACCCCACGAATGTTCCTCCATGCCCCCTTAGGGGGGCGTGCGCCACAGTTTGGGGACATCGGGTATAAAACTAAAAGCCAGAGACAAAACGCACTGGAGCTGAGAGCAAACATTCCAGACAACGTTGTTATCACCATCGCAAGCAAACGGTCAGCGGGGCCCGATCCTCCACTGGGGTCAGTCAGCAAGGCTCCAGTGGGGCCCGATCCTCCGCTGGGGTCAGTCAGCAAGGCTCCAGTGGGGCCAGATCCTCCGCTGGGGTCAGTCAGCAAGGCTCCAGTGGGGCCCGATCCTCCGCTGGGGTCAGTCAGCAAGGCTCCAGTGGGGCCAAATCCTCCGCTGGGGTCAGTCAGCAAGGCTCCAGTGGGGCCAGATCCTCCGCTGGGGTCAGTCAGCAAGGCTCCAGTGGGGCCCGATCCTCCGCTGGGGTCAGTCAGCAAGGCTCCAGTGGGGACAGATCCTCCGCTGGGGTCAGTCAGCAAGGCTCCAGTGGGGCCAAATCCTCCGCTGGGGTCAGTCAGCAAGGCTCCAGTGGGGCCAGATCCTCCGCTGGGGTCAGTCAGCAAGGCTCCAGTGGGGCCAGATCCTCCGCTGGGGTCAGTCAGCAAGGCTCCAGTGGGGCCAGATCCTCCGCTGGGGTCAATCAATGTAGTATTGCTGACTGCAATGGAGCCACCCCAGTTCACACCAGTCTGACAGCGTCTCGCAGGTGCACGTCCGATGTGGCGGGAAATGCGTCTGGAAGCGCTCTTGGAATTCAGGCTCTGCTACATCCAGCTTCCTTGGGCAGGAAACGCGAATGGTCAAGAACCCGCCTGACGCCGACCTCGCTGTGAAGGGAGCGATGGTGGAGCCCTCACACTGTTACAGGAGACCTTGTTTTGGTACCAACTTGTACAAGTCCCAACCCGGTACTTGGTGGCTGACTTTTACCCAGCTGATCCCCCCGTTACCTCCTGCTCTGATAGACCCATAGGCTCTTTATGAGAAAAAACTCTCCCCAGAGCCAGTCCCCAGCATGGATTATGGTATCTTCCACTGACTGGGCGCACTGAGATGCCCTTTGGCTGCTTGCAGCTCTCAGTACATGTGGGATGGGCCATCTGAACTGAGCAGGACTTGAGAGGTGAGCTCTTAGACTTCTCCAGTCGTCTTGAGTTGCTTCAGAGAGGTTCCTTTCTGGTTAGAAGCCCGTAGTGTCACCAAACGGTGGCCAGCTTGATGACCAAGACCCTTGTCATCCAACCAGGAGGTCGGTCTTTCTTAGCCTCAGTACCCTGCAATACTTCTCACCACGGTGCGTGGCTTTCCATTCAAATGTCAATAGCTATGGTTACTAGCTTCATGTAGCTATGCCAGAGAAACATTAGACACCTATGGTAGAGCGAGACCCTTCTTGTTATGTTAACGGCATGTGTACACACAGAGACATTAGGTAAAAACATAGAATACTCTTGCTGGAAGGTTGCAACATAGCATGACTTTGTTTCTTAGAATCCAGAACCCTAACATGCAAGATCCCAAAACCAGAGAGAGACAAAGCAGGCTGCTCCCTAAAGCAGAGAGGAACAACTCACCCCTCCTTACTCTAGGCTAGCTCTGCAGACTGATAGCAGATGACCCAGATCTCAAGCTTCCCTACAGAGCCCTCTAGCCTTCAAGCAGGACCAGGAAACAAAGTAAGACAATACAATAGCTTGTAATTTTAACACAGTTTTCCCACTACACTTGTCACCAGCATGTCTGTGTTCCTGGAGAGAGATGATTTTCTAGATCATGGGGTATGTTTCTTCTTTGCTGGAGGACGTGGCAACCTTCCACTTCTAGAGAAACTGGTTAATGACTAGAAGAGCCAATGACCATTGGATGAGAACGTGACGCCACAGGCTATTGTATTGTAGGTCCACAAGAACCAAAGCATCGTTCAGTTCTTGAACCCACCTTGGTGAGGTGGAAAACTCACTGAAACAGCTCTTTGGTGACCCTTTGATCAGAGATGGGAACCTTGCATCCAGAGCCAGCTCCAGGGTTTTTGCCGCCCCAAGCAGCCCCCACCCCCAAAAGCCGCGATCGCGATCTGCGGCACTTCGGCGGCAATTCAGCGGGAGGTCCTTCGCTCCGAGCGGGAGTGAGGGACCGTCCGCCGAATTGCTGCCGAATACCTGGACGTGCCGCCCCCCTCCGGAGTGGCCGCCCCAAGCACCTGCTTGCTAAGCTGGTCCCTGGAGCCGGCCCTGCCTGCATCTATCCCTGACTACGTTGTTCAGGACAAGACAATTCCTGTTGGTTTGCTGAAGGCTGGGCCGCTTGCGAGAGTCGTCCTGATGGCGCGTTCACTGGTGCACTCACTTGCACCAGCCCTTCAAGGAGTCCTCTTCCGATTCTCATTGACCCTGCACGGTGACTTTAGAACAGAACTGGTGCCTTCATCCCCTGAAGGAGGTGTTGCCTGCGTGTGGAAGGGTGCGCTTGGGGTAACGCGCTGGGCTAGACCTCAGGAGGCCTGGATTCAATTCCTGAGTCTGCCCCAGAGTTTCCACCTGACCTTGGACAAGTCAGTCGGCCCCAGATCCAAAGGTATTTAGGTGCCTAACTCCCAATGATTTCAATGGGAGTTAGGCACCTAGATCCCTCCACACTTCCCCACCTGTAAAATGGGGCTAATAAATCTTCCTTTGACGGCCTTTGTCTATTCCGAGCATCAGGGTGGAGGCGGGCCCTGGCTCTGTGTCTGTCCGCTGTGTTGTCACTGCCCCATGTGCCCGGTGTTCTCCTAGTATAATGCACCTCTAGATGCTGTTGGACTACACGCACTAACCCCTTATTGTTAAAGGGAATGAGTCCCCAGTTCCCTGGTTTCACACGTCACTTGTCACGGAAAATGCCTTATTAGTCCATAGCTTTTCCAAGACGGCGGCCGTGATGTATGTCCCACAATCCTCTCTCACTTTGGGCGTTCGCAGTGGCTTTTCTACTTATCTAGCACATTGTAGGAGAGCGTCTCCCACTCCCCTGGGGAGGGTAGAGACGTATAATCCCCCTTTTACAGCTGTGGAACGAGGCACAAAGAGACTTGTCTAAGGTCACACAGGAGAACTGGTGGCCAAGACAGGAATTGAACCCAGATTTCGTGCGTTCCAGTCCAGATCCTTACCCATAAGCTTACCCCTGGTGTAGGCTTTGCCACCCCGGTGAACTCATCATGTTATTTGAACAACTCTTCATCTTCGACAGTGCAAACCCTCCTCATTGGCTTCTTTGGGGGGCACCGGACCCACTTCCAGCTGCCCCTTATGGAAAAGCCCCATAGAACTGAATTGAGAAGGGACAAACCAGCGACCAGAACTCGAGAGCAAAGAGATCGCTGGCTGCTAAACGCTGCAGGGGGAATCCCAGCCCTGTTTGAAATCAATGGCAAAACTCCCGCTGACTTCAACAGGGACTTTCACCCACTAGGTTTGAACAGAGGTGAATTAAGATTTATTGGGCACGAAGAACATTTGGGCCTCCCACAGCCCGGGGAGGGGGGCCAGATTGGCTGGGGCCCGGGGGCCGTGTGTTAACCTGCCACTGTGTAGAGCAAGTTCTTTAGAACCTTCTTTAGCTTTGATGGGGCCCTGCCGGGTTTCATCCCTATTCAACTCCTTCGGACTTTCTGACAAGGGACGGTGGTCCCAGGTTCAATCTCCTCTGCCGACAACGCCCCCAGGCGTGCAGGGGCACACGCTGTGTTGAAGCTGGCTGCATTCAGTAAAGCTGTTAGCGCTGTAATTCCCAGGACGCTAGGCTCTGCTTTCTGCAGCCCAGCTAGCCACCTCTGCAGCAGCCACTCCTGCAAGCCAGAGCTGGAAGCCAGACATTTGAAGGGGCGGTGTGATATCTATGACCCAGTTCTGGTGGATCAGCCCTACCTTCATTCGGCTCTTTCCTTTAGCAGCTCACCCAGAGGTTGCAATGCAACAGCCGCCCCCGTACAGAACAGTGACACTGGCGGCTGAAATAACGACGACACGGGCCTCCAGTTTATAGTGACAGGTTGGGCTCTTTCACGCCGTGATCATTTCATTTGCAGTATGAGCCTCTCCTCACCAAACCGCACGTGCTTGTTCGCTGAACTGCCACCTGCCGTCACAGCGTTCATAAGTGTCATGACTGAATGATTAATAATGAAACTTGGCACTTACACCATATAGCGCCTTTCAAAATGCTTCCCACAGGTGGGTCAGTATTCTCATTTTACTGGAGGGGAAACTGAGGCACACAGCGTTGAAGAGACATGACCATGGTCACACAGCAGGTCAGTGGCACAACTGGAAAGAGACCTCAGGCCTCCTGCAGGAGTGGCAGAAGTGCCCCCAAAGTGGGGGGGGGGACAGGTGTCTGAACTGTGGCCCCACCCCGGTGTGCTGGCCCCCCAAGACCCTGTATCGCTTCTTCCCTTGAGGCCCTGCTCCTTCGCTGCCTCTTCCCTCCAGACCCTGCCCCCTGCTTGCTCCTCTCCACTCCCCCCCACCCCGGTCGCTCGCCTTACAGCTGGTAAAAGTAGGGACCTGCCCCCCCCATTCCAGCGCCCCGGCCTCCGGACTCCCAGTGCCGTGCTCTGACCGCTAAACAGCGCTTGCCTCCTTTAATAACGCGTCAGGGGCAAATTCCCAGCTGGTGCAAACTGGTGTCGCTTCATGACTTCTGAGCTGATGGACACCAGTTAAGGAGCTGGCCTGTGCCATTAGCAAGGGCGGGGGGTGGATTCTCCATCGCTGGCCATTTTAAAATCAAGCCTGGACGATTTGCTGCGAGATCTGCTGCAGGATTATTGCGGGGACTCCCCCTGGCCTGTGGGACACAGGGGCTCAGACCTTGGGATCTGCGAACTCAAAATCTAGTCAGTTTCAAGCACGAGTGTATTGCTAGCATTTCTCTGACAAGGGCGCCCCGCAATCGGGACTGGGGGGCTGCCGGAGCGTGGTCATCGTGGGGTTAACTGGGTTGCCACAGTGTGAGAGGATGGAGCCGTGCGCCAACCATCCCCACTGCCTGTGTGTCAGCAAGGGAGTTAGGCCCCGAGCTCCCATTGAAGCTAGTGGAGGATCGGGGCCCTGGTCCCCCAGCCCGCATTCCTGTGAGCAAAGGGTGATTTTTGTTGGGCCGAGCGGTCCCTTTACAAATGGCGCCCTGCAGCACACCCCCAGGAAATCACAGGCCTTGCCCCACAGAATTTACAGCTACTACGGCCCTGAGCTGGAGCGAGCTTAGCCCAGACGGAAGCCAATTAAAGGCAAGGGCTCCCGGATCTCATTCTAAGCCAAGCAGCAAGGCGCGCATATGGCAACAACAGGGGGTGGTAGAGGAGGGAGGCTGAGGGTAACAGCAATACAAGCATGTGGTTACATAATAATACATAGCTCTTACCCGCTGCTTTTCATCAGCCGCTCTCAAAGTGCCATTATCTCCATTCTACAGGTGGGGAAACTGAGGCACCGAACTTTGCCCTAACTTGCCCGGGATCGCTCAACAGGCTGAACAGAACCCAGCTTTCCTGGGTCCCAAGCTAGCGTGCTACCCTGTAGGCTACATTGCTACAGGGTGCAAATCATTCACCATTCCCCCCTTCATTAAAAATGAATAAACATTAGCCACGCCCCTGCCCCTCTCTAGCCCAGGTGCCGCGCTGCCCCTGGCTCCTCAGGGCCAATTTTGGTGGCTTTACAGTCGCATTTGGCAGTACTTTCCCCTCTCCCCTGTGGCTGTGCGAAAGACGGTCAAAGACCCACCCAACCCACAGGATTGTGCAGGGGAAACAAAGCCACCAACTGCTGCTACCTGTACAGAATAAATATGCATTCCCCCTCCATCCCCCCGTCTCTCCGAGCTCTGGGCCTCTCCGGCGCTGCCTGGCATGCTGGATAGTAACCAGAGAGGAGGGGGATGTTTGACGTTGACGGGGTCCCTTTAAAAACGTGCCGCCAGAGGAGGAAATGCAAAGGCCGGGGCAGCGTTCAGGCAAGTCTGGGCGAACGCTGGGGAGCTGACGGAGCAGAGAGCGAGGGAGGCCTGGGCTGCAGAGGAGCAGGCCCTTGCGCCGGCCGTGGGCAAGGAGAGGCGGCTGATTCTTGATAGACCGAGGGAGTGGGGTGGGGGCTGGTTCGCAGTTATGCCAAGGCCCATTGCTAGTCCTCTGGCTGTGCAGAAGGAGCCTTCAAACGGCCCCCGATGACGCCCCCTGTGCAGGTGGTTTCTCAGCCCGAGGGAGGGCTCTTTGCTGGCTGCCCCCAGGTTGAGGGGGGTCTCAGGAGGTGGGGCGAGAGCACGGTGTTGAGGATGGCACCGTTAACCTGCACAAAGCGCGCTGCCGTCCTACCAGAGATCTCGCGCTGCACCCTCATGTCTCCGGCGGGCGGGGCCCACGCTCGGCGCTCTGCCAGCAGGGACAGGATTGGTTCTGTCTCTTCGCTCCGCCCGGGCCCAGCAGAGGCTGCTGCAGTTGAGGGGCTGATGCCATCATGGGGGTCCCCGGCGGCCTGCCTTGATGTCAGGGAACCCCGGTGGGGAGAGCTGGGTGGGGCAGATTCTCGCCAGACAATCACACCAGGGCTGTTTCCGTGTGGGGCCTGGAACCTTATCTCTCCCCATATGCCCAGCCTGGGGTACATATCTTAATGTCAGGGCTGAAAGGGGGGTGGAGGGCTCTGGAGATGGGTAGTGGTACCTCCAGGACCGTGAGTCTTAACCATTTCCAGACTGTGGCCTCCTTTTCCTTACTGGGAACCCCCTCCCCCCCGGCCCTGCTGCTCCCTTCCATCTAGCCAGGGCCCTCCTCCGATTTCATGCCCCCCAGGGTGCGAGCCCCTGCGCTAGGGCATTGGTTCCAACCCTGCCCGGGAGAGGTCGTTACCGTGTGACGGCTGTAATGAGTGGGTGGGTCTCCACCCAGACCCAAAGGCCTGATTCAAAGCCTGGTGCTCACCGCTCGAACCCGTGCCCACCCCAGCACTGCAGCCGCCTAGGGATGGGTCTGGCTTGGGGTCAGAACTTTCCTGTAGAAAGGGGTCCCTCCGTCACAGCGGCTGTGTCCGTGTCTAGGGCTTCATTCTCCAGGGCTGTTAACCTGGTGGAGTTCGCCAGCCCTCGCTGCATCTGCCCCTACTCTGTTCCCACGCTGCCGCCCCGGCTCAGCGGCTTGGGGATTGTTCTCCCACAGCTTTCACCGGCTCACTCATCTTTTGCATCATCCAGGGCCTGCAGCTGCCGTAGGCTCTCTAGCCCGGCTTGGGTTTCTCTGCACTCTATTCCCCAGAGCGCAGGGCCTGTCTTTTCCCCTTACCTCTGGCTGCTGGCGTCCTATTGCACGGCCGTGTTTTTTACCCTGGCTGGCTGAGCAATGGGGTGCACTTCCTCCCCACAGCAGAGGGGGGGAAAAATGGCTCTAGGAAGAATGTGGTGGACCCCTTTCCCTTGGGTAGAGGAGGGGCAGCCTTTGTGCCCAGCGGCTCCCTGAGGCTGGTCTCTGTCCTTTACACAGAAAGGTACATTCTTTGGGCAAGTGAAACAGACGGAAAAACAACCTTAAAGGGACAGTGTCCGGTGGAAAATGAATGTCTTTTACAAACCCCCAACTCCCTAGCCTGTGTCACTAACCCCCTTGGGCTGGTCCTGCGTAAAGGATTGTAGGGATCTGATCTGATTGTCACTGTTTTTGCTGCAGCTTAACTCTGAGTGTCAGCCAGTTTGAGGTAAGGTGAAGAGACTGGTCAGTTCAGGGATTGGCAACCTTTCAGAAGTGGTGTGCTGAGTCTTCATTTAATCACTCTAATGCAGGGGTCTCAAACACGCGGCCCGCAGGGTGATTTTCTTCCTCGCAGCCCCCCCGCCCTCCCGCACTGTTTACCAGAGCGGCTCAGGCCGGACATGCACCGGGAGCAGGGCATGCTGCCTGCCTGCCTGCCCTGCGCAGCTCGGAGAAGAGGCTGGAACGTGGGGAAGGGGGGGCGGAGGGGCTGTGTGTGGCTGTTGCTTCAGGCAGCGCCCCCAGCAGCTCCCATTGGCCGGGAACAGGGAACCGCGGCCAATGGGAGCTGCTGGGGGCGCTGCCTCAAGCAACAGAAACACACACCCCTGCGCCCCCCCTTCCCCACGTTCCAGCCTCTTGCGGGGGCAGGGCAGACGGGCAGGCAGGGAGCCTGCCCTGCTCCCGGCACGCGCCGGGCCAGATCCTGCCCCCCGAACCCCTCCTGCACCTGAACCCCCTGCCTCACCCCGCACCCCTCCTGCATCCCAACCCACTGCCCTGAGCCCCCTGCCGCACCCTGCACCCTTCCTGCACCCCGACCCCCTGCCTCACCTCTCACCCCTCCTGCATTCCAACCCACTGCCCTGAGCCCCCTGCCACACCCTGCACTCCTCTTGCACCCCAACCCCCTGCCCTGAGCCCCCTGCTGCACCCTGCACCCTGACCCCTTGCTGTACCCCTCACCCCTCTTGCACCCCACACCCCAACTCCCTGCCCTGAGCCCCCACCACACCCCATGCCCTTCCTGCACCCCCTGAGGGCAGGGAGGGGGCAGAGTTGGGGTGGAGATTTTGCAGAAGGGGTTGGAATGGGGGCAGGGAAGGGGTGGGACAGGGGTGGGGCCTCATGGAAGGGGTGGAGTGGGGGCGGGGGGGAGGTGTCAGTGATGCGGCCCTCAGGCCAATGTACTAGTCCTCATGTGGCCCTCGTGGTCATTTGAGTTTGAGACCCCTGCTCTAATTTAAGGTTTCACGTGCCAGTAATAGATTTTAACGTTTTTAGAAGGTCTCTTTCTATAAGTCTATAATATAGAACTAAACTATTGTTGTATGTAAAGTAAATAAGGTTTTTAAAATGTTTAAGAAGCTTCATTTAAAATTAAATTAAAATGCAGAGCCCCCCGGACCGGTGGCCAGGACCCGGGCAGTGTGAGTGCCACTGAAAATGCATGCCATAGGTTGCCTATTCCTAGGTCAGTTTCGCTTTTCTAAGGGGTTACTTTCACTTTCCTTCCTGGTCAGTTTCACCTGCCAGTTCACTCCCACTGGCAGGAGGCTGCAAGGTTGGGGTTGCAGAAAATGCAGGGGAAGGTTATTCCTTTCCGAGGGCCAGAGCCTGCTTCCATTGACGAGTCCTTGCCCCAAAGGCAAGCCCGCCAGCTCCCTCGGCAGTACGTGCCATTGCCACACTGGTCTGGGGGTTGTTATAGGGCTACGCTGCACCCCACTAGGAGGTTTACACAAGTTCTGCTATCGAGGCTCAACTGTATATGATAACTTACCTCTAGATGACGAGCTTAATTCTTGCATTGGAAAGGCAGCTACCACATTTGGCCAACTGACCAAGTGTGTGTGGGATAACAGGAAACTAACATTGAATGCCAAGATACGGGTCGACCAGACGTACGTTTTGAGCTCACTGCTCTATGGTGGCGAGAGCTGATCCATCTATGACAGAAGGCGAAT
This sequence comes from Chrysemys picta bellii, assembly GCF_011386835.1. NCBI lineage: Eukaryota > Metazoa > Chordata > Testudines > Emydidae > Chrysemys > Chrysemys picta. The sequence goes on from NC_088792.1 coordinate 5,319,405, forward strand.
CATAGGACTGGAAGGGGTCATCTAGTCCAATCCCCTGCACTCATGGCAGGACTAAGTATTATCTAGACCAGGAGTGGGCAAAATATGGCCCATGGGCCAGACCTGGCCCATCTAACATTTCTGTCTGGCCTCCTCTGCCCTATCGTGATCTCCGAGTCCAGGTCGCTAAAAGTCCCGCGGTGCAGCGGGGTGCTCAGGCAGGCTGCCTGCCTGCTGTGGCCCCACGCCACTCCCGGAAGGGGCCAGCTGCTGCCAGCATGTCTCTGTGTGCCCCTGGTGGGGAGGGGGAAGGCGGCTCCGTGCGCTGTCCCCACCCCCAGAAACTGGTCAATGGGAGCTGCAGGGGCGGTGCTTGCGGGCACGGGCAGCGCACGGAGACCCACTGCCCCCCCTCCCCTCAAGGGGCATGCAGAGACATGCCAGCAGCAGCCAGCCACAGCCGCTTCCGGGAGCAGCGTGGGGCCATGGCATGCAGCCAGCCTGCCTGAGCCCTGCCTGTAGTAAGCACCTCCCGGCCAGAGCCTACACCTCACACCCCCTCCTGCACCCCAACCCCCTGCCTCAGGTAGAACCCCTTCTTGCACCCAAACTCCCTCCCAGACCCTGCACCCCAATCCCTTGTCCCAGCCTGGAGCCCCCTCCTACACCAAACTCCCTCCCAGAGCGCACACCCTTCACCCTCTCCTGCACCCCAACACTCTGCACCAGCCCGGAGATCCCTCCTGCCCCTAAACTCCTTCCCACCCCCTCCATTAATAGAGTAGAAATGTGCGGCCCGTGATGACTTACCAAAATTTTTGGAGTGTCCCTCTACAAACATTATTACCCACCCCTGATCTAGACCATCCCTGACAGGTGTTTGTCTAATCTGCTCTTAAAAATCTCCAATGATGGAGATTCCATAACCTCCCTAGGCAATTTATTCAGGTGGTTAACCACCCTGACAGTTAGGAAGTTTTTCCTAATGTCCAACCTAAACCTCCCTTGCTGCAATTTAAGCCCATTGCTTCTTATCCTATCCTCAGAGGTTAACAAGAACAATTCTTCTCCCTCCTCCTTGTAACAACCTTTTATGTACTTGAAAACTGTTATCATGTCCCCTCTCAGTCTTCACTTCTCCAGACTAAACAAACCCAGTTCTTTCAATCTTCCCTCATAGGTCATGTTTTCTAGGCCTTTCATCATTTTTGTTGTTGTTCTCTGGATTTTCTCCAATTTCTCCACACCTTTCCTGAAATGTGGTGCCCAGAATTGGACACAATACTCCAGGCTGAGGCCTAATCAGCGCGGAGTAGAGCCGAAGAATTACTTCTTGTGTTTTGCTTACAACACACCTGTTAATACATCCCAGAGTGATGTTTGCTTTTTTTGCAGCAGTGTTACACTGTTGACTCATATTTAGCTTGTGGTCCACTATGACCCCCAGATCCCTTTCCGCAGTACTCCTTCCTAGGCAGTCATTTCCCAATTAGTGTGTGTGCAATTGGTTGTTCCTTCCGAAGTGCAGTACTTTGCATTTGTCCTTATTGAATTTCATCCTGTTTACTTCAGACCATTGCTCCAGCTTGTCCAGATCATTTTGAATTTTAATTGGATCCTCCAAAGCACTTGCAACCCCCTCCCAGCTTGGTATCGTCTGCAACCTTTATAAGTGTACCCTACTCTCTATGCCATTAGCTAAATCATTTATGAAGATATTGAACAGAACCGGGCCCAGAACTGATCCCTGCAGGACCCCACTCGTTATGTCCTCCCAGCATGACTGTGAACCACTGATAACTACTCTCTGGGAACAGTTTTCCAACCAGTTTTGCACCCACCTTATAGTAGCTCCATCTAGGTTGTATTTCCCTAGTTTGTTTATGAGAAGGTCATGAGAGAGAGAGTATCAAAAGTTTTACTAAAGGCAAGATATACTACATCTACCGCTTCTCCCCTATCCACAAGGCTTGTTACCCTGTCAAAGAAAGCTAACAGGTTCTCATAGACTCATAGACTTTAAGGTCAGAAGGGACCATTATGATCATCAGGTCTGACCCCCTGCATGCTGCAGGCCACAAAACCGTCTCTACCCTTCCCTTGACTCTGCTGATGAAGTCCCAAATCCTGTGTCTTGGTGACTTCAATTGGCAGAGAACCCTCCTGCTAGCGATCCCTGCCCCATGCTGCGGAGGAAGGCGAAAAACCTCCAGGGCCTCAGCCAATCTACCCTAGAGGAAAATTCCTTCCCGACCCCAAATATGGCGATCAGTAAGACCCCGAGCATGTGGGCAAGAGTCTCCAGCCTGACCCTTGTTAGTCATTATACTATTTACCTGCTATTGCTCGGTATTCCCCACTAATTATGTTTTACCATTAAACCATTCCCTCCATAAACTTATCTAATTTAATCTTAAAACCAGACAGGTCCCCCGCCCCCAAGACAGGTCCCCCGCCCCCTGTCTTGACACGATTAGTTTGACACAATTTGTTCTTGACAAATCCATGCTGACTGTTATTTATCACCTTATTCTCTTCTAGGTGTTTGCAAACTGATTGCTTAATTATTTGCTCCATTATCTTTCTGGGTACAGAAGTTAAGTTGACTGGTCAGTAATTCCCCAGGTTGTCCTTATTTCCCTTTTTATAGATGGGCACTAGATTTGCCCTTTTCCAGTCCTCTGGAGTCTTTTCCATATTCCATGACTTTTCAAAGATAATCGCTAATGGCTCAGATATCTCCTCCGTCAGCTCCGTGAGGATATCTTCCATACCCATTGTCTTCACTTTATTCTAAATATCAAGTGGGAAAACAAAGTACCCGAGACAACAGAATCGCTTATTCACTATTCTCCAAAACAGATGTCACCGTTGGCTCGCTTGTCGGCATTGGACGGATGGTGGCTACATTCCCAAGCATCTCTTGTATGGAGACCCTGTGGGTGCTCCCAGGCCACTGAGCGAGGTTCAAGGCCATTTGCAAAAGGGATCTGAAAACTTTCAACATCGGCAGCAAGCTGGGAAGAGGCATCTGGCAACGGGCCACAATGGAGGGCGTCCAAGAGGCTGAAGCGAGGGAAGTGAAGGGGAAAGTGCAGCGGCCCTCAAGCGCCAGTGCTGTGCTGGTTTCATCTTCTGGCCCTGCACCATCGGGAGCGAGGACGGCTGCTCAAGAATTGGACTTTTTAGTCACTTGCGATTCTGCTGCGTGACCCACGGTAACTGACATGCTTTGGCTCTTACCCCATGGTCTATTGAGATGGACGGTTGTCATCTAACGATACACACCCAATATGACACGTGCATCTGAGCCTGCGAACCAGATTAGAACACATTCGAAGTACCCGGCTCCCATCAGTTAGGAGCAGCTTGCTGCGGTGGAAATCCATGGGGCCTTGGTGCAATGGTGTTAGAGTAGTGCCCGCAGGCCTCCAATGAGAGAGAGGTCCCGTGGCGCTAGGTGCTGCACATTCTCATAGTGAGAGACCGTTCGTGCTGCAAAGAGCTCACAGTCTGAACAGACGAGCCAGACAAAGGAAGTAGAATCCCCATTTACAGATGGGCAGCAGAGGTCCAGAGAGAGTAAGAGCTTGTCTACATGATGCCATAGTCCGCATCGGGGCAGCGTAAATTCTAGTGCGCGCCAACTGGCCCGTGTGGACCCTGCTGGTGGGCACTAAAAATCCCTATTTCCAAACAGTTCCACGTTAACATGCACTGGGGAACTTTTAATGCTCGTCAGTGGGATCCACACAGGCCCCAGTTAGTGCAACACGCTGGTACACCCTAGAATTCATGTCCCTCTGATGTGAGCTAAGGTATCCCAGGGACCAGACCTTAGGCCCAGATCCCCAAAGGTATTCAGGCTCCTAAGGGACTTGCTCGAGGTCCCCCGGAGTTGGGATTTGAAGCTAGCTCTCCAGAGTGCCCGGCTCTTCCACCCCCCCAATAATCACCTCCCTCTTCTTTAGCACTTGCCCCCAGGAGCTCTCCAAGCAGGACAATATCATCGGCTCCATTTTACAGCTGGGGAAACAAGACCAGTGCAGTTAATGAACCATATTTTGGGTGCACAAACATGGCCCCATTGTTCGACGTTCCGGCCCACGTGGTTTCCCGTAATCTCTACCCTGCGGCCCAAGCCAAGCCTGTTACTTCTCATTTCCCCTCCTCTCATGGGGATACCTGGTCCCTCCCCCTTCAGAGCATCCCTCCACAGCTCGTTAGCCTCTCGGGTGTCTCCTCCCCACACTGCATCAGGATTGCCTCCGGAGCCAGAGGTTCAGATCCTCCTCTCAACCCTTCCTCCTGGGGAGGATAAGTGCGCTGAGCAGCCTTCAAGCCCTGAAATCCATGTGGCTGAGGGGGCGTGAGCGTTCGTCAAATTAAACCTGAACCCCCTTGATTCTGTGTATTCTGTGCAGCCATGAAAGCCTCCATCACAGCCCATGAAAGACCCGCCATTGGCCCTGGTGTAGCTGACCAAAGTGCCTGACGCTCACCGGTCTGCTCTTGACTATGCTGTGGAGGCAGCCGCCTTTCACTGGTGTGACATTTATACACACACGCATGTGCAGTTTGTTGGACAGATGGACTCAGACAGAAACCTCAGACCCGAGGCCCTTCTTGGAGCGACTCCTAGATCTGAACCTGGCTTTGGCTCTGGGGCCGGTGCGGGGCTCAGTTTCTTGCCAGCTTGGCTGATTTTGCAGACTGAATCGCCGGGCCCCAAACCTGCTAGATCAGCTGCTGAAACTGACCCCGTCCCTCATTCCAGATCCAGAAGCCTGCGTCTCCACCTGAGCCAGATGTTGATGTCAGCTCGGCCTTCGTGGCCCCTCCTGGGAGGTGTGGCGTGGGCCCCGAGAAGCAATGCGTGTCCTTGCTCAGCTCCCACCGATTTCACTGGGAGCGCGGGGCGCTCGGGGGCTGGCAGAGATGCTCCCATACCGCTCAATGTCGTCCGGGAGAGCTCTGTTATTGGATCTCAGTGCAAGCAGGAGCGGGCCGGGATCCGAACAGGAGTGGGAAATGTATTACCTAGACCAGGGGTGGGCAAAATATGGCTTTTACACACAGCCCGGTTCCTGCCCATGGGCCACTTCTCTGGTTTATGTTCCACAAGGCGCCTCCAGTTCTTTCTCCCATCCAGATCTGGCTTCTGTTGAAGTGACTGGCCAAATCCCACAGCCAGGGGGTGGGTGCAGCATCGGACCCCGGGTCTTTGCCTGGGTTGTTCCCTGGGGCGCTGTGTGTACCCATCTCTCATTGTAATAACGCTGATTCATAACAATGGAGGCCGGGGTGATGCGTCAGCAGCTGCAACCAGTGGAGTCTTTCCCATGTTTATAACAAGGAAGCAAATCAGTTAATGTACGCAGGACAGGGAAGAGAAACTACCCAGCCTGGGGTTCACCCAGGCCCTATGATCCTTTCCAAAGGCACCTTCCCCTCGCCCCCCAACTCCTAAACCCTTTGAGCGCTGGGGTCTGGATAGTGCCCATGCCCAGATCATCAATGTAGGGCATAACACCCCCCTCCCTGCCCAACCTGGAGTCTCCTGGATTGTGCTACATGCTTGGCGTGCGGGATTTGTAATGATCCATTCGGCGCCAACAAGCTGAGGTGGGCTCCATGTGTGATTAGAAGTGGGTTCCTTCTGTGTTCCTCGGCGGGCGGGCTTGGGGGCACCGGGGGCTGTGTTATCTGGGCAGGAGAAGCCCAGAGTGGCATTTGCTGCCCTATATGGAAGCACGAGCCCGCCTCATTTATTTATAGATCGCCTCCAGCTGCGCGCTTGAGCATTCTTGAACGTGTGGGCTGCTGTGGCACTCAACACCTCGCCCAGGGCTGGAGACTGCCACCTCCCCGCCATGGCAAGTCTCCGATCCCTGGGGGCCTGCTGGACGCTTGGCATTGTCCACCTCCCTTATCCGTTAGCCTGATGAGTGCCGCCAGCCCCTGCTGTCATGGGAGCGCCTCCGAGCGAGGGGAGCGGTGCCAGCGTGTGGCTGGGATCAGTAGAGGCGTCAGGACTGAGAGACCTGGAGTGCTTCCCAAAGCGCCTGCTGGCTACGAACGGGGATGTGCTCCAGTGACTGATAGACAGGGATGGACCCCAGGGGCTGCGCTGGCCAATGCAGAGCACGGCCGCCCGCTCCCCCACCTGCCCTGCACACGGCCCCGAGGACGCAGGGAGCACGCAGCCTTTCAGCGCCAGGCCACTGGGTCAAACCTCCCCGCATCCCTCTAGGTCCTGGGGATGGCAAATGGGTGTCAGGGGCGCCCCCTGCCCTTCCCATATTGCCAAGTAGGGAGGAGCTCTGGCAGGTTGAGAACCACGGCTCTAGCTATTGGTACCACGCCCGTCACCTTAGCCTCTGAGCCCCGCCTCCCCCCAGCGCACGGTGGGAGCTGCTGTCTGACATGGCCCTTGTGGACCATGAGTCTGGTGGGTGTCAGTCCATGGCCTGTTGCACGGGTGCCTACATCACCCCCGTCGCCTTCCTCGCTGGCTGCCTCCACAGAGAGGCCCTGCAGGGCTAGCGGAGATCCTCCTTTAGCTCAAGGGGCTGGGCTCTGTGCTTTGGGAGCACAAGGACAGGTGTTCAAGCCCTGGTGTTGCCACAAAGCCCTAGCTGGCCCTGGACTGCTGAGGTGCCTTGCACGAACTGCCTGTGGGGGGGTGAGTTTGGACAGGCTGACCCCAGTCCGAGGTGTCCCTTGCAGCCGGGAGTGGGTGTGGAACGCGAGCAGGGAAAATAAACGACTGGCTCTTCCCGGTGTCAACCCAGCCTGTAACCATAGAAACCTTCCTTCCCCGCTCACCCTGGGTCTCCATGGCGACAGCAAGTGAAATCAGGCTTCCGACAGGCCGATTACATAGCAAGGAGGGGAAGATGGGAAATCTTTATGATATTTCCCCCGCCCCTCAGCCCTTCCTCCCATGGAAAGGGGCTCTGGGGGGTCGGGGGGTGGAGGTCCACTGGAGGCTGTTGCACCAGCCGGGGATTTCCCCACCACTTGGAAACCAGCTGGTCTGTCTTGGGGTGCCTGTCCCAGCTCCCGCTCTGCAAAAGGCCAGGGCACGGCTGGGGATAGCCCCTGTGCACAGATATGCTCTGTCTCGGGTCCCCTCCCTCCCCCTGGCCCAAAGCTCAGCAGAGGGGGGCAAATGGGCTGGCTTTCTCCTCTGTGGCCTGGAAAGGAAAGGCCTCCGCTGTCTTTCCCTGGGCCGTGTGAGGTCGCCACTGCTCCAGCCGCGTGGGCTCAGTTCCCTCCCCAGCACGGCTCCCTGCCGAGGACGGTGCTTTTGGGGTCCCTGGCTATGGCCTGGCTCGTGGGTCTCTCACAAGGCAGTGGTGACTAGCGGACTGAGCACGGGACTGGGAGCCAGGAGGTCCTGGTGTCGAAGGCCAGCCCCACCCCCAGCTGGGTCCCTGGCCCCTCAACTCCAGCCAGACCCTGCCCCAGCAGGGCCCCTGACCCCCAGCTCCAGCCGCCCCCCCCCCCCAGCTGGGTCCCTGGCCCCCAATTTCAGCCAGTCTGCTCCCAGCTGGGTCCCTGGCCCCCCAACTCCAGCCAGCCTGCTCCCAGCTGGCCCCCTGGACTCCTAACTCCAGCCAGCCCCCCCTCCAGCCAGGCTCCTGCCCCCCCAACTCCAGCCAGCCCCCCCAGCTTGGCCTCTGCACTGAAAAAGTTGTTTGCCACCGAGCTCAGCCTACATTAGCACTGAACTGGGCCGCTGCTGCTGGCAGTATGCAGCAGGGGGCCCCAGCAAACTCCCTCCCCTGCAGCACCCAGTGGGCGTCCTGAGGGCTTGATTTCAGTGGAAATGGGGCTTTTCCAGTCTCTGATTTTCACCCAGGTCCGTAGGATTGTGCCCACGGAGACAGACAGAGCCATGCCCTCGAGTTGAGTGTAAGGCCTTGCTTTTCCTGGACAATAACAACAGGGACAGTGCCTCTTCCCCCCCTGAGATCTCCCAGTGTTTTACAAAGATGGGCATGCACCACTACACCCGGATTGCAGATGGGGAAACTGAGGCACGGGATGGCGTATTGAGGAAGCGCTGGGGGGTCCCATGAGGCTCTTGGGGGTGGGGGCACAGATGATTTACAAACCCAGTCAGCTGGAAGATAAATGAGGGAGAGACAGGGCCCCAGCTCTGGGACAGCTGGATTGCAGTCCTGAGCTGGGGGAGGGGGAGTTCTGTGAGATCTTAGACTCCTCACTTGCCTCAGTAACAGCCTGCTGCAGTGAGTTCCACATATGAACACAGCGAGACGAAGCCCTTTCCATGACTCGGGCTGAATTTAGTCACATGCCCTTTTGTTCTTGTGCAACGGGCTAATCCACAGGCCTTTGCTGTATCTTAATTTCTAATGCACCTGGCCAGATCCTCAGCTGCCGTAAATCAGCATAGCTCCAAGCTCTGACCTGCCAGCTCGAGCCACGCTCCTCCTATGTGGTTTAGTGGGACAAGTCTGGGGCCAGAAGGCCCCCACTGGACTGCCTCACTGTGTGATCTGGGGTGAGTCAGTTTCCTCAGGGGCCTCATGTGCAGATATGATGGTGATCCCAGTGATCCCCGTGCCTTGTTCTAGTGCCGGGCCGCCCATTGATTCACACAAGAGCTGTCGCTGCATTGTTCCCTGGCCCCTTCTCAGTGCAGCCAAACCAGCCCTTCCACCCTTTCCACCCCGGCTGCACACGCACTAGGTGGGTTCACTGGGCCGCTCACAATGGGCCCTAGTTCGTGCCCCAGAGGGACCAAACAGAACAGGGCAGTTATTGAGTGGGCCAGCCCGTCGTCCCGGCCCAGCTTCCGGCAGTCGGAGGGAGGGCCAGATGCACCTCTGAGCAGCATCCTCAGTCATCCCCTTGCACTGAAAGCAAGGGGCAGAATCCCAAGACCCTGGGGCTGAACAGGTGGGACTGGGGGTGGAATTGTTGATGCAGAATTTTTATTGCCAGCCACGAGCCAGCTCGAGCCTCCAGGACTGGAAGCGCCTGGCTTTCTGGAGGGCCCCTTGTCGGAGAAGACCAGCATTTGAACCCCCTCCGGGGAAGGGCTGCATCGAAAGCCTTAATAAACAGGAGGCACGTGCTCTCCGCTGTGCACTCTCTAGTGACAGGTGAGCTGGCCAGGAAGAGAAGCAGGTCTGGGCCCTTGACGGCGGCTTTAGGATACAGACAGGTGGCACGAAAGGGTTGGTTTTTCTGCCTCCCGCCTTCTTTCAAAGACAATTGGCGCTGGGAATGACCAGCCACCAGCTCCTTCGAGCAGGGCTTTCATTTGAGAAAGCGCAGGGCCAGCTGCTACGAACGCAGCGGGAGACTCAGTTGCAATGAAAGGGGGCAACTTTACCATGCTCGTGGACCCACTGCACTTGGCCGGCTGCCTCCTCTGTGTAAGCGCTGGCAGGGAGCACGGAGGACGAGTCTGGTTTACACCGTTGTATCTAGCTAAGGATCGAGGCTCCTGACTCCCATTGGGGCTGGCGGTAGCCTCGGTCATTTCGGCAGTGTAGTGATTGTGCCCACGCTGGAACTGCAGCAAATGGAGCTCTGTTGGCCAGCGCTCACCTGCTTCCCTGGAGTGAGGCTGGCGGGACCCAAAGCTCCAGCCATCAGTCTTAGGCTCCCTTACAACCTCTCTCTTAACAGGGCCTCTGCAATGCAGGAGTGGCGCCAAATAGCCCCAGGCGTGGTCGCGTCCATGCCAGACCTTGCAGCATCCAGGCCAGCGGTTGGTGCCACTAAGCAGCACAGGCTGTTGGACCCTCCTCTGTGACTCCTAGCTGAAGCAATTAGGCCATTTCTGTTGGTAACGGGCTCTTGTGAGCAGGGTCCCTGAAGAGGGATGGGGCCAGGGCCGGGGCCGTGGGCACAGAGTGGAATTGGATGATGGGGAGCACCATGGAGATGATCGTTAGCACTCCGGTGGAACGCGGTGGCACTCCGGTGGAGCCGCGGTGGCTCCCGTTTGCTGGCGTCGTGTAGGTGCAGTGGGCATTGGTGAGGAAGGTTGGCGCCCCCTGCTGTATCTTGGCCTTTCCTTGGCCTGGTGTTCACCTCCCATGCTGTGGTATTTGGGGGGCAAAAGGGTCAGCGGAATGTTTGCTTGTTTTCATTTGAAAAAGCCCCATTTCCTGGGGGCTTTCAAAAGAAACCCAGGGAGAGATTTCGACTGAGCAGAGGGGTCATTTACAAATGGGACGTCCTGGGCCAAATCTAACCAGCCCAACGGCTCTTTAATTGATCTCTGGGGTGTCAGTTCCCCCTGAGCTCAGCAGGCTGGCCTGAAGCCTTGACCCATAGAGACCCATATAAGCCCGTAGGGATGGGTGGCCAGTCTGGTTTGAATTGCTAGGTAGATTCCTTGTCTGGGCTCACCCCTTCCTGAGCTGTAGTTGTGCTTGCAGCCCTGTGGTCAAACACTCACCAGCGTCTCTTCCCTTCAGCGTTCTTAAACGAGGTCACCCCTTAGCGAGCCAGCCAGGCTGGAGCAGCCCTGCAGCTCCCCGCGTCCTCCCTGTGGTTTCTCCATCTTTCCTCTTATTGCCTCAGAGCAACCCCCCACCCCCTACTTGCTGTCCGACCCCCCCAAACAAGAGGTCCTGCTACTCCCCCAGTAGCTCCCAGGGTGCTATGGCAGGCTAAGCACGTCCCTTCTGGGACGCAGAGCTGGGGGCACTGGCTGACTGCACTAGCTTTGCACTGGCCTTTCATGGGCTCTCGTTAAATCCACTTTCCAACCCCAGGGCGGGCACATCCCAACGGCCTCATTGCTTGAGGCATTTTGGAGGAAGCCTGGAGGAGCAGACTGCCGGGGACAGCCCTGCACTGACCCCTGATGGATGGACATCACCCACCTCCAAAGCCCCGAGGCTGCCACCGCAACGCCAGTTTGTGCATCACTCCTTGCAGCTTTTGGACCACGATTTTGCATCCGCACTTATACGTGCCATGCGTCTGTACCAGTGCATGCTGGGAAAATCTGGGCCGCTGCCTCAGCAGGGGATGTAGTGTGACTGACATACAGACAGAGCAATGCACACAGCAGCGAGCTGGAAGACTGGAGGCCCAGCTGGGGCTGGTTATATTGCAAATTACAGTGTGTTGGACTGGTCCCAGAGAGACACCCACGGGGCAGCCTGGCCCAGTGGCAAGCATGGAGCATTGTCAGCAGCTGAGGTTACCATCAGCAACGCTGTGATTGGACACGAAGGATGTTTAGAGCCATCCATGCCACGAACTGGCTCCCAACTCACGGTAGTGGGGGCAGGCGTCTATAGGGGTTCAAAGGGTGAAATGCTCAGACCGAACCTATTAGCTCGTCCAAGTCCAGATGGACAAATCCCTTTCAGCTCAGCTGATCTCAAGCACATTGGAAATGTTTCCAATCCAGGTCCCACAGGAGCCCAGGGTCCCCACAAACTCTCCCATGGCACTGCAGCCTGGTACACCGGACTCCTCTTATGGTACCGCCAGCTCACCAGGGATGGCAGGCGGTTTGTGCTGCAGGCTGGCAGTGGGATATTGGTATGGAGCTCTGCATTCAGCACCGAGGCCCCCGTGCCATCGCACGGGGGTTTATTGTGCTTCGGGCATGCAGGAGTGAACGTGCAGCCCACACTCGGCGCTGATCCAACCCAGGGAGCAGCGCCAAAGCCAACGCTCCAGCAACGAAAGGATTCTGGAGCTGAACGCAGGGGAGGGGGGGGATAGAGATGTGCTGCCGTGGAGTCAGCTGGAGTGACAGCCCCGGGCAGTGACGCTCAGCAGCCCACGGACCCCAGGAAGCGCGCTAGATTATATAAGCCCTTACAAAGAGAGGGCGGCTGGTTTGGGATTTCTTTGGAGCATGAGGATTCAGAAGAGCCCATCCCTAAGGACATGTTCTGCAGCAGCTGTGATGGGGAGATGGGAGAAATCACCCCCCGGCTGCTGCTCCCTACCTCCTACACTAACGTGTAACCCCATTTTTTCCACCATCACACACAACTCCACTGGCTTCTTTGCAGATCCAGCTCAGATTTACCGTTACCCATATCCCTGAAGGCACCTGGGATCTGGCCAGGCCACTGGGGGGCCACAGCTCTGTTGGGTGGAAAGTGCCAGGGGATCTTGAATGCCCACCCGAGCTTGGTTTTGCACTTACTCCACAAGAGAGAACCTGCCTCTGGAATCGACTCAGAGGGATGACTGCTACGGGTGCTGGGCCACTACCGGAAACAGGGAAGGATCCTCCTTAGAGGTCTGATCTCCCACTAGTAACGCGCCCAGACCCTGCTCAGTGCATGAGATCTGCCAGCCCAAGATACACATTGCTGCAGGCGTATCGAAGCCGCACTGATTCTTCTGAGGCACACTGGTTCAGTGAAAGCTCCTGCTCCTGCTTGCTGAGAAGAGCGCCTCCCTCCCCTGTGGTGGACTGGGTCAGGCCATGCTGATGCCCCCAGTGCAGATGGCTCCTATCCCCTCCGCCGTGCTCGCAAACACATGGTTGCTGCCTGGGGCCAGCAGCCTGTGGTAGGCAGAGACCTTGTCACAGCTGTGTTAAGACGACCCAAGTCAGCCTGATACCACGGTCTTGGCTGAAAAGAGCTGTCAGTGAGGGAAAGTACCACCTGGAAGCCCGCCCTGCACAGTTCATGATCTCCAGGGCCCTCCCCTGCTAGTGAGCAACAGGTGAGCGCTCATTAGGAACCAGAGCAGCTAATGGGCTAGGAATCCTGGGTTCGAATCCTAGCTCCTGCCCTTGACTTGCTGAGTGACCCATGGCAAGTCACGTCACTGCTCTGTGCTGCAGGGGAGAGGAGGCGTCGTTAATGTATATAAAGCCGGGAGATCGTAACATGAAAGGTGCTATAGGCCTCCAATCCAGCCAGGGGCTTCTAGGCCTCCTTGTAATACACTCAATGTCTGGGATAAGCCCCTACCAGCAGCCCAGGAGGTAAATTCACTTCTGCTGAGAGCCTGCGTCAGCGCTCGTGTTCCCCCCTTCCCCCAAAGCCTCCCGAGCTGGAGAGCAGCAAGGGAGAAAGCCCAGCTGTAGAAGGAAGCTACCAGTGGAACTGCTCAGGCCACAAGCAGCTTCTGCTTCCATTTTACAGGGTCACCCAGACAGCACTGAGAGGGCAGATGGTTCTGGGCAGCCTCCTCCAGTGAGCGGAACAGAAATAAACAAGCCTCCAGTCAGAAGGGAAAGAGAGGAGCTCTTCAATGGCTGCATGCCCCTCCCCCTGGCCTCTGATCCAAGAAGTGGTGCTGCTCCCACCAACCCCACTCACCTCCTGCCAGGGACAAGCACCCACACCAGCCTCTTGCCTTCGCTGGGAGCTCGCATGGTGCCAGGCCCCTCCTGCAAGCTCATTAAACAGCTCTTCCAGGTCCCATTGTGCTCTCCTGGTGCGCAAGGACTGGAAAGCGACCCTCATGCACCCCCTTCACGAGCACACTGCACATATTGGGAGCAGCCCGAGGTAGCCGGGCATGCAGGCTGTGACGCACCCCCCCTCACTGGTGAACATGCGGTGGGGCAGCAGTGCCCTGTGCAAACTGGCCTGTACAAGAGGGAATTTATTCCAATACATATTTATATACACAACGCTACCCCCACCCCTGCCTTCCTCCTCCCCACCCCTGGGGAGCACCACACCCGTTCACAGCAGCAACACTCCGGTCGCCTGAGGCAATCCTCTCTCTCTCATGCCGGATGCGAACACTAGAGTCCATCGTTCGACAGGTGCAGGGGTCACTTAGCCATCTCTGCCCCTACGGCTTTGTTCATTTTGTCCTTGAGGTAGGCTGCCTTCTGCCACTCCGATTTCAGCTCCAGAAACTCATAGTAGGGAACCTGCAGCGGAAGAGGGCAGGGAGCGGGGTCAGGACTTACGCTGGGGCAACCGTGCTGATCTCTCTCGGGGCCGGGCAGTGCTGGGAAGCCAGCTTGCTTGGCCCTGGTGGAGAGTGGCAGGACTGATCGGCAATCAGCCAGGTGATATTGACCAGCCCCAGAAAGGGAGGTGGTCCCTGCAGTGGGGTGTCTAAGGGGTCCCAGCCCCAAGCCTGCCAGAGAATCCTCCAGACACTGCCAGGGATGCAGAGTGGCCCTAGGGACAACTCTTCCATCATACCCAAACCCGCTGGCCTGAGACGGCCTGGCTCTCCTCCGGGAGTGTGGTGTTAGCACAGAGCACTAGGGGGAGCTACAGGCGACAGGCTCAGCTTGAAAACCAGATTCCCCCTCCCTAGCTGCCTCAAGAGCAAAGATACAGCCCTTGGGAGTCTCAGCATGAGACTCAGTTACAATCAGCCAGCGTCTCCAGCCCACTCCAGGGAGGGAGAGCTCTCTGGCCACCTCACTGTCTGGCGCTGCAAAATGCCCGATGGGAACCAGCTTCTGTGTGGCTGGCCTGGGCTAACGGCGGACAGTATCTAGAGCGTCAGCACCCCGCAGCTCTGCAAAATCTCCTATTCCAACAGCGGTCACATAACTAGACAGTGCACCAAGGACTGGTGACCCCACATCTGACCCCTCCTATGGGTGGCAGCCGCACCAGCTCAACCCACTCACCGTGGCTGCAACACACTTCAGCACATGCTTTTAAAAATGCTTAGAAATAAAAATAAGGGTAATGCTGGACGGAGACCCTAGAACCCAGGTGCATATGTATAGAACGTACTGCACTGGTAGCCTCTGTCCAGCCTCTCTGCTCTGCACCAGCCATCTGGGAGAGTAGTCTGCAGTCAGTCCTTGGCCCTTCTGCCAAGACTGCCACAGAGGAAGCTGTTGTCACGGGTAATTTCTACAATGCGGACGTGGGTTTGGTAGGAAAGGGGCTCAGACACCCCACCTCCTTTCATGCAGGCCACCAGACAGCCGTAACAGCTGCCGCGTGAGGCAGTCCCACACGGTTCTGGCAGCTGAAGGAACATTTCCTTATTTCAAAGCAAGATCAATACTATCTCCCAGCCCGCACGAGGTGGCTGTAGCATATTTGTATCCCCAGCACCCAGTGGTAGAGATGTGGGGCCCATGAACTACAGATGTTGCTGTGGCAGCCGACCGGGGCAGTACCCACCAGGGAAGAGGTGAGCACTGAATTGGACAGGGCTGCAGGGCAAATGCCCTAATTGAAAGTGACATTTCCTGGCTACCCCGTGTAGGTACTGTTACCGTATCACTGTCACATGGGAGCATCGCCTACTGCTGGTGGGGACCCGGCCAAAACGGTGCAAGAGAAGCTTAGGAAGTGTGCAGCGCGAGCAGGCAGTTCATTGGCAGCGCCACCAATGTTGCTGGCAGCCGGCCGCCGGCTATTATTAACGGAGTAGTTTGGTAGCAGGGCCTCTGGGGCTGCCAGCCTCTGCCAAATCAGACACGCTGGAGCCTTTCATATACCTCTCCACACCAGGTGGGGGCAGCGTCTTACACTGACATTTGAAGGTTGTGTCTGTTGAAGGCTCTGAAGTCGTTCGTATAAACGGTAACTTGCAGGCGGCCTTTATAAATCTTCAGCGCTTTAGAGGCACAAAGCGCTACAACCAAATGCCAACTATTATTAAATGGATAGGCAAACGGTAATAGGGAATCACTGCAGCCACTTCTGGGGTGGAGCACAGCAACACTACAAAGCTAGTAGCGATGAATACAATACCCCACCCAAATTAACATCAGAGAGGCTGCTATCTAAAGCGGAGGAGCTAAGATGCTGACTCTCCGGGAAGAATTGGGAGCTATAATGAGCACAGGATTAGGAACTGCTTAATTTTTTATTGGAGAGACAGCATTTCAAATGTTGCATGGTCTATTTCGTCTCTTCACCCACCCACTTTATTATCCCTTCCCCACTACCAGGGCGAGAGGCAGACAAAACACGGATTTAGAAACGAGGAAAGAAGAGATGCTTGGCAAAGAGGGCTATTGAAGCTTGCAGCCCCGCGGAGAGGGTGGCATGTGTAGCCAATGGCCAGGTGGGGATGACACATACTGTGCAGAACGTAAGTCACTGGTCTATAGATCTATCAAGGAAACCGGGGCCCCAAGGCAGCACAGCTGGAGTCAGGGGCAATTTTGTCACTAGCTTCAGCTCAGGTCCTGCCTCAGACTGTTGCTATTGGCCACAAACTGGAATGGAAGCTGACTCTGCACTGGCTTGCTCGGGGATATGGTCTATTGTCCTGGCTTTAGTAGCAAGGGAAGGTGGCTGGCGGGCCCAGGGAGGCGGCAGTTACTAACAAGCCTCAGTGCGCCGGCTTCCGCAGCGCCTGCTGCTTTCCTGAGGGTGGGCTGCGGATTGCGGGCCATGGAGCAGCAGTGGGGAAAGGCACTGGGCTGGGACTCTAGTTCCCGGTTGTGCCACAGACTTTTCCAGAGCCCTGGGCAAGTCCCTTAGTCCACGTGCCTCAGCTGCCCACCGGGGTGAGACTCCCTGGCCTGGGTTCTGCAGCAGCTCAGACTCAGTGATCAGTATGGTCCCTTCTGGCCTTAAATCACTGTCTCTCTAAGCTTTGCTGCCCCCCCGGTGGCAGGGAGAATAAACACTGACTGAGGAGCACCGGGACACCCGAGTGCTGGGGCCAGACAGGCACCTAGGTAGAAAGATACTGAAAAAACAGAATCCTATCGTCTCTGCCTTTGGATCAGGGCTTTCACCTCCAGCTGCACTGGCAGCGTGGGGACGAGAGCCGTCCCTGGGAAAGGGATCTAGTCATTTACACCGGGAGAAAACATTACACTTGGTTGGATTCCCCCTCTAGGTATAGCTCGGGGGAGCCAGAAGCTGCAAGGACCCGGAAAGGCCTCCAAGGACCCACAGCGACAGTGCGCGGGCAGGAGGCCGAGAACAGAACAGGCTGTGGAGAAACAGCAGGAGTTCCGTTGTGCTCCTCAGACACTTGGTGTAAGTGTCGCACCGAATGCAGGTGTTGCTGCAGTGCCTAGAAAACTGGGGAGCTTTGACAAACGGGGAGGGAAGGGGAGCGGCAGGAACGAGTCTGCAGAGAAAGCGGGAACAGGCTAATGTCTGGTTCACAGACACAGTAATACCTTGTATTCAGATAGCACTGGAGGATGGTAAACCCCGCGCTAAGTCACACAACAGCCCAGGAGCCAGGAGCAGTCCCACTGTGCAGAGGCGTTGATTCCTGGGGGTTATCAGCCACCATTTGGATAAGAGGCAGATGCAGCGTCCGGGATTAGGCCATGGCTGACAGCAGCACGGTATGTCTGCACTCGGGTTTGCACTAGTAGTGCAGCTGCACTGGAGACTGAAAACGCACCTGGAAACAAGGCCCAAAGCGGAGAGAGCCAGTGACTCGCCCAACAGCACCAAGGGAGAGAAGGTCAGCGCCAGGGTTAGGCCTGTGGCGTTCCTGGCTCCCAGACCAGGCTGATCAAGGGCCAGCTACTTTGATGGGCTCTCAGGTAAGTGTGGTTTATAGACTAGATGTTCTAGCCAGGGACCAGGACCCCAGTTCTAAGGCCCCTGGGACCTCCGCTGTGCCCAATCAATAAACAAATCACCTAACAGATTCCTCACGCCCAGGCCCACGGCTGATGCCCAGCAACCCGTCGGCCAGAGTTAAAAAGGCAACGCCCCAGCATTCAACCTCATTCGAACACGGCATGCAACGGCGCCCCTCTGCTTCCAACCTCTTTGCTGGGAAGTTTACACCTGTCCTTTCCAGAGAGGGGTGCTGCCAGCCACCGTCCTTTAGTACAAGGCACAGGAGGCTAAATAATGAATGGCTGGTCCGCAGGCAGATGGATCAATGGGCATGAAGAGGCAGGGCTGACATTTCACTTCACTGTCGTCCCCGCCACTCTCCCATCTTGGGGTCTAGAACAATGGGTGGCCCCGAGAGGATTGTTTGCTGATCCCAGGGGGCTGGAGCCCAGGTGACCTACAGACCAGCTCTCTGGGCCCACAGGGGCGAAGACAGCACTGGGTGCCCCACCCATCCCTCTGGTTGCCTTGACAGGCTATGTTTAAGGCTGTATGCTCAGAGCTCTGCCCCTCCTCCGTACGCTCTCGCTACACTGAAATTAATGGAGTCCCAGCTGCTGGGGCCAGAGGCAGCCTCACCGTTGATTATGGCTATGAAAGTGTCTTCAAACCAACAGCAGCTGCAGAACACGCAGCACCAGAGACACACGCTGGACGTCACGCAGGCACCTCCGCAGCAGAGTCTTCTAGTCAAAATGTGGGACCCTTTAACAACCTGCCCCCAAACTGAGCCAAAGCATCTCCTTGAACCTGCTCATAACAGGGGGTCCCCAAATCCACTACCACTTGTGTGTGTGTGTGGTGTGTGAGAGAGAGAGTGTGAGAGAGAGGGGGGGTAACTTTCAAGTGACGGTGATTTTTGTGTGACCAACTGGAAACCCCCTGCAGGGACTTCACTCTTCAAGGGTGGGTGCTCAGCACTTCCTGGGAAAAGGCCCCTTTAAGGCCCCTTAAATTGGACAGTTGATAAAAACTGGCCAAGGCAAAGCGTTCGACGGAGCTAGGTAAGGTCACATCTCCCCAGAGGTGCAGCATAGACAAACAGCAGGGCTGCTCCCCTTTGGATGTTGGCCCCCTACTGCTGATCTGGGGACCACTTTAATATCAGTTACAGAAAGAGACCCACTAGGCCATATAGCCCCTTCCTTAGTCACCACGTGCAGGATGACTCCCTACTGCCCAGTCACTGGGCTCTGGCTACTCCAGTTTGCAGCTCCTCTCCGTTTGCCTGGGAAAACTAGTCCCCAGATCTCCCTGGCAGGAAGTTCTGGCCTTCATCTCATCTCTCTGCATTAGACTGACCTCCTCTCCTGCACCACCCTAAATAATCCCACCCCTTTGTGCTGATTCTATCAACCTTTGGCCCCGTAGCCAGCTCTGAGGCCAGGTCTTTTCTGTATCCAGCTCCTAGTCCCCCTTCAGATCAGTCCCTCAGGCCCAGTGATGGTTTCGGCTGCTGTCTTTCAGGTAACTTGTGCAATGAATTTGGATCACTGAGCGAGGCCACATTCCTCCCAAGGGGAGAGGGAGACTGGAAGGGCTCCCGGCCATGTTTATTGGGCTCCCGTACACCACTAAGGTGCATGCTGTGCTGTCTGACAGCTGTCGGGGAATGGAGGTCGAGCCCCCGTTCACTCTGGTATTGGGAGCAGGGGGAGAAGGCATCGGCCCTCGCTGGCTACTCACATCCACGATCAAGAACCCGGCGGCTTGCACGTGTCGTCGGGCCATGGCGAAGCGGCCCAGCAGGTCCTTGCTTCTGCTGCTGAAGTTTGGGAACTCCCACCCCAGGAAAGCGATCCTGTGAGAGACGCACACAGAGGGAACGGGGTTGACTGACTCAGGAGCAGGCGCAGGCTCAAATAAGAACATAAGAACGGCCGTACCGGGTCAGACCAAAGGTCCATCCAGTCCAGCATCCTGTCTACCGACAGTGGCCAATGCCAGGTGCCCCAGAGGGAGTGGACCAACAGGCAATGATCAAGTGATCTCTCTCCTGCCATCCATCTCCACCCTCTGACAAACAGAGGCTAGGGACACCATTCCTTACCCGTCCTGGCTAATAGCCATTAATGGACTTAACCTCCATGAATTTACCCAGTTCTCTTTTAAACGCTGTTATAGTCCTAACCTTCACAACCTCCTCAGGTAAGGAGTTCCACAAGTTGCCTGTGCGCTGCGTGAAGAAGAACTTCCTTGTATTTGTTTTAAACCTGCTGCCTATTAATTTCATTTGGTGACCCCTAGTTCTTGTATTATGGGAATAAGTAAATAACTTTTCCTTATCCACTTTCTCCAGATCACTCATGATTTTATAGACCTCTATCATATCCCCCCTTAGTCTCCTCTTTTCCAAGCTGAAGAGTCCTAGTCTCTTTAATCTCTCCTCATATGGGACCCGTTCCAAACTCTTAATCATTTTAGTTGCCCTTTTCTGAACCTTTTCTAGTGCCAGTATATCTTTTTTGAGATGAGGAGACCACATCTGTACACAGTATTCGAGATGTGGGTGTACCATCGATTTATATAAGGGCAATAATATATTCTCAGTCTTATTCTCTATCCCCTTTTTAATGATTCCTAACATCCTGTTTGCTTTTTTGACCGCCTCTGCACACTGCGTGGACATTCTCAGAGAACTATCCACAATGACTCCAAGATCTTTTTCCTGACTTGTTGTAGCTAAATTAGCCCCAATCATATTGTATGTATAGTTGGGGTTATTTTTTCCGATGTGCATTACTTTACATTTATCCACATTAAATTTCATTTGCCATTTTGTTGCCCAATCACTTAGTTTTGTGAGATCTTTTTGAAGTTCTTCACAGTCTGCTTTGGACTTAACTATCTTGAGCAGTTTAGTATCATCTGCAAACTTTGCCACCTCACTGTTTACCCCTTTCTCCAGATCATTTATGAATAAGTTGAATAGGATTGGTCTGAGGACTGACCCTTGGGGAACACCACTAGTTACCCCTCTCCATTATGAGAATTTACCATTAATTCCTACCCTTTGTTCCCTGTCTTTTAACCAGTTCTCAGTCCGTGAAAGGACCTTCCCTTTTATCCCATGGCAGCTTAATTTACATAAGAGCCTTTGGTGAGGGACCTTGTCAAGGCTTTCTGGAAATCTAAGTACACGCTGGATCCCCCTTGTCCACATGTTTGTTGACCCCTTCAAAGAATTCTAATAGATTAGTACGACACGATTTCCCTTTACAGAAACCATGTTGACTATTGCTCAACAGTTTATGTTTTTCTATGTATTGGACAATTTTATTCTTAACTATTGTTTCGACTAATTTGCCCGGTACAGACGTTAGACTTACCGGTCTGTAATTGCTGGGATCACCTCTAGAGCCCTTTTTAAATATTGGCGTTACATTAGCTAACTTCCAGTCATTGGGTACAGAAGCCGATTTAAAGGACAGGTTACAAACCTTAGTTAACAGTTCCGCAACTTCACGTTTGAGTTCTTTCAGAACTCTTGGGTGAATGCCATCTGGTCCTGGTGACTTGTTAATGTTAAGTTTATCAATTAATTCCAAAACCTCCTCTCATGACACTTCAATCCGTGACAGTTCCTCAGATTTGTCACCTATGAAAGCCAGCTCAGGTTTGGGAATCTCCCTAACATCCTCAGCCGTGAAGACTGAAGCAAAGAATCCATTTAGTTTCTCTGCAATGACTTTATCGTCTTTAAGCGCTCCTTTTGTATCTCGATCATCAAGGGGCCCCACTGGTTGTTTAGCAGGCTTGCTGCTTTTGATGTACTTAAAAAACATTTTGTTATTACCTTTGGAGTTTTTGGCTAGCCGTTCTTCAAACTCTTTGGCTTTTCTTATTACATTCTTGCACTTAATTTGGCAGCGTTTATGCTCCTTTCTATTTGCCTCACTAGGATTTGACTTCCACTTTTTAAAGGAAGTCTTTTTATCTCTCACTGCTTCTTTTACATGGTTGTTAAGCCACGGTGGCTCTTTTTTAGTTCTTTTACTGTGTTTCTTAATTTGGGGTATACATTGAAGTTGGGCCTCTATTGTGGTGTCTTTAAAAAGCGCCCATGCAGCTTGCAGGGATTTCACTTTAGTCACTGTACCTTTTAACTTCTGTTTAACTAACTCCCTCATTTTTGCATAGTTCCCCCTTTTGAAATTAAATGCCACAGTGTTGGGCTGTTGAGATGTTCTTCCCACCACAGGGATGTTGAATGCTATTGTATTATGGTCACTATTTCCAAGCGGTCCTGCTATAGTTACCTCTTGGACCAGCTCCTGCGCTCCACTCAGGACTAAATCTAGAGTTGCCTCTCCCCTTGTGGGTTCCCGTACCAGCTGCTCCATGAAGCAGTTATTTAAAGTATCGAGAAATTTTATCTCTGCATTTCGTCCTGAAGTGAAATGTTCCCAGTCAATATGGGGATAATTGAAATCCCCCACTATTATTGAGTTCTTAATTTTGATAGCCTCTCTAATTTCCCTTAGCATTTCATCATCACTATCACCGTCCTGGTCAGGTGGTCGATAATAGATCCCTAATGTTATATTTTTCTTATTAGAGCATGAAATTTCTATCCATAGAGATTCTATGGAACATGCGGATTTGCTTAAGATTTTTACTTCATTTGATTGTTCCCCCCCCGCACGACTTGTTCTGTCCTTCCGATATATTTTGTACCCCGGAATGATTGTGTCCCATTGATTGCTCTCAGTCCACCAGGTTTCTGTGATGCCTATTATATCAATATCCTCCTTTATCACGAAGCACTCTAGTTCTCCCATCTTATTATTTAGACTTCTAGCATTTGTGTACAAGCACTTTAAAAACTTGTCCCTGTTTATTTGTCTGCCCTTTTCTGATGTATCAGATTCTTTTTTATGTGAATGTTTATCATCTGATCTGGCAATCCGATGATAAACATCTCTCAATCTAGAGCGCTGGGTACCCTGATCGCTCTCGATCTAGAGCGCTGGGTACCCTGATCGCTCTCGATCTAGAGCGCTGGGTACCCTGATCGCTCTCGATCTAGAGCGCTGGGTACCCTGATCGCTCTCGATCTAGAGCGCTGGGTACCCTGATCGCTCTCGATCTAGAGCGCTGGGTACCCTGATCGCTCTCGATCTAGAGCGCTGGGTACCCTGGGCTCAGCAGGCAGGACACTTTGCTGGCTCTGAGCGGCTGCCAAAGCTCCAAAGGAACAAGCAACGCCAAGAGGAGCCGCTCTGCCCAGGTGCGATTGCTGACTGCTCTGGATCAGACCTCTGGCCCACCGACCGGCGTCCATTATCCTGCGTGCAGCCGTCACCAAAACCTAACGCTTCAGAGGACAGTAACAGGAGCACCACAGTTGTTCAGGGCTGCATGTTTGGGGTCAGGAGCAGCAATGCCAGGGGTCAGGGTCGGAGAGATTAGTTCAGGTCCTGAGGCAGGAGATCAGAGGGTCCTTGTCTGAGCATTTATAGCCACAAGCGCTATGCCCAGGAGATGACTGGGCCCTGTGATTTGTTTGATGTGTGAGTGAATATGAATGCTGGGGAAAGGTGCTAGAATAATTTAACCACAGAGTAAGTCCAGCAACAATGCAAGAGGGCAGGTTAGTCTGATGAGGGGCCAGTTACAGTGGCAGATTGACGTGGACATGGCTCCTCCTGGCACTAGATCCAGATCGAGCCAGCCACTACTGACTGGAGTAGTGCTTCGTAAGTTCGTCTCAGCATCCATGCTGTGGCCAAGCCCTGGGGCGCTAAACCTTGAAGGTCCAAGCAGGTTAATAAGGAGAAAGAAAGGGGCCTTGCTGGCTAGGGAGCCTGCGCTGCCCGATTAGCATCAGAACCTTCTCATACGGCCCCTGCCCTCTACACCCCCACCCTCCCACTTCCCTAACAAGGGAGGCTAGTGGTTCTGCTCACAGCTGCTTGGGCTGAGTGTGGACATGACCGGGGGGAACACTCATTCCAGCCTGAGCCGGGGAAAGGGCTATGGGTCCCCCCAGGATCCCCAGCGGCTGGGTAAGGGAACTTTCAGATGAAGATGCTGGTTATCCCGATTGGCTTGTATCCGGTGTCTCTGTGGGGACATCTAGGGAGGAGAGAGAGGTAGGGAGGGTACTCAGAGGAGCCAGGCAGCTTGAGGAAGGCACCTTCTGCACCAGCAGCTCTGATGTTCCCAGACTCTGCTCACAGCGCCCATCTCCCTTTGCCTGAGTTTCCGTGGTCACGATGCAGTCATTGCTGGCAGTGGGTCTGTGTCATAAGCTGCCAGGGAGTTAATGCACCTGTTTTGCTTTCACTACTGCAAACGCAGAAACATCTCACCTCATCCTGAGCGCGCGCACACAGCAGCCTCCCCCCCCCCTCACTCCCACCAGGCTGGGGCGGACTCAGACCCCTTCATCCTGGCCTACATGGTAGCAACCAGGCCTGATCTCTGGCACTCACCTCATGGTGTCGTGGGGCGGGGGTTTTGTCCCTTCTGACTGGAGCAGGTGGGGGGAAGCGAAGTCCTTTATGGGGAGAGGCTGACTATCGCTGTTCAGCATCATCTCAGCGTCTACACAGGAGAGAGGGGAAACCACAGGGACTCCTGAGTCCTGTCTGGCTCCTGATTAGCATCCGTCGTCCTATTGGGCCACATCCCCAGGGAGATCTGACGATGCACAGAGCCTTGCCCAGGCCCATCGGCTCATCAGTGAGAGGGTGACACTAACTAGCCAACAGAGCCCATCACCGAACACCTGCCCTGCTACCAACCTACCCTGGACAGACCTGCATTTTGGCTTTGATTTGCTAGCCAATGGCAGTGGGTCCAGCAGGGCCATTCCACTGTGTCTTATGCTCTGTGTGGATGGCAGGGAGCTGCAGCCACACCCAGCAGCCTCTCGCCTAGCTCATGGCAGGTGTTTGTAGCATGTTTTTATCCCCAGGGTCCAATGAGCAGGACACGGGGCCCATGAACTACAGGTGTTGCTGTGGCAGCCGGCTGGGCCAGTACCCACCATGGAGAAGACAAGTACTGAATTTGACATGGCTGCAGGGGGAGGGGGAAGCTGCAGAGTTCTTGGGTGGACCTGACAGCTGCTGTTCACACAGCGGTACGGGAGGATGGGGCGTTTCCTCCCCGAGGTAGGGACTGGTCTGGCCGACCCAGAGGGGAGACAATTTTCCATGTGCCTTGTCGCTTCCCCAAGACAGTCAGGCATGTGGCTGAGACACAGTGTGTTCCACCCACTGCTAACAAACCACGAGTGATCCCAAGCCATGGAGCTGGGGAGCACGGCAGGACAGAGCCTGTCGCCCCTGTAGGCAGGGGGTAGAAAGGTCACGTGCACTGAGGGCCTCCTCTTAGTACCCATCACCAAGCCAAAACCACCTGGCACCATTAGCGGTCTCTGCTCAGGATTGGAATAGCAGAGGATGCTGAGGGTCAGGAGGAAGGTGCACTAGCAGGTGATGGATCAGTGGGCTAACGGTGGGGCGAGCGAGAGGGGGGCTGCATCAGGACTGCCACGCAGTAGGTGAATGTCAGGAGAGAGGAGTTACACGCCATGTGCCCTCTGGACAACGCAGCGGCTGCCCAGTTCATTAGCACTGAAGTCACCGCAGCCTTGGGCTCGGGTCCCAAGAACACACTCACCGAGCTGCCAGCCATAAATGGTGTGTACGTTGAACCGCCTGTTAACCTCGGATTTGGCCACCTCGTTCAGCACCTCCTGCAGGCTGCTCTGTAGTGGAGTGGCCTTCCTGTCCTCTGGCGGCTCCGGGGCACTCAGGGCCTCTGGCGGAAGGAAGGGCCCCTCGTAGCCCGGGGACTCCAGCCTGGCGGCAGCGTTGATATGCATCAGTTTGAGCCTGTAGTTCTGTCCTCTGGGCGTCTGGTCGGCTGTTGGGTAAGAAGGGCAGCAATGGAGACCCGGCCCAGGGGAGGGGCCTGGACCGAGGGCTCAGCCACTCAGATCTCCTAAAAGTTCAACTCGGTCCACTTCATAGCAGGAGTCAGGGCTGGTGGGCTCTAGCCCCACATCTGCCACTCGGAACCCGATCCTGCAGGGCCCACAGTGACAAATGGGATTATACGCTGGGGCTTGCCTGCGACAGGAGGGACTGCACTCAGTGACCCAGCAGGGGCACCTACCCCCATCCCCCGCTGCACCTAGCGCCCAATCTCCAGCAACTGGGCAGTTGCAGCTTTGGCAGCACCAAGCCTGTGAGACGGGCTTTGAGAGAGAACCCCCAGTAGCGCGAGGAAGGGACATGCACTCTGCCCGGCACAGGGTCCTTGAGGCGTGTCAGATAAGAGCCCCACGCCAGATGAGATTTGGTGGCACTGGTATGGCACAAGTGTTATCACTGCCCCGTGAGTCTCCACGTCAGGAAAAGCTCTGTGCTACAGAGACGTGAGCACACAGACCCGAGCATGCCCGGCCATAGTTACTCCAGGAGGGAGCGTGCCCATCTCTAGCAGCAGAGCCAGCATCACACGGGAACCCCCCGTCCCAGGCATCACCCTGCTAGACAGACGCCCCCTGTGGCAGACTCCAGAAGCGGCTGTTCTAAGGAGAGGCCGTTGCCAATCCCCTCTGTGGTGCACTCATGCTGAGAGGGGCTGGGGCCTTTCACACTGCTGAGCCAGCAGAACAAAGCTCATTCCCTCCCCACCAGAGCAGCTTTGCAAACCTCAGAGGCTGGGTGTCTGTAGCATGGTTTTATCCCCAGGGTCCAATGAGCGGGACACGGGGCCCACGAACTACAGGTGTTGCTGTGGTAGCTGGCTGGGCCAGTACCCACCATGGAGAAGACAAGTACTGAATTTGACATGGCTGCAGGGGGAGGGGGAAGCTGCAGAGTTCTTGGGTGGACCGGACAGCTGCTGTTCACATACGTCCTTCCCAGACTTTAGGATTCAGTGGGAATGGGTGGGGGAGTGCAGGACAGAGCAGCAAACTAGCCTTTTAACATTCTAGAGCTGTGCTCAGACTCCAGCGTCCAGGACAAGTCAAAAATCCAAGGCTGGTGGCATCAAACCACTTCTTGGTGAAGAGTTACCCACATCAGGAAATACACAGCACCAGTGTGCCCAGGGCTGGGACGGCAAGGGGGGCACTTACAGTGCATCAGAAGGGCGATGTGGGGCCAGGACTGGAGTAGCCCAGGGCTGTAGATCAGCAGAGATGCCCACGGGCAGATCACTGTGGGGAGGACACACTCAAGCCAGTGCTATTGGCACTTCATTTTCATGAGCGTGGGGCACGGGTCACTTGCTGGAGGATTCTCTGCACCTTGAGGTCTTTAAACCACGATTTGAGGACTTCAATAACTTAGGCATAGGTTAGGGGTTTGTTACAGGAGTGGGTGGGTGAGATTCTGTGGCCTGCGTTGTGCAGGTCAGACTACATGATCATAATGGTCCCTTCTGATCTTAAAGTCTATGAGCATCACACTCACTTCCACCCCGCTCCCCATCACACCCACAAACCCAAACGCGAATGCCCAGCAGAGATTAGGAGCTAGTGCTGCTGGGTCAGCCACAGCCCCCATGCCCCACGGCCTGGCTGCTGAATTATTCATGTGCAGAAGCCATCAGCGCTTTGATGTGCTTCCCAAAGCAGTGGAATCCCCAGGACTGTCCTGGGGGTTATAACAGGCAGCAGCGAGGCCAGCTCCCCATATGTGACCCAGGCTGTGGGGAG
The DNA here is from genome assembly GCF_011386835.1 of Chrysemys picta bellii. Lineage (NCBI taxonomy): Eukaryota > Metazoa > Chordata > Testudines > Emydidae > Chrysemys > Chrysemys picta. The sequence goes on from NC_088792.1 coordinate 5,346,588, forward strand.
GAGAGACTGAGATACCATCCCTCATTCAATCCTTCATCTCTCTGCTGAGACTGTTACAACGGGGCCACCTGGTGGTGGATTTCTGACATGACATCCGTTGGCAATGGAACTGAAACTACATTCATCTCACCCCTCATGGGATGGGCAATGACAGTCACCTGGGCCAGAGGGGAACTGACAACCTGGAGGACAAAAGTGCAATATTCCCATTCCCTTGAGCTCTCAGGATCTCCTATGTCTTAAAAGGCTCCCCCCCCCTCCATCCCGACTGGCAGATGCAGGCACACCCCACGTCTTCGACATCTACATTTACCTAGAAGCTGCCTATAAAACTGTGGGGCCAGCACGCTTTGCAGGTAGGGAGTCTTCGCCTGCTGCAGTACACACAGTGACCACACTAGGTCTGTCAGCAGGTGTGGGTTCAGGCTGCCCAGTTGGTCACCAAGCTTCTCATGGATCTAGGGAAGGAAAGTCACAAGCTGTCAGATGGGTTTCCTGGGCTGGCTCTTCCTAGCTCTGCCAGGAATTCAGAGGCCACTGGACCGATACCTGGGTGGCTTGGCCTGAACACAGCTAATGAGAGACATCGTAGCTAGAGAAACACTTCTCCCAGCAGAGGGGGTATTTGCAGTCAAGGGATTTTTCTCATTTTGGTTCTTTGGAAATGTGGAAGTGGGTTGCCCGGCAAGACTCTCTCTGAATGGTACATGCTCTCTAGGGTTTGTTATTGTAGGATTGCTACTACAGAGGCAGCACACACCACTCATTGTACGCTTGCTGCTCTCTGAAAGGCCACAAACTCACTACAACCGGATCACTCCGTTTTTCATGGAGCAGACAGCACCGAGGGCCGTGGGATGCTTCAAAGCCATCTGCGTGAAGAACACGGCCTTCGCCCAGGAATGAACGGGATGAGAAGCCTTGCATGCCCTCCCCGGCCGCAGTGGGGAGCCAAGCGTCATCCTCCTCCTGAGAACACCTGGATCAGTTGTGCTGACAGGATGTCCCTCTGGGTCCGCAGCAAGCAGCCGGGCAGCTCCACCACTGCAGGGCCTCTTACCATTATACCGAGGTTTTGTAGGCAGAGGCTTTCATAGACTCCCAGAAATGAAGGGCTGGGAGGGACCTCAAGAGGTCATTTAGTTCAGCCCTCTGCACTGAGGCAGGACCAAGTAAACTAGCCCACCCCTGACAGGCGTTCATCCAGCCTGTTCTCAAAACCTCTACTGACAGGGATTCCACAACCTCCCCTGGATGTTAGTCCAGAGCTTAACTATCCTCAGAGCGAGAAAGTATCCGCCTTGTTGCAGATTAAGCCCATTTATGTCTTGTCCTGCTTCTGGTGGTCAGCATCCTCTTTACAACAGACCTTAACGCATTTTTAATAAGCCAAAGTTGGTAGTTTATGGCTTAATGAACTGCCTCTTTAGAGATGCCGTCTAATTCTGGTGTCCGTGACAACCCTGCAGACCGGGGCCCTCGATCAATGCACACAACAGGCATGGGGCGGCAAGGCAAGCTGTCCCAGGCACTGCCCTGCCACTGTGCCTCCCCCTGGCCCTGAGAGAGACCCCATAAGGGTGAGTGGCCCCATGGAGACCAAGCAGAGGCCCCAGAGGTTGGTAAGTGAATATGGAAAGGAGTGGGGGAGCGGAACAGACCAGAGGACAACTCCTGGAACTACAGACCTCAGACCATCTCTGCACTTTGGCTCCAGGGAAGTGGTCGCTTTGGTATGTGACAGCTCAGCAGATGGTACAGAGACAGTTAAGCCTGTGGCCAGAGCAGGCCAAAGGACAGTGGGGGAAACTGAGGCGAAGGTGCTGCAATGCCACATCCAGCCAGGAGGGGCTGTGTTGAGGCAGAAGCTTTGCTACCGGGTGGCTTATTGATCTTCCCTCTCTCAGTCCCCAGTCAGACACACCCTTCCTTTAAATACCTGGCCCAGTCCTATGACAGGCAGGTTTGCCCGTAACCCTTTCCTGACAATTGTTTTACCCTATCACATCATCCATAGCACGGGGCTTCCGAGCCAATGCTTGACTGAAAACACTGAGCCTAGCACTTTGACATACGCAGCAGGAGGAGCGAGTGCCAGGCCCTGCTGGGATGCCCTGCTTCCTGTTCGCAAGAGCTCGGATCCAAGGACTTCACTGAGCAAACGTGAGCACTTACTCGAGACGACCTGCGGTGCCCCCCGGGTTTGGACAGACTGTAGATCATGCATGTGTTCTGGGAGATGGGTGTGTGACTGCGGGGCTATGGCATGGCTGTCCTGTTTCCTACAGAAGTCAGGGCTGGAGATCTTCTGGACACCCCTAAGTCTGCAAGCTCAGATGTCTTCAGGAGATCTGCAGCCTTGGCAGACCTGGCTCTGGTTCTGATGTAGCCTGAGGGCGTGACGGGGACGGGAGGGGCGAGAAACGTTACCATGTTATAGAAGTTCTCGCTGCGGCTGGGCTGGAAGTTCAGGCGGGCGAAAGACAGGATGACGTTGCACAGCCTCAGTGTGTTGAATCTGTCGGCATTGTCCAGGGTATACTGGAAAGCAGAGAGGGAAAGCGGTAAGTGTGGACCCAAACTGCTCCAAAGCAAACACGGACACTGACGCTTACAACATCCAACCCATGGACAGCGCTGCCCTGATGACGCAGGGCGGAAATAAGCCAAATGGCTCCTATCGACCTGTCAAGGACTTTGTATTAGCATCCAGCACTATATTGAAGGAGCACAAAGATACGGGGGTGTGAGCATAAACCGAGATAGGCAGAATACCCCAGCTGTCAGATGAGGAAACGGAGGCACAGACAGGTTAGTTGGGGCTGAGCTGGGGTTAGTTGCCAAGCAGTCCGGGGCTCCCCCCAATGATCCCCTCAGCGTTAGCTGCTGCCACACCAGGCAGCCATCTGCAGCGAGCCAGCTCTGATGTGCCCCACATGGTGACCTCCAATATAGAAGAGCCATTTGAGCCATTTTTACAGTCAAGTCAAAGAGCTGCGTGCGCTACCACTGAGCAAGACATCAGCTTGGTACCATAGTGCTCAGACTTTCTAGACTTTACAAATACATCTCAGCATTGTTACCCTATCTTACAGCTGGGGAAACTGAGGCAGAGGGGCCCAACAATGGCTGTTTCCCCCTTTCCTTCCTCACTCAAATCTCCTCACCTGAGTGAAGGCCTCGAAGAGGGGTAGGCTGAGCCACTTGAGGTAAGCGAAGGACTTAATGCAGCGCCCCACGTCGCCAGGAGTCATCTCGAACACGCGGGCGTGCAGGTCTGATGCCATCTTCTGGAAGACCTGGGTATCGTGGAAATTCAGCTTTCCTTAAAGAGGCAGAAGAAATCAGCAGCTGCTGAGGAGGAGTCAGCCAGGAGCTCCAAAGCACTAGTGCGAGCAGTGCAAGGGGGGAGCAGGACGTCTGGGGGGTAAGGCACAGGGGGAAAACGAGCAAAAGCATCAAGCCGTATTCCTGGAGAGGTAGAGGCTCTGTGTGAATGCTGTTCCCTTCCCATCTCTAAATCAGATCTTAGCTGCAACTACAGAGAACCAGGCCAGGCCTCTGCCCCAAGCCCATCAGCCTCTCTCGATCACCAGGCGGTGCTGAGAAGGGATGCAGACTAATGATGCTGGCCTGTGCTGGGTGTCTGGAGGAGATTTTTATCCCCCATCTCTAGACAGACATGGCATGAACAATAGGCGCTTCTGTGGCAGCTACCTGGGCCAGTACCCGTCGCTGAGGAAGAGAGCACTGCATTTGACAAGGCTGCAGAGTGCTTCACACCTGATGCTAGTCTGACTGTAGGCTCATTAGCTAATACCAAGGGGCAGCATAAATCCCGTAGAAGTACTCATGATATCCACATGAATGCTGAGCCAGCCCACCAGGTGAAACGTGCAAGGGGAGAGTCAGACAGACAGCCCCAGATAGGCGCATGGGGGCTTTGTGTTTGAAACCATCAAGCAGCACTGTTACACTGATGCTGATGTAATCAAATCGAAGTACTAGTGGGAAGAGGTGCGGTGACAAGGGCCAGGAGGCAGGAACTTTGCAGTTGCTAGCTCAGCTTTCTCGGATTCCCTTTCTGGCATATCATTTAACCTTTTGGGGCCTCAGCTGCACCAACTGCGTAATAGAGATAATATTCTATTTCCCCAAGGCTGTTATCAATGTACTTCAAGTGTCTGCAAGATGAAAATAATTTGAGATCAAAGTGCTAGCATGTTCATTTATTTGCCTTCCTAATCATATAAACAAACCCACGTGCACAATTTCAGAATGCAGAGCTCCAGATAGTCCCATGCCAGTGGGTGCGTGTCCCTACAGCTCTGCACCGAGGGATGGTACTCACTTTAAATTCTTCATTAAATCCAAACAATGTTCTTAACACACAAAGGAGCTTGTCTTGGCTCAGGAATAAATTCGCTGCAAGCTTGAAGTTAATATTAAGCTGTATCCGAAAACAAAATCAGGACTTTGGGTGATGGATGTTACAGAAAATAGGGAGCAAAAGAACCACCATCATAGGTGAGGAGTGTTGTGGGCAAAAAAAATCCCCAGAAACAGACAATACCAAGGGAAGTAAAACAGTGTCAGATAGGCCAGGAGAGCTCTCCAGAAGACAGGGACGAGAGAAGAAAAACCTGTGAAAGTCCACCAGAGTAATATTGAATCACTGAATCCTGCCGAGTTAAAAAGTTTGGAAAAGAACTTAAGTTCAGTTATGGTCAGGGTGGCAAACTGGTACCTAATTACTGAACAGATCTGCTCCAGGAGTTTGAGTCGTACCTAAGCGACATCTGTTATCTCTGTAGAACCACCGCAGCTCTGGGAGGGCGAGCAGGACTCTTTCTGGCTCACGCCACCAGAACCGTTTTCTAACTACATTCTAATGGCAGAATTTCCGTGAAAATGCACGAACCAGCAAGAGTCTAGTAAGACTCTAAGACTGTAGGAATTCTGGGGCTGGCAGTCAATAGAGGTATCGTATTTGTTCAAATCCTCATAGATGTTAAGGCCAGAAGGGACTAATCAATCACCCAGTCTGACCTCCAGTATAAAACAGGCCAGAGAATTTCAACCCAATCCCCCTGTATTGAGCCCAGTAACTTGTGTTGGACTAAAGCATCTTCCAGAAATGCATCCAGCGTAGATCTGAAGACATCAAGAGATGGAGACTCCACCACCTCCCTTGGTAGTTTGTTCCAATGGTTCATCACCCGAATTACAGGCGAGATGATCTAGTTCAGACTCACTGAGAGAAGCAGGGAATGCTCTGAATGCCATTTCTACTGTCGCTTTTTAGAGTATAACCACCCCGTCTAGGACTAGTCAGTTGGTCTAGTTCAGCCAGTTGGTCGCATGCAAGACAGACAATGAAGTGGACTGCTCAGCTGGAATCAGCCTGTTTATAGAGGGGCTCGTGTCACAGTTTTACCTGGTAGGAGGATACACTGCCCATTTGTCTGGACTGTTACCAACAAGAAAGCAGCATTTGTGATGTCCTGCACAGGATGAGAGGCAAAATGTCTAAAGAAACCATTAGCCAGCAAGGAGAGGCCAGAGAACTAAGACACCCATTATTATGCCTATGGGTGTGTTACTTTCTGCTCAAATTAATGTTGTTTATACGTAAGCAAACTATGACTAGGTCCATTCTAGTGATGGATCAGAAAACTCTGATCTACTCTGTAGCTTGCAAACAGAGATATCCAAGTTAAGACTGAAATACATTGGCCCACCACATCCAAGAGCACAGGCAGAGACCTACTGTGCTATGTAGTATATTAGCCACTGGATAAAATAGTATCACTTTACAAATATTCCTGAAGTAATACTTCGATGGGGAGAGATCAAATAATTTTGTGACGTCACCCCTTTACGCCTAATTCCATCTGAACAATCCAGTTCGTTGCCAATCCCACAACCACAGCACTTCTGACCTGTTGAAACAGGCAGATAGTAAGACTTACACCTTTTGCAGGTGGGGAAACTGAGGCACATAGGTTAAATGACTTGCCTTTGGTGACAGAGGGAATCCGCTGCAGAGCTGGGACTCAAATCTGGGAATTTCTGGCTCCCTACTGTGTGCTCAGAGAAGTTCTCTTTCAAACTGTGCGGGTTTAAGTAGTTTTCTATGAAAGCCTTTGTTGCTAGAAGTCTGTGGTAGGTGTGGATGGTGACGCTTAATGCACTATTGGATACAAGGGTGATGAGCATGATAAGAAACTAAATAGAACAGAATGCAAAAGCTGAGCGAGCTGGTAAGGGCTACGTTGTAACTGACAAAATCAATTCCATTGCAGGTGTGTATTAGAGGTACCAAATAACTCAACAGTTACCTCCCCAAAGCTGGGTCAAGAGAGATTTCAACCCACTGGGTCAAGTTATTTGTATTTGAATGTATGAGCTTAGAACGCTCAGCCAGGACGGCATCATCATGGTAGTGATGTCCTAAAGTCCTAGTTCAACGCAATGACTGTGCTGCACTGGACTCTGCTGGTGTGATACTTGACTGAGTAGTTCAGGGGATGGCTGGACTCACTTACCATATGCAAAGGCCAAGTCCACCAGAATGCTAGTGCTGAGGGTAAAGTGCTTCTGAACCAGATGGTAGGAAATGGCCCGGAGCAGGGGGACAGAGCGCCGCTTCTGGATCGCTAAAGCTAATGTCAGTTTCCGAATGTCCTCAGCAGTGAATTGCTCGGCTAATTCCAAAGCCTGCCAACAGACATTAAGCATAGAGAGTAAAAGTGGGATAAAACTATTTACACGATTAATCACTTACATATCTGGCACATTTCACAGTATCTTACAAAACACCCTCTCAAAGATCATCCAGCACTGAAATGCAGCCACCTCTGGAGCAGAACATAGCAGCTCACAGTAATAAACAGTATGAGATATGATGTGAAAACCATTGTATCCAGAGGGGAGAATTAAAGGAGGCAGAATGTAATTACTTCTGACTGAATGTGGTCAGGGTATCAGTGCTACACTGATTACTATGCAAAAAATACTATGGGACCTATTACAACCACAAGTGGCCAGTATGGACTCAATACAGGAGCAACTGGGTGAAATTTATAAACATAAGAATGGCCATACTGGGAATGGTCCATTTAGCTTGTATCCTCTCTTCTGACAGTGGCCAATGCCAGATGCTTCAGAGGGAATGAACAGAACAAGGCAATTATCCGTCCTGTTGCCCAGTCCCGGCATCAGTCAGAGGCTTAGGGATACCCAGGGCACGGGGTTGCATCCCTGACCATCTCGGCTAATCCCTGTAGGAGCCTGACTATTTATTCCTACCCTTTGTTTTCTGTCTGTTAACCAGTTACTGAGAAGACCTTCCCTTTTATCCCAGGACTACTTAGTTTGCTTAAGAGCCTTTTGGGAGAGACCTTGTCAAAGGCATTCTGAAAGTCTAAGTACACTATATCCACTGGATCACCCTTGTCCCTGTTTGTTGATCCCCCTCAAACAATTCTAATAGATTGGTGATGCATGATTTTACAAAAGCCATTTTGACTCCTCCCCAACAAATCGAGTTCATCTATCTCTATCAACAACTCATGTCTGATAATTCTGTTCTTTAATTCAGTTTCAATCAATTTGCCTGGTACTGAGGTTAGGTTTACGGGCCTGTCGTTACTTGGATTGCCTCTGGAGCCTTTAAAAAAAAAGACCTTTCCTATGCAGGAAAGGAGACTAGATGATGGAACGGTTCCTTCCGGCTTTAAATTCTGAGCATATGTTTACATTTCATCCAAAAGACAACAGCACTCTAACTTTAAGGGTTTATGCCGGGCTCAGTCCCATGGGATCTGAGCATCTAAACCAATGCACCAGCAAAGTGAGTACTGACACAGGGGAAAGAGTGTCCCCTAGTGAATCACTAACACCATTTCCTGGTGTTTCCCTTGGAATCTCACCAATTACTAACCTTACCCCACTGTGTTTAATTTGCTATCTGGCAAGATCCTAACCCAACCAGTCTAAACTGTGGTATTTTTATTAGCATATACCAATGTCTGTAGCAAATATTTATCCCCAGGGTCCAGGAAGAGAGAGACATGGGGCCCATGAACTACAGATGTTTCTGTGGCAGCTCTTTGGGCCAGTACCCACCATGGAGAAGGCGAGTACTGAATTTGACATAGCTGCAGTCAAACAACCACCTAGAGATCTCATTGGTGGTTTCAACCTGGGGAGCGTTTCCCCAGCCCAGATCACGTGCCTGAAGGACATCTAGTAAGCACCGGAACAATGAGCTAATCCACGGGCACAGGCCTGCAAAGCTGTGATTCACGAGCCATCTGATTCAGAACCAGGCTGAACTGGAAGGAGAGAGGAATGGAAAGGGAACTAAGGTAACATTCCTTTTCTCCCAGTCTGTGATAATTTAAAGGGGGGGGGGGGGGGGGGGGGGGGGGGGGGAGTCTCAGGGCAGCCTGCCCCCACAATGAGCAGATTCTGCAACTCTGTGCTCAGATCTCAGTGGAGTCTGTTCCTGGGGGTGAGGCAGGCTCTCTACAGAGTCTCACTATGGAGCCATTTCAGTAAAGTGTAAAGTAAACCACAACAGTTCTCTCCTTAACCTCAGACCAGATCTGTGGGTCATTTGGCTTGTCATATTCAGGATCACTGCTTTAAAAAAAAAAAAAATGATGGGGATGGTGGTGGGAAAACATTCCACATCAAAAACCCTAGGAGGCCCCTGAAGGAATATCCTGCCACGGATGCCTGACGTGCTGTATAAATGCCTACGAGCGCTTATTTGTGAGTAGATTTTTTTTAAATCACTTGACAGCCCTAATTTTGCTAAACTTTTTCCTTATGTATCCAGCACATTTAAGGTAGTTTATTTCAGGTAAAGTTCTGTTTTTGTGCATTTGCAATTAAATTTGACTTTCCATCCGATACAGCTTGACACAAACTGCAAGTAAAAAATTAATCCTCTAGGAAGTGAGAAATGCATCATTCATCATTCTCATGGAATAAATGTAAAAATTAAGAATCTAAATACATGTAAGTTAAGCTGTATCTAGTTCAATATCTGTGTATAGATAGAGTTTATCCTCCTGGTTAACAAAAAGCAGCACCAAATTTGGTGTAGAGGCCGTATTTCGTTGCAAATCAACGTTTCAATGATTACTAGCCAATGAAAATAACTAGAAAGCACAATTAAAATTGCTGATTTAAATCAAGGCTTCCAGCTTGCTGATTTAAATCATGATAAAATTGGAGATTTAAAAGGATTTATTTAAATCAATCCACCCTGCAGGAGACTCAAGCATGTCTGAGCTGCTGCCTATACCTTGTCCTCCAGCCGGTCCATCAGGGTCTTCGAGAGGTGTCCGAGCTTCACCATCATTGCCACCACACCTCTCGTGTCCCCAATCTCCGTCCAGCGCAGCTCCAGGTGCTTCAACATGTCGCTCAGCAGCTCATTCTGATCCTCCGCCTGCTTGCTGGCTGCCACGTACTCTGCCAGGGAAGCAATCTGCCTGAAATCCAAGCGTCTCAACCGCCAGCGCACCTCCTGCTTCACCGATCTCAGCTCCCTCTTATTCCTCTCCAGCCCCAGAAGGTCGAGGCTCTTCAAGAGGGGCAACAAAGAGTTACTACAGACCTGGGAAATCTAGGCAGCAAAGAGGAAATATGGGAATGTTGTTAGGCACAAAGGAGGCTGTAACAGAGCAAGAAGTGGAGTTAGAGACTAGAGGATTTATCAGATGGGATCAATCATCCAGCATTGGCAAATGCCAGACGCTCCAGAGGAAGGTACCCCCCAAAGAGTGGTTTTAGTGCTCCCGTGTCTACACTCCACATTCACTGCCCCTTTAACTTCAGCCACAGCCTGCAGGTTTCCCAGCAGCTGCTATGTCCAGCCCCGGTCTGGAGACAGAGCAGTGGCGCTCTAGTTTTCCCAAGGCTGAGCTTTCATTGCCTTTAGTGTCAGTCAACAGGTCTCTCTTTTTCCTCTGTGTTCAGACCAAACTCCCCCTCCCCACGCCTGTGTACATTCCACAACTGCCTCATGATTCCACAGGCACAGGGCACGTGCAGCTCTTCTCCAAGGAGAAACTGATGATGAAGCGGCTGCAAGGCCATCATTCTTACGCTTCCAGATCTTGACTATATGTGCAGGATCCAATGACCTAGGTCACGTACAGGGCAGCGTAGGGCTATCACTGCTGGGCCATGGGGGTCAAATTAAGCTTCTCTCACTGGAACTGCCAATAGGCAGCTGGAAGAAAAAAAAACCAGAAGTCCAAAGTTCCACAGATGATACTCTAGATTCTAAAGCACTTTTCATGCTGAAGAATCCCCATGGGTTGTGCGGAAAACAAAGGAAATATCAGCAAATTGCAGCCACCTCTGGGGTGGAACATGACAGCTATTTAACAACAGTACAAAACAGTTTAAGGAAAGGGAAGAATCACTTCTCAGCTTGAAGCGGAATTAAGGGAAGTAGAATGTAATGACTCAGATAGAATTTGGCCAGGGTGCTCTACCAATGCTCTGGCAAATGGTACCACAGACATTGTAATGATCAAGACTTCAGTCTTACGACTTGTCAGAAACTTGGCATTTTTTAGTAGCACAGCAGCCTCTCAGAGCCATCCCTTGACACTGACTTGATCACCACTGTAGAATAGTCATTCTTAGAGATCTCAGAGTGGTTTGCAAAGGTTCTGTAAACAAGTATCACCCATTAGGCAGCTGAAGAAAAGGATCATGACCTACCAAAGATCACACAGGTCATTGGCAAGCCAGGAACAGTATCTCAGCATTCCCACTCTCAGTCTCGTGCCCCATTCAGTCTTTCAATACAAACCACCAACACCATTTCCTGCAGCACCTTGATACCGAATTCCATTGAGAGACTTCTGTCCAACTGCTGGCCTGGTCCAATCCTGCCTGTCTTTTGATATCTCAGGGCTTGTCTACATGGTGTCTTACATCAGTTTAACTTTAGTTTGTTTGCATTAAAGTGTCTTGTGCCCACACTCAACTTTTTTTTTAATCAAGTTATTTAGTATCATAGTTGGCAGCAATTAATCCTCTTTGGAAGAGAAGTTAACTTCTCACTGCAGTGAGTTTATTTGCTTTAAGGTTCGTGTGGACAAATTCTTAAGTATTCCGCTTCAGGCAATCCTCCCACTGCCATCCCACAGTGCACTGCTTCACACCTGGATCAGACGCCTGTGGATCTGTCTGTGCGCCTTCCATTGCTCCATGGTCATCTCGACCAGATCCTCATTTAAATGCTGGCACACAGCTAGGTGTGGCACTTATTGATACCAGTAGTGGGTAGCACAGAGCTGTGTGGCATAACAAAGTAGTGTGAATGCCACTCAGTTAATTTACATAAGAACGGCCATACTAGGTCAGACCAAAGGTTCATCTAGCCCAGTATCCTGTCTTCTGACTGTGGCCAATGCCAGGTGCCCCAGAAAAAATGAACAGAACAGGTAATCATCAAGTGATCCATCCCCTGTCGTCCAGTCTGAGCTTCTGGCAAACAGTGGCTAGGGACACCATCCCTGCCCATCCTTGCTAATAGCCATTGATGGACCTATCCTCCATGAACTTATCTAGTTCTTTTTTTGACCCTGTTATAGTCTTGGCCTTCACAACAAGGAGTTCCACAGGTTGACTGTGCGTTGTGTGAAAAAATACTTCCTTTTGTTTTAAACCTGCTGCCTATTAATTTGATTTGGTGACCCCGAGTTCTTGTGTTACAAGAGAGTAAAAAACACTTCCATATTTACTTTCTCCACACCAGTCATGATTTTATAGATCTCTATCATATCCCCCCGTAGTCATCTCTTTTCCAAGCTGAAAAGTCCCAGTCTCATTAATCTCTCCAAATATGGCAGCAATTCCATATCCCTAATCATTTTTGTTGCCCCTTTCTGAACCTTTTCCAATTTCAATATATCTTTTTTCAGATGGGGCGACCACATCTGCATGCAGTATACAGGATGTGGATGTACCACGGATTTATAAAGAGGCAATATGATATTTTCTGTCTTATTATCTATCCCTTTCTTAATGATTCCCAACATTCTCTTCACTTTTTTGACTGCCGCTGCACATTGAGTGGATGTTTCCAGAGAACTATCCACAGTGACTCCAAGGTCTCTTTCTTAAGTAGTAACATCTAATTTAGACCCCGTCATTTTATATGTATAGTTGGGATTATGTTTTCCAATGTGCATTACTTTGCATTTATCAACATTGAATTTCATCTGCCATTTTGTTGCCCAGTCACCCAGTTTTGTGAGATCCTTTTGTAGCTCTTCGCAATCTGCTTGGGACTTAACTATCTTGAGTAGTTTTGTATCATCTGCAAATTTTGCCACCCCACTGTTTACCCTTCTCCAGATCTAAGTGCAACAATTTGGTGCACTTAGAGTAAACAAACTAATCCAATTTAACATTCCCATGTAGGCATGCTCTTATGGTGAGATGCTGAAGTATTTCTACTGATCTATACCAGGTGTCTGTAGCATTCTTTTATCCCCAGGGTCCAGTAATAGAGAAATGGGGCCCATGAACTACAGATGTTGCTGTGGCAGCCAGCTGGGCCAGTACCGACCACAGACAAGGACAGTACTGAATTTGACAAGGCTGCTGTAGTTTAATAGGTAGTGGAGAACATAATGTAACGTGTGAAACCCACTCTTATTCTCTTGTTTAGCTATCCTATCATTTTACTGAGATTTCATTGGGCTAATCCAGGGTTCCACATGGCTGTTGAGAGCTGGGTGTGAATTCATTGAAGTGCCCAAAGGGGGAAACTAAAGTTCTTAACATGGGTACAACACTGCTGCTGGCAGCAGAATTCACCAATGATCAGTCCAATTCAAACTTTATTAATCCTTGTGCAGCTGTTCACCACAGCCCTTGTGAAGACAACAGAATTTAGCAGGGCTGTCTGAAGCACCACTGCTTCGTGTCACCAATAGGGGAGGAAGCAGCAGGATCTCAATAGAGAGACTGCAAATTGGTAAGGCAATGTAGTGTCTGCTCGGCTATCACCCCAATTCCTGCCTGTGCCCAACCACTGGGACGCATAGCACCCACAGCCACTACAGCCTTTGAACACACAGAAATGGAATACCTGAGTAATGCTGCAGTTTTAGTTGTTTCTAGTGCAATAAGTATTCTGCCTTTTCTGAAAGCAGTTGGTCACTCTCTCTCTCCCTTCCATGTGCTCTCTCTCAGCTGGAAGTTAGGAGAACCAACATCATGTGACCAGCCAACTCTGCACAGGCCACCAGCTAGGGATCTTTGGGAAATTATGTCTCATCAAGTGTGGTTAAAAGCACCAGGGAAAGGGCACTTTCTACGCTTCTTCTCCCAATCACACTCCTCCCTCCGAGAGCACCTGTCCGCAGCATCATGGGAATGTACCTGGCTATGTAGAATGTCGAGCACTCGCTGGAAGCGACTGTCCTGCAAGATGCTCTTCGGTTTTAGGTTTTCCGTCGCCACGAGTCGGGAGAGTTGGATGATCAGTGCGGAGGCCTGCTTCCCATTTAGAGAGTCACGTTCACCCACGTGCAAGAGATCGTCAGGGCTAGAAGCTGATGCAATGAGTTCATCAATCTTTCTGTTCTCTGGATGTCCACTGTACCCTTGCTCCTTGACTGAGTGTGTGTCTATTTGCCTGGAGAGGCCTGAAGTGTATAATGAAGCGAGAGCGGCCTGAGGCAGAGCTCTTGCTATCACTGTCTTGGATGCTGGTGCTAACAGAGAAGCTGGGTTTGCCAGGGATGCGAAGGTGGAGCCACCAAAGAGCCGACGACAACAGCGTTGCACCAGTCTGGCTGCCATGACACAGCTAGATCTATTGGGAGGGAAGAGGAGGGGTACAAAACTGAATTGGGGTCAACTCCACATTTCAGAGGCCTACAAAAGGAAAAAACAAAAAACACTTTAACAAAAGTATATTTAAAAGTTAAAAAAGAAGAGGGAACTGGATGACTCTAGGGCATAGAGTTTTCCCTAATAGCCTGGTTTGAATCTAGCCCAGGCCGGTAGCGACCGAAAATCACGTGTCACATAGGTTATGCCGACATTTGTAGTGGTGTGTAGTGTAGACATACTACATACCCAGCTAGTATGGGTATAAACAGCAGTGTAGACGGTGAGGCACTGCTTAGGTAAGTAGAGTACAGACACGCCAGAACCTTAGGGTATGTACCCTACACAGCTCTCTACACGCCCAAGCAGTGTCTCCCACTTCTACTCTGCCTCCCCTCTGCCAAAGCCTTTCACAGCATCGTGTAGCTACACACCACAGTGGGGAGGCAGCCTGTTTCTCACTATGACATGTAGCTACATCTACCCCGCATGCTGCCGCAAGTGTAGACAAGGCCTTAGGGACATTCAACTGCTCTAGAAGATAAAGTGTAGTCTCGTGCTGGGAACTGTCAATGAATTTCAGCCCTGTTTGTTTTACATTCATGCATGATATTTATATGGCATCATTAAGGTCTGCGAATGCAAGAAACACTTCCTTTCACTTTCACCCATTTATCCACAAGTCAGTCTAAGTCTTAGGAACATCATCAATAGCTTATGCTAAATTGAGAGCAATTGGGGGAATAAAACCCATGAACATTTAAAAGTGCCTGTGAGAAGTTACAATGAAAATCTAAGGTTGGTATTAACTCCCACTGGCGACCACTGACATCCATCATAGGATTGTATCTACTTCCTATCAGTCACTGCAATACCTAGGCACTGCTGCATGGTTTGGCTCGGCGCATGCTCATTTAAGTACCCTGTTTTGTCACATGCACATTGCAGGCACAAAACGCTGGTGGTACTGCTAGGTACTGTCTACTAGTCCTGCTGAAGCCAGTTGTGAAATCCCCGAGAACAGCCCTCTTCTCCCCCGACACACAGGCCAGCTCCTCTGGGGCAGCAACAGCACCTGGGGACTGACACCAGGCCCAGTTCTGACCCCCCCCCCGAACCTTGTCTGAATTGGATCGCCCACTTCCGGGCTCCGACTGATAAGTTTCATACCGAAGCCACCTCTACACTAGGGGCACGTTGCCAGCGCAGACAGACCAAGATGCGATTTACTCACAAATTAGACACGGCTCTAGGGGTGAAACTCCGCTTTTCCCCGTATAACGGGTGTCCCCACCACGGGGCTTTTCCCGGCACGGATCGCACGCCGGAGTGACACCGCTACGCTACGGCGAGTCAGTCGTGTAGACACAGCCCGAGAGGAGCCGCTAAGGACAAGACAGGCCCCACCGGGGAGGGAGCCAGGGCAGGTGAATGTCGCCAGGGAGCGGCCCAAGGCTCGGCCCACGGGGCGGTGCCCCACGCGCGGCGCTGAAGGGGCTCCCGCCGGGCGGGGAGGGAACCGGCTCGGCCACAGCGCGCGCCCCCCCGATTTCTCTGCCCCGGATGCAGCCCCACGCGCGGCGGGACACGGCTCCAGGCCGGTGCCGGTACGGGGGGGGAAGGAACCACCCCTCTTCCCGGTGCCGTGACTGGCCCGGCCCGGCCCGGCCGCCCCTCCTCGGGCTCCCGCGGGACCCCAGCGCCAGGGAGGCGGGGCCCAGGGCCCGGCCGGAGCCACTCACCGCCCCGCCAAGCTGACCTCGGCCGTCCGCAGCCGAGGAGAGGGAGAGAGCGCGCGTGAGCGGCGCGGGCCGAGCGCGTCACTGCCCGCGCGACGCTCCTCCCGCAGCGCAGCGCCTATTGGCGGCCGGCGGGAGACACGCCACGGGCGCCATTTTCACGGAGGGCGGGGCGCGCGGCGCTCTGCTCGGGCGCCATTTTGGGTGGGGGGGGAGGCAGGCAGGGCTTGGCGGGTGCAGCAGCAGCCCCCGCGGATAGCGCTGGGAGATGGGGGAGGGGCGGCTATATGGTGCTATGGGCTCCTTGGGGAGGGGGGAAGCGCCCCTCTCAGGCAGGGGGGGGCACGCCCGGCTGCTGGGGGGCCTAGAGGGCGCCAGATGCGGGGCGTCTCTCCAGTCTATGGGCCTTGGGGAAGGAGAGGGGCTAGTGTCCCATTCTGGCTGCAGCAAAGCTCTGGAGTGTCCTAGGCCAGTGGCAGGGCCTAGGGGAGAGCTTGGCCTGCCCCAAAATGAACTGTAGCGAAGGTCTGGCTGCCTACGCCGCGCCTGTCCCTGTAGCATCTGAACGGCCGCTCAGGGTGTAGAGGCTTATTCAAAGGCCAGGGATAGGTCCCGCCACCTTCTGCTGACACAGATGGGATTTGGGGTGGGACACAATGGGAAGCTAGTGATTTTGCTAAAGAGGTGCAGGTCTATTTTTCCTAAATGGACACGATCTAATGTGCCGAAAGGAACAATGTCTAGTATTTCCAACTCCGAATGTTCAAAAATCATATCAGGCTCACAAAAAAATCATAAGATTGGCTGTTAAGGCATGAGGGTATATTTAAAAAATAGATTTGGTGTTCTTTTAATTTGCCTTCTGAGCCTCTAGGATCTACTGGGATCACATTTTGAGGTTTTCTCCATAGCCATGAGGGTTAGCTATCTATCTTTTTATTTAAGAAGGAAGGTTGAAATCATCACATGTCCTACTTGACCCTAGGAGCTGGGGCTTTAAGGAAAACAATTATTGAGACTCATGACAAAATCATGAGAGTTGGCAACAGTAAGAGCCTTTCATCTGTAACTGCTGTTATCCCGTGTTCATTACTAGCTGTTACAAGTCATAGCACTTAATGTCCTGTTTTCAGGCTTCCATCAAGGAACGTGTCTGATAAATGTTAGGTGGGGCTGATTCCAACCCATAGAGAGCAGTAGTACATATAAGTACCAGCTGCTGTTACAAGTATTTTACACACTGCTTGCATGCTGCTGGTCTGCTATTCTTTGCACATTTGATTATTTATGTAGCAGTAGCAACCAATGGTGCAAATCCATATTGGGGCCCCCTTTGTGCTGACAAACAATTAGGATAACATTCCCTACTCAGAGTTTACAATCTAAATAGATGAAGGGTGGTCAGAGGGTATAACATTCAAGCAAACCACTTGCTATTTCCATTTTGTTTTTAAAGTTCTTGTTTATTTTACATTTAGGGGTGTTTGTTTTTATACTTTTTCCTGGTGCTAGAAAATCCTGCCAACTAGGCTTAATAAGCAGAATAACTACTGTTCTACACAAACACCTCCCATTTAATCAACCAACTAGAGAATTTGCCCTTTAAGCAGATTCCATTGACTACCCACTATACACCTCAATTCAGTGTCTGTGATATCAATTAGTCAGTGTTCTCTCCTTCTAGAACTGTCTGATTAGTCTTTCCTCTAGGGAAGCACGTAACACTTGTTTTTATTGATACTTGTATAACTTGTGGTTCCCCTTTAAAGTGAAGCAGTTTCTCATGTGTCCCCACCCCTCTTTTGTACTTGGCCTGATGGGAGGCCAATTCCCTCACTTGATATTAATTAAAATGTGACTTTTAAAGAAATTCTCTCTTACAAAACATTTTTTTGGATATTGATTCTGTGGGAAACTTAATCTCATCCTTTATTGAAGTCTCCCTCAGTAGTTTTAGATTGATAGGTCTGGATCAGTTCGGTGCAGAGCCAACCTATGCAGTGGAAGGACTTTATGTCAGGCCATCAGGAAATAATCTATTTTTAAAACATCCACCACATCATTAATACATAAATTAAAAAGACATGCTAGAAAAGTAGGGAAAATATTACTACAGTCTCCATTGACTTTAGTTTTTATATTTGTCATATTGCCCTGATGTAGAGCCCCTAGAATATACAAAAGTCTTAAATGAATACACATGCTTCTTAGTTCTGAGCAAAGTTTCTCAGTTAATAGCATCAAATGCCATCTTTAGATTTATGAAAGCAGCATATACTGTGGTTAAGAGCACTAGATTATATTTATAAACCATATAAGAGAAAACGCCTGTCAATTCTGGCTCTACCAGCCCTAAAGCCAGACTGCTCTATATGTAGTAAATTAGTGTCTAAAATCCATATTTCAAGTTTAGATAGTAAAAATCTGTAATACATTTTCTGTGCTACGTCCACCAGACTCGTAGGTCTCTCTGAAGCAGGATTCTTTGTCCCCCTTTTTAAAAATAGGAACTATGATACTAGACTTCCAGTCAGATAGAATCCATCCAGTGTGATTAATGACAGTAAATAATGTAGCCATGAATGTGGACCACCAATCAAGATTCTTCCAAAAAAATTCAGAAAAGAGAAATTCTCCTTTGGAGCTTTTTTCTGTTGTTGGGCTAAAATAAATGACTGAATTTTATTGTACATTACTGGAAGACAGAGTGATAAATCAAAGAGATGATTCCTTATTACATCAACTGTAGTAGAATTAGATTAAAAAAAATCGGAAGGGAGAATCATCAAAGACCTGGCCAAAATGTGCTATTGGGCTCAGTCATTAATATGGGGATCCTCAGCTGCATCCTACCAGAGCTTGAGGCCACCATCTTCCAAAATGTGGAAAAAAAATTAACTTTAGCTGCTGCTTCAAAATCCTTCCACTAGGATCTAAAATATTCTTGTTCTTTGATATAATAAACCTTTATATCATCTTCTGGTAGTTACTAAATTAGGAAGTAAGTTAGAGGAACTGCGTCTTACCCTATTAGCTTTATGCGCTAGAGCAGACTTTTCCTTCACATGGTCTTCATCAAACCAAGTGCGCTTATCTTTGAAAGCATTTTTGGGATAATTAAAACCAAAATCAATTTGTTTAGAGACAAGCGATTGTAAGGACTTTACCAGCAACTCATATTCACAAATTTGAGAGGAGTTATCAGATGTAATTATTACATCTAAAAAATCTTAAGTCTTCCAATCTCCTAGATAATATGACACAAATGTCTGGGATCCATTTTAGTCTTGCAACCATGTTGTTCCAAACAGGTAATCAAGGCATCCTCACCCATCAGAAATAATCCCCTTTTTTAAGAGAGAATTTTATCATTCATTATAGAGAGAAATTGGTGGTCGCTATCCATATGAGAAAGTATAGCGAAATCTCTTTAGAAGGGCCAGTTAATTATGGGGATAATATAATCAGTAATACCACCAGTTTATGAAATATAGGTAAAATGGCTTTCTCTATCCCCTGCACTCATTCCATGTATAGGTATCAGATTAAATTTAATCTATTAAAGCATTTGGTTTTTGTCCAGAGATGTTAAACACTGGATCTCTAGAGTTTCAAGGGGGAAGTTCAAAAATCTCCTTAATGTTTTCTTCCCCTTATACTTAGTTCATTCGAGAACCTCTCTAAGCATTAACCTCCCAAAATAATTAGACAAGCAATTGGGAACTAAAGACCTACTATACAAGTTTGCTTGTCTGGGCACTCCCACAATAAAACAGGGAGGATATGGGGGGAATGTATGCATTTAATACTAAAATTTGCAGATCAGGAATTTGTTTTAAAATATAGTCTGAATGTCCTTTGATTCCCAAGGTAAAATCTGGGCTCTCAGGTGTAAGGAAACCAACGTGACAAGTTCTGATACACAACTCCTTTTTGATGATTGGCTTCCTTCTTGGAGAAAGGATTCAAAACCAAGAAAGACTATGATTTCAGATTCAACTAACCATGTTTCTTGTAAAAATCAATAAAAGTTTTGAAAATGTAAAGAATTCCATATCATTCATCTTATTTTATACCAGGATAAAGTACGTAAATTGTTCTGGCAAAAGTTCTCCCTGGGTGGAGGGAAAGAAATCAGACAATCTAGTCATATATAAGAAATGGACACAATGGCTTGATTATAAGAATTTGATTAATCTCCAAATACCACATTCTTCTGAAGAGTTTCAGAGTAGCAGCCGTGTTAGTCTGTATCCGCAAAAAGAACAGGAGTACTTGTGGCACCTTAGAGACTAACAAATTTATTAGAGCATAAGCTTTCGTGGACTACAGCCCACTTCTTCGGATGCATATAGAGTGGAACATATATTGAGGAGATATATATAAACACATACAGAGAGCATGAACAGGTGGGAGTTGTCTTACCAACTCTGAGAGGCCAATTAAGTAAGAGAAAAAAACTTTTGAAGTGATAATCAAGATAGCCCAGTACAGACAGTTTGATAAGAAGTGTGAGAATACTTACAAGGGGAGATAAATTCAATGTTTGTAATGGCTCAGCCATTCCCAGTCCTTATTCAATCCTGAGTTGATTGTATCTAGTTTGCATATCAATTCCAGCTCAGCAGTCTCTCGTTGGAGTCTGTATTCTTCTGAAGAGTAATCTATGTTGGAGATTGTGAACACAAGAGGAGGAATCGTATCTCAAAGCTCCCATAAAAAGATAGCACCATTTTTGGGAGGGGGAATGGTAAAGCTAGTGGGCCTAGAAGAAGAGACTGGAAGTTCAAATCAATAGTACAAAAAGTTCTAGAATGCACCTGACTAAGAGTTGATGTAAAATCCTGAGAGAGAGGATTATCATAAGATAAATAACAAGAACTAGCCTCTTTTTGTATACATTATATCAGATATAGTCTATTTTTTGTCAAGGTATAGTCAAGGTCCAGACTCCAGAGAAACATTTTTATATCACAAGTGCCTGTATTAAAAAAACAAAATGCTGTGCATTAGTAATATATCCCATTGTTTATATTTTTAGTGCATTAAATGAAAAATCAAACCATTGTATAACCTAAAAATAACCTCCCAGAAAGATGTAAAAAATTACATTTGAGACTTTGAGAAAGTACATAAATAAAATGTCAGATGCAAAAATTAGCATTAAGACACTTTCAGAC
Organism: Chrysemys picta bellii; assembly: GCF_011386835.1. Lineage (NCBI taxonomy): Eukaryota > Metazoa > Chordata > Testudines > Emydidae > Chrysemys > Chrysemys picta. The sequence continues at coordinate 5,367,388 of NC_088792.1, forward strand.
AACTGTTTTAAGTTTTGAATTTGTTTTGAGTTTACAATGAGGAATTTTGATTTTGTCAGATAAAATTATTGTAAGCATATATGTATATAGATGAACATATTCAAAATTTTCAAGCCTTGTGTGGCTTATTTAATATTAGTACCAGAATTTGAAAGAAAATAATACTGAAAGGATTTAGGATTCAAGCCTTTCCAATAATAGATACACACCTACACGTGTGTATTAAGCAAAAGAATCATGAATAATTACTGTGAAATACCTTTTACATTTTCAGTAGTGATATTACAGTTTTAATTTTATATGGCAATACAAATTTAAAATAAAATATATGTGAATGTTTACTTATAATACCATCAGTGGACAGTTACCCCAAAATTTGGACCCAAGACACCCCAATAGTGGCCTGCCTATAACTGTAAACCAATTAAAAATTTGTCCCGCTTCAATGGATAACAAGAGGTGGACCACCTTGGAGGAATTACTCGGGTTTTACCAGGGAGTTTGTCTCTGACCCTCAGAGGACTCCCCAGAATAGACTAGTTCTGTTAACCCATAAGAGGACATGAATACAGCCTTCCGCTCAAAAGATTGATGCTCAAGCAGTAATTTTTTGAAAACAAAGTAACATTTATTTTAAGAAAATATTCAGTTACCATACATTTAATAATTGAGAAAGAATGCACTAGGACAGTGCTTCTCAAACTATCTGATGTGGCGGACCGGCAACTTTTTTTGCAATGTGCCAGGGATCGGTACTATATTTGTGCCATATTATTATTGTATTCGCATAGGCATGTAGCACATCAGATCAGAAAAACTAACATTCTTCACTGGATTAATTGGAATGGGAGTGTGCATACCAAGTGTAGCGTACTCACGGAGATGTTTCCATTTAAATATATTGAAGACTGACTGAAAGGCTGTGTGGATAGTATAAAATGACTATTACTTGTTTATGATCCAAGAAAATATTTGAACATTTGTAGTAATATTAATTTATGTCGGAAACAATATAATGAATATAATAAAAGTTGGCAGACCATTTTTTGTTTTGTTTATTTTGTAAACAAATAATACAATATTACAATACAAATACAAAATATTAAAAAAATCAAACCAGCAAAGTCTCCTAACAAAGATATTATAAAAAAACTTATATATAAGTAATAAAATAAAAAATTATAATGAATAAAGTAAAGGTTAAAAAAAAATAAAAAAAGATTGAAAGGAATAGGTAACATTAAATTGAAATCATAATAATTTTGAAAATGTCGTACTACTAAAATATCAAATTGATAAGCTATTTTATTAACACAATAATAGGCATGTTAAAACCTTAACCTTTACGAATGTGAAAAGTGAGCCTGCTTCTTCTTTGTCAGTTTATCCAGTCGTGGTTCAATTGAGGATAGTGCTACATGCAATGGAGAATGAATATCCATACTATTCCTGTACTTTGTCTTAATGACACTCATGGTTGAGAAGCCAGTCTCGCAGAGGTATGTTGAAGGAAATGGGAGAAGAGTTTTCAGAGCAATTTCAGTAAGCTCAGGATATTCTGCTTTCACTTCTATCCAAAAGGAATCAGTGATGTTGTAGTTTCGAAACTCATCTTCAATCTTTCGTCAGCAGCCAGTTCCAACAATTTATCCTCTATAGTGACAGTTAAGTCATCTTTCAATGGAATAAACAGATTTTGGATCCATCCAGTCCCTTTCCACGGATCTTCTTCTGCTGGAAAGTAAAACTCAAAACGTTCCGCCAAATTCGTCAAGTGTTCACTGATGACGTTTCTTAGCGATGTAACATTAAGGTCTTTGCCTGCATTGGCGATGATTGTTGCTAATTTGTGAAACATGTCATAACAATCTCTTGACACTCGGCTCTTCCATGCTTCTAGCTTTCGTTTCTGTCCGTCGATCTTGTCTGCCATTGTAAGTCACAAAGCCATCCTTCCCTGCCTGGAGGTGTTGAGATCATTAAAGATGACAAAGATATCAGCCAAATAAGCCAGCTTGACTATCCAATCCACATCTTGGAACAATTAAGACCAATTTGTTTTTTTGTCCTGAAGAAACTCGGCAAGCTCGTTTCAGAGCTCAAATACTCCTGACAGGACTTTTCCCCTCGATAACCAACGTACATCGGCATGCAATAGGATCAGCTTGTTTATGATCAGCTCCCATATCATCACATATTGCAGCGAATAGTCTTGAATTTAAAGCATTCGCCTTTACATAGTTCACAATTTTTACGACCTCGCTGAGTACACTGTTTAGTTCTGTTATTTTTTTTGTTGCAAGACTTTCTTGGTGAAGGAAGCAGTGCGTCGACTTGCATTTGGGTGCAAGCACCTTAAATCTGGGTAACCACTCCAGAATGCCATCCTGTCATTGCGGCAGTGCCATCAGAACAAACGCCTACACAAAACTTGAAATCCAACCCACATTTGTTAACGATGTAGTCGCTCACAGTCTTGAACACTTCAGAACTAGTTGTTTTTATTGGTAGTGAAGCAGAAAACAAAAACTCTTCCTTCAAGTCACCCTCATGTTCAAAGTGCACATACACCATCAAAATTGCCATATTAGTAACGTCTGTACATTCATCAAGCTGCAAAGAAAAGTACTTTGCTAATGTAATCTGTCCTATGAGCTGATCTTCCATATTGTGATCCAGATCGTGAATTTGTTGAGCTATAGTGTCATTTGAAAGTGGCACCTGAGCCACTTTCTTTGCCGCCGGCTCGCCCTGCATTTCCATGCAGATATCTTTAATACAGCCTATCACTAGCGTCTCACTGATTGTGTATGGCTTTTTAGCCTTAGCAACACGAAGCACTACTTTATAAGAAGCTCTCAAAACACAAGTATTTATGTGTGACACTTCAAAGATCTGTTTCTGACGGCCTTTTAAATCAACATGCTTTCTTTCGAAGAACTCTTTCGGCTTTGAACTAATTTCATTATGTTTTGTATTTAAATGCCTCTTGAGCTTTGACGGCTTCATTGCATCATTAGCCAACACATCGCCACAAATAATGCACTGCGGTTTTGGCACTCCACCATCATTCGTGGCTGCAAAACCGAACTGAATGTATGAGGAGTCATATTTCCGAGTAAAGCCAGAACGAATTTTTGTTGGTGACAATACTTTGGTTTCATTTACATCGCCGTCATCTGATTCAGAATTATTTCCATGTTCAGCAACCGGATGTCTCTGCTTGATAAATATGTCGATTGGGCCTCACTTTACCATCTGTAAATTAGGCATAAAAATAATGAATATAAATTCCATTACCCCGGGTATGTACTTAATTTATGATATTGGGATGAAAAATTTATAATATTATTAGTACAGTGGAGTCACATCTTATGCGTGTGGGGAAAAAGATGCTTTCTCCCTATGTCTGGGCATAGCTCACTGTCCAATTAAGGGGGAGGCTGTGCACGGACAGCGTGAGAGAGTGTGGCTTGAGGTTTCTGGTCCTCTCGGGGTGGTGGGTCTTGTGGGCCAGTCTGGGCCGGCCTCCTCCTGCTGTGTGTTCATAGAGGCTAGGTGGCCGACCGGACCGCCCTATGGGACCTGATCCTTGTCCTAATGAGGGCGGGGAATTTGTTTACTATGTGCTGATTCCCGTTGGGGACAGGGAGTACGATTAAATTCCTTTGTTTTGCATTAATAGTTTCCTACTTTGTGTTGATTAGTTTTGTGTGGCTCAGCCTTCGGGGACTGGTCCCCCCGAAGGACGATTGACTGGCTGCTAGGTGACCCCGGGAAAATTGGATCCTACCGTGAGTAGGGCGGAAATCCAAGGAATCCCTGGATCCTACCGTGGGTAGGCCGGAAATCCAGGGAATCCCGGAGTGGCCGAGGGGTTTGGCAGGCTCCCACCAGCAATAGGCTGGTAGTGGTGAGAGATGCTGTAACAGAGATCCCGAATTAGGTGTGCTGTGTGACTGTGGGCCGTGAGGTGATCCTAACCCTGTTTCCCTTGAAGTGCCGAGAAGCCCCTCCTTGCTCAGAGAGCAAGGAGGCCCCGGGAAACCGCCCACGTATTCCTGGGCAGTAGAGTAACCCATCCCGTTCTCTTGAAGACGGGCCGGTGCTCTCTGTCACAGGAGGGGTGTGTGGGGATCGTGCCTTTCCTAACCCTTTGTGTAGTTGACCTACGACCGAAACCTTACCCCAGATCTTCCTTTTGGAGTTGTGGGCTCCCTCCCCTTGCTCGGAGAGAGGGGAAGTCCCTGGAAATCGCCCGCCGTACCGGAGGCAATAGGGTATCCTACCCCGTTCCTTTAAAAGACGGGCCGGTGTCTTTGCCGAAAGAGGTGTGTGTGAGGACCTCCCTTATAAATCCTCCCCATTGGTGTGAATGTTGAGGAGTTGGCCTCGCCTGTAAAGGAGGCCAGGGCTTACTGCAGTGTTCTAGTGACTAAGACTCAGAGAAATACCACTTTTTATAGTAAGGAAGTGCTAGTTTCTGGCTCTTGGACAATAAACTAAATAGCAATTGCTTCATTGAGCACTTAATCCTCACCTACGGGAGGGGGTTGCATCGTCTAGATCTAATTCACTATATGCATATAGAATTGAGGTAAATTGAGCCTTTCGTGTCGTCCTCGGTCGGGGTGCTGCATCTGGTACCGACAGAGACACTACGAGTCTGCCGGGCTTGGTGTGGGGCCCTGATAGTGGGAAGGGAAAACCACTCCTTGTTTGGGGGCGGCTGGTTTTGTTTGGATAACTGCTCACTTGTATGTTGAATAGCCTTTTGCCTGGATTACCTTTGTAGCTCAGTAGGTGGTCCAGGCGAGGGGTTGTTTGACTGCTCACCTGCACCTGTTAAGGGGGGTTTGTTCGGACAAGAGCCATCTAGCCATGGGAACCTCACAATCCAAGCAGGTCCCAGTGCCAGAAAAGGGCACTCCGGCCGCATATATGTATTCCAACTATGGACCCTTGACCTGCATATTTCTAAAGGAGTGGAATTGGAATACCAGGGATAATCCAAGTTTGCAGTTCCCGGAGGAAGGGACTTTTAATTTTAACAAAATTTTGCACCTTCGGGGGGCCTTAGTAGTTTACAAGGCAAATCAGACCCAATGGGATGCATTTTTTAATTGGTATTGGGGAATGGAGAAGCGGCGTCGGGAATCTATTCAACGGAGTCTAAATAACTCCCATGATAAAGTTAAGACCCAATTGGAAGAAACAAAAAAACAATTGAAGGAAGTACAATCTAAACCCTTAACTCCCCTGGCTGCCCCCATGTTCCCCGTTAGGCAAATACCCTCAGCTCCCCAGGCCCCGATGGTACCCCCTCCCTATAACCAACCCCCCGAAGATCTTATAGATTTTTATTTGGATCACGGGAGACCGCCTAGGCGAGCGCGGGCACCCCAGGAGCAACCGGAGGGGGAGCAGCTACAGGAAGTCCCCCAGCCACAGGAAGTTCCCCACTATGTGGAGGGGGTGGACTCGGAGGGTGAGGACGAGGCGGGTGGACAGCAGCCCGCTCCCTCTTCCTTCACAGAATCTGTCATGCCCTTAGTATCCTCTCCAAATTCCCCAGTTGGGGAATTGGAGAAATGTATGCACCGCATCTTCGACCAGGCAGACCAGTTGGCTGAGATGCTGCACATATCTCCTGGCCCAGCCTACCATACTCGGCTGCAAGTGGCCCGCCATGACAAATCAAAAGGGCGGGGGGAGGAAGTCTGCCCCAGTAAATTTAGAGAAACGGAGGACGATATCTTAGGAGATGTAAGTAAGGCTCGAAGGGAGCTTGTACGGAAGTTCAAAACCAGTGCAGATGGGAAAATCGGGACATCCCATGAGGTGAGAAATTTTCCCTTGAAACAGCTCCCTGCGATGGACGGTGGGGTAACGGAGGTTCATGCCCCTTGGAGCCCAACAGATATGTGTACTCTGGGCCTCAAATTCCCAAAAATTCGGGATGACCCTCTCCACTTTAAAGAGGAGTTAGAGGTTGTTATTAATTGCTATAACCCCACTATGGGAGACCTAGACCAATTCCTGAGAAGCGTAATGCCCAGAGAAACACAAAGGCGTCTTTATGAAACAATGGAGTGGACAGACAAAGTGGAACCAGATAGAGAACAGTTGGCCGAGATGAGGGGAAAATTGTTAGAAGCTATTCTTAAGGTCTGCCCACCAAAGTCCGACTGGACTAAAATAAACACTTGTAAACAAAGTAAAGGGGAGAACCCTGCTGATTATTTGGACTGGTTAAAATCGGTCTTTGAAAAATACTCGGGGCATTAATAACGCTGAAACCCAAGCAGAGCAAGCTATCGTGGCCGTTTTCGTCCAGGGTCTCCGCCCAAAAATTAGCGAACGATTACGTTTGGGTCTAGTGGGTTGGGAAGGAAAGGGTTTAAGAGAGATCCTAGCTGCAACCCAACATTATTTCCACGAAAGCGAGAAAAAAAGGGAAGATGCGGAGACCCACCTAATGGCTCTCCAAATCAATAATTTAAACCCCAAAATACAAGAAAGGAAATTGTACAATGGAAAGGAACTCAATCAACCCTATAGGTATGGGGAAGGAAACGTCAGGGGAGAAATACCCCCTGCTGCCATGCCACGGATAGGTGGGACCCCTGGAAGCCCGCCAGCCTATTACTGCTTTGGATGTGGAGCGGGGGGGGGGGGTATATCAAAAGGGCCTGCCCCCATCGGGATCGATGGGACTATAGAGAGCAAGGAAGACCCCAGGCCCAGCAGTGGGAGGGCCCGTTTGCTGCACCTCCACCACCTGCACAGGTGGATTATAGATAGGACAGCCTTGAGACCTCATGTGACCTTATTGCCTCCGTTATCTCCGTGGATCAATCTGGCCCTTATGTTACCTGTACCATTAACCAAACCCCGGTAAAGTGCTTAGTCGACACCGGGGCTTCTCGGTCCACACTGCGAGTGGAGGAGTTCCCCTCCCTTCCCTTATCTGGGGAAATTATTAACGCAGTAGGGGTCGGTAATGTCCCTATCCCCCATCCTGTGTCAACCCCACTGTTGATATCAATAGGCCCTTTGACAGAACAACATGCTTTCCTCCTTAGCCCTTGTTCCCCCGTCAACCTCCTGGGAAGGGACCTGTTATGTAAATTAAACTGTTCTATCTTTTGTACTCCTAAAGGGGTGTTCCTGGAGGCTCCAGAGACCGCACAGCACGAGGTCTTGGAGGTCCTGCAGGCACACTCCCCCGACAAAACAACAAGCCCAGATCTCTCCCCAGTACAGAAAGAAATATTGGCCCAAGTTCCCTCAGCTTTGTGGGAGGATCATCCAAATCAAGTGGGCTGTATAGAATCGGTGCAGCCTGTTAAAATTCGGTTAGACCCAACTAAGCCCCTTCCCAGGATCCCACAATACCCCCTATCTAAAGCAGCTGAGGAGGGGATCAGGCCAGTTTTGGTATCCCTGATTCAACAGGGGGTTATTGTTCAAACTAGTAGTGAATGTAATACCCCAATCCTGCCCGTCTGAAAACCAGGAACAGGGAAATGGCGCTTTGTTCAAGACCTGCGAGCTGTAAAATGCAGTAGTCCACCCCCTGTTCCCGGTTGTGCCCAACTCTGCAACCATTCTCTCTTGCATTCCCCCCTCAGCTACCTACTTCACAGTAGTAGATCTATGCTCAGCCTTTTTCTCTATCCCCATTCACCCAGAAAGCCAGTATCTGTTTGCCTTTACTTTCCAGGGCCTGCAGTACACCTGGACCCAGACTGCCACAAGGTTACACGGAATCGCGTACCATTTTCTCCCAGATCCTCAGGAAGGACCTGGAGAATGTTACACTTCCTAAAGGGTCCACTTTAGTCCAATATGTGGACGATCTCCTGATAGCCTCTCCAAGGTTGGAGGCTTGTCAGGTGGATTCTCTGGCCCTGCTGCAGGCTCTGGCAAAAAAGGGGCATAAAGCTTCCAAATCAAAGCTGCAACTTTGCCTCCCCCGAGTCCACTACTTAGGGCACGATTTGACTGCAGGAGAGAGACATTTATCTCGCGATAGAATTAAAGCATTACTGCAGGTTCCCAGACCCGCTACTAAAAGGCAGCTGTGTGGCTTTCTTGGAATGGCAGGCTATTGCCGGCAATGGATAGCTGAATACGCCTCTGTTGTCAAACCTTTACATAACCTAACCCACGAGGATGTGCCTGAACCCCTCCCCTGGACCCAAACAGCTGAAACTGCTTTTAAAAAGAACTATTGCCTAGTGCCCCAGCCTTGGGCATACCCGACTACTCTAAAACCTTCACCCCCTTTTGCCAGGAAAAGGATGGAATAGCACAGGGGGTGTTGACTCAAAAACACGGGGACTCCCAACGGCCTGTCGCTTATTATAGCGCCCCTCTAGACCCGATGGCGGCAGGACTGCCCCCGTGTATTAGAGCAGTAGCTGCAGTGGCAATTTTGGTGGACACCTCGGCCACACTCGTTCTGGGTTCCCCTCTCCTTGTGTCAGTACCCCATGCTGTAACCGCACTCCTCCTAAGAAGAGCGACTCAACACATGTCCAATTCTCGCTTGACTAAATATGAAATGTTACTCCTAAATGCCCCCAACGTAACCCTAGTCCATTGCCCTGTTCTCAACCTGGCTTCTCTGCTCCCAACAGCCTGGGATGGGGAGCCTCATGACTGCCAAGCGGTAACCACTGAACTATGCTCTCCCCGGATAGATTTGGGAGAGACCCCTTTACCTAACCCCAAACTAATATATTTTGTTGACAGGTCCTGTTTAAGAAACTCCAAGGGTATCCTTGTAGCAGGTTATGCTATATGCTCACCCCACGACTTAGTGGAAGCTCACTCTCTTCCAGGGGTGAACTCTGCTCAAGTGGCTGAATTGATTGCCCTTACCCGTGCCTGCACCCTAGCGGAAAAACGGTCCGTTAACATCTACACCGATTCCCGCTATGCCTTCGGGGTAGTACACGATTATGGGCAACTCTGGAAGTACCGTGGGTTCTTCACTTCTGCAGGGACTCCCATCCGAAATGGGCCTTATGTTAATGCACTTCTTAATGCTCTTTTACTCCCTTCTGAGATAGCCATTATAAAATGCGCTGCCCATCAAATTCCTTGTGATGAGGTCACACGAGGAAATGCTCTGGCTGATGGATCAGCCAAGCAAGCGGCCCTTTCCGGGTCTCCGGCTGAATTTTCTGCTATTTGTTTTATAGCCCTAGATGACTCCAATCTAGGCCTGACCCCTGTCGAACCATCTTCTCCTGACATGCCCCCAACCCTCATACGAGACTTGGCGGACATGCAGGAGTCGGCAGAGGAAGGGGAAAAGAACTACTGGAGAGCAATTGGTTGTGAAAAGTCTCCTGACAACGTATGGCACACACCGGATGGTCGCCTGGTGGCACCTGGAGGCTTGCTCCCTTACTTGGCCGACGGGCTAACCCATGTAGGGAGCAGGGGAATGATAGAATCAATCGAACGGCATTGGTATGCCCCACTTCAAAAGATATCAATGAAAGAATTGCTTGGAACCTCGCTGGAAAGGCCCGTTCCAGATATTGCTAACCACCCACCCACGGCTGTCAAGTGCCACAACCTGCCCAACTGGATCCACGCTTCCCAGTGTAAGCGAGTCACGGCCCCAGTGGACATCAGAATCTCACCTCCACTCTGGGAAGCTGCGGAGGAGGCTCAAGACCTCTCCTATAAAAGCCCTTGCTACTCATTAAGAGAGAGAAAAAAGAAAGGCCAAAATAAAGCCTCCTGAAAATCCTTTGGCGAGCCAAGCGCCCGCAGGTACAACCGTGTAACTAGGACAGACCCAGCCGGTAGAATTAAGGAATCTGCTAAAGTACAGAAATGCCTTCCATCGGGTTTATGGGCATGACTATGCTATTGCTGCTAATCCTAAACTTTCATGATTCGCTTGTTTCTTTTGGACTTCTGGGTTGACTCCTGCCCCAGCCTCATCCCTCGGACAGGCACTCTCTACATCCCAGCCCCAGGCTTCCCGGAGAACCCGAGTCGCCCAATCTTTGGATGCCCTGAAGGAAAAGAGACTGATTACAACAGAAGACATTAAAATTTTGCCATGGTATCTGCGAAGAAGTATTAGTACCTGGCCGGGAGGGACATGTGGTTTGACTTCTTGGGAATGTGGAGTTCACTATTACCTAGGATTTCTCCCGGGGGAAGCCCCTTGCCGCTACCCACAGGTTCCTTCCTGGTGCACTGCACTCCCCAATTGGGTGGACGAGTCAATTACCGGTCAGGTTGTCACCCCTTCTCCTCTAAGCCCCGTGGGCACTCCCCTAGCTAGATCCCAAGCCACTGTCGTAAATGCTTCCAACTGGCCTAGGCCAGAAAGTCCCTTTTTGATTGAAAAATTTTGTTCTACCCTATTCTCAACAGAACCTAACTGCCACCTGTATGGCCACACTATCAAGTGGCGTAAAAACAAAACCGTCACTCAGGAATCCTTCCCCTTTTCCCTTACCGACACCAACCTTGAGGCTCTAAGGGAAAACTCCCGTGCAGGAATTGACATATTAGCAACAGCTGGCACCTGCAAACTGTCTTTTAAGAAAGGAACTTCCATGCAATGCTTTGTAATCAGTTACCTACTTTTTGGTATTCCTACCACTTATTCCGGTTGTCACCCTAAGTTTACCTTCACTTGCAGGAGAGGGACCCCTACTCTACATGACTGCCTCACAGCCCATCGTTACAATCCTCACTCGCTCCCCCTCATATCTTCTCCCATTCCCATCCAAATCTATCTGGCCGTGACCTCAGAGAGATTCAAGTCTCAGACCAACAAATGTGGTATAGCGCACCCTACCGACGGGATTATCGTTTCCGCCGGTGGATTGTGTAAATGCTACTATAGGGACCACCACTTTCTCATTTCCCATTTCCGCTTTCCAAATAACTACCCTATACCCCAATTGCACCCAAGGAGCGGCCATTCGGTTAGCCCAGCTTATGCAGTGGGAAAATTTTCAGAGGAAAAGAGGCTTGCTGGAAGGGGCCTTGCATGGTCTAACTGGAGCAGCCGCTATCTGGACAATAGATAAGGCCCAAGACCATGAACAATGCCTGGGAAATTTGGAAAGGGCATCAGGCCTCCTTACTGAGGCAGGGTTAACCAGCACCCACTCAAATATAGAAACCCTCCATGCCCTGTCAGGACTGGGAGCCACAACCCAAACCCTCTTAACAAAATTAATAAACACCCTTGTTTTAATAGGAAAAGACACTGGATGGGATTCAGCTTGTAGCCAGATGTAGGATTTCTTTAACGGTCTCTTAGCAGAAATGCGGAGCGATGTCCTCAGTCAGCGATGGCCCAAAGCCCTTAACATTACTGCAGGAGTGCCACCCGAGCTGTGGAAACGGAGGCATACATGGACGTTGTCAGGGTGGAACTGCGACTCCTCAAAATGCTCTTTCCAGGCCTCGGGGCCTGTCAATGGCACATGGGCCCCAGTGCACTTACTTTTGCCGGGACCCTGGGCGGGCTGTCTATGGGACTGGGTTATCGGCCGGCAGGTATGGGAAGTCAAGCCACCCCACGAACCTAGCCGTTTTATCACCACTCCCCATGATTTCGCTGCTCAACATGACTGGGTGGGAATCGGAACCTTGTGGTCCTTATGGCCCTTGGAACCCCCACAGTTGTTTTGTCTCCGCAAGTTACACCCTGGGGAATTACTGAACATCTTTGATACAGTTTGTTGGGAGGGAGAAGCAGTAGGTAAGGCCCCAGGAGGAGAACTCCTATTTAGCAAAAAGGATGGTTGCGCCCTGCCATCGAATCGCCACACCCCTCTTCCCTTTCATCTTAACTTAACCACTACCCAGGGTAGCCGCTTTATCACATGGCCTGCCAATCCCCAAATCTACGTAACCCTCCACCCAGCCGTCCCTCTTACTTTCGATTGGACTTCCCTCATCCCAAACCGCTTTTTAAATTTGACCTTTCTGATTTCCATCCTCTCCAGCATATCTTACCTCCAAAACCAAATACATTTAATAGAGGTTGAATACAACGGGGAGGCCAAAGCATTTCAAACTGCCTACCGGGTGGGTACCCTATGCTCTTCCCATAACATGTTGTGTTTTGCCTCTAAAGAAATCACCCAAGCCACGCCCAGCCTCTTCACTTCTTCAGTCTTAAAAATACTAGCTGGTATAATGATCGCAATCGCTGGCTGTTTATTAATTATCTCCCTTTGTTGCACGTGCAGGGTGTGTCATTTACCCCAGCTACAGGTTCAGTCACCACCCCAAACTCTTCTTTTTCCCATTGATACCCCCAACACAACACTATACTTTCCTACAGACCCAGAAATTAGTCACCTTAGTGTCCACCCCTCCGGTACTGCCAGTCTCGTGTCCACTGATCTCCTTTTACAAGAAACTATGCCTAAATACTGCACTATGGCCTCTTTAGCAAATTAGAATAATGATGCCTACATGGCATCAGAGGAGGGAAATTGTGGGGAAAAAGAAAAGACGGTTACTCACCTTTGTAACTGTTGTTCTTCGAGATGTGTTGCTCATATCCATTCCAATTAGGTGTGTGCGCGCCGCGTGCACGATCGTCGGAGAAGTTTTTTCTACCCTAGCAACACCCGGTGGGTCGGCTGTGGAGCCCCCCGGAGGGACGCCTTCATGGCGCTGAATATATACCGCAGCCAACCCAGCGCCCCCTCAGTTCCTTCTTGCCGGCTACTCCGACAGTGGGGAAGGGGGGCGGGTTTGGAATGGATATGAGCAACACATCTCAAAGAACAAGTTACAAAGGTGAGTAACCGTCTTTTCTTCTTCGAGTGCTTGCTCATATCGATTCCAATTAGGTGACTACCAAGCCTTACCTAGGCGGTGGGGTCGGAGTGAGACATTGCCGTGTGCAAAACCGCTGGACACCGGCCAGGTCGTAGTAAGCACGAATGCAGGTCGTGATCCAAGAGGAGAGACGTTGGGAGGAGACCGGTAGGCCCTTCATCCGGTCGGCTACTGCAATGCGTTGTCTTTCGAAATGGTTTCGTACGTTCAATATAGAAAGCAAGGGCCCTGCGCATGTCCAAGAAATGCATACGCTGGTCTTGACGCGTGGTGTGCGGCTTAGGATGGAAGACCGGGAGGAATATTTCCTGGTTCACGTGAAAAGCTGATACCACCTTGGGAAGGAAGGCAGGGTGGGGACGAAGCTGCACTTTGTCTTTATGGAAGACTGTATACGGAGGCTCAGACTTGAGCGCCCTGGGTTCAGAAACACGCCTTGCTGCAGTGATGGCTACGAGGAAGACTGTCTTCCAAGATAGGTAAAGGAGCGAGCAGGTAGCCAATGGCTCAAACGGGGGTCCTGTGAGCTTGGAGAGGACCAGATTAAGATCCCACGCCGGAACAGGTTGGCGTTGCTGCGGGTAAATGCGGTCTAAGCCCTTGAGGAATCTGACAACCATCGGGTTAGAGAAGACCGAGGAAATGTGTTCTCTTGGGTGGAACGCCGATATAGCGGCCAGGTGAACTCTGACTGAAGATATCGCCAAGCCCTGCTGTCTCAGGGACAGGAGATAGTCGAGTATGAGGGGAATAGACGCCTCCAAGAGGGGCGTGGCCCGCTGGCCCTTCCACGTTAGAAGGAAGGCGTCGGACAGGTAGCCCGGAGATCGCCCTTGAAGGGAGCAGAACGCGTGGCACTTCCTGTTGGCTTGAGATGCGAACAGGTCGACCTGGGGAAATCCCCACCTTTGGAAGATGGAATAGATGATGTCCGAGCGAATCGACCACTCGTGCGTCTGGAAGGATCTGCTGAGACGGTCCGCCAGAGTGTTCTGGACTCCAGGGAGGAACGATGCCATGAGATGTATCGAGTGGGCAATGCAGAACTCCCACAGGCGAATGGCCTCTTGGCATAGGGGAGACGACCAGGCTCCTCCTTGCTTGTTGATGTAGAACATGGCCGTGGTGTTGTCTGTGAGGACTAACACGCAGCGGCCATGTAGGAGACCGAGAAATGCCTGACAAGCTAGGCGCACAGCCATCAGCTCCCGAACATTGATGTGCAGAACTAGTTGGGATGCAGTCCACAGGCCTTGTGTATGGTGCTCCCCGAGGTGAGCCCCACATCCTAGAGATGACTAAGTCGTGGAATGTTTGTAGTATTATGCGGACTTGCGCCCGAACTTGTTCCCTGGTACGGCCGCGGACCAGCCAGTCGTCTAGATACGGGAACACCTGTATCCTTTGTTGACGAAGGTATGCTGCCATGACGGCCATACATTTGGTGAACACTCTCGGAGCCGCGGACAGTCCGAAGGGAAGGACGGCAAATTGGTAGTATACCTTGTTTACCATGAAACGAAGAAAGCGCCTGTGAGGGGGGTAGATCGCTATATGAAAATAAGCGTCCTTCATGTCGAGGGCGGCGTACCAGTCCCCAGGATCCAGGGAAGGGATGATGGTCCCCAAGGAGACCATGCGGAACTTCAAATTTACTATGAATTTGTTGAGTCTGCGTAAGTCTAAGATGGGTCATAGACCTCCTTTTGCTTTGGGGATCAGGAAGTAGCGGGAGTAAAACCCCTTGCCCCTTAACTCTGGGGGAAACTCCTCTATGGCCCCCATAGAGAGGAGCCCAAAACCCTCCTGTATAAGGAGATGCTCGTGAGAGGGGTCCCTGAAGAGGGACGGGGAGGGAGGGTTGGAGGGGGGGGGAAAAGAAAATGGAGGGCGTATCCCCTCTCCACCGTGCGAAGGACCCAACAGTCCGAAGTTATAAGGGACCAAGCACGGTGGAAACGGGAGAGGCGATCCCGAAAGGAAGGAAATGGATCCTGGGTAGTGGCTGGTGCGCCGTCCTCGGGCGCAGCTTCAAAAGTTTTGCCTAGGGCCTGAAGGTGGCCTAGGCAGGCCCTGATTCTGACCCTGTTGAGGGCCAGTTGACCTCCGTCTACCACCTCGTCCCCTCCTTCTGGGGAAGTCCTGTCTCGGACGAGGAGGAGGAGGGTAGAACCTTTGTGGCTGGGGCCTAAATGGCCTGCGTTGGGGTCCTGGGACATGCATCCCCAGGGAGCGCATCATGGTTCTCGAGTCCTTGAGTCTCTGTAACCTAGAGTCCGTCTTTTCCGAGAACAAGCCTTGGCCGTCAAATGGCAGATCCTGCAGGGTCTGCTGCAGTTCTGGTGGCAACCCCGAAACCTGGAGCCAGGAGACACGTCGCATGGCTATCCCCGACGCTAGCGTCCTGGCGGCCGAGTCCGCAATGTCGAGGGAGGCCTGTAAGGAGGTTCTAGCCACCTTTTTGCCCTCCTCCACCAGGGCCCTGAACTCCTCCCTCAAGTCCTGGGGGACCAACTCTTTAAATTTCCCCATGGAGTTCCATGAGTTATAGTTATATTGACTTAAGAGCGCCTGTTGGTTTGCGGCCCTGAGCTGCAGACCCCCTGCCGAATAAACCTTGCGTCCAAACAAATCAAAGCGCTTAGCATCCTTTGATTTGGGCGCTGCCGCCTGCTGGCCATGGCGCTCTCTGGCGTTCACTGATGAGACTACCAGTGAACACGGTGGGGGATGTGTGTAGAGGTACTCATAGTCTTTAGAAGGAACAAAGTACTTCCTCTCTACACCCTTGGCAGTGGGAGGGATGGAGGCCGGGGTTTGCCATAGGGCCGTAGCATTAGCCTGAATTGTTCTGATAATGGGTAACGCCACCCGGGTTGGGGCATCCGATGAAAGGATGCTCACCACCGTGTCCTGCACCTCCACTATCTCCTTGGCCTGTAAGTCCATATTTCGTGCCACCCTACGTAACAAGTCTTGGTGGGCACGAAGATCTATAGGAGGTGGGCCTGCGGGTGTTGTACCCGCCACTGCCTCATCTGGGGAAGATGAGGAGGACGCCTCAGGGAGTAAGGGACCTGTGTGGGGGTCCGGCTCCACGGGACTCGGAGGTACAGGATCCCCTGCACCAGGGTCTGGCTCCTGCGTGGGCGTCGGGGTCAGGGCTTCCATACCCTCTGGGGGAGGACGGGAGATGGTGGCCTCAGGAGCCCTGGGCTCAGAGTGAGCCGAGCGAGAGGTCACTAGTGGAGCCCTTTGAGCCTGGTGATACGCCCAAGGGGTCCAGAAAGACCAATGCATCGGGTCTTGTCGCAGGTTTTCTGCCCCCTCCTGCCAATGACCCAAGTCGTCTGCAGCTTGACCCTGAGCAGGGTACGCTGAACTGGGGGCCCCTTCAGACGAGTGCGACGCCGATCTTGAGGGCCAGGGCGGTGCCGAGCGTGGGTGCAGAGAATCGTCCTGATACGGTGCCGAGCGGTGCCGATCCAATGGCGAGCGACCTCTGCATGGTGCCGGTGAACGGTACCGGGATTGAGAACGGTGCTGATGTCCATGTCGGTACCGGGACCCGGATCTGGATGACGAAGACTGTCTGTAACTCGGTGCCGGGAGCCGCTTCGCGAATGTGAGCGGCGCTCATACCGGTGCCAGGAGCTGCGCCTTGACTCCGACTGGTACCGGTTCTCGGGTCGGTGCCAAGAAGAAGACCGGTGCCGGGAGGTAGATCTGTGCCGCGAGTACAACCGGCGCCGAGATGGAGATTGGTGCCGGGACTGCGAGCGGCGTCGAGACCTGCTCCGAGACCGGGAGCGGTGCCGCGAGTCCACGCCCGGAGACAGGGGGCGTATCAGGGTAGGCTTGCCCCTGGACTGTACTGTACGAAGGGTATGTGGTGCTGCAGGTTGAGAAGGCACCGGCTCCGTGAGTGTGAAGAGGTCTCTCGCCGTGGCAAACGTCTCCGGTGTAGAAGGGAGACAGGGCTCCACCACTTGATGAGGCGGTGAGCCAGTCCGCCCCGGACTCAACGGCTCCACACCCGGTGCCGGAGTCAACGGTGCTGATGATCCTTGCACCCTCTGGAGTTCGGAAGCCGGGCGCGGCTCTACCCCCGCGGGGGGAGCCGGTGCCTGTAGGACGGCAGCGTCCTGAGTCTTACGGGGCCTTTTATGTCCCGGAGACAGGGACCGGCGCCGAGGGGCTTGAGGTGGACGCGGTGCCGAGGGAGGATGGTGCCGAGGTGCCTTTCCCGCGTCTGCCCGCGGTGCAGTACCGGACGGTGCCGCTGGGGCGCTACGCACCGAGGCGCTCGGTGCCGGAACCTGGCGCGCCGAAGGAGGATCCAGGCTAAGTGCCGCCTCCATGAGGAGCTGCTTAAGCCTGAAGTCTCGCTCCTTTTTCGTCCTTGGCCTGAAAGCCTTGCAAATCTTGCACTTGTCCCTTTGGTGAGACTCCCCTAAGCACTTCAGACAAGAGTCATGGGGGTCTCCCGTTGGCATAGGCCTAGCACATGTCGCGCACGGCTTAAAGTCAGGAGCCTTGGGCATGAGCCCGGCTGTGCGCCTGGGGGGGAAAGGGGGGAATAATAGCCCCCTTAACCTCCCCCAACTACGAAAACTATTTATAACTATTAACAACTACTAATCTAAAGAACACAATTATCTATCTATAAGAAACAACGGGTAAAGCTAGGAGAGTGGAGAACAGCTATGCCGCGCTCCACAGTTCCAACGACTGTCACGGGCGGTAAGAAGGAACTGAGGGGGCGCTGGGTCGGCTGCGGTATATATTCAGCGCCATGAAGGCGCCACTCCAGGGGGCTCCACAGCCAACCCACCGGGTGTTGCTAGGGTAGAAAAAACTTCTCCAACGATCGTGCACGCGGCGCGCACACACCTAATTGGAATCGATATGAGCAAGCACTCGAAGAAGAACTAGGTGGCCTTCTTTATGACAGCCAAAGTAACACCGAAGGCCCAAATTCAGGCCCTCTGACAGAAGCTGACTATACAGACGACCTTTACATAAAACAGTACAGGCCAGGGCCTGAACGAAATTAAGCTGTACAATTCCCTGCCTAATACAGTCATGGGCTTTGACCAGAGGAGGGAGGGGAAGGAAGCAATGCAATAGGCCTTAGCAACAGAATAACTGCTTGTTTATGAAATACATGATCACTGCTTGTCTGTAAGAACATGATAACCGCTTGTTTATAAAACATAATAACCGCCTATATGAAGAAATTGCTTCTAGTAAAGGTCAACTTCTCCTATAGTTCCAGCTATCTAATCATATATCATCTGTGGGCGTCCCGTAATAAACTCCTATGACCCCGGAAAAAACAATATGTACCCTGACGAGAACAACACCTCAACTGGTGCCAAGTACCACCCATGTCGGAAACCACCAAGAAACCCCCCCACCCAATAGGCACCCAATAAATAATGACGGAGCTACTGGGAAAAAGGGACAGACCCCTACTCTTATTTTCACATAAATGACGTATTATTTGTACTATGCTTGCGGTTTGACGGAATAAAGGCAGCCTGCGTGCTGTGCTAGGTGTGGTAGTTTTCGGACTGCTACCCCAACGCGTTGGTATGTTTTGCAATAAACTGGCCTCAGGCTTGAGTCTGTGAACTAAAATCAATGCGTGGGTGACTTTTTCCACGACGCGTGGGTGACTTTTTCCACGACACGTGGGGGTTAGGTTCTAAGGTCAGCACGTAAGAGGAAAATCACATATAGTGAAAATTACCATAAAGTACAGTACACACAGTACCGTGTATACACTAGAACAGGGGTCCTAAATCTACCGCATGCGTGCCAAAGGTGGCAGGCGAGCCTTTTGTTTTTAAATGGCAGGCTTCGGGTCCCGGCCGTCGCTCAGCCCGCTGCCGGTCTGGGGTTCCGTCCGCCGACCCTGCTCAACCCACTGCCAGCCAGGGGCCCAGCTGCCGGCCCCGCTCAGCCCGCTGCTGGTCTGGGGTTCCGGCTGCCAACCCTTGCCAGTTGGGGTCCCAGCCGCTGGCCCCGCTCAGCCTTCTGCCGGCCTGGGGTTCCGTTCACCCAGCCGCCGGCCCCGCTCAGCCCGCACTATTTAAATTGTTATTTTTCTCTCTCTTTTTTTTTTTTGTGCCAAGCGCGACTCTTCTGGTACTTACATTCTCAGATCAGTGGGTTCAGACGGGGTCCCAAATGACAAATGCGCAGAGATCCGTATGATGCTTTTTATTCAACTTCTCGATGGTAACTGCCGGTTGGGCGGGAAGTGAGGTAAGCGTGCTCTCGCGTGTCTCATGCAAAGCATGCTGTAGCGCTATGGCATAATTATCAATATTATAATATGTGCTTCTGAAAACATAGTATTACTTAATATTGTCGACTTTATCGACTGATAATTATTCTTGGTGGAATTCGGTGCGATTTTTAAATTATACTATTTCTTTCTTTCTTTCTTTCCTGGAAACTCGCCGCGGACTGGCAGCCGATGGCTCGTGGCACGGCACCGGTCCACGGACCACCATTTTGAGTAGCACTGGCGTAACATTCCTTCTTTGCGATTAGTCCGTAATCCAGGAACAAATAGGTTGTGAGGAGACTGGAAGCCTTGCAATATTGTATGGAAGGTCTGGCAAGTTAGTCTCACTGCTATGAGTTCCTTTATATTGATGTGGAGTGGGATCTTGGACTACGACCACTTGCCCTGGGTCGGTAGGTCTCCTAGGTGGGCCCCCCAACCCAGGTCTGATGCATCCGTTACTAAGGTCATGGATGGTTGAGGGGTGCTGAAATTCTATTTATGACAAACTGCTGTCATGTGTTTATCACGGAATGTCAAAACAAATTGCACCACAATTTTGCCTTAAAAGAAGCAGATATTTTGTAATGATTATAAAAAGTAAGCGGTTTTAAAAATGGGAATTTTTTTAAACCACTGCATTACCGTTTTTAGAACTTGGAAATATAATTCAAGTTATTTTTATGTCAGGATTATTACTGCTTTCTGAAAAACATTTAACAGAAAATCTGCTCACAGCATTAGGTGTTTGATAGAAGTAAATTTTAAAAAGAGGCTCAAACTAAGTGATAATAAGGACAACTTAAACAGCAGGTGCTGCTAAACTTGCATTGTGTTTTCCCGCAAATTACCGCAGGCTGTTTTGATTTTTTTTGTTTTTTGCCCACCCAATCCTGCCTGCAATAAAGTACATTTTACCTGCTTCAACTATTATGGCAGCGGGTCTTGTGGGACCCACGGGATCCTACTCTCACTGCAGCACTCTAGTGAACATCAGTATTCGCTGTAGATCTTGTTTGCAATCCACATAGAATTGCATGATGACATCTTTAATATGCCAAGCAATGCATGCAGTTAACGGGATAATACCAGCAACTGCATTGTGGCTGAAATCATTCTGAGATTGAAACAATGTAGAAGATTAAACTTTTTTTCGCTTCCATGTTGGTGACTATCAGTGTATGAAATCATGAATTGCGTACACCTGCCATGATCTGACTCTGGACTATTGCATTAATAGACTGCGCACATTCCAATACACAGTCCTTGCTTCTCTAGCTGGTAGGAAGAGCAACATTTGGCTACGTGTCTATGAATGTGCTGTACAGAGAACATGGATAAATTTATTTTTATAATAATGAGTACATTGTCGATCAGTATTTTAGTCTCAATTTGCTCGCTAGTGCTCCCTCATTTCAACGTACATGTTTTCTTTCAGTGTACTCTGCTAGTAAACGCTGAATTACAAAGCCACGTTTCCAGTTGCATAGATTAAATGTATCAACATGAACTTTCTGAACTAAATGCCATTTTAGATAGATGTCCATTCCATTTTTTACTGGTTGTAGATCCCCCCCCCCCTTGACTTTAGCTTCAGAACACAATTTATACTCAACCCTGATACTAACCGAATACAGAAAAAAATCTCCCAGTTTCAAGAGGCCTCTTCCTAGGGCATCCCATGTTTTGGGTGCCACGATTTCCAAAAGCCAGTTGTCCTTTAATGTAGAACTTCATTTTTGTTGTCTGCACTCCTAGCTTACGTATGGGCATTGTTTGAACATGGTACCTGTTGCACTCTAAACTATTTGAAATGGACACAACAAAGTGTGTGCTACAAGTACAGAGGAAGTTGAGCGGCACAGTTTGTGACATGCATTCTTACCCCCAAATTCAGACCTAAGGCACCCCACATTGGCCTTTCTTCCATAAAGCTAATTGTTAATTTGGTCTGTTTTGGGAGGTGACAGGAGGCGACTCGCCTCAGAGGAATTGCCCAGGTTTTACCAGGGAGTTTCTTTGACCAGCAGAGGACTCTCCAGAACAGACTAGTTCTGTTAAGACATGTATATAGCCTTCTGCTCAAAGGATTAACACTCAGGGAGTAATTTATTTGAAAACAAATGAACCTTTATTTAACACACACATTCCTTAATGCAATGAGTCTAATACATATACTAAAAGAATAAACCATAACCTTATAATAGGCATATATTAGAATACAAACAACATATTTGCATATTCAAATATCCAATACTGAAAGACTATATAATTAACACAGTTTTAAGTGTTCAGTATTGCATTCAGCATGCAATAGCCAGTCACAACCAGAATGCTGACAGGAAGGCATTAAAACATTAAACATATAGTCACTCACACACACAGACATCCAGCTTTATTAACTCAGTCATACCCAGACACATTTCAATGGGAGTCTTCTATTAAAATCATCATGCTTACTTTCTCCAACGTCTTCTCTTCCCTCTGAGCAGTTCTTTTGCTCTGTCTCCTGATGTTGCTCCAAGCTCTGCTCCTTTCTTCTGCGATTTCAGCTCTTATGATGTTCTCCTTCTTGGTCTTGATCTTCTTAATAGTTCTGCTGCTGCTCCCACTCACGGTGGTGCCGCCTTCTCAGGCCGACAAACTCTCACATACGTTCGAACATGGGATGACTGAGGCCTGTCAGCTCTCTGCCTTAGGCCTTTCAGCTCTTTGCCTTATATGCAGTTAAGTTCCAACACAGCTTGCCAATGTAGAATTTCTGAATTTAGTAGATATTGCTGTACCGCATTGATTGTTGTACCGGAACGTAATCTGTTTGACAGCTCAATCCAATTTGTCAACGAGTGTAAATGATTTTTTGATGTTTCATGTTCTTTCAAATGCTGATGCAAATTTCGCCAGTTATTAAAACCTGCAGTTACCAGAAGAATGTCCAAGTTACAGAACGGTTTGCAGCAAAAACAAAAAACCCTACATCTTTGGTCTGTGAATACACTAACCACGATCTATTAATTTATTCCCCATTTTTCATTTTTTTTCTTCATAGTGGATGGCATAAATCGACGATTCAACTCATTAAATGAATATTTCAAATGTAGGATCTAGTTTTGAAGGACTTTTTTTCACAATAATCATTAGCTTTGCATCAGTAATTATTGTCGGCCATGTACTTAGATCCGATTCTATGTCAGTCTCTCCACCTTCCAATAATTGTTCTTCAGTTTTCGATTTGGATAACAGTTCTTCGTTTCTGGACACTTTTTAGCTGAAGAAGTAAATCTTTGGATGGATTGTGATTGTCCGTCTTTATCAGTTAGCGAAGATAATCTTTGGTCGGATTGTTTATCTTTATCAACTGATAAAGATAATCTTTGGTTCGATTGGTCTTCATCAGTTGATGAATAATCACTTTCAATGCATTGCTTAGAGCTTTCTCCTTGATTGTCGACTTTTTAAAAATACTTATTTGAAGTACAAGAGAGTTTTTCTTCTTGCCATTTCTCTTTGTTGCCGGTAGGCAGCACCGGAAAGTCATTTTTGTTTTTGTCCTGGCATTTTAGCTCTATAACCACTGACACTGACGTGACACGGAAATTGGCGTGAATGGCGACGATAGAGTGGCACAGTTACACACAAATAATCGCGATTCCTGATTTATTTAATCAACGGTTAACGTTTACACATTTACGCACGTTCACATTATGAGTGACCGTGTCATGACGTGACATGATATTTTTCACGTCACGTTCCTATCGCACGACTGGAGGTTTTTTTTGATCTTCATGTATTTTTTTTCGTACATTGGTGGATATTTCCGAAAAAAAAGGATGACCACAATGCCGCCTCTGGAAATGTGCCGTCCCAAGCACATGCTTGCTTTGCTGGTGCCTAGAGCACCTGGTGGGGGGATGCGGTGGGGAGGTCCTTTTGTTCTGTCAAATGCTCCTCCATCTGCGCTTCTGCTGCTCCTTTGCTCTGATGGTTTGCTCTTCTTCTCCTGCTCTGCTCACACACCCACACCCAAGCCTGTTAGCTCTCTGCCTTATGTACGATTTTTGATCCTTTCTGATTAGTTGCTTTCTCAATATTATCAATTAGTGTATGTTAGGGGGCTTATTTCTTCACCCTCTCACTTTTCTGGTTCTTTTTGCATGAACAGAGAGCAACAATACCCAAAGTCCGAAGGTGCAAACAATTCGATGTTTATTGGGGTGATCTTTCAGCAAGCATGATTCCAGTTTCCTTCCTTAGTGTCTCCCTTCCCAGCTCTGACACCACAGGGCCTTGCCTGTCTCCCTGTTCCCATTTCCCCCCCTTAGCGAAACATGATCCCAATTCCCCCACCCCCAGTCCCTGTTCCCATTCCCCCCTTACTTCCTGATTTACTGCAGACTATATAGTAAAACTTGAGTTCTCCCTATGTGATACCTATTCAGGATATCATTTGAGCCGGACCTGGCTGAGAACCTTCTCCTCATGTAACTGACTGCTTCCTTCAGGTATTTTGGAGTGAAGTTAGCCTCACCCTTTTGAACTTCATTTCACTCCAGGTACCTGTCTGCTATTGGTCAATTCAGCCTGAGTCCTCCATTTTAATTTTTCTAATATAAAATCATTGTGGCTGCCATTTTGGAAAACCTGCTCTACACTATCACTATTTATTACTTATCAAAAGCCTTAAAACTGCATGGTTAGGCATTATGATACTGTCACCACTTTTGTTATGCTAACTGGGGAGGTGAATTTTATGATGATTTCTGTCCCTCTCTGTGTGCTTTCAGTTGTGTGCTGTTCTTGGTGCTGCTTTTCTTACACAGCATAGAGCAGCTAAACGCCTCTTGTATCAACAAGGGCCTTGAAGTTTGGAGAGTTCAGTCAAGACAAGACAGAGGCAATTGTATAGATGATTATCAGTCAAAACGGAGTGATTATGCGATGTGTAAGGGAAAATCCAGTATTATCCAAAACCTTGTAGGCCCAGGCCTCATGTCAAGCTGCCAAGGTCGGCCAGACAAGATAAGCAAAGGAAGGGGGGCAGGCATGGAGAAGACTAGTGGAAAGTACCTAATAGTCCCTCAGCAGAAAAACAATTTTGCAGTATCCCCTACTGTCAACATCTAACTGCAAAGAACAGACAGACAATAACAGGAAGGGCCTAATATGGAAGAAATTTACTTTTGCTCCAATGGGCATTAACCTTGCAATATTTTAATAAGAAATAATAAGGAAATGATGTATGTAACTTGTGTATTAAGTTTGTGATTTTAAGCTTGTCTGTAACCAGCTTTGGGGAGGCCGTTTCGATAACAGTCCTCCCCTGCGCGCTTGTAATCAATAAAAGGCCTCAGGCTGATCTGATTGAAAACACAGCGCGTGGATCGATTTTTCCACCACAGATGTAATGTTCATGTCTGAGAATGCTGACTCACACCTTTCTTCGAGCCAAACCTACTCAAGATGTTAAATGCCACCTTCCTCAAGTGTGACTACTTGGAGTCCAGCACAAGGGCTGTCAAGAAAGTTTCAGATGTAGCTTCAGTGTGTCGCATCCTAAGCCCTTCATCCACTTGTAAATCAGTAAGCTCCAGTATTTTCAGCATCGGGAAAGGATGCTTTTGCTTGATTGCACCAAGTGCCATTTGGTTGTACCATTAATGGGTTCCTTACAAACAGGAAGATGTCTTTAACACTTTTAAATTTTTGGATCCTCTGCTGGAAGTTTTGAAGAAGCCTGTTCAGAGATGATGCTATCTGATTCATGTCTGCAGTGTCCCGACAGCTTAGCAGTATCAGGAAATGGATGGACGATAGCTTTCAACAGTGTAAATGAGCCTATGAGCATACAGTGGAAAAAAGACGGTTACTCACTGTTGTAACTGTTGTTCTTCGAGATGTGTTGCTCATATCCATTCCATTAGGTGTGCGCGCGCCGCGTGCACGATCGTCGGAAAATTTTCTACCCTAGCAACACCGGCGGGTCGGCTGTGGAGCCCCCTAGAGTGGCGCCTTCATGGCGCTGAATATATACCCCAGCCAACCCGGCGCCCCCTCAGTTCCTTCTTGCCGGCTACTCCGACAGTGGGGAAGGGGGGCGGGTTTGGAATGGATATGAGCAACACATCTCGAAGAACAACAGTTACAACGGTGAGTAACCGTCTTTTCTTCTTCGAGTGCTTGCTCATATCCATTCCATTAGGTGACTCCCAAGCCCAACTTAGGTGGTGGGGTCGGAGTGAGACATTGCTGTGTGCAAAACCGCTGATCCGAAGGCAGCATCGTCCCTGGACTGCTGCACTAGTGCATAGTGAGCTGTAAACGTGTGGACTGATGACCAAACCGCAGCTCTACAAATGTCCTGGATCGGAACTTGCGCCAGGAAAGCAGCCGAGGAAGCTTGGGCCCTCGTGGAGTGAGCGGTGAGGTGCGGTGCTGAGACACCTGCCAGGTCATAGCAAGTCCGGATGCAAGACGTAATCCAGGAGGATAGGCGTTGTGAGGAGACCGGTGAGCCTTTCATTCGGTCGGCCACTGCAACGAAGAGTTGCGTCGTCTTTCTAAAGTGCCTTGTGCGGTCAATATAGAAAGCCAGGGCCCTGCGTACGTCCAGAGAATGCAAACGTTGATCCTGGCGAGTAGCATGTGGTTTAGGATGAAAGACCGGGAGAAATATATCCTGGTTGATATGAAAAGGAGAAACCACCTTAGGGAGAAAGGCAGGATGTGGACGAAGCTGCACTTTATCCTTATGGAAAACTGTGTAAGGGGGCTCGGATGTAAGCGCCCTGAGTTCAGAAACGCGCCTTGCTGAGGTGATGGCTACTAGGAAGGCTGTCTTCCAGGATAGGTACAAAAGTGAACAGGTGGCCAGTGGCTCGAATGGAGGACCTGTGAGCTTGGAGAGAACCAGGTTGAGGTCCCACGTCGGAACGGGCTGACGTTGTTGTGGGTACATCCGGTCTAAGCCCTTGAGGAATCTAACGACCATCGGGTTAGAGAATACCGAGGACGCGAGTTCCCCTGGGTGAAAGGCCGATATAGCGGCCAGGTGAACTCTAATTGAAGATATCGCCAACCCCTGCTGTTTTAGGGAGAGGAGATATTCCAAAATGAGAGGAATAGGTGCCTGTAACGGGGACGTGGCTCGTTGTTCGCACCAACAGGAGAACCGTTTCCACTTGGCCAAGTATGTGGTCCGTGTTGAAGGCTTCCTACTGCTCAGCAGAATCTGTTGGACCGAGAGTGAGCATTGTTGCTCTGCATGGGTGAACCATGGAGCAGCCACGCCGTGAGGTGAAGAGATTGCAGGTCGGGGTGACGCAGCCGGCCGTGGTCCTGAGAGGTGAGATCCGGACATAATGGAAGCGGGATCGGTGTCTGAACCGAGAGTTCCAACAGTGTGGTGTACCAATGTTGTCTCGGCCACGCTGGAGCGACCAGAATTACCTGTGCCTGGTCTCTGCGCAATTTGAGCAGTACCTTGTGGACCAGAGGAAACGGAGGGAAGGCATACAACAGGTGGTCTTTCCAGGGAAGGAGAAACGCATCTGAGAGGGAGCCCGGAGCTCGACCTTGCAGGGAGCAGAACACGTGGCACTTCCTGTTGTCTCGAGATGCAAACAGGTCTATCTGGGGAAATCCCCACTTCTGGAAGACGGAATGTATGATGTCCGGACGGATAGACCACTCGTGCGTCTGAAAGGACCTGCTGAGTCGGTCCGCTAAAGTAGGGTTACCATATTTGAACATTGAAAAAAGAGGACACTCCACGGGGCCCCGGCCCCGCCCCAACTCCGCCCCTTCCCCTCCCCCGCCCCACCCCTTTCCCCGGCCCCGGCCCCGCCCAACTCCGCCCCTTCCCTGCCCCCATTCCAACCCCTTCCCCAAAGTCTCCGCCCCTTCCCCTGAGCACCCCACATTCCCCCTCCTCCCTCCGAGCCACACGAAACAACTGCACCAATTCTAAAGTCAGGCACTCCACTAGTATAGACTCCCATGACTTTAATGAAGCTGCTCAGTGGAGGATCTGCCCCAGCGCTCAGTTTTTGGGAGCGGTCAGGACACGCAGCTCACACTGTTCTGTTTCCCAGCTCCCCAGATGCCTTGGAGCACCCAGTTCTCCTCCCTGCCGGGTAAAATCCCGGACATTTTGAGCTATTTAATTCTTTAATTCTAAAACGTAATTCTTTATATGTAGTGAGTCCTTTCCTTTCACCAGTTCTTCAGTTTTCTTTCTCCTCATGTGCCCACGCATACTTCTCTGCAGATCGCATTTTTCTCAGCAGTGGTTGATTGCTCTTTAAGAAGGCATGAAAGTCTTTACAAGAAGTTTGTCTGAAGTTGTACTGTACAAGTAGAATTACTTTCAACGACTCAACATTCAAGTTGGTCCTTTCCTTTGTCCACTGGCTTTGCATCAGTGAAAAAATTCGCTCTACATTTGCATTGTGAGAAGGAATAGCAAAGAAAAACTGTGCAATCTTTAACAGTTCTGAATGACACTCAATGTTTTTGGATTTCTCAAAATATTTGGTCCACTTCTGGTGTGCTAGCAAATTACTGAACTCTTCATCACTGTTGCAACTTTCTGTAAACTTCTTCAGGTTGCTGAACTGATCAAAACACTTCACGTCATCAATTTGCATCCCCTTATCGGTCAGGTACTTGATACAAGGTTCCACATCACTCCAATTCGGTGTCTCACTCAGGGTAATCCACCTGAAACAAGAGAAGTCTTCAAGGGGTCTAAGCCACATCTCCAAATATTCTAAGCATCTGCTGTACATATTATTCACTTCAGCACAGAATTTGTCACACTCTTCATCAATTCCTTCCATGCGCTTTTGTGCCAGTAGTCCCTTAACTTTCAGGGACATAAAGTTGTGAGTCTTGCGTTCAAGAAGGATAGTCTGAACCGAGTTCAAACTGTTCAGCACTTCCACAACAGAATTGCTTTCCCTTTCGATTTCTTGGATGTAAGTTTGGAATACACTCATGAGTGAATGCATGTGCCAGAGGTAAATCTCACTTAATTCATACTCAAAAAATGTCTTAAGCACTATGGGTGGTTTGTCCTGTGACAGAAAGAATGACTTCAAGGCTGGAAACATCTGTATCAGCCTTGTAATGCCCGGAAATAATGACAGCCATCGTGTCTTGCTATGAGAAAGCAGCTTTCTGTATTCAACATCAACAAACTCACAGTACTCCTTCAGTCGCTCAGTTCGGACAGTGTAGATATGAAAGTACTGGTAAATTTTAAAAATAATGTTCTCAATGTCAATGTTCATTCTTTCTGCTGCATGGTGAACACAGTTGTTCAAAATGTGTGCTGGGCAACCCACACCAATTAATGTTCTCTTCTGCAACAACTTCTTTAAGTTTGCAAACACGTTCTTTCCATCTTCATCACGCCGGAGTCCTCCAAACATTGTATTGCAGTTGTCACCTGTAAATGCAATACACTTCTCGAACAAACCATTTTTTTCAAGCGTTTCTTTTACGTAATGAGCAATTGTGTCGGCAGTCTCATTAGGTGTGTTCTGGACCTCAATCAAACTTGACTGCAAACCGCCATTCTTCCAGTTGAAATACTGAATAATTACTGGAAATATTTTCACTGAACCGTGATTGCTTCCATCTGTAGCAACTCCACAGTAAGCTATGTCATTTTCTTCAAATGTTTTCAGAACAACATCAACAGAATGTGGTGCAAGCACGGAGATAACAATTGCTTCTGTCTTGGTTCTAGCACTTGAAAATTTCCGTGCCACTTCAGAATCAGGGAATGTCTTCTTCAACAAGACAGATGTGCAATCCATTGACTTAAAGCTATTATGATGCTTAACAGTGTGAAATGCAAACGCACCCTCTGCTGCAGTAACAGCATCCTCTGATTCGCTGCCTGGTTTTACAAAATAATCTGTCAATTTTGTTGATGAGCTCTCTCCTTGAACTGCTTTTTTGTGCTTGTCTGAGTCCACATGAGTTTGTAAATCATTAGCACCGTTATTTTTCAGAGAGATGTAAGTACCAGGTCTACATACCATGCACTCAGCTTCCCATTCATCTCTACCACTTCGAAAACATGGGAACTTTGTCTTTAGTTCTGCAGTGAATTTACACTTTCGTTTTGGCATTGTGTTTGCTCCTAGGACCAGGGGCAGCCAGGGTCTCCACGTGCTGGGCCCGCCACAAGGCAAGCTCAGTGGCTCCCATTGGCTGGGAAAAGCTCCAATGGGAGCTGTCGGAGCCAGCCCCTGCAAGTCCTGCCCCCACAGCTCTGATTGGGCAGGTATTTCGCAGTGATCCACCACACTGCTGTGTCTCATCACAAATGGGGAGCTGAGTGCCATACAGCACACCCCAGCCCCAGGAGCTCTGATCCACTTGCAGGCAAGGCAGCCCGATGCCCATCGCAGCCAGAGCTCTGATCCCTCTGCACACTCCTGCCTTTTTCACACTGCCCTCCCCTCCTCCCCCACCAGTTAGTGCTTTTTGGCGACTCCCCGGAGCAGCTCCCCCAGCGCTGCCCCCCACCTGTGCAATCAGCGGCGCATGGTACTCCCAGCTTTGCTGGCATCCCTGGCTTACCTTAGAGCAGGCTCTGGCGACTGCTGCTGCTCCCTGACTCTTCGGCTCTGTTTAAGAGCCAAGCTGCCCTAGTGCTACCGGCTTCAAGCACTTCTCCTACCTGGGCTCCAGCTGAGCTGCTCCTCCCAGCTCAGACTGTAAGAGCTGAGCTGCTGGCTTCGGGCAGCCCTCCCCTACCTCAGGACCCAGAGCTGGCTGGACACGTCCCTTCCCCGGCTCCAACTGAGCTGCTCGGCTCCGCCCCCTCAGACTTACAGAGCAGAGCTGCAGGAGCCAGCGTTACCGGCTTCAGGCAGCCTCCCCCCTGCCTCCGGACCCTGCACCGTGGGAGCAGCTCAGCTGGAGCCGGGTAGGAGAAGTGCCTGGCTGGGGGCTCGGGGTCCGGAGGCGGGGGGCGGGGGGGGCTGCCCGAAGCCAGTAGCGCTTGCTCGGGCAGCTTGGCTCTGTAAATCTGAGAGAGGAGGAGTGGAGCAGAGCCACAGGGGGAGAGGAAGTGCCGGCCATTTTCCCGGACATGTGTGGCTTTTCAGCAATTCCCCCCGGATGGGGGTTTGATTGCTGAAAAGCCGGACATGTCCGGGAAAAAGAGGACGTATGGTAACCCTAGCTAAAGTGTTCTGGACTCCAGGGAGGAACGATGCCGTGAGATGGATTGAGTGGGCGATGCAGAAGTCCCACAGGCGAATGGCCTCTTGGCATAGAATTGACGAACGTGCTCCTCCTTGCTTGTTGATGTAAAACATGGCCGTGGTGTTGTCGATGAGAACTAACACACAGTTGCCACGTAGGAGATTGAGAAATGCCTGGCACGCCAGGCGCACCGCCATCAGTTCCCGAACATTGATGTGCAGGGCTAGCTGAGGTGCAGTCCACAGGCCCTGGGTATGGTGTTCGTTGAGATGGGCGCCCCAACCCAGAGATGAAGCGTCTGTGACCAGGTGCAGAGAGGGTTGTGGGGCGTGAAACGGCATCCCCTCGCAAACCACATTGTGATCTAGCCACCAGGTGAGGGAGGTCAGGACCGAGTTCGGGACCGTGACCACCATGTTCAGGCTGTCCCGATGTGGGCGGTATATCGACGACACCCAGGTTTGGAGTGGGCGAAGCCGAAGTCTGGCATGCCTGGTTACGTACGTGCAGGAAGCCATGTGACCCAGCAGGGTGAGGCACGACCTCACAGTGGTAGTTGGGAAGGCCTTGAGCCCTTGAATGAGGCCCGTGATGGTACAAAAGCGGTTGTCTGGCAGGATGGCTTGTGCACGTCTGGAGTCTAGGACTGCGCCGATGAATTCTATTCTCTGGGTAGGTTCTAGAGTGGATTTGTCCTTGTTGAGTAGGATGCCCAACTCGTTGAATGTGTGCACTATTATGTGGATGTGAGCTCGAAATTGCTCTTTGGTGCGACCGCGTACCAGCCAGTCGTCTAGGTACGGGAACACCTGTATCCCTTGCCGACGAAGGTACGCTGCCACGACAGCCATACATTTCGTGAACACTCTTGGGGCCGAGGATAGGCCGAAGGGAAGGACTGCAAATTGATAGTGCACTTTGCTTACTACGAATCGCAGGAAGCGTCTGTGAGGCGGGTAAATTGCGATGTGAAAGTATGCGTCTTTCATGTCGAGGGCGGCGAACCAGTCTCCAGGATCGAGGGAAGGGATAATGGCCCCCAGAGAGACCATGCGGAACTTCAACTTTACTACGAATTTGTTGAGTCCGCGCAAGTCCAAGATGGGTCGCAGACCTCCTTTGGACTTGGGAATGAGGAAGTAACGGGAATAAAATCCCTTGCCCCTTAACTCTACTGGAACCTCCTCTATGGCCCCCATAGCAAGGAGCGTGGAAACCTCCTGTATAAGAAGTTGCTCGTGAGAAGGGTCCCTGAAGAGGGACGGGGAAGGGGGGTGGGGGGGGGATTGAAGAAAACTGGATAGCATATCCCCTCTCCACCGTGCGAAGGACCCAACGGTCCGAAGTTATAAGGGACCAAACACGGTGGAAGTGGGAGAGGCGATCCCGAAAGGAGGGGGCTGGATCCTGGGGGATGACTGGGGCGCCGTCCTCGACCGCACCTTCAAAAGTTCTGCCTGGGGCCTGCGGGTGGCCTTGGTGGCCCTTGGTTCTGACCGGGTTGAGGGCCGGTCCACCTTCGTCTACCACCTCGCCCACGCCTCCGGGCCGAGTCCTGTCTCTGACGAGGTGGGGGGGGGGTAGAAGCGCTGAGGCTGAGGCCTAAATGGCCTGCGCTGAGGACCCGCAACATGCATCCCCAGGGAGCGCATGATTGTCCTGGAGTCCTTGAGGCTCTGCAGGCAAGAGTCCGTCTTCTCCGAGAACAACCCCTGTCCTTCGAAGGGCAAATCCTGCAGGGTTTGTTGCAATTCCGGGGGCAAACCCGAAACTTGGAGCCAGGAGGTTCTTCGCATAGCGATGCCCGAAGCCAGGGTTCTCGCAGCCGAGTCCGCTATGTCCAAGGAGGCCTGTAAGGAGGTCCGAGCCACCTTCTTACCCTCCTCTACCAAGGCCCCAAACTCCTCCCTGGACTCTTGGGGAACCAATTCCTTGAACTTCCCCATAGAGTTCCAGGAGTTAAAGTTGTAGCGGCTCAGGAGCGCCTGCTGGTTAGCCACTCTAAGTTGCAGCCCTCCGGCTGAATAAACTTTACGGCCAAACAAATCGAGGCACTTAGCCTCCTTCGATTTGGGCGCTGCGGCCTGTTGACCTGTTGACCGTGCTCCCTTGCATTCACTGATGACACCACCAGTGAACACGGCTGGGGATGGGTATACAAGTACTCGTAGTCTTTGGAGGGGACAAAGTACTTTCTTTCCACCCCTCTCGCTGTGGGTGGGATAGAGGCAGGAGTTTGCCATATCGTATTTGCATTAGCCTGGATCGTGCGGATCAGGGGTAACGCCACTCTTGATGGGACATCCGCCGTGAGGATATTTACAATGGGGTCCTGCACCTCCACTATCTCCTCCGCCTGCAGGTCCATATTACGGGCCACCCTACGTAGGAGGTCCTGATGAGCCCGAAGATCTATTGGGGCTGGACCTGTGCACGACGTGCCCGCCACTGCCTCATCCGGAGAGGAAGAGGAAGATGCCTCCGGTGGTAAAGGATCCAAGGGAGGTTCCTGGTCTCCCTGCTCCTGGGCCGGAGCATCACCTGCCCTTGGGTCCAGGACGTCAGGTGGTGCGGACACGGAAGCCTCCATGCCCCCTGATAGTGGACTCTGGGGCCCTTCTGTCGGAGTGACCCGAGCGAGAGGTCGAAGTTATTGGAGCCCCTTGCGCCTGATGGTACGCCCACGGGGTCCAGAACGACCAGTGAGATGGGCCATGAGCAGGGTCCTCTGCTACCTCCTGCCAATGGCCTATGTCCTGCTCCTCGGCTTGCCCCTGAGGGGGGTATGCCGATCTCGATAAGTCCTCAGAGGAGCGAGACACTGATCTTGATGGCCATGGCGGTGCCGAGTGCGCCGAGACGAATCCCGCGGGATGCGGTGCCGCACGGTGCCGGTCCGGAGATGTTCTATCTCTACGCGGTGCCGGCGATCGGTGCCGGGATCGCGATCGGTGCCGATGACCTCGCCGGTGCCGGGAGTCGGATCTGGACCTCGACGATGACCTGGAGTAGGCCCGGTGCCGGGAGCGGCCTCTCGACGTCGAGCGTCGATCGTAGCGGTGCCGAGAACTACGTCTCGATGTTGATCGGTGCCGACGATCATAGCGGTGCCGAGACGTAGAGCGGTGCCGCGACGAAGATCTTGGCCGCGAGTACGACCGGTGCCGAGGTGATATCCGGCGCCGGGACTGCGAGCGGCGTGGGGACCTGCTTCGGGACCTGGACCGGTGCCGTGGTTCCAGCCCCTGCGATGGAGGGCGCATCAAGGCAGGTTTCCCCCTAGATTGGACCGGACGAGTCAACAGTGCCGGCGGTGCCGGTGGTTGGGGCGGTGCCGGCTCCGTGAGAGCGATCAAGTCTCTCGCCGTCGCGAAGGTCTCTGGGGTCGACGGGAGGCACTGTATCACCGCCGGTCTCGGTGGTGACCCTGTCTGCACCGGACTCAACGGCCTCGGAGCCGGAGTCGACGGTGCTGGAGGCACCTGTTTCCGGTGCTCCACAGGCGGACGCGGCTCTACCCCTGGCACTGGGGGAGCCGGCGTCTTCGGCACGGAGGTCCCCGTCTTATGGGCTTTTTTATGTCCCGGGGATAATGAACGGCGCCGAGGCACTTGCTGTGATTGCGGTGCCGACGAGGTCCGGTGCCGTGGAGGCTTGTCCGACGCCACTCGCGTGGTCGGAATGGTCGGTGCCGCCGGGGCACTGTGCACCCAGGTGCCAGGTGCCGGGGCCTGACGCGCTGATGGAGCGTCCGGGCTAAGTGCCGCCTCCATAAGGAGTTGCCGGAGCCGAAAGTCCCGCTCCTTCTTGGTCCTCGGTCTGAAGGCCTTACAGATCTTGCACTTATCTGTTTGATGGGACTCTCCCAGGCACTTCAGACACGAGTCGTGCGGGTCGCTCGTTGGCATAGGCTTAGCGCAGGAGGCGCACTGCTTGAAGCCGGGAGCCTTGGGCATGAGCCCAGCCACGTGGCCGGGGGAAAAAGGGGGAGACAACCCCCTTAATCCCCTTGAACTATATAACAACTATTAACAAGTGAAAAAACCAACTATTTAACTATAAACAACTAGAACTATAACTATAACTGTGAATGACTGAATAAGCTAGGGAGAGTGGAGAACAGCTACGCCGCGCTCCACAGTTCCAACGACCGTCAGGGGCGGTAAGAAGGAACTGAGGGGGCGCCGGGTCGGCTGGGGTATATATTCAGCGCCATGAAGGCGCCACTCTAGGGGGCTCCACAGCTGACCCGCCGGTGTTGCTAGGGTAGAAAATTTTCCGACGATCGTGCACGCGGCGCGCGCACACCTAATGGAATGGATATGAGCAAGCACTCGAAGAAGAATGTAATTTTTTTAAAAAAGGAACATACTCTGTTTTTTTTTTAATTGGCAGAAACTGATGCTAGTTCAAATTAAGTGCTTGCTCCTTGACAACCTCTGCAAATCCCTTTTGAAGAGACTCATATAATGTCAATGGTGATTAAATGTGTCAACTTCCTTTGGTCCAACTGAGCACTGTAACACAAAGTTCAAAAGCTTTCTTTCAGAAGTATCTGCCGATTATGATGACCTGTGGGTTCATAATGGCATCGGTTGGCTGAGCAGAGGGCAGGTACTAATAAGGCTGTGGGAAATTTGAGTTCATTTGGAAGAATATCTACATAAAATTCCAGGGAAAAAGGCAGAAGCGCTACACGCTTTTATGAGAGATGCAGCATGCATGAGCATCCCGGCCTTCCTTGTTGATTTGACAGGCCACTTAAAGCTACAGGGGTGAAATGTCAATGTAGTGGATCTCCACAGCAGTGTCACTTCATTTCAAAACAAACTGAGTCTCTTCAAAAGTGGATTAAATGCTAATAAGTGTCATGCAACCAGTGGAACACAGATTATGGGCCATAAAACAAACCTCTGTATGGTGCGGCCATTGGATGGGTAAGGGAGGATCTCACTCAAACCACTGGCATCCAGCTTTATTTACAGGTGAAACCCACACATTCCTTAATAATAGATGGAGACTTATACTTACTTCTGTTATTCTTAACTACCTCTGAACTGGCAAAGGTCCTTCTGTTCTGTCTAGAAATGGAGATGTTATCAGGGATGGTGTCTTCCCTCAGGAAGCTGTGAGAGCTGGTTCTGACGAGCAGCTGAGGCAACAGTGGTTGCCCTCCAGCGGCAGTTACAGAGCCGCTGCTGGCAAAGACTGCTGGCTTGGTTGCAATAGCAGCTGTTGTCAGGGCAACCTTAGGATTCTCTTGCTGCTGCTGCTTGAGGCTTCTTGCAGGCAGTGGCTCTTCAGAACCCCAAAGCAACCCCCACCCTAAGCCTCACAAGACTCCACCCAAAGCCTGGCGAAAACCCTTTTCATTTCAGATGGCTTCTTTTCTTCAGAGGAGTCTTGCAGCTTCTGTTGTTAGGCTGATAAAAATACACAGGTACTTTTCAGGGCACAAGGCAATATGCCACGTTTATTATGAGAACACAATTTGATTTATAACCAATAGCTAATACCTACATACACATACAGCCAATATTCTGCAGCTGCTGTATAGTTACCAGTCCTGGACGTAGCTTGAGTCCGTAGCTTGGGTTCGTAGCTCGTGGCGGCTAACTGGCCAGGAAAGCCGGGCACGAGGAAGAGCCGGGTCTCTGTCGGGCGCGCACCGCTGCCCTTCAATATTGTCAGCAGAACGTTAACCAAAATCTTCCACCTCACTCCTCCTTTTTATAGGCTTTAGTTTGAACAAGCGTCTATGGGTCTTGCTGTGTCACGCTGCCTCTGGGTACTGTGTGATGGATCACCCGTCAATTGCAGACGTGACTTTCAGCCTGGGACCTGACTTTGATCTTGTTTCAATTGCACCTTTGTTCTTTTCTTTTAGGGTGGACTCTTCTCACTTTGTCGGGGCTGTTGTCTGTATCTTCAGCCCTTGGTGTTTGCACTGCACTTTATCAGGACAGGCTGGGGCTGGAGGTTGATTCCATTCTCCATGCATCCCTCATTCAGACATCTGAACTAATTTAATAAGGTTACAGCCGGGTTTTGCAAAATGGAGTAAACATTTCAAAATGGAATTTTAGTTATAATATGAAGTCTTATTAAAACAAGTGTAATGAACAATTTACAATGTTGGGAGGTAAACAGGAGTTACAATGGTAAAACAAAAGGAGTACCTGTGGCACCTTAGAGACTAACACATTTATTTGAGCATAAGCTTTGGTAGGCTACAGCCCACTTCTTCGGATGCATAGACCCAACCAGCAAGGATCAGTGATCCAAGTGGCAATTGGACTGAAACTGCAAGAGCAGCCGGCCAAACAGCTACGGCTCTAACAAGCGGACGGTAATTGAACCGAACAGCTGCGGACTTTTTCAATAAGCGCGAAATGCGGGGACTTAATGAGCAGCTTTATTGCCATTTAGCCGGTTATTGCGATAACTGGTTTTATGAATGAACGCTGTTTCATTCCTAAAACTTTACTCATGATGTCATATTAATAAAGTCTTAATAGTATTAAATAAAAAAAAATCTCATTCTTCAGATTTACAGTTGTGTGCACCAGTCGTCCTCACTGCACATGTGCAAGTGAGTGACAACCAATCACACCCTCTGGCGGGAAATTCTAAAAAACAAAACAAAAAAACAGACACCCCCCCTTACACCTCCCAAACCCTGCAACCCGCTACTATAACACATTAAAGGTAACTTTTAAAAAACCCAACCCAAATCCACTTATTGTAAGCGGACTGGGCAACGTCCTCTTGCAGGTTTTGCAAGTGGACCAATATAATCAACCTGCAAGGACCTTCTGTTCTTTGATGTCCCAAGGGTCCCTTTACTATTTTGGTATGGCACTTGTTTATATATTGCTCCACATACTTGGCCACCATCCTGTCATCTGTAGCCTACTAAGACTTTTATCTATTCCTAAATGTCCATTATTAAGAACTAAGGCAGTGGTTTCCAACCTTTTTAAGCACAAGATCACTTGTTGAATTTAAGTGCAACCCAGGATCTACCTCAAAGAAAATGTAGAAATAACAGTTTGTTATATAAAGCTGAGGTCAATTGCTTAATACTGTATATATAATTATACGTTTCCTTACTTACTGAGTCTGTGTGACACTTGTGACTGCACATTATCTGTCAGTGTCTTGAAATTTGGGTTGTAATTTGAAATAGCTAGTCGGATGCAGTTCTGGTGGAATACTTGGGCTTGATCATCTTCTTTTGTGAGAACGCTGTCTCTCACAGATAGGTGGAACCAAAGTAAACTTTCACTTTTAGGACAATAGAAGGGGATACTTTTCTCGGTTTAGGAGCCCCCCCCCAAATTGCTGTCCCTTGATCTGGCTTTCAGCTCAGTGTCACTTTGCATAGTAATTATCTCCATATCAATTCCACTACTTTGTAAATCAAACACCTGATGGAATGTCGCAGCCAGTCCACCAATGTCTGCTGGAAGGAACGGATTTGAGATCACATGACGATTGGCTCCATCACGTCTAATTCTTGAAATCACCTATTGAGTTCCTCTGCTAATTTGGCCAGCTGTGCACAGAACTTTTCTGGGTGGAACCATTTTTCTTTGTCTTCAATTTTTTCTAGTATTTTCTCCAGACTCGGGAAGTGCTGCAGCATTTTATCCTTTAACTGAGAGGACCACAGACCCAGTTTCAAGTTGAGTGCATTCACCGCACTGATCATATGTCATCAGTCTCTTCCTTTCCCTGCAGTTTGCAGTTCAGCTTGTTCAATCTGGACGTTATGTCAGCAAGGAACCCGAAGTCTAGCAGCCATGCATTGTCTGACAGCTCATTGCACACTTCATTCCTTGATTTTAGAAAAGTGGTGATTTCGGGCATTGGATCCAAAAATCTTTGCAGGGCTTTCCCGCTGCTTAACCACCTCACATCTGCATGGAGGAGCAGCTCACCATAAGCAGCATCCACTTCAAGTAAAGTTTTAAACAGGTGGTGCCGGAGGGCTCTTGCTCAAATCAAGTTTCCAATTCTGACAATGATTTTCATTACATGTGAGACGTCCATAACTTTACTCGCTAGTGTTTGCTGGTGGATTATACAGTGGGAATTCACAAATGAAGGAAAATCTGGATCATTTCTACAAAATCCAACAAAGCCTGCATGTGCGCTAAGCATGGCGGGTGCACCATCCGTTGTGATCAAAACAAGTTTCTTGATTGGAATGATTTTCTCAAGCATGTACTTTTTGAATTCATTGTAGATATCTTCACCTCTTGTTTTCTCTTTAAGGGGCAAAATAGTCAGAAGGTCCTCTTTAGTTGTCGCATCCTTAAAAACCATTCAAACAAAAACAACTACCTAGGCTGTGTCAGTCATGTCGACCGATTCATCGAAGTGCAGTGAAAAGCATTCACAGTCACTCAAATCCTGCTGTAGTTGCTGAAA
This sequence comes from Chrysemys picta bellii, assembly GCF_011386835.1. NCBI lineage: Eukaryota > Metazoa > Chordata > Testudines > Emydidae > Chrysemys > Chrysemys picta. Next base: position 5,406,194 of record NC_088792.1, read on the forward strand.
GACATCTTCAGACAAAGATTCCACCTGTCTTGCTACTGTGGAAGCACCAAGAGATATGTTCGAGATTACCGTCATTATTTCCTCTTTGTTTTTAAGGTCTTTAAATAAGGAGTCCGTTGCCACAGTCATTGCCTCTTTAAATACTTCTCCATCCGCAAATGATTTCTTGTGTTTGCCAGCAGATGGCAAACACGAAACGATGCTTCAGTAGAGGCCTTCTCTTTTGCTGCTGGTTTAGTAAAACATGACTGTTGAGCTTTCAAAACGGCCTTCAATTCATTAACTCTCTGTACAGAGCGTGCTATTCAAGCGGAAACTGTCCTTGAATTTGCTATGCCTTGTTTTGTGGTGCCTTTCTAAATTCCCCTTTTAACTTATTGATATACTTGTGTGACATAGAAGACATACACACTTACCTTTCACTGTTGCAAACAGAAATTCACTTTCCAATTCCGAAGGGAAGTTGTAGGTTTTCAGTTTCTTTTTAGATGGCCCGGGTTCGTCACTCATTGTCAACACTAGCTAGCTAGGCATGGTTTTTTATTATAAAAAGAGAATACTAGATACTAGCTACCACTGTAATCTATAGGAAACACTTCTGAGTGGTAGATATGCGCACCATGCACAATAAGCTTTTTTTCTCTCTTTTTTTTTTTTTTCCAATTCTGCACTTGCAACCAATAATAAGTGCCATTTTAAATGTAATTACGAAGCTGTTTCAAATGTATAACCTGTCACGTTGAGGGGGTCAACTCATCAGGCCTCGCTAGCAACATGATTGGTTTGAACGGGTCTGGTCTGATGCGCTCATGCATGCCACTTTATTTGATTTCTAACTTTAGCTTGAAAAAAAAAAAACAAGATGGGGGAGTGAAATCGACTGTCAGCGGCTCCACGATCGACCAGTCGGTGACCACTGCTCTACTGCAAGTGTCACACAATTTCTCTTTCATGCCCAATAACTCATAATGCAGAAACTGGTCCTTAAGTGCCACTGGATTCTAAAGACCCTACCTACGTACAACTGTTTGTCAGAAAGACATGTTCAATTCAGACTTCAGACCAAAATCCTGCCATGTGAGCTTCTCTAGCCAAATTGTGCAGATCTCACAATTATACAGTTTCATACCTTGAATGCAATTCTGACACTCCCAACATCAAATCACAAGAATTATGGTCAATGGAAAATAAAACACAGGGGGAAGATTCCAGGATTTTGACAAGTATATAACTTTTTGTCCTATCACAGTTTAAAGCTATTATCAAATTCAATTAAAAAAGACAAAATAGAAATATTCCAGTAGCCATTTTCTAAGAACAATCTCTGACCCACAGCTGGATTTCAATGCACTATTCCATAAGCATAACATCTGTTAAAAGTTTCAATAATGAATCTCTCTAAAAATCAGGCTTGCCAAAGAAAATCCTATACAAAGCACGTCGACTTTACTTATGTTACGTTTTTAAACATGTTTGATGGCTAACTGGCTGTGACATTCCCTTGGTGTTATCTGAATCGGTGATCTGCTAGGTCACTCCTATCCTTGACTCTGGGAGCCAGCCTTACCCTGCTCTGCTGTGAGAACGCCCACTCCTGGGTTGTTCATGCACAGCCTCTGGCATGTAAGCTGCTCCTTGGATTGTGCAACCGAATGACACTAGCCAATATCTCCGGTCCCAGACACAACCCAAGGAACCTCTGTCTTACAGTGTCCAGTTATGCCTGCTGGATGCTGCAAGCTTATATGAGTTCGTCAATTTAAGAAAGAAATTGATATGTCCCAGGCTTGTTATCCCAAGGGGAATCTCTGACATGCTTCAAACCAAACGCACTGCTTCAGGTAGAATAAACAAACAGATTTATTAACTATAAAGACAGATTTTAAATGATTATAAGTCAAAGCATAACAAGTCGGATTTGGTCAAATAAAATAAAAGCAAAACGTATTCTACTGATCTTAACACTTATAATGCCCTTACAAACGAAGATGCTTCTCACCACAGGCTGGCTGGTTGCCCTTCAGCCAGGCTCTCCTCTTTGATCAGTGCTTCAGTTGCTTGGTGGTGTCTGTAGATGGAGGTGGAAGAGAGAGAGGAAGAGCCTGGCAAACATGTCTCCCTTTTACCGTGTCCTTTCTTCCCTCTTGGCTTTGCCCCCCCTCTTCAGAGTCAGGTGAATATTACCTCATCACAGTCCCAAACTGACCAAGGGAAGGGGGGTGACTCACTCGAGTGTCCAACAGATCCTTTGTTGTTGCCTAGGCCAGTGTCCTTTGTTCCTGTGAGGCTGGGCTGGGTTTGTCCCATATGTGCCCCGATGAGGTGTGAACTGCCCCTCTGCTCCTGGAGAGTTTTTGCTAGGGCTTGCTTTAAGTCATGAGGACATTTTCAGCCTCATAATTATATATATGAAATTACAACCTATAACATTACTATAACATTACCATAACAACAATGCTCAGTACATCATGAGCCTTCCAAAGACACCGGACATGACAAACTTTGCATTAGATCCCACACAATCCTATTATAAGGATGAACATGGGGGTGTCGGGTGTTCCCACGAGATACAGAACGTCACACTGGGTCTTTATGAAGTCATGTTGTTTTGTTAAAATACTGTCTTACCTTGGTGTGCAAACTGGAAGAAATGTTTGTAACCCCCCTTTCCTCCCTGGGTTACTCGGGAGCAGGCAACACTCACCTTTTTCCTGGGCTCCTGATGATGTTGACATTAAAGAAGATCCTGAGTATCCCAGTGGTGCTGTTGGATAGGTGGGAATCCTCTAGTCACCCCTCTGCTGCGGTCCCTTTACTCCTAAAGGAATTTAAAATTGGAGGTGTCTCCACCTGGCTGGCCCCTGTACACACTCAATGGCCTGCCTTGGGAACCTCCAGGAAAAGACGGTTACTCACCGTTGTAACTGTTGTTCTTCGAGATGTGTTGCTCATATCCATTCCATTAGGTGTGTGCGCGCCGCGTGCACGATCGTCGGAAGATTTTCTACCCTAGCAACACCGGCGGGTCGGCTGTGGAGCCCCCTAGAGTGGCGCCTTCATGGCGCTGAATATATACCCCAGCCGACCCGGCGCCCCCTCAGTTCCTTCTTGCCGGCTACTCCGACAGTGGGGACGGGGGGCGGGTTTGGAATGGATATGAGCAACACATCTCGAAGAACAACAGTTACAACGGTGAGTAACCGTCTTTTCTTCTTCGAGTGCTTGCTCATATCCATTCCATTAGGTGACTCCCAAGCCCAACTTAGGTGGTGGGGTAGGAGTGAGACATTGCTGTGTGCAAAACCGCTGATCCGAAAGCAGCATCGTCTCTGGACTGCTGCACTAGCGCATAGTGAGCTGTAAATGTGTGGACTGATGACCAAACCGCTGCTCTACAAATGTCCTGGATCGGAACTTGCGCCAGGAAAGCCGTCGAGGAAGCTTGGGCCCTCGTGGAGTGAGCGGTGAGGTGCGGTGCTGAGACACCTGCCAGGTCATAGCAAGTCCGGATGCAAGTCGTAATCCAGGAGGATAGGCGTTGTGAGGAGACCGGTGAGCCTTTCATTCGGTCGGCCACTGCAACGAAGAGTTGCGTCGTCTTTCTAAAGTGCCTTGTGCGGTCAATATAGAAGGCCAGGGCCCTGCGTACGTCCAGAGAATGCAAACGTTGATCCTGGCGAGTAGCATGTGGTTTAGGATGAAAGACCGGGAGAAATATGTCCTGGTTGATATGAAATGGAGAGACCACCTTAGGGAGAAAGGCAGGATGTGGGCGAAGCTGCACTTTATCCTTATGAAAAACTGTGTAAGGGGGCTCAGATGTAAGCGCCCTGAGTTCAGAAACGCGCCTTGCTGAGGTGATGGCTACGAGGAAGGCTGTCTTCCAGGATAGGTACAGAAATGAACAGGTGGCCAGTGGCTCGAATGGAGGACCTGTGAGCTTGGAGAGAACCAGGTTGAGGTCCCACGTCGGAACGGGCTGACGTTGTTGTGGGTACATCCGGTCTAAGCCCTTGAGGAATCTAACGACCATCGGGTTAGAGAATACCGAGGGCGTGAGTTCCCCTGGGTGAAAAGCCGATATAGCGGCCAGATGAACTCTAATTGAAGATATCGCCAACCCTTGCTGTTTTAGGGAGAGGAGATATTCCAATATGAGAGGAATAGGTGCCTGTAATGGGGACGTGGCTCTTTGTTCGCACCAACAGGAGAACCGCTTCCACTTGGCCAAGTATGTGGTCCGTGTTGAGGGCTTCCTACTGCTCAGCAGAATCTGTTGGACAGAGTGCGAGCACTGCTGCTCTGCCTGGGTGAACCATGGAGCAGCCACGCCGTGAGGTGGAGTGATTGCAGGTCGGGGTGACGCAGCCGGCCGTGGTCCTGAGAGATGAGATCCGGACATAAGGGAAGCGGGATCGGTGTCTGAACCGAGAGCTCCAACAGCGTGGTGTACCAATGTTGTCTCGGCCACGCTGGGGCGATCAGAATCACCTGTGCCTGGTCTCTGCGCAATTTGAGCAGTACCTTGTGGACCAGAGGAAACGGAGGGAAGGCATAAAACAGGTGGTCTTTCCAGGGAAGGAGAAACGCATCCGAGAGGGAGCCCGGAGCTCGACCTTGTAGGGAGCAGAATACGTGGCACTTCCTGTTGTCTCGAGATGCAAACAGGTCTATCTGGGGAAACCCCCACTTCTGGAAGACGGAATGTATGATGTCCGGACGGATAGACCACTCGTGCGTTTGAAAGGACCTGCTGAGTCGGTCCGCTAAAGTGTTCTGGACTCCAGGGAGGAACGATGCCGTGAGATGGATTGAGTGGGCGATGCAGAAGTCCCACAGACGAATGGCCTCTTGGCATAGAATTGACGAACGTGCTCCTCCTTGCTTGTTGATGTAAAACATGGCCGTGGTGTTGTCGATGAGAACTAACACACAGCGGCCACGTAGGAGATTGAGAAATGCCTGGCACGCCAGGCGCACCGCCATCAGTTCCCGAACATTGATGTGCAGGGCTAGCTGGGGTGCAGTCCACCGGCCCTGGGTATGGTGCTCGTTGAGATGGGCACCCCAACCCAGAGATGAAGCGTCTGTGACCAGGTGCAGAGAGGGTTGTGGGGCGTGAAACGGCATCCCCTCGCAAACCACATTGTGATCTAGCCACCATGTGAGGGAGGTCAGGACCGAGTTCGGGACCGTGACCACCATGTTCAGGCTGTCCCGATGTGGGCGGTATATCGATGACACCCAGGTCTGGAGTGGGCGAAGCCGAAGTCTGGCATGCCTGGTTATGTACGTGCAGGAAGCCATGTGACCCAGCAGGGTAAGGCACGACCTCACCGTGGTAGTTGGGAAGGCCTTGAGTCCTTGAATGAGGCTCGTGATGGTGCAAAAGCGGTTGTCTGGCAGGATGGCTTGTGCACGTCTGGAGTCTAGAACTGCACCGATGAATTCTATTCTCTGGGTAGGTTCTAGAGTAGATTTGTCCTTGTTGAGAAGGATGCCCAACTCGTTGAATGTGTGCACTATTATGTGGACGTGAGCTCGAACTTGCTCTTTGGTGCGACCGCGTACTAGCCAGTCGTCTAGGTACGGGAACACCTGTATCCCTTGCCGACGAAGGTACGCTGCCACGACAGCCATACATTTCGTGAACACCCTTGGGGCCGAGGATAGGCCGAAGGGAAGGACTGCAAATTGGTAGTGCACCTTGTTTACCACGAACCGCAGGAAGCGTCTGTGAGGCGGGTAAATTGCGATGTGAAAGTATGCATCTTTCATGTCGAGGGCGGCGAACCAGTCTCCAGGATCGAGGGAAGGGATAATGGCCCCCAGAGAGACCATGCGGAACTTCAACTTTACTACGAATTTGTTGAGTCCGCGCAAGTCCAAGATGGGTCGCAGACCTCCTTTGGACTTGGAAATGAGGAAGTAACGGGAATAGAATCCCCTGCCCCTTAACTCCACTGGAACCTCCTCTATGGCCCCCATAGCAAGGAGCGTGGAAACTTCCTGTATAAGAAGTTGCTCGTGAGAAGGGTCCCTGAAGAGGGACGGGGAAGGGGGGGAGGAGGGGGGGATTGAAGAAAACTGGATAGCATATCCCCTGTCCACCGTGCGAAGAACCCAACGGTCCGAGGTTATAAGGGACCAGGAACGGTGGAAATGGGAAAGGCGATCCCGAAAGGAGGGGGCTGGATCCTGGGGGATGACTGGGGCGCCGTCCTCGACCGCACCTTCAAAAGTTCTGCCTGGGGCCTGAAGGTGGTCTAGGTGGCCCCTGGTTCTGACCGGGTTGAGGGCCGGTCCACCTTCGTCTACCACCTCGCCCTCGCCTCCGGGCCGAGTCCTGTCTCTGACGAGGTGGGGGGGGGGTAGAAGCGCTGAGGCTGCGGCCTAAATGGCCTGCGCTGAGTGCCCACAACATGCATCCCCAGGGAACGCATGATTGTCCTGGAGTCCTTGAGGCTCTGTAGACGAGAGTCCGTCTTTTCTGAAAACAACCCTTGTCCTTCGAAGGGTAGATCCTGCAGGGTTTGCTGCAGTTCCTGAGGCAGACCCGAAACCTGGAGCCAGGAGATCCTCCGCATAGCGATACCTGAGGCCAGGGTTCTCGCAGCAGAGTCCGCTATGTCTAAGGAGGCCTGTAAGGAGGTCCGAGCCACCTTCTTACCCTCCTCTACCAGGGCTCCAAACTCCTCCCTGGACTCTTGGGGAACCAACTCCTTAAACTTCCCCATAGAGTTCCAGGAGTTAAAGTCAAAGCGGCTCAAGAGCGCCTGCTGGTTAGCCGCTCTAAGTTGGAGCCCTCCGGCTGAGTAAACTTTACGTCCGAACAAATCGAGGCGCTTAGCCTCCTTTGATTTGGGCGCTGCGGCCTGCTGACCGTGGCGCTCCCTTGCGTTCACTGATGCCACCACCAGTGAACACGGTTGGGGGTGGGTATACAAGTACCCGTAGTCTTTGGACGGAACAAAGTATTTCCTTTCCACCCCTCTCGCTGTGGGTGGGATAGAGGCAGGAGTCTGCCATATCGTAGTTGCATTGGCTTGTATCGTGCGGATCAGGGGTAACGCCACCCTCGATGGGGCATCCGCTCCGAGGATATTCACGATGGGATCGTGCACCTCTACTATCTCCTCCGCCTGCAGGTCCATATTACGGGCCATCCTACGCAGGAGATCCTGGTGAGCCCGAAGATCTATTGGAGGTGGACCTGTGCACGATGTGCCCGCCACTGCCTCATCCGGAGAGGAAGAGGAAGATGCCTCCGGTGGTACAGGATCCAAGGGAGGGTCCTGGTCTCCCTGCTCCTGGGCCGGAGCATCACCTGCGCTTGGGTCCAGGGCGTCAGGTGGTGCGGACACGGAAGCCTCCATGCCCCCTGGCGGAGGCCGAGAGATGGTGGACTCCGGGGCCCTTCTAGCGGAGTGACCCGAGCGGGAGGTCGAAGCTATTGGAGCCCCTTGCGCCTGATGGTACGCCCACGGGGTCCAAAACGACCAGTGAGATGGGCCATGAGAATGGTCCTCTGTTATCTCCTGCCAATGGCCCAAGTCCTGTTCCTCGGCTTGCCCCTGAGGGTGGTATGCCGATCTCGATAGGTCCTCCGAGGAGCGAGACACTGATCGCGATGGCCATGGCGGTGCCGAGAGCGTCGAGACGATTCCCGTGGGCTGCGGTGCCGCACGGTGCCGGTCCGGAGATGATCTATCTCTACGCGGTGCCGGCGAACGGTGCCGGGACCGCGATCGGTGCCGATGACCTCGTCGGTGCCGGGAGTCGGATCTGGACCTCGACGAGGACCTGGAGTATGCCCGGTGCCGGGAGCGGCCTCTCGACGTCGAGCGTCGGCCGTAGCGGTGCCGAGAACTACGTCTCGACGTTGATCGGTGCCGACGATCATAGCGGTGCCGAGACGTAGAGCGGTGCCGCGACGAAGATCTTGGCCGCGAGTACGACCGGTGCCGAGGTGATATTCGGCGCCGGGACTGCGAGCGGCGTGGGGACCTGCTTCGGGACCTGGACCGGTGCCGAGGTTCCAGCCCTTGCGATGGAGGGCGCATCAAGGCAGGTTTCCCCCTCGACTGGACCGGGCGAGTCAACGGTGCTGTCGGTGCCGGTGGTTGAGGCGGTGCCGGCTCCGTGAGAGCTATTAAGTCTCTCGCCGCCGCGAAGGTCTCTGGAGTCGACGGGAGGCACTGTATCACCGCCGGCCTCGGTGGAGACTCTATCTGCACCGGACTCAACGGCCTCGGTGCCGGAGTCGACGGTGCTGGAGGCACCTGTTTCCGGTGCTCCACCGGCGGACGCGGCTCTACCCCCGGCACTGGGGGAGCCGGCGTCTTCGGCACGGAGGTCCCCGTCTTATGGGCTTTTTTATGCCCTGGGGATAATGACCGGCGCCGAGGCACTTGCTGTGCTTGCGGTGCCGACGAAGTCCGGTGCCGGGGAGGCTTGTCCGACGCCACTCGCGTGGTCGGCATGGCCGGTGCCGCCGGGGCACTGCGCACCGAGGCGCTAGGTGCCGGGGCCTGGCTTGTAGATGGAGCGTCCGGACTAAGTGCCGCCTCCATCAGGAGTTGCCGGAGCCGAAAGTCCCGCTCCTTCTTGGTCCTTGGTCTGAAGGCCTTACAGATCTTACACTTATCTGTTTGATGGGACTCTCCCAGGCACTTCAGACAGGAGTCGTGCGGGTCGCTCGTGGGCATAGGCTTAGCGCAGGAGGCGCACTGCTTGAAGCCGGGAGCGTTGGGCATGAGCCCGGCCCCACGGCCGGGGGAGAAAGGGGGAGACGACCCCCTTAATCCCCTGAACTACTATAACAACTAGAACAACTTTTAAAAACTCTTTAACTATAAACACTAGAACTATAACTATAACTATAACTGCGAATAACTAACTAAGCTAGGGAGAGTGGAGAACAGCTATGCCGCGCTCCACAGTTCCAACGACCGTCAGGGGCGGTAAGAAGGAACTGAGGGGGCGCCGGGTCGGCTGGGGTATATATTCAGCGCCATGAAGGCGCCACTCTAGGGGGCTCCACAGCCGACCCGCCGGTGTTGCTAGGGTAGAAAATCTTCCGACGATCGTGCACGCGGCGCGCACACACCTAATGGAATGGATATGAGCAAGCACTCGAAGAAGAATAAAGCTATTCTAATAATAATAATATAATCTGTGGCAGGGGTGTAACTAAAAAATACCAATTATAAATAATATACATCCAATATACTTACGTTAGAATTAACACACCTTTACTTAACAACTTAAAAAATCAGGGTATAACCATCTAAGATTGTGTCACTGCTCATTTAAATCCACAGGGGTCAATTGAATAAAATCAATTAACAAATATGATATACAGGAATAAATGGAACTTATCTAACTGGCATTTACACGGCCACCATTCGCCCCACCCCAGAGTGTGCACTCCTCTGGATTGCAGCGTCCTAGGCACTTGCGTGGGTGCGCTGGAAGATCTGCAACTGGAGACAGCGCTCTGTTGGTTCTGTGTATCAGTCCGGCCAAGGCAACAAGCTGCACAACCCCGCTGACGACTGGAGCCGGCTCCACCAAATGTCAGCAGCTCTGGGATCCTGGTTCGGTGGGAAGATCACCTGCCTCTCCTCAGACTCAGTCTCTCTGCTGTGCCCCTTCCATTATGTAAGCAGGGGAATGGTCCCGCTATTGTGGGGAACTTTCCTGGCTTCTGCACTACCCCGGTGAAATGGGCTAGTGGAAGGATCTGAGTCCTCGCTCCCACTTCCTTTACCCAGAGGCCTCCCTGCCCTCGAGGACTCCCCTTGCACTCTCCTGTCTGGCAGAGTCCTCGTAAACCCCGACAAGGCTGGGCCCAGGATTCCTGGGGGGCTCGACCCCCAACCCTGCTGTGGTTACCTAGGTCAGGGGCTAGGGTGTCCCCACTCCGGGGTACTCTCTGCACTGGATGCTTTCCTGACTCACTGATCATTACATACGATTTAAAGCAATACAGTTTATTTAATTAACAATTAGTTTAAAAAGGAATAAGGAAAAATGGGAAAGGTTGAAGGAAACACGTCACCCCGCTCTGTGGCAGGGAACATCACAAACAGTGTCTCTGGAACGTCAGGGCAGTTCAGTCTGTTCTTGTAAATACCAGGCCTCTTCTCAGACCCTGGCCGTGCTGCAGAGACGCTGCGGGTCGGACACTTGCTCTGGCGGTGGCCACACGCTCTCAGGCTGTAGGTGGCAGGACCCTTCTTCCCAGCGTCGCCCCTGCCCGGTCGGGGTTATGATCCCCCCTCCAAGTCTGGCCTGCAGAGCCTCTTGGCTGAGGTGTCTCCCTGCGCTGGGCCCTCTGCCCAGGGTCCCCCTCCTCTCCCGAGCTGCTCACCGCACCCGGCTCCGGACGGCTCCAGCCCGGCTGCTGCTGCTGCTCTGCCTCCAGCTCCCTGGGCTGCTTGTCTGGCCCCCCTGGCTCTGGTTGCTGCAGCTCTGCCCCCAGGACAGCTCTGCTCTCTCTGGGCCGTGCTCTGGCTTTGGGGCTGCAGCTCTGCTCCCAGCAGCTCAGCTCGGGCCCCTGCTCTCTCCTTAGCTCGGCCCCACTCTGTCTGACCCAGGCCATTCCAGCTCACACCAGGACAGGACCCCCCTGGCCTCCTGACTCCCTGATTAGCTGCCCGCCCTGTCAATCAGGCTGACTTGGAGCATTGGCCTCTCTCCATTGCCCCCAGGGACTGTCAGTCTCAGCTCCTGATTTCCCATCGACCCTTCCCCTTTTGGTACTGGGAGCTAGAAACCCAAACACCCCCACTGAATGCTAGTGAGGGGATAACAGTCCCCTTAGCCTGGCAAGTACTTTCCCAAACCAGAGTGAGGCTTACTCACAGTTCCTTCACTGCAGGCCCACCTCAGTCAGCTCTAGGCACAGCAGCTGTCTCTGCCCTGGCTCCAGTGAAGCCACCAACAGCCTCTGAGGCTCCCTGCTCCATCAAAGCCCCTGCAGCAGCTCCTGGTATGGACAGAGCTCCACAGCAGCAATCTCACTCGTTTTCCCAAAATGGAGTCCACCGCCTGCTCCCCCTGCACGAGGAAGTCTCCCCCTCTTTCCCCAAGGCGTCATGGGAGTTGTAGTCTCTCAGGGTAGATTACAGGACACAGGCTTTTCCCCTGGAACACTCCCAATAAAGTTCAGAGGCCCCTCTAGTAAAGGGTGCCTACATGTTATTTGACCCAGGTACTTGATTTGCTTTTGTTTCCCCTTGCACTGGGAATCCATTTTAGCAAAGGAGTTACAGTACCAATCTTTAACATTAGTTCCTCGCCAGGGAATCTTCTTCTCATCCCGCATGTTCAGAACCATCCAGCAACTGGATGATTTAGCTGGGAATTGGTCCTGCTTTGAGCAGGGGGTTGGACTAGATGACCTCTTGAGGTCCCTTCCAACTCTGATATTCTATGATTCTATGATTCTATGAACTGGAGGAGCCAATGGGGGCCGGGCCTGCCTGCCTGTCCGGCTGGGGAGGCAGAGGGCATACGGGAGGAAGAAGAAGATCACTGAGGCTGGGAAGGCATTGCAGTGGGATTTGGCATGTTCAGAAATTCAAGTTTTCCTGAATGACCAACTAATGGCCATTTGGAGTGATCTCTAGCACCAGGCGTGGCGCACTACCCTTACAGGAATACCATCTGATCTGTGGCTATAGAGACATACTTGGAGATTTTCTGGGTGGAAGTGCGGACGTTCACAGTGCTCCTTCCAAGCATACGGACTGGTTGGAGGGGTGTGGGCTCCCACATACCGAATCCTGCCGGGTCCGTAGGGAGGATGCATGTGGGATTGGGTAATTCACCAAGACATTTGGGAAATTAGACTACCTGGTATGCCTAATCGATTTTTAGTCAGTGCTCCTGGAATAACACCCAGCATTTGGATGGGGATAGGGAGTCAATGGACATTTTGGCCGTTAGAACCTCCACAGCCATGTAAACTGAAGCCAGGAGAAGTTGTCACTGTTCATGACAATGTTTGCTGGGAGGGTAGGGGACAAGGAACTAGCCAGACAGGACACCTACTTTTTCAAGCTAATGATAGCTGTGTGTATGTTGAAGCCACCACATTGCGAGATATACATTTTAATCTTACTACTGCTGCAGGCAATCATATTATTTACTGGCCTGCAGATAGAGTTTTACAAGTAGCCCTTAGGTTTCAGATATCCTTTAATTGGACTAGTTTAGTATCTGATCGGTTTCAAAATTTGCTTTCACTATTACCAGACGTTCAAAGAATCTCTGAATTACAAGGGCAAATTCACATGCTTCAAAATATATATCAAGTTGAGAAGTATGCCTTTCCTACAGCTTATAGGGTGTCTACTGTATGTACTAAGTATGATGTATTGTGCTTTGTGACTAAAACTGTACAACAACCCCATCATATTATTATTATGGGAATGTTACTGCTTTTATTGTTGCTGTTTAGTTTAGGATTATGTTGTTGTTGTTGTAAAGGACATAATAATAGTAATACTTTTCATGTCCATGCTAATCATGCATTGTCATTGCATCCAATCAAAACCCCTAATGTTGAAGCATTTGATGTAGAATCTGAAATCCAGGGCTTGATGCAAATGGAGGTTTAAGAATGTTAGTTGTGCTAGAAGCACAAAAGAGGGGTGTGTGGAAGTAGAGAAAGAATTGACGGGGATTCAAATTCAAACAGTCCCCTTATGTGAGCAAGAATCAGGCTAGCTGTAACCCTAATAACGCGAGATTTGTAGAAGCGAGGATTGTGTGAGGCGAGTGGGAAAGAACTGTATGAGAAGTTGTTGTGACCTTGTGTTAGACTATAGTCAAAATTGTTGAGGAAAATAAGATATCAGGTGTTGTCAGTAGCTATCGGTGTGGTGCTCTGCTCTTGTTTGATGATGCTAACAGGCGGCTGCGTGAGTGTTCCCTCTGTGTGCTGCCCTGCTCTGCTCAGATCGCTGACACAGCAAACCCCGAGAGAACCCCCAAAGCCCACAGACTCTAGTAAGGTACGAAGGAACCCGAGCCAGGTTTATTGTCAAACGAAGCACAGGAATAGTTTCCCGTAGACTCTACAAGACACACTACGAATGTGTGCCCCCTGGCAATGGACCGGCTCAGTCAGTGGCAGGACTTTCCACTGCCCCCTAGGCTGGACAAAGATGTGCACTCCGGGACCTATATTTATACAGTTACAGGATAGATTACTCATCCCTACTGACGTGTTGAAGTACAGCCCCTTGACTCATTAGGGTGCTATCTCCTCCTTTGATCATGTTTTTTCAAACAGATCTATCCATCATGCTGTCCTTTTGACCCCGTCTTTAAGATGCACCTGCCTCTGTGGAGCATTCTGATGTCATCTTGGCACAAGTTCCTCTTATTAGCACTTATGTGTGGATGTACCTGCTTCTAGCAACCCTCTTCTCGCCAGCTTCTGTGAGTGGGGCCTGCCTCTGGCTCACAGCCCAGCTTTTGCTTAGCAATGCCTGGAAGTACTTTGGTTCAGGCTTCAGGCCTCAGACTGGGCCTCTGACACAAGAAGTTATGTTTCAGGGCCTCATCTTACTACATCAGGATGCTTGCTGTAATTGTTTACCTGGTGAGTGACCTGTTTTGCTCTCTCCCTCCATGCAATTCTCTTGTAAATCTGTTCAACAACCTCAGAGTTCAAGCAGTTCCTTTCTCTTTTTTTATTTCACTGATAGTCCTGTGCTTCACCGCTCCGTGGCACACGCAAGCTAGATAGGGCAAAAGCATCTGAGGCGCGACCAGGCGACCGTCTGGAGAATGCCAAAGATGAGCAGTATGTAGAATACATCCAGCAGCACTCCAAGAACATTTCTCGGCTTCTGGCGTCGCCTCCTGGATCTTGGCCAGATCCTCAAGGGAGGCTAGCGAAGGCTGCTCAATTAAGGCACAAGTATATGCAGCCTGAGGGGTAGAAAGGGTCGCCGTCTTGGCTGTTGAATCAACCAAAGCATTTCCACGGGTAACTTCATCATGAGGGGTCTGGTGAGCTGTACATTTAACAACCGCAATAGCTTTGGGCAATAATAGGGCATCCAAAAGAGCAGATACATACAGACTGTTCTTAATAGGAGAACCCGTGGATGTAAGAAAACCTCTGTACTTCCAAAGCAAACCATAATCATGTCCCACTCCAAAAGCATAATGAGAGTCTGTATAAATAGTAACTGCTTGATCTTGAGCTAGAATGCAGACCCGGGTCAAGGCCACAAGCTCAGCCACCTGGGCGGAAAACACAGAAGGAAGAAAAGCACTTTCAGGAACAGCATATGAAGAGCACCCAGCATATCCAGCAACCAATCTTCCCTTGGAATCTCGCAAGCATGAATCGTCCACACAGTAAATGAGATCAAGGTTTTGCAAAGACACATCTAGAAGATCATCTCTTGGACGGGTAAGGACAGACGTCACAGACTCACCGTCAGGTGATTCTCCATCCTCTGGCCCAGGCAACAAGGAGGCAGGATTTAGAACGGGGCAGCGAGCCAAAGTAATATGAGACGAAGACAACAATACAAGCTCATATTTTGTGAGACGAGAAGTGGACAGATGCTGTGTCTTAGATTTTAACAAAAGTGCTGCTACAGCATGAGGGACAGCAACAGTCAAGGGTGATCCTACGACTATAGATTTGGATAATTGAACAGCAAGGGCTGTTGCAGCCACAGCACAAAGGCAGGGAGGAAATCCCGCTGCCACAGCGTCTAGGGCAGTACTGTAATGAGCAATGGGATGGTGTTTATCTCCGTGCTTTTGCGTTAGTCCAGTCAAAGCAAACCCATTACGCTCGTGACAGAAAAGAGTGAATGGTTTAGCATAATCAGGAAGTCCTAAGGCCGGTGCACGGGACAGGCCCTGCTTGATAGCAACAAAAGCTTGTTCAGCCTCTGGGGACCAAGGAAGTGGCTCAGGGGTACCTGACTTAGTCAGATCTTGCAGGGGCTTAATCATTGTTGCATAACCCAAAATCCACTGTCTGCAGTACCCAGTCATGCCAAGGAAAGTGCACATTTGAGAAATAGTACCAGGCCTAGGCATATTTAAAATAGCTGAAATACGAGAATCTGATAAATGACGAGTGCCGGGGGAAATATCATGACCGAGGTAATGAACCCTGGTTGACACAGCTGGAGTTTTTCTTGGGATGCCTTGTGATCCTTAGCAGCAAAAGAACCAAAGTATCAGCTTTATAGGATTCAAAAGAAAGGGATGCCAGCAAAAGATCATCGACATATTGTATGAGCACGGATTTACCTGGGAAAAACCACATTGTCCAGATCCCTTTTTAAGATCTGGGAAAACAGGGATGGGGACTCGGTATACCCTTGGGGTAAACGGGTCCAGGTGTACCAACGTCCTTTATAGGTAAAGGCAAACAAATATTGGCTGTCAGGGTGAATGGGAATGGAAAAGAAAGCTGAATAAAGGTCCACAACATAAAGTGAGTGGCTGAAGGGGGAATACAAGAAAGAATCGTAGCTGGATTGGGAACCACAGGAAAAGAGGGCAAAACAACTGCATTAACCCCACGGAGATCTTGCACAAAGCGATAAGTATTTTTTCCTGGTTTCTTTACAGGAAAAATAGGAGTATTACAAGAACTAGTAGTGGGAACAACAATACCCTGCTGTAATAAAGAATCCATTACTGGAGCTATTCCTTCTTCTGCTTCAGGACGCAGTGGGTATTGTGGGTATTCATTGGCATGCCGAGACCAGAGATGAGGGGGAACTTGTGATGACAAATGCACAAGGTCAGGGCTGAGAGCTGCCGGTAATGTAGCTGATTCCGCTATGTGGAGTGTAGCCAACACTAGGTTGGTATTCTCATTGGGAACTTGTAAGAATACGCCATCTGGTGTGCAGTAGATAGTACAGCCTAATTTGCACAAAAGATCCCTTCCCAGCAAATTCATAGGAGAGGAGGGGCTGAGTAAGAACGTGTGTTGGTCAGAAAGAGGCCCCAGTGAAATAGAAAGGGGTATTGTGACAGGATGTGGAACAGGTTGGTTTGAAATGCCAACGGCATTAATAGACGAGGATGACAAAGGAACAGAGGGGAACTCTAAGGATCTTAAAGCAGATCTACTAGCTCCAGTATCCACAAGACAAGTAACAGATTGTCCTGCAATTTCACAATTTACATAGGGGACTTCTTGATTAATAGGAATTAAAGGATTCATGATGCAATTACGTTCCCTCAGGCTGTCCTAGTAAGAGTTGTTTTGTGGGGAAAAAGTAGGCGCTTCAGGATTTGGGAAAGGAGGTGGAGGGTTCTGAGATGGTCGGTTTGGACATTCATTTCTCCAGTGTCCCTCCTGGCCACAAAAGTGGCATGCAGTGTTCCCTGTTGGGGCAGGATATTAGGGACCTCTCCCTCTTCCTCGACCTCGTCCTCCCCTCATTGCCCCACGGCCTCTATTTTGGTAAGTTTGTAACTGCAAGGCCAAGAGTTTTGTTTCAGTACTCTCCTTCTTCTGCTCTATGCAAGCTGTACAATGATTGGCGACTGTCACCAATTCAGAAAGGGGTTTAGTTTGCCAGCCAATGCAGATAGTCCTTAACTGCTGCTGAACCTTTGGTAAGAGTCCCTGAACGAAAGCAGCCCCTACTGCCTCTCTGGCATTTTCAACTGGCTGAGCAATTCCCGAATGTTGTTCAAAGACCTGAGTCAGTCTGTCTAGACAATCAGCCAGGGGACTCTCCTTTGTTGTGTTTACAGTTGGTAATCTTTGTCCAATCCATTTTCTTAGGGCAAACCTCCGTAATGGAGTTCAAGAGACGGTCCCTAGCCTCTCTCAAGTCACGCTCAATTCCAGGGTCAGCATCGGGCCAATCAGCCTGCCTGCCTGGAAAGCCATTGGCGAAACTCGGCTGGCAGAACTACCCGCAAGAGTTGGTTAATATCCGCCCACGACGGATTACAACACTGAGTCACTGTTTGGAGCTCTTCTCTAAACTTCTCTGGCTCCTCCCTAACATTAGGAAATTCCTTTACCAAGTGTCTAAGGTCCCCTGGTGTCCAAAGGGCATGCACTGTAACAAAATCCCCCCCAGCACCAGGCAATTCTCTTAAAGGAGCCTGAAGCGCTGATATCTGGCTTCTAGTATGATAACAGGCAACTACATCAGAAGGAACAGGGTCGGGCGAGCTACCGGAAGGATCAGAATCACTCCTTTGTGGTGAAGAGAAGGATTCTCCCCCCGGAGAAGACAGAACAATTTGTGAAGTTGATAAATGCTGCGGTGAAACTGATGCTGCCAGGTGGAGCTCATTAGCAGGAACGGCCTGCGAAAGGGTGGGGAGGAGAAGGCAAGGGCTGCAGCCATGGAACATTGCCGAAAAAACCCACAATGTCCTCAGCGGTGTCTTCCTCGCTCTCAATCTTGACTAATTGGGGATAGCGAGGGGCGGAGGGAATTGCTCGAGCGGGGAGACCTCCGGATGCCTGACATTTCATTTTCAAATCTTGTACTTGAGTTTTTAATTTTTCCTGGGAATCCTTTAAACGGCACCCTCAGGACTCGTGGAGTCTCTTTGTCGCCTCCTCCCACCAATAAACAAATGTCTCCCACTGTGTGTCAGAGGCTTTTGGTGATGTAAGGGTTCCTCTGAGGTATGTAAGTTTATTATCTAAATCGAAGGTACCGTCTAGTGGACATTGTTAAGATGGATTTTCACGTGTATAAAGATTCCAATTGTCTAAATACCTGCAGGTTCTAGGACCATAATGTATGTACATGTAATATGCTGGGGTACCCTTAGGGGGTGCAGGGAAATGCTAGACCCTGCGTCTAGGTGTAGCTGAAGGCAGAATTTGGGCCAGCCCAGGTTCCACCTTCACATATTACCAGCCCAGCTAACATAGCCCCCTTCCCTGCACACAGTCCTTCCCCTCCACACCTCTACCTGCTTCTCACTACTCCTTCACAGCCCCACGCTGCCCCCACCACAGTCCTTGACTTTCCCCTACCCTTCAGCTCCTGACACCAGACCTAAAGGATGAGCAGAAATGTGAGGGGGCATGGAAAGGTTACAGCATATGTGGGGGTTGAGGGGTAGAGAGTGGGGATAGAGGAAAAAATAAGGGGATTGGGAGGGCCTGGAAAGGGGGCCAGGATGCCTCTCCGGATAGATTTCTCCTAGGGTGGGAGAGGATACAAAGCAGACAGGGCTACTGGAAGTGAAGGAGAAGAGAGCAAGGGACTTGGCAAAGGTGTCTGGTGCATCCAACCAGCTGAGAGCAGAAGATGCCCAGAGGTACACTTAGTCACACCCATTAGGCCCCATGTCTCAGAGAACGCGGAAGCGCAATACACTCCCGTGCAGTATTGGGACGCAGAGCTGCGTTGAGGACTGTGCAGTCAGTGCATTGCCTGCATAGCCCTAGTCTCTGCAGCAGCAAGTAAAGGCCTCCCTGTAAGCTTCTGCCCCCTCCCGACAGCATGGTCCCTTGGGGAGCCCAGTCTGGGGAGTGCTGTGGAAACAAGGGCTTCCATTTACCTTCAAATGAAGGACCCTGAGGCCTTTTCAGGGTTGTGTAAATGATCAGTGAGGCTGCTTCGCTGAATGGGTATTCCTTGTGCTGCTCAGAAATGTTTTCCTGAGACTCGATGCTCTCCAGCATCATTTCCACGGCGTGGCGGTGAAATGAAATGAAGTCCCCTTCTCCGCAGCGTCTGCATTTGTGAGCCTGCCCTTCTAGATAGCTCACACACTTGAGATGTAAGGCTTTCTTCTGGCTCTTCAGCCAGCCCTCGTAGGCCGCTTCCTACAGCATTGGCATGCAAAACGCCATGACGCCGCATTGTATCACCAGCGGCTCTTGCTTGATTCGGTTATAAACAGAAGAGCAGATATCTGAAAGATAACGTGGATTTATCCATCCCCTCTCAGCAAGGCCAGCATTTGAGCACACAAGGCTCTGTTTCTGCTGCAGCCACTGATGCAACTGTCCACACTAAAGGTGTAACACGGCCCTGGGGGGTGGGTCATTGGTGGGCGGGATCAAACCTAGGACCACCAGATCTGAAAGCATGAGACATTACTGCCTGAGCTAAAAAATTCAGTCCTTAGCCATGGATGTAGCAGGCTCCTCAACCACCAAATTTGGGCCAGAGTTCCACACTGTATGAATGATCACCACTTGGCTATACACCAGCGGACGACAAAATAACCTCATCCACTTTAATTCACGCCTGTTGCTATTGTTGGTGCCAGACTTGCACCGAAATAACAAAAGATGTGTGGTGATTTCTGTGCCAATCTGTGTGTAGACAAGCTCTTAGACACTGTAGGGAGAGTTTGGTGGAATCTAGGTGAGGTAGAAGGAGAATAGAACAAAATAAAAAATTCAGGTAAGACATATTAGCTCATACCAGCCCGTTTTGACCTCTGTTCGTCCTCACAGTATGTTAGGGGTTTTTGAATGACTATATTTTAGTGCTTTAATGTATATGCTGCCACATCATGGTTATTATTGTTTGTATTAAAGTAATTCAACAGATCTCAACTGAAATGAGGGTTACATTATCCTGGGACTGCATAAATGCGTAATAAAAGAAAATCCCTGCCCCAATGAGTTTATAATCTACATCTGAGTCAGAAAAGTGGGGGACGGGAAACTGAAACACAGAGAGATGAAATGACTTGCAGGTCAGTGGCAGAGCCAGAAGTAGAACTTAGGTTTCCTGTATGTGTCAGGCCAGTTCCCTATCCTCTGGACCCAACTGTCTCTCTCTAGATACCGCAGGAGTGACTTGAATGCATTTACAATAGCATTCCTAATGCTGCAACAGCTGAGTTTTTTGTACAGAATTTTCCTTTATTTTTTTTAAAGAAAAAAGGCATTGATGATTACCCTGAAACAGATGCTTCTCAGGAGTTTATTTCAAAGTGTGATGCGAGATTCCATTGTGTAGGCTGTGACTGTCAATAGATACATTTAAGATGTAAGAAAGTACTAAAAACTACAGGCAAAAAAAATCTAATGATCTGTACAGTTCCTTCCTACTAGAGACAGCCCCTGCACTTTATGCATGTTAACAAGAAGGATTCACAGAGCACTCTGGAAAGATCACCAAGAACACAGACAAGGAGCAGTGGGATTTCAGCACACTCTGATGCCCCCAGTCTCTGGCCAGCTCCACGTACCTGAGTCTTGTCCAATTGGTCTCACCGTCCCGGGGCAAACAAGTAACTCTGTGGAGGGCATATCCTGTGATTGTGCTTTCTGGGAGTTCTTTCTTTTATTAAAACACTTGAAGATGTGGGAATCCACCAGGGCTGCAAGAGTCTGATTCATCTTCCTCTTGGTCCATTCGGGAAGGATGTGGAGTAGCAGCTCAGTCGTGAAAGTCAGCCCGGTGATAGCCGCACATTTCACTACCAGCTGCTCCGAAGAGCTCATGTTGTCTAACTCAGCCAGTGCGATGCCTACCGAAAACAAGTCATTCAGTAAATCATCACTTCTCCATGCTGGGTGCTCCCGAGAGACCAAGACAGTAAGATTACAGTGGTTAGCTTTAGCGTTGGGAGTGAGAGGAGGATGGATGTCCTGTCTGGATCCTGTCCTTTTTACCCTACAAATGAACTGACCTGAGGAAGCTAACACGTCAATTATCTCTTCTGAAAGCTGCCTTCACCAGCAACTACTGATAAAGGGCAGTCACAGGGAATTCACACACTGGATTTTTGTACTGACCATGAGTTGATCCAGGAGCCACCATAACTGCTCAGTACCTTGATTTGACTGTAGAATTTATTAGGAGGGCTGTGTTTATATTAATTCTTAATAGTTTGTCATTTAAATGAGACTTAAAGCGGCTTCCCAGAACAGCATCAGAACTCTGCTGCACCGAGCTAGAGTGCCAACTACTGGACTCGAGGCCTGGCATGACTCCAAGAGCAGACCAGCGTATTCAGGGATTAGATTGGGGCAAAAAGAGGGGAGAACCTTTTACAGTACAAACGCCAGAAGAATGCCTGTTAAGCAGACTGTAGTGAGACTGAGTGGCCTCCCTCAAAGCTGGAGAGCAAGGGACCACTACACTCCCCCTAGTGGGCAGGGCTAAATCTGCCACTCCCCCCTCACCAGAAGTCCTGGGGCGGGACAGAAAGTATAAAAGGAGAACCCCAGAGCTCAGTTGGGGCTGGAACACTGGAGGGAGCAGCAGATGTATTTTAAAGAATCCTTATTGAGGTTGCAGGAAAAAAAATCCCGATGTGTAGAAAGAATAGTAAATATAGCAGGAGACCAGCTTGGCTTAACAGTGAAATCCTTGCTGATCTTAAATGCAAAAAAGAAGCATACAAGTAGTGGAAGATTGGACAAATGACCAGGGAGAAGTATAAAAATATTGGCATGCAGGAATGAAATCAGGAAGGCCAAATCACACTTGCAGTTGCAGCTAGCAAGAGATGTTAAGAGTACTAAGAAGGGTTTCTTCAGGTATGTTAGCAACAAGAAGAAAGTCAAGGAAAGTGTGGGCCCCTTACTTAATGAGGGAGGCAACCTAGTGACAGAGGATGTGGAAAAAGCTAATGTACTCAATGCTTTTTTTGCCTCTGTCTTCACGAACAAGGTGAGCTCCCAGACTGCTGCACTGGGCAGCACAGTATGGGGAGGAGGTGACCAGCCTCAGTGGAGAAAGAAGTGGTTTGGTTCAGGACTATTTAGAAAAACTGGACGAGCACAAGTCCACAGGGCCGGATGCACTGCATCCCAGGATGCTAAAGGAGTTGGCGGATGTGATTGCAGAGCCATTGGCCATTATCTTTAAAAATCCATGGTGATCGGTGACCTAATTGCCTTCTATGAGGAGATAACTGGATCTGTGGATGAGGGGAAAGCAGTGGATGTGTTATTCCTTGACTTTAGCAAAGCTTTTGATACGGTCTCCCACAGTATTCTTGCCGGCAAGTTAAAGAAGTATGGGCTAGATGAATGGACTATAAGGTGGATAGAAATCTGGCTAGATCATCGGGTTCAATGGGTAGTGATCAATGGCTCCATGTCTAGTTGGCAGCTGGTTTCCAGCAGAGTGACCCAAGGTTGGTCCTGGGGCCGGTTTTGTTCAATATCTTCATTAATGATCTGGAGGATGGCTTGGACTGCACTCTCAGCAAGTTTGCAGATGACACTAAACTGGGAGGAGTGGTAGATACGCTGGAGGGTAGGGATAGGATATAAGAGGGATCTAGACAAATTAGAGGATCGGGCCAAAAGAAACCTGATGAGGTTCAACAAGGACAAGTGCAGAGTCCTGCACTTAGGATGGAAGAATCCCATTCACTGTTTCAGACTATGGACCGAATGGCTAGGAAGCAGTTCTGCAGAAAAGGACCTAGGGGTTACAGTGGACGAGAAGCTGGATATGAGTCAACAGTGTGCCCTTGTTGCCAGGAAGGCTAACGGCATTTTGGGCTGTATAAGTAGGGGCATTGCCAGCAGATCGAGGGACGTGATCATTCCTCTCTATTCGACATTGGTGAGGCCTCATCTGGAGTACTGCGTCCAGTTTTGGGCCCCACACTACAAGAAGGATGTGAAAAAATTGGAAAGAGTCCAGCAGAAGGCAACAAAAATTATTAGGGGGCTGGAGCCCATGACTTATGAGGAAAGGCTGAGGGAACTGGAATTGCTTAGTCTGCAAAAGAGAAGAATGAGGGGGGATTTGATAGCTGCTTTCAACTACCAACCTGAAAGGGGGTTCCAAAGAGGATGGATCTAGACTGTTCTCAGTGGTATCAGATGAGAGAACAAGGAATGATGGTCTCAAGTTGCAGTGGGGGAGGTTTAGGTTGGATATTAGGAAAAACTTTTTCACTAGGAGGGTGGTGAAGCACTGGAATGCGTTACCTAGGGAAGTGGTGGAATCTCCTTCCTTAGAGGTTTTTAAGGTCAGGCTTGACAAAGCCCTGGCTGGGATGATTTAGTTGGAAATTGGTCCTGCTTTGAGCAGGGGGTTGGACTAGATGACCTCCTGAGGTCCCTTCGAACCCTGGTATTCTATGATTCTATTTCTCTTCTAGGGAGCTGAAATCTCAACATGATCCCAGACTAGCAGGGCCGTCCTTAGGCATAGGAGGCTACTTAGGGCACCTGAAAATTTAGGGCACCACTGGGTCTTAGTGTCCCTCTCCTGTCTCTTCCTATCCCTGTTCTGACCCTTCCTGCAGGCTCCCATAGCTGGCTGCTGCAGCCTGGTGACTCTTACTCCGGAAGGGATCTAGTAACTTAAAAGTGAAAAAGTCTTCCACCCTACCAGACCTATTAGCACAACACTGAAACTGTTAAAGAGACATTCAAGTGGTAATGAACCCATTTAACAGGCATTTGGCAACCCCTACGTATATATTGTCAGTTTCTGAATTTGCTGACAAAACCAGTTGTGCATTACTGTAATATTTACTCAGAACATGTTAGTCTACAGGACCTTAATTTAAAATTTGCTTTAAAAATATTTCATTAGTGAGTTGGTGAAGATTCATAGATTCTAGGACCTGAAGGGACCTCGAGAGGTCATCGAGTCCAGTCCCCTGCCCTCATGGAAGGACCAAATACCGTCTAGACTAGGGTTACCATACGTCCGGATTTCCCCGGACATGTCCGGCTTTTTGGTCCCCAAATCCCCATCCGGGGGGAATTGCCAAAAAGCCGAACATGTCTGGGGAAATAGGGAGGCTAGGATCTCCGAATTTGTGTGTGTGGGTCGCCTGCTGTGACATCATCTCGGTGCGACACGCGGCTCCTGCCCAGGGCATGCTGGGGGCTGTAGTCCGGCCGGGCCTCATGCTCCAGGGAGAGCTGGGAGAGGGGAGCGGCCGAGAACTACAACTTCCAGCGGCCCCTGTGACGCGACCAACCTGCCCCTGTGAGGCAGCAAGCCGTTGGGGGAGGGGGGGCGCGGGCCCCTGTCCTTTGGGTGGTGGGTGTCTCTGGGCGCCGCTCGGCAGCCAGCGCCAGGCTGGGGGGCGTCCCCAGGGGGGTTGTGGACGCCAGCGCGTTGCAGGGAGCCGGCACTGTCTGGATTTGCGTCCCCCTGGGGCTGGAGCTGCGCCCCCGGCCCCAGGCACCAGTCACGGGGCAAGCTGGAGGGGCCGGGGCGGCTGGCGAGCCTGGGGCATGAGAGGAGCCGCTAGTCGGGTTGAGCTGCCTGGAGGATGTTGTTGGGGTGTGTCTGCGGGGCAGGATCCCGCCCTTCCCCTCCCCTCCCCGTGTCTCCGTTTACTTTCCTGAATGGAACTGGTGAAAATCAATCGGGCTGCTGCGTGCCCTGTGAGTCCTGTCCGTAAACCATGACCCAGGGGAAACGTTACCCAGGTCTTGCACCTCCATATCTTGTGAGGCGAGGCAAAGGTCAGGCTCCTAGCCACGCACCCCACTCGTGATACACAGCCATAAAAATACTTTATGCTTGTAGAGCTCCTGCAGTGTGAGCATCACAAAGCGGCAATTGGAAAATCATAAATAGGTGGAAACAGATCGAGTGTAAGGCCTTGGTGGCGCAGGAAAATTCTCTCATTTTAACAGTACCCGTATAATGAAAGTGGGACAACTTCCTGGCATGGACTTGGTATCAAAGTGCTTGTACCAGTATAGAATTACATCCACACTTGGGGTTGTACTGGGATAACTAAATTGGTTTAAAAAAAACTATACCCCTAACCAAAATAGTTACCCTGGCACAAAATCTGTGTGTAGAGCAGGCCTTAGTGACTTGCCCAGGGTCACCGAATGAGACAGTGGTATAGTCAGAAATGCAGTGCCAGAAGTCCTGTACACTAACAGCTGTCCTTAATTTTTAGCAAAATAGCTATTTTTTCCATCCTGTCCATCCAAAAATCTGCAATTCAGTGTATTTCAACTATATTAAGGCTCTCCGAATTTTTTGGGGGGGGGGTCGCCCGCTGTGACATCATCTCGGTGCGAGTTGTTAGTTTTGCTGCAGCCACTCGCACTCGGGGTCCCCGAGCGTCTTTTGGCGGAGCGCTACTGGCTTCACGGTTTGCAAGTTACTGTACCAAATAACTAAACCAGAGAAAAGACGGTTACTCACCGTTGTAACTGTTGTTCTTCGAGATGTGTTGCTCATATCGGGACCGTGACCACCATGTTCAGGCTGTCCCGATGTGGGCGGTATATTGATGACACCCAGGTCTGGAGTGGGCGAAGCCGAAGTCTGGCATGCCTGGTTACGTACGTGCAGGAAGCCATGTGACCCAGCAGGGTAAGGCACGACCTCACCGTGGTAGTTGGGAAGGCCTTGAGCCCTTGAATGAGGCTCGTGATGGTGCAAAAGCGGTTGTCTGGCAGGATGGGGCATCCGCTGCGAGGATATTCACGATGGGGTCCTGCACCTCCACTATCTCCTCCGCCTGCAGGTCCATATTACGGGCCACCCTACGCAGGAGATCCTGGTGAGCCCGAAGATCTATTGGAGGTGGACCTGTGCACGATGTGCCCGCCACTGCCTCATCCGGAGAGGAAGAGGAAGATGCCTCCGGTGGTACAGGATCCAAGGGAGGGTCCTGGTCTCCCTGCTCCTGGGCCGGAGCATCACCTGCGCTTGGGTCCAGGACGTCAGGTGGTGCGGACACGGAAGCCTCCATGCCCTCTGGCGGAGGCCGAGAGATGGTGGACTCCGGGGCCCTTCTAACGGAGTGGCCCGAGCGAGAGGTCGAAGCTATTGGAGCCCCTTGCGCCTGATGGTACGCCCACGGGGTCCAGAACGACCAGTGAGATGGGCCATGAGTATGGTCCTCTGTTATCTCCTGCCAATGGCCCAAGTCCTGTTGCTCGGCTTGCCCCTGAGGGGGGTATGCCGATCTCGATAGGTCCTCAGAGGAGCGAGACACCGATCTCGATGGCCATGGCGGTGCCGAGAGCGTCGAGACGAATCCCGTGGGCTGCGGTGCCGCACGGTGCCGGTCCGGAGATGTTCTATCTCTACGCGGTGCCGGCGATCGGTGCCGGGACCGCGACTGGTGCCGATGACCTCGTCGGTGCCGGGAGTCGGATCTGGACCTCGACGATGACCTGGAGTAGGCCCGGTGCCGGGAGCGGCCTCTCGACGTCGAGCGTCGATCGTAGCGGTGCCGAGAGCTATGTCTCGATGTTGATCGGTGCCGACGATCATAGCGGTGCCGAGACGTAGAGCGGTGCCGCGACGAAGATCTTGGCCGCGAGTACGACCGGTGCCGAGGTGATATTCGGCGCCGGGACTGCGAGCGGCGTGGGGACCTGCTTCGGGACCTGGACCGGTGCCGTGGTTCCAGCCCTTGCGATGGAGGGCGCATCAAGGCAGGTTTCCCCCTAGACTGGACCGGACGAGTCAACGGTGCCTGCGGTGCCGGTGGTTGAGGCGGTGCCGGCTCCGTGAGAGCTATTAAGTCTCTCGCCGCCGCGAAGGTCTCTGGAGTCAACGGGAGGCATTGTATCACCGCCGGTCTCGGTGGAGACGCTATCTGCACCGGACTCAACGGCCTCGGCGCCGGAGTCGACGGTGCTGGAGGCACCTGTTTCCGGTGCTCCACAGGCGGACGCGGCTCTACCCCCGGCACTGGGGGAGCCGGCGTCTTCGGCACGGAGGTCCCCGTCTTATGGGCTTTTTTATGCCCCGGGGATAATGACCGGCGCCGAGGCACTTGTTGTGCTTGCGGTGCCGACGAGGTCCGGTGCCGGGGAGGCTTGTCCGACGCCACTCGCGTGGTCGGCATGGCCGGTGCCGCCGGGGCACTGCGCACCGAGGTGCTAGGTGCCGGGGCCTGACTCGTTGATGGAGCGTCCGGACTAAGTGCCGCCTCCATCAGGAGTTGCCGGAGCCGAAAGTCCCGCTCCTTCTTGGTCCTTGGTCTGAAGGCCTTACAGATCTTGCACTTATCTGTTTGATGGGACTCTCCCAGGCACTTCAGACAGGAGTCGTGCGGGTCGCTCGTGGGCATAGGCTTAGCGCAGGAGGCGCACTGCTTGAAGCCGGGAGCGTTGGGCATGAGCCCGGCCCCGCGGCCGGGGGAGAAAGGGGGAGACAACCCCCTTAATCCCCTTGAACTATTATAACAACTAGTAACAAATGAACAATTTTTAAAAACTATTTAACTATAAACAACTAGAACTATAACTATAACTGTGAATAACTAACTAAGCTAGGGAGAGTGGAGAACAGCTATGCCGCGCTCCACAGTTCCAACGACCGTCAGGGGCGGTAAGAAGGAACTGAGGGGGCGCCGGGTCGGCTGGGGTATATATTCAGCGCCATGAAGGCGCCACTCTAGGGGGCTCCACAGCCGACCCGCCGGTGTTGCTAGGGTAGAAAATTTTCCGACGATCGTGCACGCGGCGCGCGCACACCTAATGGAATGGATATGAGCAAGCACTCGAAGAAGAACTGTATTTAAGCGGTGAATGTGCTTTGACACAAATACTAAATAGAACCATGGTTACTACCTGGCCCTAGCAGAATCCCTTCTCCTTGACCATCATGATGCTATTTCTACCTCACCATTATTCCTAATAATCAATATTAATTTTCACTGCATTCTCCATGGTTTAGATTTATTTTCTTGTTTAGAATAAGGTCCCAATCTTAACTGCTTATTTGTAGCATTACCACCATCATCATCATTACTATTTGTATTACCATGGATTCTTAAATAAAAACATCTCATATAGATAACCAAGTCTCCCTCACTAGCAGCTTGTTTTGCTCACAGACTTTTCTCTGTTTCACCCTCACTTTGTAGGTTTTACAAACGTTTTACAGTTTATGAAGCACTTAGGAACCCCCAACCAAGAACAGAGCGGGAGGGAGAAGGGGGAATGCGGGGTGCTCAGAGGAGGGGGCAGAGTTGGGGTGGGGACTTTGGGGAAGGGGTTGGAATGGGGGTGGGGAGGGGGCGGAGGCAGGGATGGGGAAGAGGCGGAGTTGGGGCGGGGCCAGAGCCCCCGTGGAGTGTCCTCTTTTTTCAGTGTTGAAATATGGTAACCCTAGTCTAGACTATCCCTGATAGACATTTATCTAACCTACTCTTAAATATCTCCAGAGATGGAGATTCCACAACCTCCCTAGGCAATTTATTCCAGTGTTTAACCATCCTGACAGTTAGGAACTTTTTCCTAATGTCCAACCTAAATTTCCCTTGCTGCAGTTTAAGCCCATTGTTTCTGGTTCTATCCTTAGAGGCTAAGGTGAACAAGTTTTCTCCCTCCTCCTTATGACACCCTATTAGATACCTGAAAACTGCTATCATGTCCTCTCTCAGTCTTTTCTTTTCCAAACTAAACAAACCCAATTCTTTCAGCCTTCCTTCATAGGTCATGTTCTCAAGACCTTTAAGCATTCTTGTTGCTCTTCTCTTGACCCTCTCCAATTTCTCCACATCTTTCTTGAAATGCGATGCCCAGAACTGGACACAATACTCCAGTTGAGGCCTAACCAGCGCAGAGTAGAGCGGAAGAATGACTTCTCGTGTCTTGCTCACAACACACCTGTTAATACATCCCAGAATCATGTTTGCTTTTTTTGCAACAGCATCACACTGTTGACTCATATTTAGCTTGTGGTCCACTATAACCCCTAGATCCCTTTCTGCCGTACTCCTTCCTAGACAGTCTCTTTCCATTCTGTATGTGTGAAACTGATTTTTCCTTCCTAAGTGGAGCACTTTGCATTTGTCTTTGTTAAACTTCATCCTGTTTACCTCAGACCATTTCTCCAATTTGTCCAGATCATTTTGAATTATGACCCTGTCCTCCAAAGCAGTTGCAATCCCTCCCAGTTTGGTATCATCTGCAAACTTAATAAGCATACTTTCTATGCCAATAACTAAGTCGTTAATGAAGATATTGAACAGAGCCAGTCCCAAAACAGACCCCTGCGGAACCCCACTCGTTATGCCTTTCCAGCAGGATTGGGAACCATTAATAACAACTCTGAGTACGGTTATCCAGCCAGTTATGCACCCACCTTATAGTAGCCCCATCTAAATTGTATTTGCCTAGTTTATCGATAAGAATATCATGCAAGACCATATCAAATGCCTTACTAAAGTCTAGGCATACCACATCCACAGCTTCTCCCTTATCCACAAGACTCATTATCCTATCAAAGAAAGCTATCAGATTGCTTTGACACGATTTGTTCTTTACAAATCCATGCTGGCTATTCCCTATCACCTTACCACCTTCCAAGTGTTTGCAGATGATTTCCTTAAGATTATAAAATCACATCTCTAAAAAATCCTTGCATAGATTTTTAGATACACAATCATCTTCAGCCTTAAATGCTTGGATCTTCAGACATAGTTTTTTAAATAAATCCTTCAAAAGACCATCCTTATCTAAAATACACATTTTAATTTTAATTACTATAGTAAAAAAACTTGCTTCCAAAATCTTCCTGTACATCCCTTTCTCCCTTCATATGCCCCCCCCCCATTGAAGAGAGCCCTTAAAGGGACAACACCCCTTTCCTTCCAGATAGCTGGACAAAGAGTTTCCCTTTCTTTACTTCTGACTATATGATGAACTAGTTTTAAGAGAACCCTTCAGCAAAATCAGTACTTAGTAAGATATAACATCCTTTGTAATGCCTAAAATCTTTGGAAACATATATTTTAAAGTTGGTGAAATTTCATAAGCATGTCTATTGTTATGGAGATCACACAAAGTAAATTAGTGTTCCCTTTTTCTAAAAGCAATGAACATTGTTATGAACACACTAAACCTCTGTGACTGATTAATTTAAAATAATATTTTTGTTTCAGTGAGTTAAATATGTAGTAATCTGGAATGGTTACTTTATGAAGGCTTAAGAGTACATTTAAAATATAAAATCAGCTTAGAAATACTAATTAAGAAAATGTAAAACAGAGAAGAGTTGCATCATGTATTCCATTCTTATTGTTGTATTCAGCAAGACAGCCGACTCGCCCTTACTGCAAAGTTTTTGCAAATAAATCTCTGACAAACTTCAGGGCATATCAAAAAACCTGTGACTGACATTTTTTTATTTCCAGGTTTAGTGCTTTTAATTAGGTACCTTCTGCATGTCCAGTCTTCACCATCTGGCATGCAGTGGAAAACATGCCCCATTTTCTTTAGAAAGAAATTGCAGAAGAGTGTTTTTTTCAAATATCATTTGCTTCATTTGGGTTCAGGGATTTGGCTGGAAGGGGGTGAGCACGATGGGGGAGGGAAGAGAGGAGGGAGACAATGGGGAGAGGGTAGGGCCTGGGTGGAGTGGGGCGGGGCCTGGAGCAGAGCAGGAGTGGAGTATGGGTGAGGCCACAGGCAGAAGAGGTGGGCTGGGGAGCTAGCCTCCCCAAGGGACAGCTTCACCCACTGCCCATGACAGGAGGTAAGAGCGGGTTGGCTCCTGCACACCCAGTGCGCACTGCAGTCTCCTTAGGCAGGGGCTGTATTCACAGAGCCGAATGTGCCAGCACCACGCATTCTGTGTGAGGGAGAGGGCAAGGGGGTCTCTGCGGGGAACTGTGACTCTCCACCACCATGAGGCAGGCCGGGGGGGCCGGTATCTTTTGCTGCCTCGTCCCTAACCTCCCCCCCACCCCCAGGCTGCCGTCGGGCATAGGGGCACCAGTTTAATAATACTGCATAGGGCCCCTTAAATCCTAAGGACGGCCCTGAAGACTAGGCCCTGAGTGGAGCTGTGCCCTGCGGTCGGAGGAGACAGACGAGAATCCCCAAGGATTCCCCGCCACCAGGGCCAGCTTTAGGTCAATTCCCCGGAATCGGGCCCCGCGGGTAAGAGGGCCCCGCACCCGTGCCTAAGAGGGCCCCGCGCTTTAGGCTCACATGGTGGTGGTTTGCTCCGGCGGCATTTCGGCGGCAGGGGGTCCTTCAGTGCCGCAGAAGATGCGGAGCGGACCCCTCCGCCACCGAAGACCCGGACCGCAGAATCGGGCCCCGCAGGTCCTAAAGCTGGCCCTTACTGCCACCGTTAGGGCCCTGGGCTGGGACCCAGTGGAGTAGGGTGGGCCCAGGTCTCCCTATCCACTGCTGCCAACCCCACCCCTGGTAGGGTGACCAGACAGCAAGTGTGAAAAACGGGGACAGGGGGTGGGGGGGTAATAGGAGCTTATATAAGAAAAAGCCTCAAAAATCGGGACTGTCCCTATAAAATTGGGACATCTGGTCATCCTAACCCCTGGGGTGCCAGTCTACCCACCTTAGCAGTGGCGGCTCCAGACAGCAGCGCACCAAGCACGTGCCTGGGGCGGCAAGCCACGGGGGGCGCCCTGCCGGTCCCTGCCAGGGCGGCAGTCAGGCCGCCTTCGGCGGCTTGCCTGCGGGAGGGCCGCCAGTCCCGTGGATTCGGCGACAATTCGGCGGCGGGTATGCCAAAGCCACGGGACTGGCGGACCTCCCGCAGGCAAGCCGCCGAAGGCAGCCTGCCTGCCGTGCTTGGGGCGGCAAAAAAGCTAGAGCCGCCCCTGCACCTTAAGCCGGATGGTCTGCGCTTGCCTGCTTTTGCTCTGCCCCAGCCAGGAGGTTGTGGGCCATAGACTGTTAATTGCTGTCTGCTCCAGTCAGGAGGTTGTGGGCCATAGACTGGTAATTGCTGTCTGCTCCAGTCAGGAGGTTGTGGGCCATAGACTGCCTGTGCTCTACCCTCCCCCTCTCCCGGGCCAGAACTTCCGCATAGACTATTGATTACTACCTGCCTGTAGTGAGGCCGGGTGTCCTCCATCCCCACTTGAGAGTGAGGAACCACTACACATACTTCTTGCCTAATTGTAAGGTCTGGCCTATTCTGCAGAGCTCAGACTCGTGCTTCTCCGCTTTGCTCCAAAGTTCAGACCTGCACTGTCTGCCGCATTCAAGCTCCCAGGCCCTCTTTAACTGCTGCCCTTAAGGAACAGAAACATTGTGTCCCCACTGGCGGGAGACATCAGGATCAGATCCTCACCTTTTAAGGTAGGGGGCAGCATAATATTTTGCAACTTAACATTCTGGCGAATGGTGCAAATGTACCATTCATTGTCTGAGCTGGAAGGCGATTCCGTTTTGGAGGGGATGACCTTGATGGCATTGGCTGCACGGAGAGAAAGAGGAGAAAAAACCATTACAAGAACTCACATTTTAATTTGTTTGCTTTTTAAATCTATCCAAAGCAAAACAATACTTGACAAGATCTAATGGGAACAGCCATTATAACCATTTGGGTGTGAGAATAAACTCTGTCACCCAGAATGCAAAACAGGTTCCATTGCATTTCTACTTAATCACAACATTCCGAGGCTGGCTCTTCTGGGGGCCAACTCTTCGGTGTCGCCTAGATTTTCCAGACTAAATCACATCAATGGCCTATCTTAGGAGGAAACCGTAACTCTTCTTCCCTTATGGAAATTTGGCACTAATACTAAGTACTAGCCTAATCCCAGGAAGTCAGTGGCTGGTTTATGGCCTGCAGGAGCTGGGCTGCTATTTTTCTCTTCCCCCTTATTTATTTAGGAAGTTTTAAAAGGCTTACAGAATCATTGCCATGGACTTATTATCATTTTGTTTTTGATATTTACAACAGCTTTTATTTAAAGAAACATTATACAATATAATCATAAAATCTCTCTGTTTAACAGGGTTGTTACCTTTGCACTATGCAAGACGTTTTGTTTCTGGTGATTGTATTTTTCTGATTACCCATTTATCAAGCCAGGCATGTCCATCAAATGTTAATAATCAAAAACATGGACAGATGTGCTGGGTTTGTTTTTGCTTTCAGGCAAATTTATTTTGTCTGAATATTGAACAACATATCTAAGAATCTATCCGCTACATTTCTCATATCTTAGCTAGTATAACTGCAAGTGATACCATTCCCATAAATATCAACATCTTTTGGTTGGAAGATATTTGTCACCATAATATCTTGTATCAATTAGTCCACAGATTAACTGTGTGGTGAGTTGGAAAGTGTTTCCTTTAATGTTTTAAATACGTTGCTTTTTCATTTCACTGGGTGGCAGCATATTCTATTATGGAAACCTATAACTATTCACTATTAGAGGGGTAGCACATAGAGGAAACCTGTTAAGGTTGCTAACAAATTGCATTATAACCTTTTTTCAGTGACTTATAACTTTGTTAGGCATTAAGCTTTGGGACTGAAATTTTCCATGCTTGGTCTCTGCCTCAGATTTGGTTTTTTGAAAAGTCAAGACTTAAAATGGTTCAGCAGTTTTGTCAATGTTAAAAAAATGCATATTTTCCACCTGCCCGCTTTTTGAGCAGCTTTAGTGTCCCAAAGATTTGGAGCAGGAATAGAAATTTCTCAGGGACAAATAGCATCCAAGAGTTCTAAGTCAGTCCCATGCTTTAATCACTCAACCTCACTCCCCTCCCAGAGACAGGAATGGAACCCTGCAACCCAGCATTCTACTGCTGAACGGCCACCACTTACCCTCTCTGCTGCCTCCCCTGGCCCCAGTCTTGCCTCCTTTCCTAGCCTGTTCAGCTACTCTTTCCATTCCCCTCAGCACATCTCCTCTTTGCCCCTGGCACCCTCCTTCCTTCCCTGAATTCCAGCAGCCAGTGCCAGGCTGACAGACATTCCCAGAAAGATGAGAACTGCCTGGGAGGGTGAGTCACTGTACACTATACAGTGGGCTGTGGCATTTAAGAACATAAGAACCTGTCTTGCAACAGTGGCCAATGCCAGGTGCTTCAGAGGGAATGAACAGACCAGGTTACCAAGTGATGATGAGTTAATGACAAGTAGCTTACTGAAAAGGCCTTCCCACTCATCATCTACTTCCTCCTCCTCCTCCCAAAGATGGAAGATGAGCATGTTCTTTAAATGGAGGTTCCGCAGCAACTCCTCGCAGTAAAATGGGATTCCATGGCTTCTCTGGATCAAGAACGTAAAGAGAGACAAAACTATCACTGACCATTAAAATAAGGGACTGTTATTCTCCTGGGGCGATGTTGGGGATGGTAGCTACGTAGATACCATGGTGACAGGTGCCTTAACAACATCTAAGGTTGCAGTTGAAATGGACGAGGCTGCATCAAGTGTCCTGTATGCCTCCTACGTGGTAGATTGCGGGGCTGTACTGAAGACACAGAGTGTGTCGTGGGGTGAATGAGCAGCAGGGCAGGGGATCAGGCTCATATTCAAATGACAGTCAGCTTACTTAACGTAGCTATGGTCGTTTACAACAGCTGAGGATCTGGCCCCATGTTTGTTTTTAAATGTTACTAATAGCAACTAGGTTACTAAAACTGGACCCATGTCAAGCCTAAATATTCTCTGCTAACTCATCACATAGGTGTCACCACCTTCCTGCAGAGTTCCAACCTGTCACAGCCAGCCTCTTCCTTAAACACCTTCCTCCTTTCTCCCATAAAGCCCTATCAGTCGCAGAAAAGCTCTCTGGCAAAGTCCATCTAGTCCCCACCTTTTCCTTCTTCAAATCCCTCCTTAAAAGTCACCTCTGCCTTTATGCCTGCAAGACACTGTCAGTTGACATTGGCAAGGCAGATGGCAAGCCATAAGCACTGTTCATTGTGCTAAAATGTACTTGTTTGACTAAGGTAAGCCCGGAGGTAAGCAATCGATCTTCTGGGATCGATTTATCGCGGCTTGTCTAGACGTGATAAATCGATCCCGGAAGTGCTCCCCGTCGACGCTGGTACTCCAGCTCGGCGAGAGGAGTACGCGGCATCGACGGGGGAGCCTCCCTGCCGCGTCTGGACCCGCGGTAAGTTCGAACTAAGGTACTTCGAATTCAGCTACGTTATTAACGTAGCTGAATTTGCGTACCTTAGTTTGAAGTTGGGGGTTAGTGTGGACCAGGCCTAACTCTCCCCCTCCCATTCCCACCACCACCACCACCCTCTTTGGCTACCTGTTGTAACATACAGTCTCAGTGTTTTTAGGGCAGGGACACTGGAGCCCTCATCCTGACTGGCACCCTTAGGTGTTACTATAATATAAATAAATGCCAAGATTTTCAAAAATGGGAGCCTAAAGTCAGACTCTTAAATCCATATTTGGGCACTTAAATAAATTGCCTGATTATTTCAAAAGTGCTGAGTACCCAGCAGCTCCCATTGGCATCACCCATACAACTTTAACTGTGCATACACACTATGATTCAATCTTTAATTAATTACTGTCCTCCTCCCCCCACGGGACTTCTTGCTTCAGTCAATGCACACAATGGAATCTAGGACCCTATGGTTACACCAGTGTGGGGGTCACATAGGAGTCCTTGGAGTTATTTTAAGGGTCCCTTCTACAGTACTTATACAAAACCAGGAGGAGGATAAGGAGATTCGCTTAGGCACATACAGCAGTTAGGCATCTAACTTCCGGTTGCTCTTTTGAAAATCTCTCCATTTTATACCAGGCTTTTGATTTGCAATGTTTTAAACAGGCTCGGCCAATCTCTGTTGACCAGTTGCTATGACATTTGCGGCCTCTCAGCCACTTGAATTGCAAAGACTCACAATGTCAGTAAAGCTTCCTTTGGCAAAATATCCCCCAAGTCCGCTCATTACCTGATGTTTCATCGATTCACAGATTCTAAGGCCAGAAGAAACCACTGTGATCAGCTAGTCTCACCACCAGTATAATACAGCCCATAGAATTTCCCTGAAATAATTCCTGTTGAAACTAGAGCATATCTTTTAGAAAAAACATCCAGTGTTTTCGTACCATGCTTAGCTTTAGTATCTTAGCAAATATGAAAACAGCACTGGCATGGCCATCTGCATTACAGTAGTAAAATGGAAAAACCAATAAGGATAACATTTTAAAATGCACGGTGCAGGGTTTTTTTTTAGTTGATTGCTTTTAGCTGAAAGCAGGTATCAAATAAGGTTTAATGAATTTTTAGCCTTGCAATTTGAATGGGTGAAAGGGCAACCTGGAGCTAGACGTTCGCTAAGTCTGTTTATAAAACTGGAGATGGAAGCCTAGTACAGACTGGGTTTTACCTAAGCAAAAAGGGAACTGCTGATACAACGCTGAGGACTCTCAGCAGGTCACAAATGGATATAGAAATAGGTATAAAGAGTCTAGAACTGGAAGGAGTTGCCCAAACTTGAAGTACTGGCAGCTGTGTTCAGCTGGCTGGAATAATGAAGATAGATGGGTGGGTAAGTCACCACCTGCCCCCTGTGGGACATGTTGAGAAGAGCTGTAGGAGCCACTGGCACTTGATGGCTGGGGGCGTTACTCCAGAAAGCTTATGCTTTACTTTGATGATTTTACCTTTGTTTGTGGGCTCTGGGAATTACTCTGAGGACATCCAGGCTTCACCCAGACTTTGGGCCCCATCACTGGACCAACTGGATCCCAGACTGCCTAGGGGATGGGAGACTGAAGATTTCTGTTGGTTTCTTCTCCCTCACCTGTCCCCGCTGCCTGATTCTGTGCTCCTCCTCAGCTTCCATCCAACCAACTCTGAGGCTGACTGAACCACATTGCACCATCATGACAGGCCGAGACACCCTCTCAAGCTCTGCAAGCCAGACATGCCACCACTGAACCTGTCTGGAGCTGCCCTGCCTGCATTGATTCCTGGGACAACCCCAGACAGAAAACCGCATTTCCCCAAACTTTGCTGCCTCACCTTCCCTCCCCCTCCTGTGCCAACCCCTTTGCCTAAAGAGCTGGAATAATCTCTGACCAGGTTGACCTGAAACCCAGCAGCAAACGTAGCTTTCTTTCCTTTCCCCAAAGGGGTAGGCCCTTTAATATCAGCAAAGAATTCTGACCACCTTCCATCTAAAGGACTCTGATAAACACTCCAGTCAGACTAGTTCCAACGCAGAGCCACTTCCCTGTCAGAGCTCAAACAGCTCAGACTGTATTTTCCCTCTTTGCGTTGAGTGAGTAGTTGAAGGAATTTGGACAGGGCAGGTGCTGTACTAAGGTGCACTCACACCTGACTGCTGAATGGTGGGGCAGGAAACAAAGGTCAGGTTAACATCTTAGCCTTCTGCGCTCACCACTCTTCACCACAACAGAGGGGATGGATGGTACCACCTTAACTCTCTGCCTAGGAGCAAACTGATTGAGAGATCCCCCAAGCAACTGCCCTGGGATGTATTTGCAAACCAGAACATTAGAAGGCAGTGACAAGCCAAGAGCGATATGTTAATAACAATAATATCTGGACTTTCTATAGTGCTTTTCATCAGTGTTTTTTCAGAGGCAGTATAATCAGCTTCATTATACAGATGGGGAAACTGAGGGACAGAGAAACAACGTGATCTGCCCAAGGTCACCCAGTAAGACAGTGATAGAGCCAGGAATAAACCTCAGTCCCAGTCCAGTGCTCTATCCACTAGGCTACAGTGACTCTTTGCCAAGGCCTAGATGGAACTGCATACAGTTAGGACCAACCATGTTTTTCATAGATTCATAGATTATAGGACTGGAAGGGACCTCGAGAGGTCATCGAGTCCAGTCCCCTGCCCGCATGGCAGGACCAAATACTGTCTAGACCATCCCTGATAGACATTTAGTTACCTACTCTTAAATATCTCCAGAGATGGAGATTCCACAACCTCCCTAGGCAATTTGTTCCAGTGTTTAACCACCCTGACAGTTAGGAACTTTTTCCTAATGTCCAACCTAAACCTCCCTTGCTGCAGTTTAAACCCATTGTTTCTGGTTCTATCCTTAGAGGCTAAGGTGAACAAGTTCTCTCCCTCCTCCTTATGACACCCTTTTAGATACCTGAAAACTGCTATCATGTCCCCTCTCAGTCTTCTCTTCTCCAAACTAAACAAACCCAGTTCTTTCAGCCTTCCTTCATAGGTCATGTTCTCAAGACCTTTAATCATTCTTGTTGCTCTTCTCTGGACCCTTTCCAATTTCTCCACATCTTTCTTGAAATGCGGTGCCCAGAACTGGACACAATACTCCAGCTGAGGCCTAACCAGAGCAGAGTAGAGCGGAAGAATGACTTCTCGTGTCTTGCTCACAACACACCTGTTAATACATCCCAGAATCATGTTTGCTTTTTTTGCAACAGCATCACACTGTTGACTCATATTTAGCTTGTGGTCCCCTATAACCCCTAGATCCCTTTCTGCCATACTCCTTCCTAGACAGTCTTTTCCCATTCTATATATACTAGGTGTTAGGCTATTGGGCTGTTTTGACCCTGCTTTCATGGACCCTACAGAGTCAGTCACTTGACCATGAGCCATTTGGTTCCTCCTTTATGGACCTGCTCCCCTCTGTTTTGCGGAGAGAGGTTGGTTTGCAGCTAAGAGCACAGATCAGGTGCCTATCACTTACATTTCTAACTCCCGGGAGATGCTGACCACCCCAAGGTCCTGGCAGGCTTTTTGCAGGATCACAGAGGGTTTTAGCTCCCGCAGCTGAACGTAGGTGGTCTTTGTGCTGTTAATGATGTTTGCAGCAGAGACACAAGGCGGCCGTGCTTGGCGGCCGGGAGGAGATAGAGACATGGCCATAAACACTGGGATGCTGGAGAGCAAGTTGTCCAGAAATTCCCATGATGCAGGATCAATGAAGTGGGCTTCATCAATGACAAAAATGAGAGTGTTTTTCTCCACTACCTAAAAAAGGGCAAAAAATCGCCTGAATAAGATGTTGCTTCAGTTACGTATATCTTGCCTTCAGGCCAGGGCCAGGGGTGTCATACCCCCACCCCCGTGACTGCTACTCCAACCTATGGGGTGGAAGAGCAGCTGCAGCTCCTTTGTGTTGGTTAGATAGGATATGGGGATCTGCACAGTAGCGTAGCTAGGGGGGGTGCAGGGGAAGCAGCCACTTCCCCTCAGCACATTTTTCAAAAGTGGCGCCTGCCGGGCCGGCGCTGGGCTCCTGCAGGCAAGGGAGGGCAGCATGGCCGGAGGAGCCATTGGGGGGGCGGGCGCGGCCGGAGGAGCGAAGGGGCCGGCTCCTCGGCCATTGCGCCCCATGCTCAGTGCGGCCCCAACATCGCCGTAGCCACCGCCTGCGGCGGCTCAGGGCTCAGCAGCCGAGCGCGCCCCGCCCCTGGATGCGGCAGCATCAGCATCTCCTAGCAGCGGCTCGCAGCCCATTATACAGTGCAAAGAGAGGCAGGGATGGGAGAGGGGACGAGACGCCCCAACACGTCTAATGTCCCAAGCGCCTCCCGGAAGCGATTGGGGGACAAATATCAGGAAGCAGCAACAGGCTTCTTCTCCGGGTCCAGTGCTGGGCTGCCAAGCACACCCGCCTGGGCCAAGGGAAGCAGGAAGCTGCCGGAGAGAGGTGGGGATCTGCCCGCCTGCCAGCTGCTGCCCACCCCATTGCTCCGCTCCCCCACAGCCCCCGGGAGAAGCGAGCAGCACCCGGCACCCCTTCCCCGTGCCCGCAGCCTCCAGCCCGGCCTCAGGGCAGGGGGGCAGCCCGCACCGCCTGGAGTTTCCCACGAGCCTCTTCCCTCCCCCTCCCGCGGCGGCCGCCCAGCGCGGTGTCATGTTTTCTTCCGAGTCCGAGGTCGCTCGGCAGCTGGTGAGTCCTGCCCGGGGGCACGTGAAACTTTCTCGCCTCTTCTCCCCCCCTTCTCCGACCGCACCCTAAAAACTTCCTCGGCCAGGCCAGGCAGTGCCATGCCCAGCCCCCTCCCCCTGGACTGAGCCCCTCCGAGGGGGGGCGCAGCATGGCCGCAGCGTGGCCAGAGGAGCCAAGGTGGGGGAGATGCGGTACGGCTGGAGGAGCCAGCTAAGGGGGGGGGCGCAGAGCGGCCGGAGGAGGAGCCAAGGGGGGCGCCTTTTTTATGTTTGCTCCCCCTGCACTTAGAACCTGGCTACGCCACTGGGTCTGCATACACATGGATCCATGGCCTGACCCCCCGACCACCAAATTGGTGTGAAGCCAGGTAAATAACAACCCAATTCCACAGACATGCTTTTCCCCCAGAGACTGAGGGCTTTCTCCATTACCTTAACAAGAAAGATGTTATTCAGGAGGCAATAGTAGGACTCTCCTACCACACCTCGGAGTTTGCCTTGGAGGATTTTCTGTCTTTCAGCGTAAGATTTACAGGCCTCAATCCCCAGAAACATGGCCATGAGTGTCCGGATGACAAAAAAAATTCTGCTGCACATTTACCTTCGTCAGCTCCATAGCAACAACCCTGCATGGTTAAAATGAAGAGAAATTATAAGGAAGTTCTAATGGGGAGTCAGGGAGAGCCAGGACATTCTGAGAAAGAATTACAGAAACACAAACCTACCACTTACCACATGGACATCTAGACACATAGAAAAAGCTTCCAAATGGAGGAGAAATAATGGAACCAGGGTTCTTCAGCACTTTCTGATCGACCTCCAAGTCAACTACAAGATATTTCAGCCCCTGATTTTCTTTATGGATAAATGGCTGAGGATCAGCAAAGGATTTGAGCAATGTCTCCTGGTCTCTGTTTCCTCCATGGCTGGTACAAAGCAACCTAACCCCAGAGCTCAGCCTCTCCATTTTTCGCTTTTGTTTGTGGGACACAAAAGATTAACAGCCTTGAACTGATCTCCAACCACCTTTTCTAACCACACCCCTTTGGGTTACTGTCAGAGTCCAGACTGATCAGTCTGTTTATTGTCTTCTGGAGAACACACCCTTGTCAAAAGCACCTGGCTGCTTTCAGTTCAGTTCCATGCATTCCCCTGGACTCTAAAGTCATCCTGCATTGAAAGACATGCAACCAGACATACCCGTGAGCATCCATCCCATTAGAGCTGCTCTCATTGCCATATCGCATGCATCCAAAAATGCCTTTTCTTAGACCATCTCCCAGCCCTTCACTAATGACATTTTTAACGTTTGTCCATTTCTCTTGGGGAAAAAAACCCAACACACTTATGAGCTTTCATCCACAGTTCAAAAGTTGCATTAGCCCACGAAAAGCTGAACAAAACCTTTTGAATTTTGAAATTTCAACATTTTTAATGTTGAAATTTGAAAGGTAAAAAGGACTTTTTTTTGTTAATATTGACAATTTTCATGGAAATCTTTCCCCAGCTTTCAACCAAGTATTGAGCTGATCAAAATATTTCAAATTTTGAATTTTCAAATTAAAGGGGGGAAAAATGAGGGGAGACTTAATAAAACAGATTTGCAAAATGCCCCCAATTTATTTTTTAGCAGCTCTCCCATATACACTGTCTTGCTAGACATGTTTCCTCTTTAGCATCTCAGTCGAATAGCACTGAAACATGAATCTGACTTGATCTGGGTCATGACAGCCACAACCAAGGAATCTCTCATAGGATGGATGGGAGAGCCATCTCTCTTTGATGCGTTTTCATGCCCTGCTAGTTTTGAGGTTCCCAGAAATCACACTTCCCATATGTTGCCAGAAAACAGATGGATGGCTATTCCTCCTGATTCATGGGAGGTGGATAGCTCAACAACTCAACTGGACAAGATGCCACAGTTAATCAAAGAGCAGGTGAGGTTAATCCTTTGCATCACGAAAGGACCCATCCAACCGTAAGTGAATCTTTCAGATTGCCTCATTTATTAAACGACGAATCAGAGCAGCAGGCTGGCATTGATAGGTGCGATTGGACCACTGGTTGTTTCATCGCCCCTGTGACTGTGCTGGCTATTTCTGTACGTGAAATAATAGTTGTACTAAAGGAGGAAGTTACTAAAAGCTCCTCTCCCCCAGGCAGGGCTCATTTAAGCCATTAGAGGTCAGCTTTCAGCCAATTAGACAGGCATTTGGCCATCTCAATCTGTGCCAGCCTCACACAGCCTCCATACCATTTGGCATTATTGCAATCTCTGGAGGAATGTTGCAGCGCAGGATCACGATGCAAGGGCAGAGGTGTGTGGGGCACAGGGGGGCAGGGGTATCAAAGTGAAGTTAAAGACACTTACTTGTGGCCAGCCTCCTGGCCTAAGTAGGCAATTTCAGCAAGTAACTGGCTCTTTCCATAGCCCATAAGGCCTTCATACATTATGACGCGGCCTTCTGTAGACCCCACAAATCCTTTCAATAAAGTGTCATAGATTTCAAGCTCTTTTTCCCGACCTAAGAAACATGGAGTGACTTTAAGAAAGCAAAGACCAATGCACGTCCCTTTCCCTCTTTGCTTAGCAGTGGCAGCATGTCTCCACCCATATCGGAAATGCATACGTAAGTCACTGGTTCATTTCCACCTCTGCTGCAATCCTTATCTATCCCTTTCTCCCCACTCATTTTGATAATTGCAGCTCCCCTCTCTAGCATATTCCCAAACCCGACTGTCCAGATTCCAGCACACCGCTGCTACCCTCCCCACCACACACACAAAGAAGTGTGACCACATTATTCCTATCGCCACACAACCACTTGTTCATTCCAATACCCGGTGTCACTCTTCAGATTTGTATCCAGTCTCCTTTACACACCCTGAGCCACATTCACTGGAGCTGGCACAGGGAAGTATAATTTACATCTCTCCTTACCAGCCTGCCAACCAGGAGATTCATCAGCTCCTACAGGGCAACAGGATTCAAATTTAGAGATGAGGTGGGGCTCACCTGGTATTTATCTCATAGAAATGGAAGGGACCTTGAAGGTCATCAAGTCCAGTCCCCTGCCTTCACTAGCAGGACAAAGTACTGTCCCTGGTTGTTTTTCCCCCAGATCCCTAAATGGCCCCCTCAAGGATTGAGCTCACAACCCTGGGTTTAGCAAGCCAATGCTCAAACCACTGAGCTATCCCACCCCCCATTGGAAGTATTGGGGTGCTGGAATCTAGCATTTTGTTTCAACCCCATTTGTCAGTAAAGTGAAAAGATGCTAATCAAAGACACAAAGGGAGTGAATATGAGGGGTAAGAATGTGCATGTATTCCTTCGAGACAAGGTGGTGAGTATGAGGAATATCTTTATTGGATCAACTTTGGCTAGTGGAAGAGACAAGCTTTCAAGTCTCACAGAGCTACTCGTCAGGTCTGGGGAAGGTAACCAGAGTGTCACAGCTACACACAGATGGTTAAGCGTAAGGAGATCACACATGTTGCCTGAGACCACTTAAAATGAAGTGGGCAGTTAACACCTCTGCTGGAAAGTTTGTTTCTTCCACCAACAGGAACTAGTCCAATAAAAGCTATTCTCTCACCCACCTTGTCTCTCTCCTCTCCTGGGAG
Organism: Chrysemys picta bellii; assembly: GCF_011386835.1. NCBI lineage: Eukaryota > Metazoa > Chordata > Testudines > Emydidae > Chrysemys > Chrysemys picta. The sequence continues at coordinate 5,449,353 of NC_088792.1, forward strand.
CAATACGGCTACAACAACACTGCAAACATGTATTCCACACTCTTGTCTGACCATGGATAGATCCTGCGGTCCATAGCACCATATAAGACCTGCAGGATCAGGCACCACAATGTCAGTGTAAAGGCCCTGTATCTTTAAGAGCATCCCGAGCACATCTCAGAGCTTTACATTTCTGAATGATCCCAATGGTCAGTCACTTGATATCCTCAAGTAGTGGGTCCCCCTCAGACATTTCCCCCCACATCCGTCTCTTCCTTGGGCATCCTCTTCCCAGCAGCAACAACTGCTCCACAGGTTCCTAATGACAAACCAACTGGAGTTCCGAAGAGCTCTGTCCACCTACCCAGGAAGTGGTAATACTCAGACCTCTCCTTGGTGAGATGCGCTTGGCCAATCGTTCTGCAAGGAGGAAGAGAAAGGAAAGCTGCAGTTAAAGAGTGAAAATACTCCTGGTCAGACTGAGTGGGGACGCAGCTGGGCTGCCCACTCTCTCTGAATCCAAGCACTGTTTCCAAGAAAGGGTTCATTATTCTTAGCCTCCTGCCCCCAGACGCTCAAGTTGAGATGGAGTGAAGTAGTGTCATGGGGTTTCCCTTCAGAAGAGCACTAAAGGAACATGAATAATTAAGGAGTCTAATGCGCCCGGTGTAATGGGAGGGTGTATTAATATCCATCGGTGAGAATTGGAGAGCTAAGAAGGAAATGAGGCACAGCAGTCTATGATTTCTCTAGTAAAGAACAATGCAATGCAATGCCTATTAGCCTGGCTTCCTGAAGCTGCTCAAGGATCTGAAGGGATGATTTAGTTGGAAATTGGTCCTGCTTTGAGCAGGGGGTTGGACTAGATACCTCCTGAGGTCCCTTCCAACCCTGCTATTCTATGATTCTATGAAGGTAACAAACAATTCTGTATTGTAAATGGGTGAGAGATGAGAGACAAGTAGGAATAGACAGATTCAATAAAGCTTGCAGAGGAAAAGATAAGGAAAGCAAAAAAAGCAGAATGAGTTAATACTAGGCAAAGGCTGTAAGGGGAATAAGAGTTTCTATACACATGTCATGGGAAAAAGAAAGTAAAGCCATTAATAAGTGAGAAGGTGAATGAAATCGATGGTTACTCTGAGCTCTTGCGCTGCTTTTTAAAATCTCTCTTTAGCAAGCTATACATTAACCATGGCCCAACTCCTGCAAATTGCTCCCCACATACAGACTCCCATTGACTTTAATGGGGCTCCCTCCACATAGAAGAACTTGTAGGAATGGAGCCTTGGATTTGGACAATGAGAGCAAGGCAGATATTGTATAAACAGTTGTTGATGAAAGGAGGTATCAAGATATATGAAAAAACAGAACACATGCAAACTTGGTCTCTGAACTCAATACTAGCTAGCTACACCACAATTGCTATGAATTTCTTTTGGGGGGGGATTGTACTGCACCTTTAAATTTCTGACAGCACAGCTGATGCAGCATGTTCCAAAGAAGGGACCCAAACTGCTCCCTCATGGAGACTTTACTTTTGTTCTTTCTTAGTTTGTTGTGCCCCTTAATCTGAACTGAAAGTCATTTGGACTGAGTCTAGAGGGCTGTCTAGGTGAATGGAGAAACATTGAATGCTTCTACATTTCCATGGTGCAGTTCCCAGTCTCCTAGTAGCTGGAGCTGATGTGGAAGTGGGAGAGAGATGCAAATGAGACACTATAGTTACCCATTCTCTCAAACATGAGGATTGATTAAAGATATGCCAGTTGAAGGTATTTTTACACTGAGCTATTTGCTGTCCAAGCAGCTGTTTGTCTCCTTGACTAAGTTGTCTTGAGTTGATCTTGTGTGGGGAAGTACAGGACTTTGGAGATGAAATTCCCTAGGCCAGCTGTGAGACGATGCTCTGGATTCAGGCAAGGTTGATGCACATTGTGGCTTTGAACAGACAGGACAGCACACACCCCCTTTGTGCTGATCAAAGGAAATTTGCCCTTTCATCACCTCTTCCCCCTCCACCGTTGTAAAATGGGGGTGTGACTCTTGGAGCCCCTCAGTGCCAACTAGCAGAGGGCCCCCCTACTGTAACTCACATCAGGTCTGACACACTCATTGTCCCAACACACTGTTGTCATGATATATATCTCAAAGGTGTCAAGAAAGATATCGTATGTAAACTGGTACCATGCTGGTCCCAAAAATCATTGTGTGATCTATGTACAGGTTGGGTACAAAGAGTTATAGATGTGTGCTGGAAATATATTCATGAAAAGTGTTTGAGAAGTAGAGCATAAAATCCAGCCTGCCCTAGGCAAAGGCATGTGTATTTACCTGTCTGACCAGCTGGGCTACCAGCAGAGGACATTGGAAGTATATTTACATATAAGACATCAAGCTAAACAAACGGGGGAGAAGACTCTGGACTTTGAGTAATATAAGGGGAACAAAAAGACCTTTTAGTTCTCTATCACTGCAGGGAGAGTAGAGTACAGCACCTTTTGAGCCTATGAAAGCTGGATTCTCTTGGCCTTAAAGGCAAGAGCTGCTGGAAACATGATGTAAGTGAGAAACTGCTTAGGCAAAGATTGCAACTTGCTAAGATTCAATTTTTGTCATTAGAAAGTGTGTTTTGTTTTGTTTGTGGCCTTGCCTGTCTCTTTTCCCCTTGCTTAGCATCACTTAAACCCAAGGGCTTTGTGAATAACCTTTGTCTTATTTTATTACAAAACCATCTCAGTGCTGTGTATTAAAGTGAAGTGTGAGGCTTCAGCTAACCTAACAGGCGGGTGTACGCTCTGTCTCTTTGGAGGCCGTGAGCGTAAAGTGAGAGGGACTGGATGCTGCAGGGAGACGTTTCTGGGGAACTTGGCAGCTGGGACTCACTGATTGTTACTGGCAAGCCAACATTTAGACTGGCAGAGTCTTGAGGAGTTTGCTGGCAAGGCAGACAGACTGGTGTGTCAGGGACCTGCCATACAGCTTAGCAGCACCAAAGCTCTTGCTAAGGCAGCGTGGTAACAGTGGCTCACAGTTCTGAGTGTTCTGAGCATGACGTCCCAGGGGACACTTACGGTTTCTCACTGATGCCAAGATAATGATAGACCACGCCGGGATTCACAACTCCTTTCATCTCAGTCCGGGGGAGCTCTTCAAAGAAGTAATGAGGCAGCCTGGAGTTGGCATAGGTCACTGCATCACAGGATACTAACCCCGGATAATACATCATCATCCGGGCAGCGAGATTCACCTTCTGGCCAATGACTGTGTGGTGGAGAGAGCAAGAAAATGGGCACTGAAAAGTTAAGTGAGCTTCCGCTCATCCTCCTGTGAACAGCTCCATATGTATCCATGCATACATACCCCTCCACCAGCAAAAATACGCAGCCTCCACACACACTCTGTGGGTACCCAGGGGATACCAAACATGCACAGGACCAGAGAAACAGACTGTACCTGTGTATTCGTGCCTTACATGATGGCCAACTACTCCGCAGAACACTGGCCCGCTGGTAACCCCGATGGAAACTAGCCTAGCAAGCAATGAGAGCAACATGGAGTCAGCAATCCCAAATGTCCAGTCCCTCTTGCCACATCTGCTCATGCACCCTCTCCCCACCCCCACTCCTGTAGTGCTAATTTGTATTGACTATCCCCACATCAGCCAGCTAGGTCTCCCAACAGCCTGTGTGCAGCTCTGTGTGTGCGAAAGGGATGGAGAAGAGGGCAAGGAGCTTCCCTCACGCACGTCCCCATGTAATGACAGTTCTTGTGCTTCCCGGAGTGCAGAATGCCATGAGCTGGCATTGCTGTTGGAAGTAGCCTCCCCAGAGAGATGGGCCACAGCCCCACCTGCTCTCCACCCCAGCTAGCAGAGCTGACTCCAGGCCAAAGGGAGCCCATGTCCATTCTTTGCAAGTGTGCCACAGAGGCTGCATTCCTTAGGCCACTCCACAGGCACAATGTCTCTTTGACCTCCCCATGGGTGGTGAGTCCCTGTTCTCCCTGTAATGCAAAGCCACAACTGAACCCTCATTTCCTGGTGTGGAACTGGAGGTGAAGCCTTGGCTGAAAGTTCAGGGAAGTATTCACATTTTCTGAACACATTCATCTGCCCACAGTAGAAATCCTGCGTGCTTAAAATGCTTCCATGGATGGGGGAGTGGTGAGATGGGTGTAGAGTTTCAGCCCTCCCACCTTGCGTCATCCAGCTGTCCAGTCTGTTATACCACACCCACTGCTATGGTATGCGTATGCCTCCCGTATTTATAATGGGTGCACACAGCAAAAAACTGCTTAACTGTAATTGTCCCTGGACACTGATCTCACAGGGTTCTCATACCTGGAATTTAATTCTCTCACGTGTGACTGGTTGAATTTCCCTGGCTCTTCATGGTTTGCATGCCCCTTAAAAGGAGTGGCTACTGGGCAAAGCACAAGACACACACATCCCTTACTGGCTATCACGCACTATTCCCGGCTGAATATAAATGCTGCCCTCTGAGTGTGCCAGTCTGAATTCTCCTTGCTGGAGAGTCAGGAGCTGGAGGAACGTCCCAGCAGAAAAAGGGAGTCAGGTTACACAAAAACTTAACAAGGTTAGTGCCAGTGGTGTAAAAAGGGAGTGGAGTTTGGATTGGTTTTGACATTTATAGACACAAAAGGGGACAAGGCTCTGGTCCCACAAACATGCAGGAGTTTTATTTGAAGCCTCGGTGAAGTCAGCAGTGCCTGCGTGCCAAGCCACAGGCCTCAAAAATTCAGCAACCGGACCAGAGCATGCTGGAAGATAGCAGAGGGTGAAGGGCTCTCCCCAAGCCCTGCTGGAGTCCTGCTGGCTGACAGGCCTCGGGGTCCCCTTCAGCAGGGAGCTCCTCCACCGACTGCAGTCAAGAAGGACTTGATGGGTCCTTCAGAGGCCAGTGGGATGGGGGGTGACAGTCAATAGGGGTTTGGCTCATGCTCTTTGTCCTGTTACCAATGCTCTCAAGGGGAAAAATGCCTTTAGAGATCAAAGAATTGGCCATTCTCACGCCAATGGAGCTGAGAATCCTGCCCAGCTGGCGTCGTTAGTCTTTTACTCTCTCTTTTCTGCAGGGACTGGACCTGTGGGTTGGAGTTTCTTGGGCTGTTGTGGGAGAGGTCAGTGAAGGTGGTTGGCTTTGCATTTTGCTCTGAATGATGCTGAGGTTCACGGTCATCCTGAGCAGGTTCCAGATTCGTGGCCAGTCACCACAAAAGCGCCATCAGCCGCACCCACCAGTATCACCTCTGAGGCTGAGGTTCTACTGCTCCAGTGGCACATAGCTGTCTTAGGAGGTCTGGGTCATGTAGAGTGAGGGGGAGCCCAGGTAAACTGGGCTAATCCCAAATTTTGTCTCCCAGCTGTCATGTCACTGCCTCCTGCCCACTAGGGGGGCCCTCCTGTTGGGACGAGGGAGTTTCGATGACAAACAAGCCCATTAGCACTCCTGTAGGCAACATGGAGAACTGCACCTTCCTGCTTACTTTATTTTCATGAGCATCTCAGAACAGAAGTTGAAGATTTTAAATGCGCTGTCCAAGGCGTGGGCGCTCTCGTCAGCCTGCTTATCCCCAGGGAGCCCGAACACACACAGGAATGTGCAGCCCTGCCAAGGAGGGGAAAGAAAACGCCAGAGGGGTGAGGGTTTTTTCCAAAGAGCAAATCAGAATCAATGTCTGTGGCAAACAGTTCCACTGTGCTCCAGCTCTCCCACCCACCCTGTTAGAGTAGTGCTGTCATACAGTACCCCCAAAATGCTCTGGGAGACCCCACCACCGCCTCAGACTCAGTCTCTTCAGCACCAAGCTTTTTATCATTCCTCCTGATCCCTGCCCTCCTCCTCCCTTCTCTATCCCTAATGACAGTGCCACTGTCCCTCCTGCCTCCTACTAGTCCCGGAGTCTCAGGGGAATGTTTGCCAGCTCCAGCTGCAACTGGAATGGCCTTGAAGCTCTGACCCACTGGTTGCTCGAAGGTAGTTTTTAATTAATTTGAGCTTACTGAAGCTTCTTTCGCAAGAAGCCACAGTTACTGGCAAGCAGAGAAATATTCTTAATGCAATTTCTAAATTTGGATAAGATTCGGCCAAATTATATTCATGAATTAACCGGAGAAGGTCCAAACTAGAGGCGCATGAAACCTTTGGAAACAATGCTGTCCGAGACCAATACAGGTTCGAATGAGGATTCGAGTGGAAGAGAAAAATGGAGACAGAGGCAGGTTGTAATTCAAAACCAGGTGGCCGTTAAATGGGGAATGAATTACAACTTGGGCTGGGGAGGAGCACCTTTACCAACTAACAGTACAGATTCAATTGAAATAGGAACAAGTAGCCAACCAAAAATATCACCAGAGCAGTAATATAAAACAGTCTATGTACACTTAGCAACAAGGAATCAGATAATTTACAACCAACTATTTACTGAAAAGCCAGAACAAACATACAAAACTGAGTAAACTGTAACAATTCTTCCTCTGTACACTATACATGAGATTTGGTACCAAGTAATAAAGAAAAAAGGCCCAACACACAGAATATCTACAAAAATTAATATGTACATACCACACTCCAGGCGCAGCTGACCAGCAGTACAGACACCAGGGACATGACGAGATGTAACCCGAGATGACATGACACGAGCCGGCTAAATCCGGAGGAGATCCTGGCTGAAAGAGTGATCAGGCCTTCCAGCTAACACGCGGACACTCCTGCTGATTTAGGCGAGGGACATAGTTTTGTTCGAAGACCCTTGCACGTGCTAGCATCTGATAGGTTCCCCGCTCCTACACCAACCAGGCTCCGAGCTGGTGCCCTCTACGTAAACAGATACTGCACCCGGCACGCTAAGCTTATGCACCCGGCACGCCGGAATTGTAGCACACGGTACCAATGTGACCCACAATTGACCAGGTGGAAGGTTCAAGAATGGTCACACAGCCCCAATGTGTTGCACACGACACCAAGGTGCTGCACACGACACCAAGGTGCTGCACACGGCACCGATGTGACCTTCTGACCGACAGTTGGCCATCCAGATGCCATGACAGAGCATAGGGCTGCGACATGCCCCCGTGGCCGATTGGCAGTCCATTACGAGAGGGACAGCTCACACTCAGGAAGGGGGGGCGAGCCTGGGGAAGGAACCAAATTTAGACTGGGGTCTCGATGTCCGATTGGTTGTCAGCTGACTGGAAAGCGGAGTACGTGGCTTGAATAGGTAGTGCAGATACAGCTCTAGTCACCAAAGCTTTGGTACATGCAAGACTTAAACAAAAAACCACAATAACAACTGCTGCAGCAATTAACCAGTACTTGAAAGATCATGCCCATTGTCCAAGTCCCCAGCCTGACAAAGTAGTTTGACACCAGTCCCACAATTGACGTTCCTCACAGATCCGAACAGCCAGAGATGATAACTGCTGGGTGATGGCAGAGATGTTGTTCCATCCAGGACGTAAACGAAGGCAACATTGTCCTTTGAAGCGAGAATCAAGATTCTCTAAGGCTTCACAAAAGTCCTGATGCAACGAAGTCTGTATCATCAGGCGATTCTGTTCGGTGTATTCAACTAGCACAGTGAGGGAGTCATCAACCTGTTGACATCCAAGAGCTGTAAGATTAGTGAGCGTCTCTAAGTTTGTTGAAAGGCTGCGAAGCTGATTAAGGGTGAAAGCATAACTAAGGGGATTGAACTGTACATAGCCCCAAAAAAAGGGTCTCAGTAGCAGATTTTAGATGGGTCCACCACGTGAGTTCATGCTTTTGTGGACCAAACGTAGGGGGAGGTCTGTGAAAGACGCCTCCTCCTTTGATAAAAACCTGTCCGAGAGCACAGATGCCCTTGGGTAAATGGAGATGACTGTGGGCAACGCCATAACCACACAGCCAATAAATTCCTGAAGGGGAATACAGGCCAGAAGTATTGCCCCATTTAAGAAGCAAGTTCTTTTTGTTTATAGCTGTGGGATCGTATGCAACTGTAATCCAATAGCGATGTGCCCAATCAACGGCCCTAAGGCCAACTGTTTGCCTTCTAGTGGAAAATATGAGGCCAAAAGGAAGATAACCATGAGGTGGCATTGAAAACGGTAACAGGGACATTAGACTGATTAAGAATGGCTAAGGTAGACTCAAATGCCTGGCAATACCAATTAGGGGAAGTTGAACGCTACCAATTATGCTGATCACTACAATTATATTGTTTACCACACCACTGACAAGGGGGTGGGGGCATATAGTAATGGGAGCAGTTGGGATATTTCCCCCAAGATCGGAGGGAGTCAGGGCCCAGAAACACAAAACAGGGACTGGCTGTAGACATGGAGTTATACATGGAAATGGAGGTGCTAGGGGTCTCAAATCGATCCGATTGGGAAGAATTACAGGTAAACAAGTGTCTCCAGGGCCAACTGGGTACATTACACCGTGAGGCAGGTTCCTCGCGAGACACATTTTCGATAGGGATAAAATCAAGGAAAAAGGGAATCTCCCCGAGGGTGGAAAGGGGGTTAGAGCATACTACACAATAATGATTCGAGGGAATAGAAGAAACATCGCCTGAATTAGCAGCCAAGAGTTCCTGACGGACGTAGGCCAGAATCCAGTTCACCGGAGGGTTTGGGTGTGGATGATGTGGTTGTAGGTAAACCTGAAATGAGAAAAAGAAAAATAGGACGAGCCCCTAGGGCGGGTCCTGTTATGATCGCCAGCTGAGCCAGTTATGATGGACTAGCCGGGCTTCTGACTGACCAGTGCACACAACGTGATATGTATTGGGAAAATGACCGGGCTTGGATTTAAAGTGATGAGGGCCTGTGGGAGTGCCAGGTGCCAGCCTTTGTAATCTGGTTTCCCAGTAATAGCACGGAGTTGTGTCTTAAGAATTCCAATGCGACGCTCCACAACACCATTGCTATGGGGTTGATAGGGGAGGTGGACATGGAGCTGGGCTCCCCACTTGGTAACTAAGGCCTCAAAGCTATGACTGGTAAATGGGGGGCCTCCATCAGTTTGGATTTCAGAGGGAACACCCCAGGCTGCAAAAACTTGAAGCAGTACCTTGTTGACAGCTGGAGCTGTGGACCATTTTAAAGGTGAACGGTGGACTTGGCGGGAACCTAGATCCACAACCACTAGCCCCTTTGGGAACAGTTTAGCCCCAGCTAAAGGGCCAATTAAATCTAACTGCCAATGACATCCAGGTTTGAAAAGTTGGGCGTGTAAAGCTCCATGGGCTACAGCAAGTCGGGACGTATGACGGGTCGCTTGGCACTGCTGGCAAGCGCGTATAACTTCATTGCAGTGCTTTCGGGTCATATCTGATTTGCGGCGCTCATGAGCTGTGAAAATTTGGTAAAGAGCTTGCCCAGGTAAGTGTCCCCATTCCTCGTGCATCCATGTCAGAAAAGAATCCGGGAAAGTAACAGAAGACATCTCAGGACTGCTAAGAGTCTCGGCCTTAAAGGTACAGAGGCGTTGATCGAGGGTAGTGTGGAGTGGATTGCTATCTGGTCGGTGGGAGGGACAATGAGTAACAAACCAGGGTAACTTAGTCTTATGCATGAGGGTGAAAATTTGCTCCCACAAGTCCTCGTGAGCTCGTGGTTGTCCCTCACGAGTAAGGATGGATACCCCGTAAGCAGAATCAACACCAAGGACAACCCGGGTACGAGGATGAGCACAAGCAAGATGGGAAGCAGCCAGGAATATTCCCTGAACTTCAGCTAGCTGGGCTGAAGCATGGCTTGGGAGAAGTTCAGCTTGAAACATCTTGCATCGCGGACATAGAATACCAGCACGGGGGGAGGGGGCCATGCCCCCGTCAGACACGATCCATGGGTTAAACACACTAAGCTCATCTAGACTGGGATATTCCTTAACTACAGAGCTTGAACATAATACCCACTGACCAAAGGCTTCCTGTGCTAGAAACACTAACTTTTCCCAAGTGGCTGATGAACCATGGAACTGTGGGGCTGGAGTGAAGGACAACCAGAGAATGAGCTGTACATGATGTCCTTGGAGTTTGCCATGAGCCAATTTGGCCCAGGGGGCAGCTAGTTTAACTCCAAGGAGCATCAGAGGGTCCGGTGGCACCTTTGAGACTAACAGAAGTACTGGGAGCATAAGCTTTCGTGAGAATGTCATCTACATAATGAACGATCTCGACCCCAGGCTGGGGTGAAACAGCTTGAAGGGTTCGATTTAGAGCCTCAGTGGCACAGGCGGGTGAATTTCGGTACCCCTGGGGACAAACCCGCCACTGATATTGCGCACCCTCATATGCTCCCAGTACTTCTGTTAGTCTCAAAGGTGCCACAGGACCCTCTGTTGCTTTTTACAGATTCAGACTAACACGGCTACCCCTCTGATACTTGACTCCAAGGAGCATGTGTCCCACCGATCCGTACCGATATTCTGGACCATTAAAAGTGTGAGCACTATGGTACACTGGGTGGCTTTCTTGGGTGATGGTGGCGCTTACGCCGTGAGTCATAACTGATAGCCTGATAAGAATTGGTTTTTGGGGTTCCCATTGATATAGAATCGGGCTAGAATGGAGCCATGCTGCTAGGTCATTTACGGCCTGATCAACCTCCTCAGTCCAGAGCAATCTTTTGCTCTTTGCAAACTGCTGAGTGATGGAGAGGGCATTAAGCAAGCTCGCTGGGAGGAAGGCCCGGTGATAATTAACAATCCCAAGCACCCTTTGAATCTGCTTTCGAGGGGGGTGAATCCCCACCCTAAACTGGGGATGTAATGAATGATACAAGGAGTGCTGAAGTACCCCTTCTTCAACATTAAATCCCCAAAACTGAAATGAAGTTGATGGTGATACACCACTTTTTGCCTCGTTAACCTCCCATCCGTCATTGTCTAGGGTCTGGAGGACCTGATCCGTGACGGTCTGAACAGGGCCAGGATCGGGACCGCAAATGAGAATGTCATCTACATAATGAACGATCTCGACCCCAGGCTGGGGTGAAACAGCTTGAAGGGTTCGATTTAGAGCCTCAGTGGCACAGGTGGGTGAATTTTGGTACCCCTGGGGACAAACCCGCCACTGATATTGCGCACCCTCATATGCAAAATTGAGAAACCCCTGTGGATCATAAAGGGGGATTTGGTAAAACATGTCTTTAAGGTCAAGGGTACATGCCCACCTGGTCTGTCGGTTTAGTAAAACACGTTCAATTGTGGGTAAATCCTACTGGCTTGTAAATGCAATAGCCTCAATATGTTGGTTGGCTGAATGGTAATCAATAACCATGCGATATTCATTGGGCTTGTGGGGCTTTGGGATACCCCATGCACTGGACAAATATCGACTAGTAGTGACACGGCAGATACGCTGGGCATTTTCAAGCTGAATTAGAAGTTGACTAATGGAGGCCTTTCCCTGGGGAGGAGTGGGGATAGGCTGATGTTTCCACCGTGTCGGGTTACCAGCACGAGGCTCGTGGGGTTAGCAATTAAGGCAGCTGACAAAACGGAAGTGATAAATGGGGCCAACTTAAAAGCCTTTAACTCACCCACCCCAAGGATAGCCTGATCTCCCAGAAGAGCGGTAAACTGAATGGGGGTGCCCCGAAGGGTAGCTTTAACTTTAACTTCGGGCCCTTGGATGTAAATGATGTGACCCGTGCGCTTGTGGGGCATGGATGGAGGAATAATGGAGACTTGGGCACCTGCGTCCAGTAAAAACTGGACCTCCTGATTACCAAGAGTAACTAAGGGAAAATACGGCCTGGAGTCACTAGACCGAGCGTTGGCCGCCATTACACACTCGGTCTTGTGCCGTTTCCCGGGTGTGGGCCCTCTGAACGGTCCTCCCACCCCAAGGTTATAGCCAGCTCTCTTTGTTGTGTGGGGCTTAATTTACGAGCAGTATCCTTGCTAAGCCCCCCTTTGTTGAGTAAAAACCCGAAGCTCTTTCGTTCTATATAAGAACGTTCGGGATACTTGGATCTGATCCCGGGGGTCACTGTACCCGCGGCCACTACAGATAGTCGGGGAGTAGGCCACTTTAAGCTGTCCATGGCCTGGAATAGAGAAGTGACCGGCCGTCCCTGGAACCCCCGGCTCCATAGCAGCGTACTTGTGTCCCCTAAGGCTACTGTCAAGTGTCATGTCTATCCCTTGCTCATGTATGGGGATGGCAGCTGGGTCGGTGACATAACAGTAGGCCTGAAACGGACGAAGTTGCTGCTGTGCTAATGTCAAATTTAAGGGGGTTTGTGTAGGGTCCCACCAGATGAGGGATGCCCCTGCAATGGTAAAAATTAAATCGTGAGGGGTAGAGATCCCGCCCGAGGGAAGCTGAAACGCTGCGGGGCTATTCTGTATCTGTAGGTAAGCAGCTGCTGGTACTGAGATTGGCCAGTGAGGAGCCGTTAAAAGTAATCCGCGGCCTGTTCCCCCGGACCAGGGAGCGCTCCGGGCTATAAGGGTCGCCTCCTCCTGGTCGACTAATTCCTGGCTATATTCTAGGATGAGCCATCCTAGCCAGGTGAATACCGGCTCGTTTGGCTCTCGCCCCGTATAGTTAATAAGTTCTTTCATCTCAGCCTTGCTACAAGTGCGACACTCATAAGTGATATTTTGCGCCCCAGTTTGGTCCACTCATAGCCTCAACGGGACCGGGAGCTATTACCTCGGGGGTTGGTGATGGTAAAGCTGGGTACAAGCTGGTTGCTGACGGATATGGTGGAGGGGAGGATTCGGGGATTTTAAGATCTGGTAGAAGAGGGGGAGTGGGATCTCAGGTAACGATTGAGCCACACTGGGAGTTTTGGGGATTTCAATCATCTGTTGAGCGGTGGAAGTTAGGGCCCCCATAACAATGGTCAATTTATCTAGGGCCAGGCCTAGGATTTTGTGATAGGCACTGGCTACAACTTCTGATTTGTACTGGTCGGGGCGAAGTTTCTTAGATTTTTTCCCGCCCTCTAATTCCTGAATGAGCTGAATCACTAGCTCATGTGCGGGGCTCCCGCTTGGGAGGCTTGGGGGTTTAATAGTGAGTGGACAGGTGCCTCCAGCCGCCTTCAAAATCTTTTGGGCATCCTTCCACAAACGTATTGGATCAGTCCCAGCACCGGCTTCCCCTGACTTGGTACAAGTCGGCCGATAGCTAGCTTCTGCAGGGGTTAGCCGAAGACCCATATGGCCTGTCAAAAGACAGCCTGCAGCACCAACAGACAAACTGACAGTATAAGTCTGGCTTGAGTAACCGACTCCAATAATACAATTCCAGCTAATTGCCTCAGAATGCCCCCGATCAGACAAAACATGATGCTGGAGATGGTTAAACTCATCATCAGGGGTTTTGTCAGTAACCCTGGATCTCCAGGGACAATTAAAGTGCACTGGTGACAGGGGACAAAAGAATGAAACCACAGTAGAATTTATGGAAGCCGCACGTACTCTGACTAAATTTAGACAGTGGGCTGAACATGGTACAAAATTCGCTAATCTATTTTTTTGCAAAATGACAGCTTTGACGCCTTTGTACCCACCTGACATATTTGCGCCATTATCATAGCCCTGGCCTCTCGTGTTTTGTAGATCAAGCCCATCATTTTCAAGCTTCTTTATTACCGTATTTTCCGGCGTATAAGACGACTGGGCGTATAAGACGACCCCCAACTTTTCCAGTTAAAATATAGAGTTTGGGATATACTCGCCGTATAAGACTACCCCTCTTCCAACGCACACCAAATAAAAATTAAAAAAACATCAGATTTGATTTCAATATGGTAATTTTAATTCAAATGCTTATGACATGCAGGTACTTAGCAGGAAAACTGTCACTTATAAACATAAGGCTGTTTGTCATCAAACATGTAAACATAAAACAGTGCAAGTGGATTAAACTTTTCCTAATTCACTCTAAAGCTGAAAGGAAGGATAAGACAATAAACCCATGGGAGCTGCCATGCTGTTTGTTTTCTAAGCTGTCAACCAAACTGGAACTGATGATGAGAGGAGGAAGATAACAAACAATAGAGAGAGAGCAAGTGCCGGGCAAGTCCCTGGCGAGTTAGCAACGCCCATCATAACTGCAAGCTACGGTATTTTTACAGGTTTTGCTGGCGTGACAGTTTCCCTTTAAAAGCCTTCAAAATCCTCCTGTTCGTCATCTGATATCATAAGTACATCAATGACATCTTGTGATACATTTGTAAGGCAGTCATCGTATGGATCGAATTCCGTATCAGATGGTGTGGTCTCAGCTTCGGCTTCCTCTTCATCTTGCCACAAGTAGTCGTCCTCCATACCATCTAATGAATTTGATATGCCACACTTCTTGAAAGACTTGATTACTATTTCTGCATCAATATCATTCCAGGCTTTTATGACAAACTTGCACAAAACATCCAACTGTGGAGCACGCATGTTTCCTCCTTTTGTGAATGACTTTTCGACGCTAACCATCCATTCACTCCACTGTTCTCGAATGTGATCTTTAAATGGCTTGTTTAGGCACACATCCAGTGGCTGTACCAACGATGTCAATCCTGCAGGAATAACTGCCGCATCTGTGTTTAGTCTTGCAAGCCTTTGCTTGGTGCTGGGAGTTAAATGAGCCCTGAACATATCCCACACCAGTAGACTACATTTTTTAATAAGTCCACCTGGTCGCCTGCTCCATACATTATCAAGCCATAGCTTTACCCCTTCTTCATCCATCCAGCCTTTTTCATTCACATGTACAAAACAACCAACAGGGAACTTGAGTTTCAGCATTGTTTTTCTTTTAAAAATAATCATTGGTCTCAGTTTGGCGCCATCAGCTGTGCATCCTAGTACCACTGTAAAACTGGACTTCTCATGTCCTGTTGTTTTAATTAAAATTGTTTTTTCACCTTTTTGATGGACAGTTTTATTTCCAACCATATCAAAATTCATTGGAGTTTCATCCATATTTCCAATACTACTTAACGCATAGCCATGTTTAGTGCGCTGTTGTATTACGTATCGATGGAAACTATTTACTTTGCTATCAAGATCTGCAGGTAATTTTTGGGCAATTTTCGTCTTTTGCCTCAGTACCATATTATGCCTTCCCATGAATCTAGTACACCAGGATACAGTGGCCTTAAATCTGTTGCTGTGATCTGGGTTAGATTTGGCCCACTGAAGTGCAAACAAACGTATTTTATTTCGTTTCACTACATAACCGTTTTGGCGATGCTCATTCACCATGTCTGCTACATGTTTTTTGAGTTCTGGCCAATGTGGGGTGCCTCTTCTTAATGCACACTTACCCCTTGGCATACTCTTTAATGCTTTTTCATTTGCTTTCCAGTCCCGAACCATCTTTTCTGTTACTCCATATTGTCTTGCAGCAGCGCAGTTATTATGTTCCATGGCAAAGTTTACAACTTTAAGTTTGAAACTGGCTTCATATTTCTTTCTTCTTGCTGGTGGAGCCATGATGGGGTTTTGACTGTTGGACATTTGTATACTGTACTGTATGTACTGGTGCTATACTGTATGAACAGGTACAGATACTGGTGCTGTACTATATGTGGTACTCAGTATACAACAACCAGCCAATCACGGCAAGCGATGTACCTTACCGGTGATTGGCTGGTTGTTGTATACAAAGCCTGCTTGGATTGGTCAGCTCTCCCTGCCTGCCCAGCCCTCCCTGTCTCCAAGACTATCAGAGCGGTAGCGCAAACACGCCTCTTTCACCCGTCTGGCCCACCCTTGTATCCTATTACCTCCTTCTCTGCCTCTCAGATCTCGCACATGCGCGCCTGCGCTGCTTCACTGCAGTCCTCAGGAGCGAGATCTGAGAGGCAGAGAGGAGGTATGGTAATAGGATACAAGGGTGGGCCAGACGGGTGAAAGAGGCGTGTTTTTCTGGGCACAGCGCCGCTCTATCTCTTTTTTCCATACCCCGGGCGTCCCGGACGCCTGCAGCTTGCTCCGCCCTTCACTTACACCTTCCCGGTGAGGCGCCCCCTCACCTCGTCATCGGGACCGCGTTAAGTCACTTCTTTCCACGAATCCTGGTGAGTGGATTTTCTTCTACCGTACTTGTACAGCGCCGCCCTTGCTGCTTTCATACGGTCGCCGCATATGGCAGGGATGCGGCTGCGGCCGTTTTTGAGCTCCCCCCACCATATGCGGCGACCGCAGATTCTCCAGTCCGGCTCGGAAGTTTCAGCACCCGCCCTATAAGACGACACCCGGCGTATAAGACGACCCCCGACTTTTGAGAAGATTTTCCTGGGTTAAAAAGTCATCTTATACGCCGGAAAATACGGTATTTCTTCAGCTAATCCACTTCCCATTTTTTCTTTGGTTTCAATGAAGTCTATGAAACTTTCTTCTATAGATACAATTCTGTTATCAATTCTCACGTATCTCACAATCTGGGACATTTGCTCTCGATCAGATATGTCTGATGTGCAGTCCAGAAGGATAGAATAATATTTAGCCTTTTTTTATTTTGGATATAATTTCATTATGAACTTGGTTTGCTAGTAAACCAATAAATTCATTTTGTATAGCTGGTGAAAAATAACTCACTGAACCTTTTTTGTAAGTTATGATATGCTGTCTTAGTTGAACATCATAATGACTTATAAATTCCAATAGATTAAGAACTATTCCTGAATTAGGGTTTTCTATACTGCTACACAATCCTCTAGGTCAGGGGTAGGCAACCTATGGCACGCGTGCCGCCTTCGGCACGCGAGCTGATTTTCAGTGGCACTCACTCTGCCTGGGTCCTGGCCACTGGTTTGGGGGGCTCTGCATTTTAATTTAATTTTAAATGAAGCTTCTTAAACATTTTAAAAACCTTATTTACTTTACATACAACAATAGTTTAGTTATATATTATAGACTTATAGAAAGAGACCTTCTAAAAACTTTAAAATGTATTAGTGGCACACGAAACCTTAAATTAGAGTGAATAAATGAAGACTCGGCACATCGCTTCTGAAAGGTTGCTGACCCCTGCTCTAGGTGGTAAATTGTTTTTGGCGCAAAACATCATGGCATCAAGAATTATTTTTAGAATTTGTCTCCATTTTTGTTTATCAGTTTCAATAGCTTTTTGTAGTGCATCATCGACACATTCTCCGCTTAGTAATCTCTTTTGTAAGGATTTCCATTTACAGAAATTTTCACGATGATTGGTTGAATTTTCATGTTCCACAACACGGTTTAAATTGTTCCAATCATTAAATCCTACTTTCTGATTTGCAATATTAGGTTTGGTAAAGCGCTGATCGAATAACATGCATGGAAAACAAAAAACGGACTTACTGGTTTCCAAGTAAATAAGCCAATTACGTTCTACGGTTTCACCATTAAAAAGCTTTTTACAAAACCAGTCTCCTGAAAATTTTCTTCCATCTTCCAATGTTGATTCATGGAAATCTGCAGATTTTCCCTGGTCAGGTCCATGTTCAATAAGGTGGTATCTTATTTTATCATTTATACAGGGCCAAGATGATGGATCGTTAAAATTAATTTCAATTATTTTCCTTGCAGAGGAATTATGTTGCTGATCGCGGCTGTTCACATTAGTTTTAGTCATGATATTGAACGTGTCGAGTGTCTCATCATTGTCAGTAATCGATACTGAAGGTGAAGTTGTAACCTCACAATCCAATCCAATTGCTGGTCAATTACAACAATAATTTCTGAAGTTGTATAATTCTCATTGTTACTATTAGATAGCGGTGCCGAACTTATGATGTCAGAGACGTCAGCTATTGGCGTATTCCCATAGTTTGATGCATTTTTCACTAGCCATTTCCCCATTGTCATTGACATTTTTCATTTTCTACTGTAGCGTGTTTTTATCGTTTACGGTACTCTGTCCCACTCGGACGTTTAGAATTCATACTATTCATAATGCAGGGTCTTATTCAATAGACTGGAATAAAAATTAAAAATAGATAAATAAATGTATTAAATTCGTCTAAACATTAAACAAAATTAATATATTATAGAGATCGTAGATTCCCAATCTGTGATCTCCATAAGGAAGGATAAACAAAAAGAACAGGAGTACTTATGGCACCTTAGAGAGTAACAAATTTATTTGAGCATAAGCTTTCGTGGGCTACAGCCCACTTCATCGGACGCATAGAATGGAACATATAGTGAGGAGATATATATACATACAGAGAACATGAAAAGGTGGGAGTTGCCCAACCCACTCTAAGAGGCTAATTAATTAAGATGAACTGTTGTCAGCAGGAGAAAAAAAACTTTTGTAGTGATAATTAAGATAGCCCTGTGAGGATACTTAACCTGGGGGAAATAGACTCAGTGTGTGTAATGGCTCAGCCATTCCCAGTCTCTATTCAAGCCTAACTTGATAGTATCTAGTTTGCATATTAATTCAAGTTCAGCAGTTTCTCGTTGGAGTCTGTTTTTGAAGCTTTTCTGTTGCAAAATTGCCACCTTTAAATTTGGTACTGAATGGCCAGAGAGATTGAAGTGTTCTCCTACTGGTTTTTGAATGTTATGATTCCTGATGTCAGATTTGTGTCCATTTATTCTTTTGCGTAGAGACTGTCCGGTTTGGCCAGTGTACATGGCAGAGGGGCATTGCTGGCACATGATGGCATATATCACATTGGTAGATGTGCAGGTGAATGAGCCCCCTGATGGTGTGGCTGATGTGATTAGGTCCTATGATGGTGTCACTTGAATAGATATAGGGACAGAGTTGGCATCAGGCTTTGTTGCAAGGATAGGTTCCTGGGTTAGTGTTTTTGTTGTGTGGTGTGTGGTTGCTGGTGAGTATTTGCTTCAGGTTGGGGGGCTGTCTGTAAGCGAGGACAGGTCTGTCTCCCAAGATCTGTGAGAGTGAGGGATCGTCTTTCAGGATAGGTTGTAGATCTTTGATGATGCGCTGGAGATGACGCATTATTAATTAGATGATAAGGCGTCTGGCTATTTATGTACAGGCGTGACTACCTGGTTACTATAAGCGGCCAGTCCGCATCCAAATTCAGTAGTTAAAAAATAAACTAATAATTTAAAATTGAATTTAATCCATTTATTAAGCATTTATTATATGCATTTAAAACCATTCTATAAAAGGACAGATAGTAAATAGCAATGGATATAAAGGTATTAAAACTTATAATCCAAACTTTAAAACATGGAAACAAAATAGCTAAAATTTAGTTCTAGTAAGATACACGGAATGGGAACTCCAGGATCTTTACCAGTCACTGAACATAGCCATCATGTCGACTGTGGAATATAAAACAAGTCTACAAATACTCTCTTTAAAATTTTTACCTCTATCAATTCCCAAGATTTGTAGCAAATCATTGTTTCCTTCGCTCCACTTGCCACGCGCTCCAAATACGAAGCCAAAGAAGTGGATATTTTTACCTCCCGTTAAATTTTTGATCTCTTCCTCTAACTTGAGGTAGTAAGTCACCTTCTCTCTGTGGGCTAGCTCCAAACTTCCAGCATTGTCCTCCCACCGCACTGTGACATCGACCACCACCACCATATCCTCTTTTGTAAATATAATGTCTGGTTTTCTCAACTCTCCCTTACTGTTTCTTAAATGGGGTTCTACTATTGCCTTCCACCCTAGTTTGACTACCTTATCTATAACTGCAGATACTACTCTATTATGTCTTTTGATCCTTGCATTCTTAGTTTTATAGCATTGGCCAGAAATGTGGGGTATAGTCTCCCGCACCTTACCACACCACCTACAAAAAGCATTTACTCCCCCTCTTCCTCTTGCTAGGGTCTCCCTAGTAGGGTAAATATTTGCTCTAAGTTGTAATGCTGCGATATGTGCAGAAGATTTAATTTTACTAGAATTTTTAAATATCGAATTACTAATTATGTCGTTTTTAAAATACTTTATCCCTACTCCCTGGCACCTCATCTCCGACCATCTCAAAAATTCCTCCTCTCTCCATTTCCTAGGATGAGGTGTTGCTGCACTAAACAACAATATCTTATCAATAAGATTTTCTCCCGCATATAGATAAGATAAATCTATCCAATTATCTCTTGAGACAATATGTCTCCTCCATTTTCAAACTAACGTATTTGGAATTTGTATGCTAAACTTTGTGAGGGCCAGACCTCCGTCCCTCCCTCTTGAATAAAATAGTCCATCAGTGGTACACTGAGGTAAATGTAAAATTTGTTTAAATATTTTTCTAACTAAAATATCCAAATCATTTAAAAGATTAAAAGGGGGTTCTATTAAAAGCAGATTATAAAATAGCCTTGGTAAAATGAATGTTTGTAAAATCAATAGTTTCTGAGCCGGTTTCAAAGGGGCCTTAATTAAACTCTCGCTCCAATCTTTCAATTTCTCCTTAAGTAATAGCCTTCCCACCCCTATCCAGGGATCTATTCTTGCACCTAAATATTTTTCAAAATCCCCTGGTTGGATGTATTCAATTTCCTCAGTCCCTATCTTCCAATTATCTTTAGGATTTACTATATAAGTTTTATACTTAGTTAAAATGTGGAAACCTTTTGTTTTCTTCACATTAATATGAAGATTAGTATTATTACAAAAACCCTCTAAAATACCCAGATTTTTTTATCATCCCTTGATATGAGCTACTTAAAATTGCCATGTAACGGCAAAAGCCAATGACGTGTCACTATTACCCTGAACATAAAAACCACTCCCTTCTAATTCTAATCTAGTTAAAAGGAGATCTATAGCGATATTAAATAAAATAGGGGACAAGGGGTCACCCTGTTTGACCCCACTCCTAATTAAAATAGACTCAGTATATTTGTCACCCACCCACCCCCTCGTGGTACAATTGTCATATAAGTCCCTTATAATTCCAATAAAATGTTAATCTATACCAAATCTTCTAAGGCCAGCTATTATATGTCCATGCCCCACAGAGTCAAATGCTTTAGCCAAATCTACAAATACTATTGCTATTTCATCCCCATTACGTTTGGCTCCTTTTATCCAATTATCTAAAATGGCAATATTCTCCTCAGAACCGGGGGCAGATACAAACCCTTTTTGCCTACTACATATTTTAATTGCCGCCATTAATCTTTTTGCTAAAATCTTACTATAGATTCTTATCCAAACGGACCCAATCCTTAATGGTCTCCAGGAGGTTAACTTCTTCAATTCCTCCTCATCTTGCGTCTTTGGAATTAAAATCGTTCTGTTTTCCTTAAAATTATCAGGGACCTGTCCATTTAAATACCATATATTAAAAATTTGTGTGAGAATTAAGGAGTTTAGGTTAAAAATATCCCATAAATTACTCACTTTTATTCTATCTGGGCCGGGGCACTACCTTTTCGAATTTCCCTTAACGCTTCACTAATTTCATCCACAGAGATCGGACTCATTAATACATCATTATCCGCATTCTCTATGGATGAAGGCCTCCCTACTGTATCTCCATGTCCAGTTCTCCCTAATATAGCTACATAATACTCCTCTATTTCATTCCTGGGGATATCACACTTAGCTTTATCTGGCTCTCCCATTATAATACGAGCTCATCTTCTTCTATCCTTATCAAATAATTGTTGGTAAAACTTATATTTTGCTTTCTTGGTAGCATATTTCCTAATTGCGTTGGACTGTTTCCTTCTCTCACCTTTTGCTATCTTCCCTCTCCCCTTATTCCTCAGCTCTACTTGTTCCTCATTTCTAATATCCTTTCCCTCTACTAATGAATAACATAGTTTTTCTCACATAGCCCATCTAAGAGCTTTAGTTAGATTCTCCTTTAGTAACCCTTCAATTTCCCCGAGGCTATTTACTATTTCCCTTCCTTCCCTACTTTGTTTCCCCCCGCTTACAAATTTTGACCACTTGATCCACATCTGGAAGTCCTTTTAAAGGTAAAATTCTTTCTCTCAGGGGAGGGACTTCTAATATATTTTCTTTAATTTTTCCTACCTCAATAACTCCATCCTTATCTTCCACTATCACCAATTTTTTCTTTGCTAACTCTCGTCTTTTGTCTGATATTTATTAGTTTTAGTTCTCAACTCACTCTCTGTGTATTTATTTATATTCCTTTTCCCTATATATTTCTTCTCTAATTGTATGAGCTGCTCAACCTCATCATCAGTCCATATCCGAGATCGAAACGATCCCTTTCTACTCTTACTTTTAGCAGCCATATCATCTTTTCTTTGTTCATTCCTAACGGTGGGGTGTCTATGTCTACAGCAGGCCTGCACAACTCGTAAAGCGGCGAGGGCCATATTACTCCAAAGAAAATAGCTGAGGGCTGAAATCCCCCCACCAGCGCCGGCCAGCCCTGCTGAAACACCCCCCCGCCCCCAGCACTCGTGTAAGCAAGCAGGACTCACCCCGGCGGCGTTTCCTGCTGGTCTTCTCGGGAATTAGCTCATCCAGCCGTTGGAGCGCCCTCTGCGGGCTAGTGTCCCGCTGCCGCTGGCCCCGTGTCCCTCCCAGACCCCGGTGCCCTTTGATCTGGGGTGCTGCCCCCTGGCAATACCCCCACACTCTGGCTCTTGGTCTCCTCTCTCTGGGGAACCCCCAACCCTCTCCCCCCCTCGCCTCAGTGCTACTGCCAGTCACCAACTAGCCCCTGCACCCTGGGGCAGACTGTAGTATAAGCCACTCATCACAGGCAAGGTTGGGTTTGGACCTGCTGCCTCTCTCTGTAGCTGGGCTGCCCCTCTGCAGCCCTGGTACTGGTCTTAGGCCCTTAGCTAGGGCCGCAGCCTGGGGGGTTTCCAGGCTGGAGTTCCCCAGCTCCTCTAGCCTTCCCCAGCCCTGCTCCATGCCCAGTACCCTGCTCAACTCCCTAGCAGCCAGACCCTTCTCTCTCTACAAGCAGAGGGAGACTTCATCTGGGCCTCTCGCTCACAGCCTTTTTATACAGGCCAGTTGGGGCCTGATTGGAGCATGGCCCAGCTGCAGCGGCTTCCCCAATCAGCTCAGCTTTTCCCCTTCCACAGCCCTCCCCCAAGGCTGTTTTAAGCCCTTCAGGGCAGGAGCGGGGTAACCACCCTGCTACACCCCCCAAAACACATCCCCCGCCCCAGCGCCGCCTGCCCCGTGGAAACAAACCCTCCTTCCCCAGTGCCGCCCTGCCGAAACAGCTGTGGGCCGAAAAGGAAGGTTTTGGGTGTGTGTGTGGTACTTTATTAAGAATTTTTCAATTAAAGCAAACAATTTTTTAAATTATTTTTTTTTTTTTATGAATCATGGGAAAATGAAAAACACCTGTTCCATTGAAAGAAAACATTTGTACTTTTCATAATTATCTTGCAAATTTAATGAGAGACATTACATCTCTTTTCGGCAACAAGCTTGTCATATACGGGGGTCATATTTGAAGTGGATATTTTCATAATGTCTTCCAAATGGTTGTCAGTCAGAGAAGAACGTTGCTTGTTTTTATTCATGTTCATGATGGAAAATGTTTGTTCACATATGTAAGTGCTTCCAAAAATGCTGAACGTTTTCAGTGCAACTTTGATAAAATTATTGTATTTTTCATTGTCCAGACTTTTGTAGAAGTCCCGCAGGCTGCTTTCTCTGTGCTTATTTCGGTAAACTGCCGAACACTGAAGTTCAATAACCTCCAGTGGCACTTCAATCTAGTGGCACTTCCTCTGGATCCACAGAAAAGGGGTCTTCAATCAGCTTCAGATGGATGTCTTCTTCTTTAGACAAAGTAAGTCTTCTGTCAAATTCTTCAATCAAAAGATTAATGTGCTTTGTGTAATTTTTCTCCTAACTCGGCGTGTTTGTGCTGAGGGATACGCTGTGCACAAGTGGGAAAGTGACACACTTCACCTTTTGACAGCTGACTTCTGAAAAGTTTCAGTTTCATTTTGAAAGCTTTCACTGCTGCACACATTTGAAATATAAGTTGATTTTTCCCCCTGAAGTTGAACGTTGAGATCATTCAGGTGTGCTGTGATATCACACACAAAAAAAGAGATCTTGATTCCCGGACTCATTTTCAAGCTCTGGGAATTTTATTGGCCCATTTTCTAGGAATTTTGCTACCTCCTCTTTCAAAGCAACGAAACGCTGGAGCACTCTTCCTCGACTCAACCACCGTATGGTAGATTAAGTCGCTGCATTCGGCGTCTACCTCTTCAAGAAAGGCTCGAAACATCCTATGTTTTAGTCCTCTAGAGCGGACGTAGTTTACAATGGAAACTACCACTATTATTTGCTCAAATTTTAAGACTTTGCTACACAAAACCTGTTGATGTATAATGCAGTGATGTTTGGTTATTTCTCTCCTGATAAATCCTTCAAGAAGAGTAACTGCTTCAACATTTTTTCTGCACGTAGCTAGAGCACCATCAGTACAAATGGCCACCAAGTTTGATAAATCTAATCCCGATTTATCATTCATGCACTTTATCACTTCACTGGAGATTTCTTTTCCGGTTGTGCGACCTGTCATGGAGAACACGCCAACAAGGTCTTCAGTAATTTCAAAGTTTTTATCAATACCTCTAATAAAAATAAAAAGTTGGGCAGTGTCTTTTAAATCAGTGCATTCCTCCATAGCTAGGGAGTAAAAGCAGAATTCACTGACTCTCTGCTTTAACTGATCACTTAGATTGGTAGAAATGTCAGCTGTTCTTCTCTGCACAGTCATGCGTGATAGACTGATATTCTCAAATATTCCCCTCTTTTCTGGACATAACTCAGATATAGCAATTAACATGCACTTTTTTAAAAACTCGCCTTCTGTGAAGCATTTCCCACCAGCAGCAATTTCCTTAGAAATTTAAAAGTTTACTTTAGTAACCGTATCGTTCTCAGTGCTCACTTTCTTGAAAATTTGCTGTTCTCCACTAAGGTTTTTCGCTAAACTGGCTGCTTTCATTCTTTTTTCATTTGGGTTCAATTTGGCGAGATTGGGATGTTTAGTTTCAAAGTGCCGCCAAAGGTTGTATTCTTTCGGAACGGCTAACGTTTCGCGACACACGAGGCACAGTATTTTGTCTTTGGAAACAGTACATAAGTATTTATTCGTCCATTCAGTGTTGAAAACTCTGTGCTCTGATTCTGTTTTTCTCTTTCTCTTTTCACTCTTGGTATCCATTATGAAGCTCAAGATTTTGTTGAATAACACACACACACACAAGGGAAACAGTCACACACAAAGAGAAGAGATATCTCACAGCATATGGCACACTAAGAAAGCACTGACAATGTGTGGAAGCCTGTAGTGTAGAGGGGGAAAGAAACGGCGTACATAGGGTGACCAGATCACAGCAGTAAAATAGGATTCACCCCTTCCCTGCTCGGCCCCACCATCACACCCCTCTTCACCCCCTAGCTCCCCTGCTGGCTTGCTGCGTCCCTCCTGGTCAGTCCCCCACCACCACTCGCCTTTCACCTCCTCCCTCCCCTTCCAGAAACCCCCATGCCCTCCCCTAGAATCCCTGCTGGCTCACTGCTCCCCTCTTTGCCCACCCACCGCTTGCCCACCTGCTCGCCTCCGACTCGCCACTCGCCCCCCCCCCAGTATAAAGCCTCATTCAAAGACCCAGGGGTCACTATATTACTGCATACAGCAGTCAGTCAATGCAGTTGTAGATAAATCTCTGCATTATGCATTTTTGTATAACTATTATATGACTTTGCATTGAACCTTGGTAATATGTTATAGCGGGCACCTGAGGTAGTATAATTAAGGTAAAAGAAAAATGTTTTTTTGCTAGAAGTAGAATAAGATCTTCCCCCCACTTTGTAATCGATTGTCCTGTTGAATGAATGAGGTGTGACTAAGGAAGGCATGGAAGGCAGCACCTCCAGACAGCTGCAACCCTTGAAGAGGGGATGGGAGCCAGATCAGGCCCAATGCTGCTATAGAGATGCTCACCCGGATGTAATGGGCCAGTGGTAGCCACTCCATAGTTCAGACTGATCCTAACTTAAAACTAAGATCCATTTTTAACTTCCCTGTAACTTCTCCAAAAAATTACCAGATCCCCTGAGCTCTCCTAGGCCAGGTAGGATTTGTCTGGGAGGTTTGGTAACCCTTCAGAAAAGGGGTTTTGCAATTCAGATATTTCACAAATATCCATCATTCCCTTTCTGAACATTTTCCTAGCCTCCTACCCCCAAAATGGCTTGGCCCCAAACACCAGGTGCCTGGCTGAGTTGGAGAGCTGGGGGGAGAGCTGGGGGAATCACAAAGCCCTGTGTCATGTTTAGAACACTGACTCTGTGTAAATGATTTAAACTGCCCTTCTGCTGAGACCTGGCTCTGCGGCAAGGGCTGCTCTGCAGAGGAAGAGGTGGGGGCCTGGATCGGGTGGGTTGTGGCTAGGATTCTTGGGGGCAGGGCAGGGGGGCTGGCGAGGAACAGGGAAGAATGATATGGCTGTGGGGGTCGGATCCCTGAACTGTTCATTTCTAGACTGGCCTGCCTTTGGGGTTTTAGGGAAGCTGTCGAGTATTTGTAAGTGACATTTGTTGATGGGCTAATTGGGCTCCTCTAAAATATACAGTTTAACTCTTCAGCTAACGAAGTGGTTCGGATTTATGTGCAGTATGTCATAGTTCTCTCTTCTCTCACGCGGGGATGGACATTTGATTTGGTCCTGTCCTCACTTTGCCTTTGCACTGCTGGGGACAGTCTCGGCTGCACAGGTTCCCAAAGTGTGGTGGGATTGAGTCCAGAGAGCTGGATGTGTGCACGTGGGGCCAGCTGCTTCTGACTGCGAGATAGAAAGAAGCTAAATATACATTTAAGGGTCCTCCTAATGTGGCTTTTCCATGGAAGCAGGTCCTGCAGTGATGACAGGCACATGAACCCCTGATCCAAACACAGCAGCCTGTCTGGTCCTGGGATTAGCAGTGATTCCCCCCAGGGGCTGTCAAGCCTTAATGACCCAGTTTTCTTTACCACCCTGGGGCAGTTACTTGAACATTTGGGACCGTCAGGGCAGTAGTGTAGCTAGCGGGGTGCAGGGGAAGCAGTCGCTTCCCCCGCCTTTCCAAAAGCAGCTGGAGGAGCGGGATGGGGGGGGGCAAGCTGGTGGCCCGCAGCACGGCCAGCAGCCATGGGGGAGAGCGGGGGGGCGAGGCCGGAGGAGCAGGGGAGGGCACGGCATGCAGCTGGCAGCCGCAGCTGGAGGAGCAAGGGGGGGTGCAGGCTGGCGGCCGGAGGAGCGGGGGGGCCCAGCATGGCGGCCGGCAGCTGCAGCCGGAGGAGCGAGGGGGGGGTCAAGGGGGTGGCATGACAGGGCCACCGGAGGAGGAGCCATCGGGAGCGTGGCCAGAGGAGAAGCCAAGGGGGGGCGCCTTTTTTATGTTTGCTCCCCCTCCTCCCCTCCCGCTTGCCTCTTCAGCTGCCCGTGCAACAGAAAAACCTCTCTCCCAATTGCCCCCACCACTGCCCCCCGCTTGCTTGCCTCCTCAGCCACCCCTCCCCCACTTCACCTGCCCCCCCCGCCCACTTGCCTCTTCAGCTGCCCATGTAACAGAAAAACCTCTCTCCCAATTGCTCCCCCACCACTGCCCCCCCACCGCTCGCTTGCCTCCTCAGCCACCCCTCCCCTACCACCAGCTCACTTGCCTGGCCTCTTATCTGCTGCCGCTGCCCCCACCTCCTGCCACTGGCTCACCCTCACTCTCCAGAGTCCTGCCTGACACTGGCCCCTTCACCACCCCGCCCACCTGCCGACCGGCCAGCCAGACAGCCGGCCGTTGGCTTCCCTACTCACCTCATGCGGGCCGCACAGTGTGCCCACCTACTCACCCCCCGCAGGCCGCACAGTGCGCCCCCACGGGCCGCATGTTGTGCAGGCCTGGTCTACAGTGTTGGCTCAATCCGGATTTAGTGTGGAATGCAAGCCCACAGACAGAACGGGTATGGCTCTTCACTGGGGTATCCACCTCCCTGGGTGCGCATTTGGGGTAGTGGCAAGCTATATTGTGATACTGAGAAGATTTTCCACATTTTTTACATAATACTTGTATGGCCTTACTTTTATGAACCACATTAATGTGTTTAGCCCATTTACCAAATACTGGTAAAATCTGAGGGCAAATTGGACAATTACAATTATCAACGGGATATTCTAAATAAAAAACCCCATCTTTCCATGAGCTGCTTTTTGATGTATTTAAATTATTGCCAGTACTATCTTTAAAATCCCTATTCAAACTAAAAGAAATTAATGAATTAATGTTAAAATGTCCAGGTTCTTTAAAATACGGATCAAAGAATGTACTCAAATACTCAAAATCTGCATTAAAATAGTCCATAGATAAATTATGAAAAGTGTCCTTTGCAAAAACCATAGGTAAAATCTCCTCACCTTGGTCCTTATCTATAATCTCCTCTTCCTCCACTCCCTTTTCCACTGGGGGGACTCGATTCTCATTCTCCTGAGACTTCATCTCAGTCCACACAGTCTTATTCATAGGTCCAGGGACCCTAATCACACCCCTAATATATTTGACACTGTCAGCCGGGGCATCGAAGCCGACAGTGGGGGCATTGTTAACCCAGTCCAGCGCCACTCCGGTATAAAAATATAAATTACTTTTTTCCATGATTAAAAGATATACCCTTCTCAGGGGGAAACTAACCCGTACCTCGGGGAAACTAACCCGTACCTGGGGGAGGCTGCCCTTACCAGGGGGCAACTATGTGAGACCATGTGGGGCTGCCCAACCCCATCCCACACCCCAAGGGGATGTGGGCTCGTCCTCCACAATCCGCCAGGCTATCCAAGCTGGTTACCGACTCTTACCAAGAGGAGGTAGCGGTTGGACTTGCCATCCAGAGGCTTTCCTCAAATGAGGGGTCCCAAACAGCATAAAATCGAGCTCTAACGAGCGTGTGAGAAAGGGCTCAGAGCTTGGCAGGGATTGCCCTTGGGGGGGGGGCTGCGTAGGGCACCCAAATGGCTAGGGACTGTCCTGACTGCACCCCGCAGGAACCCAGGAGACGTCCGTCCCCCCACCCATCCCGGTCCAGCTGCCCAGCGGGGGCTGGTACTCTCAGTCTCTCTGTGCTGCGGGGGTCCGGGGGATGTTTTTGGAGATGCCTCTGACTGAGCCCCCTGCCAGATGCAGAGAGCTAGTGTGTGTGTGTCCCCCCTACCATGCAGATGGCCATCCCACCAGCAGCCAGGTGCTGGCTCTCAGCACAGCCACCTGGGAAGGGGTTTCAGCCCCCACTGCCACTCTCACCCCAAGAAGACCCCCTTTGAAATACACTTACCTGCGGCTGCTGCTGCCTTTAGTTGGGTGAGAGGCTGAAGCGAGGCTGGGAGCTGCTCAGCTGCAGAGCCACAGAACGCAGCCGGCTGCCCAGGAGAAGCAGGTAGGAGAAGGCGGCGGGGAGGCACCGGTGAGGGTGGGGTCACTCAGCCCCTGCCCCAGGAGGAGAGTCCCCGTGGCTGATTGGCTGGTGGCCAAAAAACAGCTAAACAGCACTGCCGGAAAGAGCTGTTTTGGCCACGCTGATCCGCGCAGCAGCTCAGAGCCGGAAACAGCTGGTCGGCGGCAGCTCCCGGCTCTGCAAAAAAACTGCTGATCAGCCCCCCTAGACAGCTGATGGGGCCCACGGGCCCCATAAACAGTTAGCTGGTGCCAGTGGGTGCAGAGCACCCACTAATTTTTCCCTGTGGGTGCTCCAGCCCCGGAGCACCCACGGAGTCGGCGCCTGTGCACCACACCACCACAGATGCCCAAAGACTGACTAACGACGGTGGCACGGTGCCATTCCTCTCCCGCCCCCCCAACCCCATGGAGCCACCCTCTCCACAGCCCCCGGCCTGGCCGTGCCACTCCCCAGTCCCCCCTGACTCCCCCACGCTGTGCTGCAGCCCCCAACCGGCTTTGCTCCTCCTGCCCCCTCAAACCCCCACAGCCTGTGTCTCCCTGCCCCTCAGCCCCCCCAGCCCAGCTGCCCCCCCCCAAAAGACTCCCCCTTGGTGGTGCAGGTGCAACTGCCAGGCAAATTGCAGGCTGCTGCTGCGCTGTAGCCTACTGCTACCTACCTCCTCCCCCGCTCCTCTGTAACCCAAATCACAACCCCCCGTACCCCACAAACCAACCAACCAACCCCCCCTCTACCTAGTAGCGAGCCATCCACGTGGTGGAGAAAGTAGCAGGCAGCCAGCAGCCAGGAGGAACCCAAAAGGGAAAGGAAAAATGATGTAGCGAGCAGCCTTTTCAAGCGCTCTCTCTCTCTCTCTTTTTTTTTAGCAGATTGCGCAACCGGGAGCCAATCACGCTATCCGGCGGGAAATTCAACAACCACAAAACAAGCAGAAGTCCCCCATCCCCGGGAAAGCCCCCAAACAAGCAGCACACTACTCAAAGAAATGAATAGGCAATTACATACACAAAGAAGCATACGCTTGCTGGGAGCGGCTTGGCAGCCCATCTTTTGGCCTTTTCTTCTGTTTCCTGTAGTGCAGTAGTTTCGGGGTAATCAGAGACCATAGCCATTCTTAAAACTCAATTGAACCCAAGTAGCTCTTTTAAATTGTACTACATCATATGTTACTCTACCTAATGTAGGGTTACCATATTTGAACATTCAAAAAAGAGGACACTCCACGGTGGGGTGTGTGTGTGTGTATTTGCACCAGTATCTACCAACTTGCAATGTATTAATGTGTTGTTATACTGTACTGTTATATATGCTGTGCGCTACATGTCGTCTATAGTGAGTATATATAAGAAAAAGTGATATGGCCTCAAAAATGAAGTTTAATTATTTAAAGTTTGCTGTACTTCTTTATACGTAGTGAGTCCTTTCCTTTCACCAGTTCTTCAGTTTTCTTTCTTTCACGTACTTCTCTGTAGATCGCATTTTTCTCAGCAGTGGCTGATTGCTCTTTAAGAAGGCATGAAAGTCTTTACAAGAAGTTTGTCTGAAGTTGGCCTGTACAAGTAGAATTCCTTTCAGCGACTCAACATTCAAGTTGTTCCTTTCCTTTGTCCACTGGCTTTGCATCAGTGAAAAAATTTGCTCTATATTTGTATTGTGAGAAGGAATAGCAAAGAAGAACTGTGCAATCTTTAACAGTTCTGAATGACACTCAGTGTTTTTGGATTTCTCAAAATATTTGGTCCACTTCTGGTATGCGAGCAAATAATTACTGAACTCTTCATCACTGTTGCAACTTTCCGTAAACTTCTTCAGGTTGGTGACCTGATCAAAACACTTCACGTCATCAATTTGCACCCCCTTATTGATCAGGTACGTGATACAAGGTCCCACATCACTCCAATTTGGTGTCTCACTCAGGGTAATCCACCTGAAACAAGAGAAGTCTTCCAGGGGTCTAAGCCACTTCTCCAAATATTCTAAGCATCTGCTGTACATATTATCTACTTCAGCACAGAATCTGTCACACTCTTCATCAATTCCTTCCATGCGCTTTTGTGCCAGTAGTTCCTTAACTTTCAGGGACATAAAGTTGTGAGTCTTGCGTTCAAGCACGATAGTGTGAATTGAGTTCAAACTTTTCAGCACTTCCATGACAGAATTGCTTTCTCTTTCAATTTCTTGGATGTAAGTTTGGAATACACTCATGAGTGAATGCATGTGCCAGAGGTAAATCTCACTTAATTCATACTCATCGCTTCTCTCCGGCCAGCTTCCTTTCTCTACCCTTCAAATTGTGCTATTATCCTCAAACGAATTTTCTTCTTTAAAGATTCCTACACTTTAAATTTTTGGAATAAAATCTGCCTCCTGGGGCTTCCTTGCCCTAGGTGTCCAATCCCAGAATCTGCCTTCCTCCGGCCTCCTTTTGCCTCTGATGCCCGATTTTGTTTCCTGTGGGCCTTGTTGCCCTTATTTCTCTTTAATCTACCAACACACTGACCCTTCCACCAGCCCTATTTTAGGCTCCCTGGTCTTATCGGAGTGATTGGCTCCAGCATCAGTTGAACTACTGACCTTTCTACCAGACTAAACACTTACCTAGGCTTCCTAATTTCTCTTAGGATTTCAGCTCCAGCATCAATACAGATAATTCTAATTTTAACTAAATACCTTTAAAACTTACAACAGAACTCTCACTTCCCTTGAACTACTTACCCTCAGCACACAAAACTCATAATACCAATTTTCAAAACAATTTACTAAAATAAGTAAAAATAAAAAATGTACTGCTTGGTATCAATTGTCCTTCTATCCATAGGGGGCACTATACCTTCCTTGAAACTTCAAATAGCACTGTGGGGCCATCTAGGGCTGCCAGACTTGTTACCCCAAAATTCAGACGTAAGGCACCCCACAATGGCCTTTCTACTCTAACAGCCAGGGTCGTCCTTAGGATTTATGGTGCGCTACGCAGTATTACGAGCACTAAACTGGTGCCCCTATGCCTGACTTGCTCTTAGCAACACAAACATAAGCTTACGGTATTGGAAAACTTGCCACAGTTTAAACAAATGAAGCACGCTATAATGCTGATGGATTATACTTGCACTAAAGAAGTAGCGCTATAGAAAAAATTCAGATTTATTGACAGAATGATGCAAATAATATAACTTTTAAATTTGTCAACATTTTATTGGAAATTTCTATGGAGAGGTATTGAAACAAGGATTTGTTTTTAATTAAAAGCAATCTTTCTGGCATTTTTGGCTGCAAAATCAGTAATAATGTCATTGTATGACAAAGACGAAGTGATGTCTTATTCGATTGCAAGAATAGCAAGACCAGTCAAGCATTCCTGACTCATTGTAGAGCAGAGAGAGTTTTTAATGAGCTTTAGTTTTGAGAAACTCCGTTCGCCTGATGCTACTGTTACAGGAATTGTCAGTAGATTACTAGTGGCAATGTACACTTTAGGATATATGTCATCAAGTTTGCTGGTATGAATAAACTGTACAATGTCCATCACTGACTTTGCATGTGGCAACATTGATGACAAAGTACTCAATTCTTCATACAGTTCAAGTCCATTTAAATCAAAACTATCACTGTGCTTCAGGGCGCTCTCTAGGTTCTTGCACTTTCTCATTAGCTGCTCTCGTTTTCCTATTTCATTGAATTTAGTTTTGTCATACAAAAATCCAAACTGTTCATGGTGTGCTCGTAAGGTATTAAACCTTTCATCAACGGCAGATATTGCTTTATCCATCACAACATTAAAAAGTTCAACCTCAAATTTCCTTTCTGGACCTTCTATGGGCTCATCTGCTCCTTTATATTCCACTCGCTGTTTTTTCCTTGAAACTCTTGTCATGTTCAGACATGGAAATTTTGGTTCTACACAAAGTGCCTCTGGAAACTCCCTTGCTGTAACCTGTGCTTCTTTGAATCCAGTTTCTCTGTATTTCACTAAAAAGTCTTGTGTGTTGTTTAGTCAGGTAAGGGTTGAATCAAGCTGCATCGTTAGACTCTGCATTATTTTGCTTACACTTGAGATTTTAACAAGAATGTCATACCACATTACGACAGATGTTAGAAACTTGAAGCTGGATGTTTCAGAGGCCAATGACTGTGCTTCACTTTTAGCTTTTGGATCTCTGGCTTCATCCGAAATAGCAACCAGCGCTTCGTAAACTTCCTCAGATTGATATCTCAATGTGTTTACACTTTCTACTCTGCTTTCCCAGTGTGTCTCAGATAGAGGCTTAACAGTAATACCACTGACATGTGCTTTGAATATTTGCCATCGTTGAGTGGAAACCCAGGGTTGTGAGTTCAATCCTTGAGGAGGCCACTTAGGGATCTGGGGCAAAAATCAGTACTTAGTCCTGCTAGTGAAGGCAGGGGGCTGGACTCAATGACCTTTTGAGGTCCCTTCCAGTTCTAGGAGATAGGTACATCTCAAATTATTATTATTAAGCTGAAAGGAGCACATAAATGCGTTGCAGCAAACCAAAAAAAGGAAATAGTTTCTACAGAAGACATGGCCATATCACACAAAATCAAATTAGGGCTGTGGCATGCACATGGAACAAAAAAGGCTTGTGGATTTTCTGTCAGCAATCGAGCTTGCGTGCCAGAAATGCATTGTGGAAGAAAATTAGGCTAGCCCTAATTAGGCCTTTGCTTGCTTGGCCTAGGCCCGCCTTGTGGCTAGCAGGCCCAAAGCCTGAACCAAACTAAGAGTTGTGTTTCATGACCGCTGTAATGAAGGGAGAAGTTGGGACAGGGGACGGGGAGGAGGCAATGGAAAGCCCCTAAAACGGGAACAATTGCAATATGTGCCTACTGCTTTTGAAATATAATAACCGCTTGTGTGAAACAATAATGTAACCTATAAGTGTGAAGCAATTGTAAATGGAACCCATGCCCTCCCCTATACCAATTGTTAACTACCCCATTGTGTTACTGTATCCCGTGAAGAGCATTGTGTAACCGCACCCCATAAAGAGCATTGTGTAACCGCACCCCATAAAAGGCAAAGTTGCAGCAAGATGCTGGAAAGTACCGTGGAGACCTTAACTCAATTACATCCATACAAGGCAAGGTTGCAAAAGGGTGCTGGAAAGTACCAAAAAGACCCTAACTCTTAACCTGTGTTAATTCCAAGTAAGGTCACTATTAAGCAAGTGTGTGTAATTTGTTTGTGGTTTTAAGCTTTTAAAGCTCCTGCCCCCAACGCGTTGGTGTGTAATCAATAAACGGGCCTCAGGCTGAGTCTTTGATCAAAAATAATGCGTGGGTGACTTTTTCCACGATAGCATCCTCTCATATTGATGCCATTATCATAGCCTTGTCCTCTTATGTTCATTATGGACAATCCCATTTGTTTTAATTCATCAAGGAGAGCTTGAAGAAGTCCAAAACTGTAGTGTCCTCTACTTCTAAAAATGTGATAAATGATTCCTTAACTGTAATTTGTGCTGAATCACTAATGTTGACAAATCGCACTACTAACAACATCTGTTCTCTATGACTTATGTCTGGAGAGCAATCTAGAATTATGGCAAAATATTTTGCCAATGAAACAATTTTGTCTCTCACTTTACTACTCATTAACACGATCAGTTCATTTTGAATTCTTTGTCCCAAATAGTGGTCATGTATTTCATTTTCAGTTACTCTTCAGAGATGACAGGTTTCAGAGTAGCAGCCGTGTTAGTCTGTATCCACAAAAAGAACAGGAGTACTTGTGGCACCTTAGAGACTAACAAATTTATTTGAGCATAAGCTTTTGTGGGCAACAGCCCACTTCTTCGGATGCATGTAGTGGAAAATACAGTAGGAAGATAGATATATACACAGAGAAGATGAAACAATGGGTGTTACCATACACACTATAAGGAGAGTGATCAGTTAAGGTGAGCTTTTATCAGCAGGAGAGAAAACGAACTGTTTGTAGTGGTAATGAAATTGGCCCATTTCCAGCAATTGACAAGGAGATGTGAGGAACTGTAGGGGGGAGGGGGGGATAAGCATGGGGAAATAGTTTTACTTTGTGTAATGGCCCATCCACTCCCAGTCTTTATTCAAGCCTAATTTAATGGTGTCCAATTTGCAAATTACTTCCAATTCAGCAGTCTCTCGTTGGAGTCTGTTTTTGAAGTTTTGTTGTTGTAATAGTGAGACTTTTAGGTCTGTAATTGAGTGACCAGGGAGGTTGAAGTGTTCTCTGACTGGTTTTTGAATGTTATAATTCTTGATGTCTGATTTGTGTCCATTAATTCTTTTGCGGAGAGACTGTCAGGTTTGTCCAATGTACATGGCAGAGGGGCATTGCTGGCACATGATGGCATATATCACATTGGTAGATGTGCAGGTGAACTAGCCTCTGATAGTGTGGCTGATGTGATTAGGTCCTATGATGGTGTCCCCTGAATAGCTATGTGGACAGAGTTGGCAACGGGCTTTGTTGCAAGGATAGGTTCCTGGGTTAGTGTTTTTGTTGTGTGGTTGCTGGTGAGTATTTGCTTCAGGTTTGGGGACTGTCTGTAAGCGAGGACTGGCCTGTCTCCCAAGGGCTGTGAGAGTGATGGATCATTGTAAGAGGTCGGACTCACCCCTGCGGCGCCTCCTGCTGGTCGTCTGGGGAATCAGCTCACTCCAGCCCGGAGCGCCCTCTGCAGGCCGGTGATCCGCCTTGTGCTTCACACTAGCCCCCGTGTCCCTCCCAGGACCCCAGTGCCCCTTGCTCTGGGTGCTGCCCCCTGGCAGTACCCCCACACGCTGGGTCTCCCCTCCCAGGGGAACCCCCACCCACTAACCCCACCTCACTTCAGTGTAAAGCTACTGCCAGTCACCATCTAGCCCCACGCCTGGGGCAGACTGCAGTATCCGCCTACTCATCACTGGCAAGGAGGGTTTGGACTTGCTGCCTTGGGCTGCCCTCTGCAACCCCCAGTACCTGTTGGCCTATGCTAGGCCGCAGGTTGGGGCTTTCCCAGGCTGGGGCTCCCCAGCTCCTCAGCCTTTCCCCAGCCCTGCTCCACTCAGGTACCCTGTCTCTGCTCCCTGCAGCCAGGCCCTTCTCTCTCTCTCTGCACTCAGAGAGAGAGAGACTGTGAGAGCTCCTGGCTCCCTGCCTTTATAGGGCCAGCTGAGTCTGTTTGGGGCGTGGCCCCAGCTGCAGCTACTTCTCAATCAGCCTAGTAGCTGCTTCTCCCTGCAACAGCCTTCTCCCAGGGCTGTTTTAAACCCCTGAGACGGGCAGGCAAGGGGTGGACCATCGACGTGGCGCCCGATGGACCGGCGCCACACGGTCCGCCTCAGACCCCGGCTCAATGAGGGGCGGCGGCAGATGATGATGATGAAGATGTCATCAATGTAGCGCAAGTGGAGTAGGGGCGTTAGGGGACGAGAGCTGAGGAAGCGTTGTTCTAAGTCAGCCATAAAAATGTTGGCCTTCTGTGGGGCCATGCAGGTACCCATAGTAGTGCCGCTGATTTGAAGGTACACATTGTCCCCAAATGTGAAATAGTTGTGGGTGAGGACAAAGTCACAAAGTTCAGCCACCAGGTTTGCTGTGACATTATCGGGGATACTGTTCCTGACGGTTTGTAGTCCATCTTTGTGTGGAATGTTGGTGTAGAGGGCTTCTACATCCATAGTGGCCAGGATGGTGTTTTCAGGAAGATCGCTAATGGATTGTAGTTTCCTCAGGAAGTCAGTGGTGTCTCGAAGATAGCTAGGAGTGCTGATAGCATAGGGCCTGAGGAGGGAGTCTACATAGCCAGACAACCCTGCTGTCAGGGTGCCAATGCCTGAGATGATGAGGCGTCCAGGATTTCCAGGTTTATGGATCTTGGGTAGCAGATAGAATACCCCTGCTCGGGGTTCATGGGGTGTGTCTGTGCAGATTTGCTCTTGTGCTTTTTCAGGCAGTTTCTTGAGTAGATGGTGTAGTTTCTTTTGGTAACCCTCAGTGGGATCAGAGGGTAATGACTTGTAGAATGTGGTGTTGGAGAGCTGCCTAGCAGCCTCTTGTTCATAGTCCGACCTTCAGAGATGTTCATTCATCACCATGTCAAATTTTCCCAGCAGTTGTACAAGGCCCAAAAAATTGCCATTTTTGGGCTGGTATAATTTCTCATCGCTTCCTCTAAAAGCAAGATTGTTTATTGATAGATATTCAACAATAGATAATAGACATTCAGGAACACAACACCAATGCTGCTTTTCTGACTCCAGCAATCTTTGATTTTGGGCATCAAGAGTTGTCTGATTTTTTTTAACCTTACACTCAGCTCATACCACTGGAGCATACTTTCAATGTGGTGGTGTGCCTTTTCATGTTGCGGTAATGTGTGACTAAGATTTTGCCAATCATTAATACCCACGGTTGCTATGTTAAAATTGCAACTGTTGAAAATCTTGCATGGGAAACAAAATACTGCATCCTTGCATTTACAGTACACAAGCCACCATCTGTTGACAATTTCACCATTAGAAAGTCTTTTGTAGTAATTGTTTTCTGTGAATTTCCTACCTCTAATGTCTTTAGGATATTCAAGACCTTCTATTCTCACAGGGCCTTTCTCAAGTATAATGGCGTGTAATTTGTTGTTTAA
Organism: Chrysemys picta bellii; assembly: GCF_011386835.1. NCBI lineage: Eukaryota > Metazoa > Chordata > Testudines > Emydidae > Chrysemys > Chrysemys picta. Next base: position 5,487,312 of record NC_088792.1, read on the forward strand.
AGATGGCGCCCCGGAACCATTGTCATCTATATCCCATGCTAGTACAGTTTTAACTGTTGTAATTTCTTGTTTTGTGTCTTCATCTGTTTCAAATGATTGTTCCGTGTTTTGTTGAGTCCCTTGAGCTTCGTCTGCATAAAAATTTTCTTTGGCAGTTACTTGATGATCTTGATCAACTTCATTGTTTTCATGACATACAAACTTAAGTATAGAACCCTTCTGTGCTTGTATAGCTCATTCTATTTCATCTTTCCGTTTTCTTTTTTGTGACCCAGAAAGTTGTTTTCGATACGACATTATAATTTATAAGGGTGTTTTTTTAAAAGAAATAACTATTTAAATTATTGTTTAAAATAACTAATATAGGATAGCCATGAGTCTGTGACCTTGAGCTAGTGTAGACACACCTCACAAGGCCATCCACCCTGACTGAGACACAATAGAGTTGGAAACCCAGGTCATTTTTACAAAATCACTTTTTAGTTTTAAATGTATAGTGGGCATCAGTCTTAATGTTAGTTACAACTCTGTCAACTTTATACTGTAAATAGATCAATGGCATTATCCAGTTTAATAAGCTGGGTTTCCAAGCAGTGGGAAAATAGGACCCTAGTTTTATTCCTAGGTAAAGCACAAAGTGACCAAAATGAAGCCAGCACAGAATCATCTCATCGAGTGTTACCAGAATACCCTTTGCCTCAGTGAGCTGTTTAGGAATACAGTTTTTTTTATCTCACCATCCACAATTCTTTGCAGGGCAATTACTAGTGCTGGTAAATTTTGCAAGACTGCCTCTACTGCTGACTTTCTAGACGCCCATCTGGTATCACAAAGTTTCTTTAGAGTTAATGCGAAAGATTCGATAAGATTGCCTTGTTCTTCTTTTAGTATTGAAAGACGAGGTAAACTGCCAGGAAAAAAAAGTATACCGACTTTCTAGAGTTCCAAAAAACAACCAAGTTTGAATATTGGCACTCAATGCATCAATCAGAATTAAATTAAAATGATGTGCATAGCAGTGCGTAAAGAGTGCATTTCCCGTATCCTAGTTTGGAGACCTGATATTTCACCCAACATGGTGCTTGCTCCATCGTAAGACTGACCGTAACACATAGTTATTGACAGCCCCAAGTTTTTGATTGCTGAAAGAAGAATGTTGAAAAAATCTTCAGCACTTGCTCCAGGTAATTCACTGAATTGTATAAATCATTCCACTGCATCACCGTTTACTGTTACATATCGTAAGGATAAAGAAAATTGATCAGTTGTGCTGATATCAACAGTAGAGTCAACAATTACGACAAAGTACTTAGCTACTTTGATTTCAGCTACTATCTTTGATAGAAGCTTGGCCGATAAGGACTGTATCAGATCATTTGGTATGTCAGGACTGAGATATGTTGCATTTCGATCACTCAATAATAAATGTTGTTCCAGAATTGTATCATTTTTAGCCAACAGCTTAATGAGTTCCAAAAAATTACCTTCATTTGTACTTGGGGAACCTAAACCTCGATACTCACGATGACTGCGGAATGCCAATCCCTGAATTCCCAAAAAGAGAACTGCATCTATAATACGTCGTAAAAGCATCCTATTTTTTTCTCTCTCTTTCCTTTCCGCCGTTAGAAGACCGACCAAGACTGTTCTATCATTGAACAAATGGAATTTGGTAAGGAAAAGTTCTTTCTCTGTTTTTTTGTGACTTTCACTTTTTTCATGTTTTTCAATTTTGTGCATACCTTTAGCAAAATTCTTGCAACCAGTTTTTGGATCACTCCAAGCATCTGACCGATTTGCAAAAAGCCAACAAGCAAAACAAATCATAGTGTTTGCTCTTGGTGAGTAAACCAGCCAGTGCCAGTTGATTGTACAAACACTTTTCACTTGTTTTTGTTTGTACCAAATTGCACTGAAATGACGTCCAGCTTCATCTTTTGGAAAATTGTTAAAATTATCGTTAAGTCCTGGCTGACAAGAGCCAAACTCAAGCAGAGCACATACTAGATCAGGTGTTAACAGGTGTATCACAAAACAAGTGTGGCTCTGTTGGGTATTCCCTATGTGTGTCAGCGATAGCACCAAGTCTTACTGTGTCATTCTTGTCCTCTGCATGATAGTCTGCTGAAAGGACAGTTACCTGTTCCATAACTGGCGTTCTTCGAGATGTGTTGCTCAGGTGTATTCCACAGTAGGTGTGCATGCTCACCACGTGAACTAGTGCCGGAAGTTTTTTCCTTAACAGTACCCGTACTGGGGGACCGCCGCTGCAACCCCTAGAGTGGCACCTCTACCATGCTATAAGGGGAGCTGCGGACTTCCCCCCACCCTTGGTTCCTTCTTGCCGGACAACTCCGACAGAGGGGAAGGAGGGTGGGATGTGGAATACACCTGAGCAACACATCTCGAAGAACGCCAGTTACGGAACAGGTAACTGTCCTTTCTTCTTCGAGTGATTGCTCGTGTATTCCACAGTAGGTGATTCCAAGCTATCCCTGTTAGAGGTGGGTAGGAGTTCACGATAGACCAGGATGGAGTACCGCCCTGCCGAACCTGGCGTCATCCCTAGACTGGGAGATGATCGTGTAATGCGAAGTGAACGTATGAACTGAGGCCCAAATGGCTGCTCTACAAATGTCTTGGATAGGGACATGGACTACAAAGGCAGCTGAAGAGGCCTGAGCCCTCGTTGAGTGTGCCCTAATGATGGGTGGTGGGGGAAGCCCTGCCAGGTCCTGGCACGTGCATATACACGAGGTAATCCAGCGGGACAGACGCTGGGTGGAGATAGGTTGCCCCTTCACCCGCTCAGCCAAGGCAACAAAAAGCTATGAGGATTTCCAGAACGGTTTGGTCCAATCCAGGTAAAATGCCAGCGCTCTACGTATATCGAGCGTGTGGAGGTGGCGTTCCTTGTTGGAGGAATGGGGCTTAGGACAGAGCACGGGGCGAAAGATGCTCTGATCCATATGGAAGGCGGAGACCACCTTCGGGAGGAACGTCAGGTGTGGCCGAAGCTGGACCTTATCCCTGTGGAAGTCCGTATAGGGGGGTTCCAAGGTCAAGGCCCTGAGTTCTGAGACACGGTGGGTTCTGAGACGTGATAGCTACAAGGAAGGCCACCTTCCATGAGAGGTGAGACCAGGAACACGTGGCCAAGGGTTCCAAGGGAGGACCCGTGAGTCGTGACAAAACCAGGTTCAGGTCCCATTGTGGCACGGGGGATCTAGCGTATGGGAATGAACGGTCAAGGCCCTTCAGGAAGCGGGAGGTCATAGAGTAGGAGAAGACAGAGTGCCCTTGCACCGGCGGGTGGAAGGCCGATATGGCCGCCAGGTATACCCTGACCGAGGTGAGTGCCAGTTCTTGCTTTCTAAGGGACAGGAGGTAGTCCAGGATAAGCTGGAGAGGTGTGGAGGAGGGGGAGACTCCCCGCTCACTTGCCCACTTGGAGAACCTGGACCACTTCTCCATGTATGTACGGTGCGTGGATGGTTTCCTGCTTTCCAGGAGGACCCGCCTTACCTGCTCCGAACACCTGCCCTCCTCCTCGTCTAGCCATGGAGCAGCCATGCTGTCAGGTGGAGCGTGGCTAGATTGGGATGGAGGAGGTGGCCCCCATCCTGGGAGAGGAGGTCCGGGCAAAGCGTCAGCCTCCTCGGGGGGGCTGCCAAGAGGTGAAGGAGGGTCCCATGCCAGCGTTGGTGGGCCCACGCCGGGGCTATGAGGATGACTCTCACCTTGTCTGCTTTTACCTTTTGCAGGACTTTGTCGATGGGGGAACGGTGGAAAAGCATAGGGGAGCTGGCCCGACTACCGCAGAGGAACGCATCAGAGATCGCGTCCCTCCCCTGGAGCAGAACCGGGGGCAACGCCGGTTCTGGCGGGTTGCAAAGAGGTCGACCTGGGGAACTCCCCACTCTCAGAAGAGCCGGTGAGCGACCGCCGAGTGGAGCAACCACTCGTACTGGGGGAAGAAGACCCTGCTGAGGCGATCTGCTTGCGTATTGCGGACACCCGGGAGGTGTACGGCCCTCAGGAAGATATCGTGGGCTATACAGAACTCCCATAGGCTCAGGGCTTCCCAGCAGAGGGCTAGGGAGCGAGTCCTGCCTTGCCTGTTGATGTAGTACATGGTGGCGGTGTTGTCCGTGAGGACCCTGACCACCCTGCTGCGAAGGCGTGTGTGAAAGGCCACGCACGCCAACCGTACTGCCCTGAGTTCTTTGACATTTATGTGAAGGGATGAGTCCGGGATCGACCACGTCCCTTGGGTTTGCATGTTTCCTGTGTGGGCTCCTGTCATAACTATAAAGGGAAGGGTGTAACAGCTGTCCTGTGTACAGTACTATAAAATCCCTCCTGGCCAGAGACTCCAAAATCCTTTTCCCTGTAAAGGGTTAAGAAGCTCAGGTAACCTGGCTGGCATCTGACCCAAAGGACCAATAAGGGGACAAGATACTTTCAAATCTTGCGGGGGGGGAAGGCTTTTGTTTGCGCTCTTTGTTTGGGAGTTCGTTCGCTCTTGGGACTGAGAGGGATCAGACATCAATCCAGGTTCTCCCCATCTTTCTAAACAAGTCTCTCATATTTCAAACTTGTAAGTAAATAGCCAGGCAAGGCGTCTTAGTTTTACTTTGTTTTCTCAACTTGTAAATGTACCTTTTACTAGAGTGTTTATCTTTGTTTTCTATACTTTTTGAACCTGAGGCTAGAGGGAGGTCCTCTGAGCTCTTTAAGTTTGATTACCCTGTAAAGTTATTTTCCATACTGATTTTACAGAGATGATTTTTACCTTTTTCTTTAATTAAAAGCCTTCTTTTTAAGAACCTGATTGATTTTTTCCTTGTTTTAGATCCAAGGGGGCTGGATCTGTATTCACCAGGAGTTGGTGGGAGAAAGAAGGGGGGGATGGTTAATTTCTCCTTGTTTTAAGATCCAAGGGGTTTGGATCTGTATTCACCAGGGAATTGGTGAAAGGTTTCTCAAGGCTTCCCAGGGAAGGGAATCCATTTGGGAATGGTGGCAGCGGACCAGAACTAAGCTGGTAGTTAAGCTTAGAAGTTTTCATGTAGGCCCCCACATTTGTACCCTAAAGTTCAAAGTGGGGATACAGCCTTGACAGCTCCCCAACCCAGGTCCGACGCATCGGTCACCAGGTCTACAGATGGGCTAGCATCCCGAAAGGGACCCCTTGCAGCAAATTGCTCGGCTAAGACCACCATTGAAGGGAAGCCATTATCGGGGACGGAACCGTGAGAACCTTATCCAGCCTGGGCCTAGAGAATTGGGAGGCTAGCCAGAGTTGGAGGGGCCTCATTCCGAGTCTGGCATGGTGGACCACGTACATACATGCTGCCATGTGGCCCAGTATTCGAAGGCACACCCTCGCCTTGGTCACGGGGAAGGCCGTGACCGAGGCGCTGAGATCTCTCAGGGCCTCGAACCTGTCTAGGGGGAGAGAGGCTGTGACCCTCGAAGAGTCCAGCAGCGCCCCAATAAACTCTATCCGCTGAACTGGAACTAAGGTTGATTTGGTCTCGTTCACCACTAGGCCGAGACTGGCGCATGTCAAGAGGAGCAGCTCCACGTGGGTCTTTACTTCTGAACGCGAGTCGCCCTTGAGAAGCCAATCGTTCAGGTATGGGAAGATCTGTACCCCCTCCCACCTGAGGTAGGTCGCTACCACAGCCATACACTTCGTGAAAACCCTGGGTGCCGTGGATAGGCCAAACGGAAGGACTGCAAACTGGTAGTGGTCCAGCCCCACTAGGAAGCGGAGGAAGCGCCTGTGCCCCTCGAAAATATGGATGTGAAAGTACGCGTCCTGGAGGTGCAGGGACGCATACCAGTCCCCCAGGTCCAGGGAGGGGATAATAGAGGCCAGGGACACCATGCGGAACTTGGAGTGGGCCAGGAAACTGTTTAGGCCCCAGAGGTCCAGGATGGGCCTGAGGCCCCCTTTGGCCTTCAGGATCAGGAAGTACTGGGAGTAGAACCCTTTGCCCTGGAATTCTACTGGTACTCTTTCCACTGCCCCCAGGTGCAGTAAACGGTCCACCTCCTGCCTTAGGAGGTGGGCATGCTCCGGGTCCACCGGGGAGGGCGGGTGGTTTGGAGGGGATGAGGTGATCTGCAACATGTAGCCCTTGGAAATGGTGCTGAGGACCCACTGGTCCGATGTTATACGGGACCACGCCATGCGGAAGGCAGACAAACGGTTGCAGAACACAAACTTTATTAATTTGGGGGTCTCCCTGGCAACTGGCCCGGTGCCCCCTGCAAATAGTCAAAACCGCCTCTTTCCCTGCCTCTTGCCCTTAGAGGGCCCAGGCTGCGGGGCGGAACGGGACTGACGCTGAGACCGGCGTTTTTGGTCTCTTGGTCTCTTATACGGGGGCTCGTAGCTGCTCCTCGCAGGTTGAGCCGACGGTTGTGATTTGGCCTTGTCCTTAGCTGGAGGGACGTAGAGGCCCAAGGTCTGCAGGGTGGTACAGGAATCCTTCATCCCATACAGCCTGACGTCCGTCTGGTCCGCAAAGAGCGCGTTTCCATCGAACGTAAGGTCCTGCATAAGGGATTGGGCCTCTGTCGACAGTCCAGACAGGAGGACCCACGACCCCCTGCACATGGAAATCGCTGAAGCCATCAAGCGGGCTGCTGTGTCGGCTGTGTCCGACGCCGCTTTCAGGGCCACTTTCGCTGCTGCCCCCCCCCTCTTCCACCAGGGCCTTAAAGTCCTTCCTGTCCCAGTCTGGGAGAAGAGGCTCAAACTTAGGCAGAGATTTCCACAAGTTAAAGTCATATCTGCTCAGCAAGGCCTGATGGTTGGCTACTTGCCGAGGAATAAATTTTTCTACCAAAGGAGTCCAGTCATCTGGCGTCTTTATTTTTTGGGGTAGGCACGGGCTGGCCTTTTCGCTCTCTGTGGTTTACCGACTCTACCACAAGCGAGTTAGGTGCCAGGTGGGAATAGAGGTACTCATGGCCCTTGGCCAGCACAAAGTACTTCCTTTCAGCCTTCTTGGAGATTGGGGCCAAGGAGGCGGGAGTTTGCCACAGGGTGTTTGAAATGTTGGCTACACCCTGGTGCAGGAGCAGAGCCACGCAGCCCAGTGCCGAGGGGGACAACACGTTAAAGAGGGAATCGGAAGGGACCTCCATTTCCTTGGCCTGCAGCTGGAGGCTGGATGCCACCCGCTTTAGCAGGTCTTGGTGCGCCTTAAAGTCTTCCTTATAAATGCTGGAGGACAAAGTGGGGTTTGGGGTGGAGGCTGACAGCTTGTGACCCCCCGTGTAATAACCTCATGACCCCCTGAGGGGTCCCGACCCCCAGTTTGAGAACCCCTGAGGTACCGGGATCTTGGACCATGGGCCTGACCCTGACTCTGGTGGTAAGCCCAGGGTCTCCAGAAAGGCCATTGGGAGGATGGCTGCCACTGCTAAAATATACAATAATAAAACAAGTATTTATATATATATATTTTTTAAATCTGAATGTGGAAGGGGCCCTAAAATGCAACTCTTTGGGATTTTTTTGCAACAAAAACTGATTATATCTTCAAAGTTCAATGACCTGACAAGATCTTGCTCAATAGCAAGAAGAACAAGACCATTAATTCTTTCTTGTCCGATTGTTGATCTTTGTACACTTTTGATTTGTTCATTTTGCTAAAAGATCTTTCGGCTTCAGAAACAGTAACAGGTATGGTGCAGAATATCCGCAGAGCTACGGTGACATTAGGAAAAAGACATTCCAACTTAAGCTCATGAATTTTATTTAATAGCTCTTGTGGTTTGAGAGGTGCACTTCCAAGTTTGCCTTATAAATTGCTTTCATGTGTTTCACCTCATCGAAGATGTCTGTGGATACGTCATTGTCATATTCTCTGCAGAAAGCAGAACATGAGTTTTCAATTTGAGTGTCAGTGAATTCCAAATATAACCACAGAAAGCTGAAATAATTATTGATATCTCTGTCCATAACAACCCGCTGTGTCAACCCGCCTGATTACACAGTCAACAACCTTGTAAAAAATATTCACTTTAAAATCTCTCTCTTCATTCTCTTCTGTGAGGGAAGGGACCCAGAGTTTGCTCCCTAGAGCCAGGGGACGAGGATGGGATCAGAAGGTCAGCCAAGGGGGATGGGTCAGGAACTGCTCCAACAGACGGGGCATAGGGATTGGGTCAGTGCCAGGGACTTGGTACCTCCCTTCAGCAAATGGCTTCCCTCTTGTCATCAGCAGTCTGTATAATATCTGACTCCTTCCTAGTGTCCTCGAGGGGCTCCCTTCGTTCTTCTTGAATGTAATGGATTTGTTGACCCAGGTCAATAGCTGGGAAGTTCGGAGAGGCCATTAGTAGTGTGGCATGAAATCAGTGGGAAATCTAGAGTTAGCAAAACAAAGGTGTCATTGGCCTTTGGAAATTTGGAGCTGATCTGTCCTCTCAGCCGAAGGTACTCGTGCACAGAGGGATGAAGCATGCCATCTTGGTCAGGTGATCTATGAGAGTCAGTTCCATCATGTGGCCATTTGAATGAGTGAAATTCCTGGCAATGGCTGCCATGGATGGAGCAGGGTCTCCAGAGGCCTGAGATGCCAAGAAGTTAGGTGCGTGGTGCCTTGGTGAAAGCGCAGAAGTCACGTGAGTCAAGCTAAGTCTGAATTTCGGCCCACGTCTGGCAACACCAAATAAAGCAGGCCCTGGTACTCAAAGTAGATGTGTCTACTTCCACGATGAATGCTGTGCGTCAGAATAGATGCAGTGGTGAAGGCAATTCTGGGCTGTTTGCGGGCTTATTGGAACTTGGATGACCAAACGAATGCGGCCATTTTGTGGAGGAGAGCTCTCGTGGGGGTTACTGGCTCTGAGAACCCTGGGCCGACGCAGCAGTAAAGCTGGTGAAGTCTAGGAAGCGCTGCTCTTCTTGAGGACTTCAAACTTTGTCCCATTTATGAATGGCTTCCACCTTATTTGCATCAATCGTAACACCTTCTGGGGAGAGGATGTACCCCAAAAACTCTGTGGAGAGTTGGCTGGAGGTACGCTTTTCCAATTCTGTGTTGAGACCACACTGCCGAAACATCTCCAAGTTCGGATGAGGTGTGTGTACTGCTCTGGGTTTTCCAAAAAGAGGAGTAGGTCACCTCAATAGATGACACTGTCCCCAAATACATCACTGATGAAGGGTTGCAAGGTCAGGGGACTCTTAGTTAGCTCCAATGGCATATCAGACAATTAAAATGTCCATAGTGTGTTTTGAAATCTGTCTTCCATTTGTCCCTTGCCCAAATGAGTGTTAGATTGGAAATCCTCGCAGATGAAGTTGGATGAAAAGCTTTGCCGATTTCCTGTGAGCCAACAATTGTGAGATTCACAGCAGGGGGTAATGGCCTGGACTTGGACACTGGCTCTGGTTCTGTTTCTGCTTTGTTTATTCATAGATTCATAGATTCTAGGACTGGAAGGGACCTCGAGAGGTCATCGAGTCCAGTCCCTGCCAGCAATTTATTCCAGTGTTTAACCACCCTGACAGTTAGGAACTCTTTCCTAATGTCCAACTTAGACCTCGCTTGCTGCAGTTTAAACCCATTGCTTCTTGTTCTATCCTTAGAGGCTAAGGTGAACAAGTTTTCTCCCTGCTCCTTATGACACCCTTTTAAATACCTGAAAACTGCTATCATGTCCCCTCTCAGTCTTCTCTTTTCCAAACTAAACAAACCCAATTCTTTCAGCCTTCCTTCATAGGTCATGTTCTCAAGACCTTTAATCATTCTTGTTGCTCTTCTCTGGACCCTTTCCAATTTCTCCACATCTTTTTTAAAATGCGGTGCCCAGAACTGGACACAATACTCCAGCAGAGGCCTAACCAGAGCAGAGTAGAGCGGAAGAATGACTTCTCGTGTCTTGCTCACAACACACCTGTTAATACATCCCAGAATCATGTTTGCTTTTTTTGCAACAGCATCACACTATTGACTCATATTTAGCTTGTGGTCCACTATAACCCCTAGAACCCTTTCTGCCGTACTCCTTCCTAGACAGTCTCTTCCCATTCTGTATGTGTGAAACTGATATTTTCTTCTTAAGTGGAGCACTTTGCATTTGTCTTTGTTAAACTTCATCCTGTTTAACTCAGACCATTTCTCCAATTTGTCCAGATCATTTTGAATTATGACCCTGTACTCCAAAGCAGTTGCAATCCCTCCCAGTTTGGTATCATCCGCAAACTAAATAACCGTACTTTCTATGCCAATATCTAAGTCGTTGATGAAGATATTGAGCGGAGCCGGTCCCAAAACAGACCCCTGCGGTACTCCACTCGTTTTGCCTTTCCAGCAGGATTGGGAACCATTAATAACAACTCTCTGAGTACGGTTATCCAGCCAGTTATACACCCACCTTATAGTAGCCCCATCTAAATTGTATTTGCCTAGTTTATCCATAAGAATATCATGCGAGACCGTATCAAATGACTTACTAAAGTCTAGGTATACCACATCCACAGCTTCACCCTTCTCCACAAGGCTCGTTATCCTATCAAAGAAAGCTATCAGATTGGTTTGACACGATTTGTTCTTTACAAATCCATGCTGGCTGTTCCCTATCACCTTACCACCTTCCAAGTGTTTGCAGATGATTTCTTTAATTACTTGCTCCATTATCTTCCCTGGCACAGAAGTTAAACTAACTGGTCTGTAGTTTCCTGGGTTGTTTTTATTTCCCTTTTTATAGATGGGCACTATATTTGCTCTTTTCCAGTCTTCTGGAATCTCTCCCGTCTCCCATGATTTTCCAAAGATAATAGCTAGAGGCTCAGATACCTCCTCTATTAGCTCCTTGAGTATTCTAGGATGCATTTCATCAGGCCCTGCTGACTTGCAGGCATCTAACTTTTCTAAGTGATTTTTAACTTGTTCTTTTTTTATTTTATCTGCTAAACCTACCCCCTTCCCATTAGCATTCACTATGTTAGGCATTCCTTCAGACTTCTCGGTGAAGACCGAAACAAAGAAGTCATTTAGCATCTCTGCCATTTCCAAGTTTCCTGTTACTGTTTCTCCCTCTTCACTGAGCAGTGGGCCTACCCTGTCTTTGGTCTTCCTCTTGTTTTTAATGTATCGATAAAAAGTCTTCTTGTTTCCCTTTATTCTTGTAGCTAGTTTGAGCTAATTTTGTGCCTTTGCCTTTCTAATCTTGCCCCTGCATTCCTGTGTTGTTTGCCTATATTCATCCTTTGTAATCTGGCCTAGTTTCCATTTTTCATATGACTCCTTTTTATTTTTTAGATCATGCAAGATCTCGTGGTTAAGCCAAGGTGGTCTTTTGCCACATTTTCTATCTTTCCTAACCAGCGGAATAGCTTACTTTTGGGCCCTTAATAGTGTCCCTTTGAAAAACTGCCAACTCTCCTCAGTTGTTTTTACCCTCAGTCTTGATTCCCATGGGACCTTACCTATCAGCTCTCTGAGCTTACCAAAATCTGCCTTCCTGAAATCCATTGTCTCTATTTTGCTGTTCTCCCTTCTAGCCTTCCTTAGAATTGCAAACTCTATGATTTCATGATCACTTTCACCCAGGCTGCCTTCTACTTTCAAATTCTCAATGAGTTCCTCCCTATTTGTTAAAATCAAGTCTAGAACAGCTTCCCCCCAGTAGCTTTTTCAACCTTCTGAAATAAAAAGTTGTCTGCAATGCAGTCCAAGAATTTGTTGGATAGTCTGTGCCCCACTGTGTTATTTTCCCAACATATATCCGGATAGTTGAAGTCCCCCATCACCACCAAATCTTGGGCTTTGGATGATTTTGTTAGTTGCTTAAAAAAAAAAATTGTTGATACACTCTGATCTCGGTTTTGATCCTGGTGTGTCCCTGGACCTAGATTCTAGCACCACTCTTAACCATTAGAAAATGTAGGGGTTCCTTTAATCAACCTCCGTCCCTGGACCTACTCCACCATTCTTGACTCGGACACCCATCAGTACTATAAGGGCCCTACCGCCAATCAAACCCCAACCACCACCCCTTGACTCCTTAAGCCCCACGCCTTGACCCGTAGTCTCTCCCACCTGTCACTGGAAGTCTTGCCCCATGGGGGTGTTACTTCTGGGGTCAAGGTGGCCACATGACCAGAAGCAAGGTGTGTCATGTGACCCCTCTAAGAGCTGCTCCCACCACTCTCTACCAATCAGGATGGGTTTCATCCCAAAAGGACAGCCCTGAGGGGAGATTTGACCAATCAGGGTGCCTTCTGGGGTGGGGTGACCTCTCTGGAAGTGGGCCGTGTGACCCCTCTAAGTACTCCTCCCACCACTCTCTACCAATCAGGATGGGTTTCATCCCGAAAGGACCATCCCGAGAGGAGATTTGACCAATCAGGGTGAGTTCCGGGGCAGGGCGACCCATCCGGAAGTGGGCCGTATGACCCCACTAAGAACTCCTCCCAAGGCCCTCTGCCAATCAAAGTGCAGCACCATTACCCCATAAGTCCCAGTGCCAGACAGAGAAGGCCATCTCTTACCAAGGACATGTATTTTAGAAATCGTGGAAAGGCTGATGAGTGGAAACGTGGACTCCTTCACTACCCCCAGGAGAACTTTGGACTTTGTTTTAGCCCCGAGGTCTCTCTTTGTCCACCTCCTTAGTGGTGGAATACGATCACGGCTTGGGGAATCACCGGCGGACAAGGTGAACGGAAAAGACGTCTCACAGGTAAATGAATGATTAAGAAGCGACGGTCGAGGAGGATGTGTAATGGGTTAGGAACTGGGGGTTGTGTAAATCTAAAAACAAGCAGTGGGGTGCTTACACTGAATCTTTTCTGAAAATCTCTCAACAGCTCGACGATGCCTTTCTAGAAGTCCTGGAGGCCCTGGAACAGTGTTGCATCAAGCAGCGAAGATGAACCGGGCCCACCTTGTCTTTGCTCAACGCCGATACAAATTGTTGAAGAGGACTCTGAGGATGACGGCTATGAGTAGTTTAGGAGGAGGCTTGGCATAGTATTAACTGAGCCAGTGCCTCCCCGTGAGCATAAAAAAGTCATGCAAACTATTGTACGCATTGCTGTTTATGCTGTCCTTAAACACTGCCTTAGGGAAAAGCCCCGTGGAGGGTCCTCTTTTTTTATTTGTTAAATATGGTAACCCTAGCAATTGGCTTTTAAATGCATGGGGGGAGGGGGGTTATTGAAAAGTATATGGCTGTAAACTTGGTTTGGTGTGTTTATAAAGCTGCTGGTTTGTGTGTGAGAGGGGTCTGTGCAAGGCATAGGTGTAGGTTTTTTAAAAGTACTTGGTTTGTTTCAAACTAACAGGTTTTTTTTACTGTGCATAATGTGATGTGTTTTTAAAATGGGTTTGAGGCAACTGGGGGAATAATACTAACTAACCCAAAGGCCCAAGCACACGTGGCTGGGGGACAGAACAAGCATGGGCCTTTTAAATGCATGCGGGGGTTATTGAAAAGTATATGGCTGCATACTTGGTTTGGTGTGTTTTCTAAAGCTGCTGGTTTGTGTGTGAGAGGGGTCTGTGCAAGGCATAGGTGTAGGTTATTAAAAAGGACTTCATTTGTTTCAAACTAACAAGGTTTTTTACTGTGCAAAATATGTTTTTAAATGGATTTTAAAAGCAGTTTAGTTTTTTATTCTGCAAAATGAGATGTATTTTTAAAAAAAAATAGTTTTGGGCTTTTTGTGGCTTGTGTGTTTTTGTTTGTTAAGTGGGAGAAATAAACTCAAAACCTGTGTTTGTTGTACAGCCTGAAATGGATTATTTGTTTTAAAGCTGTGACTTTTTAAATAGAAAAACACCTTAATGAATATTTTATTTTTTAAGTTTACAAGACGGTTTCATGAGTTTTATAATAATGTTGTTTGCCCCGTAGTACGGTCAAAACATGAGAGATCCTTACACCAGAGGAGAAACAAGTTCAAAAGAAAAAGGAAAGAGAGAGCTGCAAAGGAAAATTCATCAGCATCAGTGATTGATGGATGGATGAAGCCCAGTAAATACATTTTGCTTATTGGTTTGGTTCTTCTGTGAGATTTTGTATTTTAAGTAAATACATAGATGTGGGTGAGAAAGATGGTAAAGTTCAGTTTTGTAAAATGTTTTTTTTTTTTGTCCTCCCCGAGGTATTGCAACAACACAATCACAACACCAGTTCCTTAGCGGCCACCGCCACACCAAACCCTGAGGAAACTGAGAGTGAAAACGCCCACATTCACAAACCCAGAGCACGCACCCTAGGGGCTCTGAATGTGCGCAGAACCACACACATTCACAAACCCAGAGCACACACTCTAGGGGCTCTGAATGTGCGCAGAACCACCCACATTCACAAACCCAGAGCATGCACTCTAGGGGCTCTGAATGTGCCCAGAACCACACACATTCACAAACCCAGAGCATGCGCTCTAGGGGCTCTGAATGTGCCCAGAACCACATACATTCAGAAACCCAGAGCACACACTCTAGGGGCTCTGAATGTGCGCAGAACCACCCACATTCACAAACCCAGAGCACACACTCTAGGGGCTCTGAATGTTCGCAGAACCACCCACATTCACAAACCCAGAGCACGCACTCTAGGGGCTCTGAATGTGCGCAGAACCACCCACATTCACAAACCCAGAGCACACACCCTAGGGGCTCTGAATGTGCGCAGAACCACCCACATTCACAAACCCAGAGCACGCACTCTAGGGGATCTGAATGTGCCCAGAACCACATACATTCACAAACCCAGAGCATGCGCTCTAGAGGCTCTGAATATGCGCAGAACCACCCACATTCACAAACCCAGAGCACGCACTCTACGGGGTGTGAATAAAAAACGAAGGACTGAAAACTCCTGCGATACTGGAGTTTGTCAGGGAAAAAAGAGTCGCACTATTAACCTAAACACAAAGTACCTGGTTCTGTTCAAAAACCCCAGGGATAAATTACAAATCGCTACGCTCGCTTGGCAAATGTACCCCGGCAAAGCTCAATTCTTTCTAGAAGCTTTTGAGGATGCTACCAAAAGACCTTATGGCTACCCGGTGGTGGATTTCAATGCTTCCACACCAGAAGCTTATATACTAAGAACTGGTCTTTTCCGTCCAGACTGGCCGGCAGTTTATACTTTGAAAAGAACAACAGCCGGGTATATAAAGAGATGAATTATTGGCAGGCCCCTTTTTAACAGCCGGGGCTGCTGACCGAAAACATGTCTAGCTGCGTGAAGAGAAACCCGGGCCTGCTAAAATGACTTAGCAAATCGTCCCCGCAGCAAAGGAGGGCTCTACTGTGTTAGGCCTCTGACGATCTAGTAGTGGCCATCTCAGAAACGGCGCTCATCACCTTCAAAGGAAACGCACCTTTAACACAGAATCAAGTGCGTGTGCTGAAAAAGAGACGCATGCTTATAAAAACTTTATGTAATAAAAGGGCTTCACTTCAAAGAAAGAAGCATCTGGTGAAGCAGTCTGGGGGGTTTATCAGCCCTCTGTTAAGTTTTGCTATCCCTCTGATAACGGGGCTTTTAACTAATTGATAATGGAGTATGCGGAAAAAACGTACCTGGTGCCCAGCCGCCAGTGGGAGCAATTAAGGGCTCCCCCTGTGGCAGAGGAAAATAGGAGAATGACCGCAACTCGCTTATTGGATGCTGAAATGAAGTCTGTTCTTCTAAGAACTGACTGAGCCGATTACGAAAAGGCTCAACTTTACAGTGCCGTGCTTCAAAGGTACCGAATGTACGTGAAGCAGAGTGATGCGGATCAGGGAAAATAGGTCTGTTTCTACCAGAACAGGAACAGAGTGTAACTGCCAAACCCCCAGAAACACCAAAGACCTCAGACTCTGTTGCTCAGGAGATGTTGGAGAACGTCAATAAGCGTTATAAGAAAAAGGCATTAGTATTGCTAACTAAGCTGGGCCAGGATACAAATCTCTCTTCGTTGAATGATAAAGGGGCTTTTGTGTACAAAGGCTCTGTGGCTAATGGTTCTAACATGCTCGACTTAGGCAGGGCCGTCACCCAGACGTGCTCTGTTCCTAGCAGACATGGACCTAACCGATGGGGTGTGTTTCTGAATGCCATGGCAGAACTGAACATACCCTCTTCCCTCATGGGCAATGAGACGTTCCAAAAGATCTCTGTTGGCCACAAGACCTCGAAAGTCTCTTCTTAATCATTCATTTACCTGAGCGCTGTCTTTTCCGTTCACCTTGTCCACCGGTGACTCCCGCAATCCGTGATCGCATTCCAGCTCTAAGGGGGTGGACAAAGAGAGGCCACCATGCTCATCGGGGTGTCTCACAAGCACTTTGGTTTTGGTTTTGGGTTCGGGTTCCAACGTATCCATCAATGGCTGGGCCAAAGGGCTCCCCTCGGTCGCTCCCTCCTCCTCCTCGGAACTGTTGCTGATGTAGCACTTTCTCTGCAGATGGTCAAAGACACTCGGGGCTAAAACAAAGTCGGAAGTTTTCACGGGGGTGGTGAAGGAGTCCAACTTTCCTCTCAGCAGCCTTTCCACAATTTCTAAAACACGTGTCGTTGGTAAGAGATGGCCTCCTCTGTCCAGCACTGGGACTGATGGGGTAATGGTGCTGCACTCTGATTGATAGAGGGCCTTGGGAGGAGTTCTTAGTGGGGTCATATGGCCCACTTCCAGAAGGGTCACCCTGCCCCGGAACTCGCCCTGATTGGTCAAATCTCCTCTTGGGATGGTCCTTTCAGGACGAAACCCATCCTGATTCGTAGAGGGTGGTGGGAGGAGTTCTTAGAGGGGTCACATGACCTCTTCCAGACAGGTCACCCCACCCTGGAAGGCACCCTGAATGGTCAAATCTCCTCTTGGGGCGGTCCTTTCAGGACAAAACCCATCCTGATTGGTAGAGGGTGGTGGGAGGAGTTCTTAGAGTGGTCAGATGACACACCTTGCATCTGGTCATGTGGCCACCTTGACCCCGGAAGTAATACCTCCATGGGGCGGGACTTCCGGTGACAGGTGGGAGAGACTAACGGGTCAAGAGATTAGGTTTAAGGAATCAAGGGGGGAGGTTAGGATTTGATTGATGGTAGGGCCATTATACTACGGCCGGGTGCCAAGTCAAGAATGGTGCCGGAGGTTGTTTAAAGGAACCCCTGCATTTTCAGTCATTTCCATTGCCCAACTGCAGTAGGGGCAGCACCGGGCCAGGCTCATGTAGTGAGGCCATGGTTCACACCTGGTGTGATGGGTCCCCTTTTGCCTATGGATGGCACCTAGGCTAAGAGTGGTGCTAGAATCAAGGGCCAGGGACACACCAGGATCAAAACTGAGATCAGAGTCCATCAACAAAGCAGAAGCAGAACCAGAACCAGTCTCCAAGTCCAGGCCAGAGGTCGAAGCCGGGTGGTCAGACCAAAGATCATCCAAGTCCATGCCCAAGCCAAAGTCCATAGACACGCCGAAGGTCAAATCCGGGTAGTCAAAATCCGAGGGGTTGGGGAAGATCAGGATGAGGAGGTAATGCTGGCGCGGGTGGGTGGAGGGCCTGGAGCGAGGCTAGAGAAAGGCAAGGAGAAAACTTAGCCGGGGTTCATAACCAAAATCTGGAGCCAAAAAGGGTCATGCCAAAGTCATAGCCAGAGACCGGAGTCAAGAGTCAAGCCAGAGTCAACAGCAAGGAAACCGGAGGGCAGGGCTGGGCAGGGGGGTACATGCGGACGGGAATGAGGATGACTTACTGGAGCCCTAGAAACCCCTCATCGGTGGACTCCCTTCTGAGCAATAAAAGAAGGACAGCAGGATGACCAAGATGTCTCTGCCCCTGGGGTCCAAGCCAAGGGGAGCTCCCATCCAGGCTATGTGTCAGGACCCCATCATCCCCCTGTTCATTTCACACTCACAGACCCCCTAGCCGGAGGGGAGAATAAAGGGCAGAAAGTGAAAGTGCCCCTGGGGGAAAAGCTCTAGGCTGGGACCCAGTCCACTTTCCAGATCTCCACCCAGGATTGTGTGACCAGGCCCACAGCCCTTCCTCTACGTCTCAGTTTCCACCTGCCAGATGGGGAGGATCCTTCCCTGCCCCAGACTGTTAGGGGGGAGTTTCATTCCTGGTTGGGAAGGGTTCAGATACCAGGTGGGTGGATTGGGCCCCAGGTGGGGGATGGTCAGACATTCGCTGCGGCAGGGGTGACACGGGCCATGGGAAGGTCTGAGCAGTGACGACAGGGGAGGGGCTCCATGTCAGGCCACCCCTCCCAGACTGCAATGGCTATAGAGCATATTTCCGGGTTCTGCGGATGCTCTCATTTCTGGGCCAGCCCCACAGCCCGATTCTTCCGAACCAGTATCTGGCCTGGCCCCAGCTCCAGGGGTCGGGGTGGGGCAGGGTGTTGAGAGTGAGGTGCTCAGCCTTGGTTTCTCTCAGTGCTGTGGGCTCTATGGCCGCTTCCCCCAGCCAGGGCCAGCCCTGCCCCCAGCCCTTCCCCCCCAGGCACAGTGAGACAGAGCAGTACCTGATCATGTGAAGGGGGGTGGGTCATCAAGGCTGCCCTGCAGAGCACAGCCCCTGCAGCGCTTTGGGGACCTGGCGCAAGCTCCTGATAGTAAAGAGCTCGGCCATCACCTTTGCTGTAATGTCCCCCTGTTGCAAGGGAACAAGGATCAATCAGAGACTTGGACACCCACGAGAACGAACGGGATTAACCGCACAGGGAGTCAGCAAAATTTCCTCCCCGCCCCTCCCCATGTCTGAGGGACGGATTCCCCCACCCAACCCCCGAGCCGAAATCTTGTCTCTTCTCTAGTGACTCCCATCCCCTCTCCCACCATTGGGGAATGAACTCCTGCCCCCACTCCTCTCAGTTCCCCACTGAGAGCTGTTCTACCGCCCAACCCAGCTGGGAATTAAGCTCCGCTCCCCAGAATCCCCTCAGCCGCCCTTGCCCCCTCCAGCTGAGGGGCTGGGAACCTCTGGGCAGTAGTGTCGGGGGGTGAGAGGAAGTGGACATCTTTCCCCAAGGGATCCCCCAGTCCTTAACATGATGCCATGGACAGTAGCTCTGAGGAATGGGGCACTTAAGCAGGCTCTGCTGACTGACTCGTCCAGTTCTCCCAGAGCAGGTGGTGGCTGAGATAACATGATCCCAGAGCACTAGGAATCGGCCTGAGCTGCTTTTTGGAGAGCTGGGTCTGTCCTGCCTTGAGCTGCTCAGGGGACAAGCTGGCACCTACCAATGGCACCTGCCTGGGTTCCTCCTCTCCTTGCTCCCAGGTCAGCGCATGGGGATGGGATGGGAGTGATTTTCAATGGCCTGGAGGTGAAAGGCCCTGGGGTTCCCTCCCCAGCTGAGCCCTCTTTGGTTACCTCGTCCCCTAGCAGCTGGCCGGCTTCCCCCAGAATGGAATACGTCAGCATCAGCCCAGCCTGGCTGACACGGAGCAGCGGGTGGTGTATGGCCTGCAGCGCCGCCTGGAGGAAAGTCCTTTTCTGATCTTCAGTAAATAGATCTCCAAAGACCTAAAACCAACAGAACCAGAGCCCTTGCAATGGCTCAGAACCAGGCCCCAAATCCCTCTAGTGGATCACAAGGTGGAGAAGAGTCCTGAGGCAGCCAACCTTTGGGGTCCCATGGACCAAGAAACCCCCTTCAGTAAGAGGTTGCAGGCACTGAGGCCTCAAATAGCTCTTTCTGGAGCAGGTGCCATGAGATGCTGGACATATGTCTCCGCACTCTGAAACCCAGCTCACACAGACAACACAGGACACTACTGCTCCCAGCAGCGATATCAACTGCAGCTCAACCGCTAGAGGTTAGGGGTCTTTTAGGTCTGCTTCATTCCCACGCCTCATCCCACTGACATTCCCAGGAGCCTCACATACTCTGGTGGAAATAAGTAGCAGGCTCTTGCCCTGTGTCCATGACACACTCACTGCAGGGGGAGACAACTCCACCCCGGAGCTGCTGCAATGCACCGGCAGACAGTCCTTACCTCTCCCACCCTGGCCAGGTTTTTGTACCCCACACGCTCGGTGTCTTGGAGCCCGTCCCGGCACCACAGCTCTCTCTCCTCTGTGATGTTGAGCCCTGGGGGAGAAAGACACACCCATTGGGGAGATTTGGCATTCCGCTTTCACTGCCGGTTTCCTTCTGGGTGCACGCTGGCCAGGGTCCTGGTGGCATCCACGGCCCAATGGAATCGCAAGGTCCATAGCAGGCGGTTTAGTAGCAGAAGGGGGATTTGTTTCAGTCATCACAGTAATCCTGTGACCCTAACGGTCATTGTGCTCTGGGAGTGGGTGCCTGTCAATGGTGGTGTCTAATACTGAGAACCCCCCACACCCACTGAAGTCAGGATCTGGCCCTGACTACCCAACTGGTGACATCCTACAAGCTTTGTGTCCTTCCCATTGGTCCCTGCTCCTCCCCCTCCCCTGATGATGGGCTCTTTCCCGCCATGTGTCTCAATAGCTCCCTTCCTGTCCCCTCACAAGCTGGCTGCCCTGTGGGTGGGCTATTTCTCTGGGCTGGGGGACAGAGCCGGGCTCTGACATAATGCAGCCAATTTCCCTGGCACTTTCACACTCATCTCCCTAATTCAGAGAGAGGGGAAGAGAAAGAGTCATCATCTAAGGTGGGATCGGTCTCAGAGGAGGGGGCTTCTTTCTGTAGGGTCCCATTGCCCAGCAGAGGGAGTCTCTAAGGAGGGGCCTTGTTTCTATTGGGGTTCCGCTTCCCCGCTACAGTGGGTCTAAACAGAGAGGCCTTAGTTCTCTAGGCGTCCCAATGGCCAGCTGGAACTAGTCTCCGAGAGGCTTGTTTCCATGGGGTCCCATTGTCCAGCTGGCTTTCTTACCCCTCTTCTGCACCAGGAGCCTGTGCAGCCAATATATCCCACCCCTGGCTTGCGGACCGATGTTGTTGGCTGGGTGGGATACATGGAGACCCAGCTGCAGCACGAAGTCGCCTGCCTTGGAGAAGTCGGAGGAGGTCTGGTGGAAGGAGGAGAAGAGGGGAATCCATCAACATTCTCCCTTCAGCTCTCAAGCGCCCCTGGGCCAGAGCTCTGCTCCCACCCCTCCGTAGGAGGGGCTGGGGGAGAGAAGCGAGAGCCCTCTTCCTCTCTGCCCCCAAGGGAGCTTGGAGCAAAGGGACCAGGGCAAGGGCGCTCTATGAGCATTCGCTGCCTAGCTGCTCCAGAATAACAAGGGCCCTGAGGCCAGGCACAAATCTGCCAGCCAGTGGCCTATGGAACGCAGTCCCTTACAGACCCAGGGGGGACCAATTAATCAGGGGATGAGGACCTTGACTCAAGCCCTGACTCTGCAGGATGCTGGGGTCAAAGGTCACTTACGTCAAATCCAGGCAGGCAGCTGGCAAATTCTAGCAGGGCAGCGCTGCTTTGTATGGCCCTAGCTCTCTCCTGGGCCTTTTTTGAATGGAGCCAGACATGGACATGCTGCAGGAGAAGGAGGCAGGGGAGGGTCAGCGGGCAGACGTACATGCTCTACAAATGATCCTCTCCCCCTCCCCAAGGGGCTGAGACTTTGTGCTCAGGGTGGAATAGCTGAGCCCTGGTCACAGAGCTTGAAAAGGCAGTCCATGACACTGCCCACGTCTTGCTGCGCACAAGCTCATTGTCTCTCCAGGCTGGGACAATGGTCAGTCTTGGGGCTGGTCTATTTGCCCTGAACCCCTGATCCATGTACAGCACGACAGGATCAAGGCACATGCCCTGGACCCCAGACCCCAGCTACACAGGCCTTGGTAGGATGGATGGAACGGCCGTGAGAACAATCCCTCCGGGAACTGCAGTGTCCCTAGGACAGAAGAGCTGATTCCCTGAGGCTCCTCCTGCATCTCAGGGTCTCCCTAGAGAGGAGCCAGTGACTTTTCTCAGAGGCCCATGTTCTGCATCTCACAGGGGTTTGTCTCTCAGTTCCCGGCCAGGCCTGGTGCTCACTGTTAGTGCTTGATGCAACCGGGCAGAGCTCTGGCTGACAGTCCCAGCTCCTTCCCCCTGCACTGGCAGCTCTGGGAAAGTGTGGCCGCCTGGGTCCAAGCTGGAAGGACACAATGGAAATGTGGCTCTTCTAATCTCTCCTTCGCTGCCCTCCCCCAGGGTTCAGGGGCAATTCCGCCCCAGACCGTCCCATTCTACTCACCTCCAAGAGGTGCTGCAGCTTCTCCAAGGTGGGGGTCTCGCTCAGCAGGCCCCTGAGCATGCTGTCCAGGCTCTGTAAATAGCTCTTGTGGAGAGCCTGCAAGAGGAGGGAGCACCCGCCAGTCAAGGGACATGGGGCTACACCAGTCAAGGGACAATTAGGAGGATTCTCCAGGAGCCCTGGCAAGACTCAAAAGGCACAACCTGGCCTCTCCCATTCACATCACTCCAGGGACACTAAGCAAAAGTTCATGGCCGGATGCCTGCTGCCTCTTCAATCCTTGCTCTAGCAGTTCTCTGCGCAGGGGCTGGTACCCAGCAGACTATGGAACAGGCAAACTGCAATGGGTGGGAGGCAGGATCCCCGGGAGAGTCCATGCAGCAGAGCACAGAATGAGGAGAGGAGGAAAGTCTGGGATCAGCCACGGAGGGGTAATGCAATCTCCCCTGGAGGGAATGGGGCCCCCTGCCAGTTTGTCACGGGCCTGTTCCCAGCTCTGCTCACCCCTCCCCTATTCTCAGCAGCTCTATCAAAGCAAGGGAGCAGGGACCGGAGCCTGCTTCTGCTCCTGGGACAGAGAAGTAGGATCAGGACCTACCCGGAACTGGGGGGTGTCGTTCCCAGTGCCCATGGTAACGATCCTGTGGAGAAGAGCACGCAGGAGGCGAGATTCCAGCTCCAGGGCCAGTGGCGGCTTCAGTTTGCTGGCAGGAGAGAGGAACCTGTCATACACTTTGCAGCACCAGCGTGGCGTTGGAACTGCCATGGACATGACCCCCTCCCCCGCAGTGATCCCCTCCCTACGGCCACTGTAACGTTCCTGGAGTGAAATCAACCCCCCAGCCAGGAAAGAGGGGACTGGGGGATGGGAACAGCCTCAGCTGGGGGTAACCTAGCCAGAGGAGGATCTGTGACTCCCGGCTCTGGGCCCGATCAGCACTAGGGTTAGGGCAGCTGGACGGGAGGGTCCTGGTACCTGAGATTGTAAACTGCGGCCATGGAGCTGGAAATGATGGAGCTCGGCTCTGACACCTCCGGGAGATTTTCAATCAGCTCCTGGGAGACCCCAACGAAACAAAACCGCGTGTGAGACTCTGGCCCCGCAGACCCACAGGCGCTTCCCAGGGAGGAGCCCAAAGTGCTCTGCAGAAACAGCCAGTGTCACCCCCACCCCCAACCAGCTGGGCCCCCCCATTCCTCCCATCCATCAAACTTCCTTCCCCGTCTCCCACCCAATTCCTCCTTCCCCTTCCCTCCGCTCTCCTCCCCCTCACCCCCAACCAGCTGGGGCCCCCATTCCTCCCATCCATCAAACTTCCTTCCCCGTCTCCCACCCAATTCCTCCCTCCTCTTCCCTCCCCTCCCCTCCGGGCTTACAATTCCCCCACTGCCAGCTCCTGATCAGTGTCACCATTATCCCCACCCCTGCTCCCCAGCCCTCAGCCCCAGGAACCCCTGTCCTCTGCTTCCCCCTTCGGCCCCACTAACGCTTCCTCCCATGTCTGGCTCCCTCGCCCCAGGGCCGGACACGGGGTCCCACTCACCGCAATGCTCTCCACAAGGGCTGCTTTGGAAACGTTGGGCTCCAGGGTGTCCCGCCCCTGCCGCTGTGCTGAGGAACACAGACTCGGCACAGCGTGGAGGAAGCGGAGCTGATTGGCCCTGTCCTTCACCAGCTAGGAGTGGGGTGAGGGGAGAGAGAGAGAGCCTGTTACATAGGGACCTCCCCGCCCAACCCAAACCAGCTCCAGGGCTCAGGACCTCCATGGGGTTGGACAGGGAAAGCTGCCCCTTCCTGAAACCTGTGTTGCCCGGCACAGACCGGGTTTGTACCTTGGACAGTGTCTGCGGGGAGCGGAAACCTTGGCCTGTGTGGGACAAATGTCCCCACTTTGGGGTGCCAGATCACAGAGGAGATGTGTCCCCCCATTGGGGGTGAGGGATTGTCTGGGACAAGACCCCCCTGCCTGGGCGGGGATGGAACAAGGAGCAGGACAGACCCGGTGGCAGCGCAGTAACAATTGGGGGATTTTTGTACCTCATCTCTGCCCTGGAGGTGCTTCTGAATCATCATGATGGTGTCTTGTTCAGGGGACACCTCCTCCTCCTCCTCCTCCTCATGGGCACTGGGGGGCTCTGCACCGGGGAGAGAAGGAGAAAGTATAATCCCTTCTGCTGCTGGGGGGATGCAGTAGACAGAGAAGGCTCCATGTTTCCCCCTTCTCTGTAAGGAGCCCCATGGCAGCGAGGGCCCCACCCTACCCCTGCGAGAGACGCCCTCAGCACCTTGAGCCTCAGGGCCCCATGGCAGTCAGCCCCCCCCACATGATCAGTGGAGGCTGGAGCTCCCCCGACTCCACCCAGCATCCCCTGCCACGGGGCGTGGCTGTGCCCCCCCCCCCACTGGTGTTAGTGGGGCTCACATGGGTCAGTCCCGGCACCTTGGTGAGCCAATGGGAACAGGGTATTACTAGTCCCCCACCGCCCCAGTCCTCCTCCCTTTCCCCTGGGTCTCCCCTCACCTGCAAAGAGGGAGCCTTCATCTGCAGACCAGTCAGACCCCACGGAGGAGCTGCTGGCCCCTCGGGAGTAGGCGGAGCTGCTGGTGTATGTCCCACAGTCGCTCATCTCCTGCTCTGGGCTGGCAGGAGACTCCTCAGTGGCCAGGGTGGGCTCCTCAGTGGCCAGGGTGGGGCTGGCGCAGGGCTCCTCAGTGGCCAGGGTGGGGCTGGCGCAGGACTCCTCAATTGCCAGGGTGGGGCTGGCGCAAGGCTCCTCAGTGGCCAGGGTGGGGCTGGCGCAGGGCTCCACAGTTGCCATGGTGCTGGATGGCTCCTGCTGGGCCCTGGGGCGCAGCTCCTGGCTCCTTGGCTTCCTCTGAAGGAAGCCCCAGAGCTGCCTTGCCTGGCTCCTGCCCTCTCCTGGTTCCCTCCTCCATAGCTGTACCCGAGGCCACCTCCATTTGGGCCCAGAAGGTGCCTCAGGGTCAGCTAGGGGAGCTGTCTTCCTCCTCCTAAAGCATGCCAGGCAACTCCTCTTTTTAGCCTGTCCACAAGCCTCTTCCCCGCCCGTGGGGACAGAGGGGCCGCTCTCTTCCTGGGAAAGCCGGATGCTCCTTCCCTCTGGCTCTGGAGCCACCTGCCTGGCCTTCCTCCTGAGCATCTGCCTCAGCCGCTCCATCCTGGAACTGAGTGGGGAGTAGCCGTGAGTCTGGCTTCAAAGCAGCCTCTCATTAATGGGGCCTGCCTGCTCCCCGGCCCACCTCCCCTCTGCTGAGGCAATTCCTCCTCCCCACACATCCCACCCCAGGGCACAGGAACCCTCAACCTGGGGAACAAACTCTGCCAAGGGACGGGCTGGGAGCCCTATTGGTGGGATATTTCCACCACACTGGGGATGGCTCTGGAGAACTCCACTTACTTACTCTAGATGGGATGGAGCTGGATGGCAGATGCTCGGTGTTGGTCCTTCCTTTCCCCTCCTCCTCGATCTCCTGCACCCAGGTGGCCTGTAAGGGGTGCTGCAGAATCCCCTGCCAGCAGGGCAGGGGGTAGAAGTCGGGAGATCGAAACTGACTGTGAAAACAAGACAATGTTTTATTGCCAGGGGATGGATAAACTCAGGCCAGCAGCCAGGGGTTCACAACACTGACCGACGGCCAGCAGGACACCTCCCATCTGAAGGTCTCCTAGTACCTCACGCACATTCCTGAAGCGTGATGGCCCAAGGGCTGTAGGGGAGTGTCCCCAGCCCCACTGATGGAAACAGAGGCCTTGGCAGGAGAAGCCGCTGCCTCAGGGTTGCACTGGGAGTCAGGGATAGAGCCGGGGATGGAGCCCAGGAGTCCTTTGTCCAGGCTCCCGCACTAACCGCTAGAGGAACACTCCCTTCCAGAGCTGGGAAGTGCCAGTCTCCCTGGCTCCCAGTGTGACCTGTTGTAGTGACTGACGCATTTGCTACTTGTCCCCCATTCAAGCCAATAACACATCTCTGTGTTGGCAATCATGAGTTAGACCTTCTCAGCACCCCTCCATCTCCCGCAGCTGTCAGGTATTCCTTGGATTATGGAGGCTTGGATGCTGACAGGACTGGAATTTGTTACTGGCTCACTGGGTGTTTCTAGCCAATGAGGGTCTCAGTCTATCCTCAGAGGCCCACACCCCCAGACACTGAAGATCAGGGTGGATTGATTTCATTCCAAATGTTTTGTATTTGTATTTTTGAGTTATTTTCCTAATGAAAGATTGATTCTCATGAAATTCTTAGTGGTGGCTGATGACAGAACACAGAGCAATGGTCTCAAGTTGCAGTGGGGGAGGTCTAAGTTGGATATTAGGAAACACTTTTTCACTAGGAGGGTGGTGACGCCTTTGAATCTGCTACGATAGAGTCCCTTATCTTGTACTTAGAGCCTACATTTTTTCTTACCTTCTACACAGATGACGATTTCTTTCAAAAAAATCCACACAGATATGAAAAAAAACCGCACAGAATGTCCTCCACACCGACTGTCTCTTGGTCCTCTGAGAGAGACCGCGAGATGGAGACTTGCTGCAGCAAGGCTACAGGGGGTCTCCGAGGTTCCCCCTGCCCAGCATCCCTGTCCTGCCTGGCTGTTGTCAAGGGAGCTCTGTGAGGTCACAGACGCCTCATCATCTTTGCCCAATAGGCTGAGTTCCTGCCAAAGGCCTTTGTGAAGTCACTGCACACCCACCTTTCCCTTGCAGGCCTGATGTCTGCCCATAGCCAGCCCAGTTGGATGTTTGAGCTGCACCCCGGATCACCCCACTTGCTCATTATTGATTCTGGGGAGCAAGCAGGCTACCCAGTAAAACAGCAGAGTCTGTTCCTCACCCCACACTGAGTTTTTCATAGAGGCATCACTTATGAAACAATTAGATCTCCTAAGGTGGCCTCTATTTTACGGGCTATGAAATTTCATACTCTTAGCACCCTACTGAGCCCAATTGCTTGTAATTCTCTAAAAGACACCTTCCTAACCAGTTATGATGGTAGGACACCAGGAAACAGAAACGCCACCTCTCCCCTGGGTAATTTGTTCCAGTAGCTAGACTCTCTCACTGTCATAATTAAATTTGAAATTGACAACCTTTGATAAGGGCAAAATTCATGACAATCTTTTAAATAATTTAAATAGAAGAGAAAAAATAACATTAAGTGGAATATTTTCAATGCCAAGTTTCTCAGACAGTCGCACCACTGATGTGATAGCTAAGGCCCTGGAAGCAAAGTTAGCTGAAATGCTAATTCAACTTTGGACAGCAGGAGCTTCCTTGAAAGGTGCAGAAAATATTGTTTTCATTTCAGTTTATTCAAATAGTTCAGTTCAATTGACCAGTTTGTTGAAATTCAAGAAAGCCATTGGGAATTCACAAAACAGGCAAACTTGTTTTCCTCCCTCAATCTATGGATAAAAACTAGGTGTGAGGGGATAGATCTACTGGTTCATCAATCTAGAAACACGTGGATACAAGAATGTATCATTTCAGTTCACTAACCACACATCAAAGTTCCTTTGTTTAAGAAATCAGTTAGTTTTAAATGCAAAACATTTTGATCCAACTTTTTTCTTATGCTTCTCTTTCTAGCTCTGGCATGACCTTGATGTGTGACCAAAGAGAGGTCACTTCTTTTTTCTTTCCCTCTGTACCATGGGGATGGAGACAATTCTCTAAGTCCTAGCAGGAGAGAGATTTGAGCACATCAGGCGTGTTAGGGCCCTTGTGTTCTGAAAGTCAATGAGTGATTGTTGTTTGGGGCAAGAATCCCAATGGATTTGCTACTTGTCCCCCAACCAAAGCCAATAACACATCTCTGTATTTTCAATCATGTGTTAGAAATTCTCAGCACCCGTCTGTCTCCCGCAGCCCCCAGGTGTTCCTTGGATTATGGAGGTTTGGTTGCTAAGAGAACTGCCATTTTTTTTATTGGCATCCTGGGTGTTACTAGCCAATGAGGGTCTCAGTCTGACCCCCGAGGCCCACCCCCCAGACACTAAAGATCAGGATGGATTGATTTCACTCAAAGTTTTTTGTATTTGTATTTTTGAATTATTTTCCTAATGAAAGGTTGATTCTCATGAAATTCTTAAAGCTGGCCGATGACAGAACAAGGATCAATGATCTCAAGTTGCAGTGTGGAAGGCTTGGATATTAGGAAACACTTTTTCACTAGGAGGGTGGTGACGCCTTTGAATCTGCTACGATAGAGTCCCTTATCTTGTACTTAGAGCCTATATTTTTTCTTACCTTCTACACAGATGACGATTTCTTTCCAAAAAAATCCACACAGATATGAAAAAAAACCCGCACAGAATGTCCTCCACACCGACTGTCTCTTGGTCCTCTGAGAGAGACCACGAGATGGAGACTTGCTGCAGCAAGGCTACAGGGGTTCTCCGAGGTTCCCCCTGCCCTGCAACCCTGTCCTGCCTGGCTGTTGTCAAGGGAGCTCTGTGAGGTCACAGACGCCTCATCATCTTTGCCCAATAGGCTGAGTTCCTGCCGGAGGCCTTTGTGAAGTCACTGCACACCCACCTTTCCCTTGCAGACCTGATGTCTGCCCCTGGCCAGCCCAGTTGGATGTTTGAGCTGCACCCCGGATCACCCCACTGGGTCATTATTGATTCTGGGGAGCAAGCAGGATACCCAGTAAAACAGCAGAGTCTGTTCCTCACCAGGTGTCAAGTTTCAGAGGGGTAGCCGTGTTAGTCTGAATCTGTAAAGAGCAACAGAGGGTCCTGTGGCACCTTTAAGACTAACAGAAGTTTTGGGAGCATAAGCTTTCGTGGGTAAGAACCTCACTTCTTCACATGCAAGTAATCACTTGCATGTGAAGAAGTGAGGTTCTTACCCACGAAAGCCTATGCTCCCAATACTTCTGTTAGTCCTAAAGGTGCCAGAGGACCCTCTGTTCCTCACCCCACACTGAGTTTTTCATAGAGGCATCGGTTGTGAAACAATTCAATCTCCTAATGTGGCCTCCATTTCACGGGCCATGAAATTTCACACACTTTGCACCATATTAAGGCCAATTGCTTGTAATTCACTAAAAGGCACCTTCCAGAATGACAACCATATATTGGCGTCTAACTACCTGCTGCTGCCGGGAGACGCTGTGATATGAGGACACCAGGAAACAGAGAATCCACCTTTTCCTTGGGTAATTTGTTGCAGTGCTTAGTCTCCCTCACTGTCAAAAAAGTGTGTCTTCTCCTTTGAATTTCTCTGGCTTCAGCTGACAGCCCTTGGTTCTTGTTGTGCCTTTCTTGGCTAGATCGAATTAGCCCTGCCCCATGAAATCCCATCTCCCTGTCCTGGTGGGAGCCCCCCAGCCAGGAGAAACCAGTAGGGGCCTCCTAGCTGTTTCTCTGCCAGGCTGGTGACAGGATTTCCTCTCCGTGGGGATATCAGATGCACCTGCAGAGGCAATGCAGAAGTGAGTGCGCTGCATCAGCCCGGCCTTGGGCTCAGGGCTTTGGCCATGGCAGCTTCTGCTCCAGTCACGTCTCTGGGTGCCTGGACTTAGAGCTTCTGGCCCCCCTGTGGCTGTAGCCAGGGCTGGGGCACTGGGCTCAGGACTTTCATGCCTCTCCCCACTCCTGTCGGCTCTCAGGGTACCTGGGCTTGGGGCTTCTGCCCGGCATCTGCAGCTAGGGCTCAGAGTTTCCCTTGCAGTTCCTTCGGGGGCTCAGGTGTCCATTTTTCTGGATGCCCCAAAAATGATAGGAGCCGAGGTGCTCCCAAGTAGTAGGTAGGAGCTGAGGTTCTCCCAAGAGCAGGGACCCACCTGCACATCTGGGAATCTCCTCTAGCTTCAGAAAGGTTGCTGGCTGCTGCCCTTGGAGCCCAGGTCTGAAGGCAGCACGGAAGTGAGGGTGACAATGCTGTGACCCTCCTACAACAACCTCTGAACTCCCCCATTCTCCCATTTTGGTCGGGACCCCCATGGTTATAATACCATGACATTTCAGAGTGAAACATTGAAATGGTGACATTGTTCAATTTCAAGGCCAGAGGGGTTTTAAATTAGTCAAAGTGAGCCCTGAATTTGGTAGGGACCTGGCTATTATGGAAGTCCTAGCAGGTTTGCACTCCCAGTTCTCCTGAAAGGCCATTGAGAATCATGCTGCCTTAGAAGCTTCCCAGAATAAGCTACCAGGACTGGGGGCAATTGAAAGAAACCAACCAAAGCCTGAGCTGGGATGGAGAGCATTGATCCAAGCGGTGTTTGAACCCCTCCACCCCCACCTGCCTGCCTGCGGAGAAATGGACAGAGGGGCACTGATTTCTATTTGTGAACTTACTAAAGACCATGGGCTTCAGTATGAGCCGTATAGCCCATACTCTGAATTCTTGGATAAACAGCAAAGTTGGGTTTTTAGAAACCTTTCCCCCCAGTGCTCTGTATCCACTTTGGATTGTGCCCAGCAGAGGCTGGTGGAGGGGAGGGGAAGGTAGAGGAGGCCATGCAAATGTTGTGGTATCTGCACTACCCCACAGACACACACACACGGGACCCTCTGTTGCTTCTGAAACAGCAATGCACGGCATATTAGCCAGGACAGTAAATTATTTGTCCATAACCTACAAAATCCTCAGTGTTGAAAGTACAATTTATCTAGAAAACAATGGGAGGGAGGGGTTAGAGAGTTGCAGTAAACACCTGGATTTCCAGTCTCTGGACAGGCACATCCCCCTCTCCACAGTTTTCACTGATATCTTCTCCAAACTGGTCCTCCTGATATAATCTGAGGTCACATCCTGGCCTTTAGGGACATTGGCAGGATCTTCACTGTTCCCAGCTGCAGCATCACCCTCGTTTCTTCCTTGTGTCAGGATCCTGAACTCGACCATCTCCTGGTCACTGCCTCCCAGGTTCCCATCCACTTTTGCTTCCCCTACTAATTCTTAACGGTTTGTGAGCAGCAGGTCAAGAAGAGCTCTGCCCCTAGTTGGTTCCTCCAGCACTTGCACCAGGAAATTGTCCCCTACACTTTCCAAAAACTTCCTGGATTGTCTGTGCACCACTGTATTGTTCTCTCAGCAGATATCAGGGTGATTAAAGTCTCCCATGAGAACCAGGGCCTGCGATCTAGTAACTTCTGCTAGTTGCCGGAAGAAAGCCTGGTCTACTTCGTCCCCCTGGTCTGGTGGTCTATAGCAGACTCCCATCACAGTTCTAAACTTAATCCAGAGACTCTCAGGTTTTTCTGCAGTCTCATACCAGAGCTCTGAGCAATCATACTGCTCTCTTACATACAATGCAAGTCCCCCACCTTTTCTGCCCTGTCTGTCTTTCCTGAACAGTTTATATCCATCCATGACAGTACTCCACTCATGTGAGTTATCCCACCAAGTCTCTGTTATTCCAATGCTTCATTCCAATATTCCAATATGTCATTTTTTACTAATCAGTATTTTCCAGTGTAGAAAGCACTGGGCTTCAATTGCAGCAAGGGAAGTTTAGGTGGGACATTAGGAAAAATTTCCTAACTGTCCTGGTGGTTAACCACCGGAATAAATTGCTTAGGGAGGTTGCAGAATCTCCATCATTGGAGATTTTTAAGAGCAGGTTAGACAAACACCTGTCAGGGATGTTCTAGATGGTGCTTTGTCCTGCCGTGAGTGCAGGGGACTGGACTTCTGACCTCTTGAGGTCCCTTCCAGTGCTATGATTCGATGATTGATCCAATATTGTGCTCTAATATTTTTCATTGAAGCTTTATTAATGCAAGATAACCCCCCCCCCCCCATGAATGGGGTTGGGTAGCGGGTCAACTCTTGAATCCCGGAGGAAGTTGCGTCTGAGTGTGCTTCAGTGGATTTATGTCCTCTCACCATTAATCACAATGGGCTAAACTCTATTATCACTTGGCTCAAGTCTACCTAGCAGAGTTTAAGTGTAAGGCATTTCCATGGGGTAGAAAGTGTCCTAACTACTGCTGGCCAAAATTCTTTGGCTGAAATTTTTTTTCAGAGAAAAGTGCATATTCAGCTACACCAGAATGTTTGCCCAATTGTATTGGGTTCTTCGGGATGGAAAAACATCAAATAAATTCATTTCCCCACCGCTAAACCTTGCTGTTCAGTGTCCCACCTCTGCATGGAGGGGTGAAAGTAAAACTCTAAATCAGTGTTAGTGAGAACAGGCTTGTTTGCATTGGGAAGTTATTCCTGGGCAAGATAATATGTGAATTTAAGGCACTAGAGCTGTCCAGGTATGGACATTCTTAATTTACTGGATTAAACTAAACCAGAAAATGGCATTCTTATTTGGCTACGGCTGCACTACGGGGGGGCGATCGATTTCAGATACACAAATTCAGCTACGGGGATAGCATAGCTGAATTCGACGTATCTGATCCAACTTACACCGCTGTGAAGATGGCGGCTCCCCTGTCGACGGCGCTTACTCCTACCTGGGCTGGTGGAGTACGCGCGTCGATTCCGGGATCGATTGTCGCGTCCCGACGAGACACGATAAATCGATCCCCGAGAGATCGATTTCTACCCGCCGATCCGGGCGGTAGTGAAGACAAGCCCAAAGGCCATATAGGGAGTTACATTACAGGGGAAAAAGGGAGGAGGTGTTGCCTTATATATTAAAAATGTACACACTTGGACGGAGGTAGAGATGGACATAGGAGACGGAAGTGTTGAGAGTCTCTGGGTTAGGCTAAAAGGGGTAAAAAACAAGGGAGATGTCATGCTAGGAGTCTACTACAGGCCACCTAACCAGGTGGAAGAGGTGGATGAGGCTTTTTTCAAGCAACTAACAAAATCATCCAAAGCCCAAGATTTGGTGGTGATGGGGGACTTCAACTATCCGGATATATGTTGGGAAAATAACACAGCGGGGCACAGACTATCCAACAAATTCTTGGACTGCATTGGAGACAACTTTTTATTTCAGAAGGTTGAAAAAGCTACTAGGGGGGAAGCTGTTCTAGACTTGATTTTAACAAATAGGGAGGAACTCGTTGAGAATGTGAAAGTAGAAGGCAGCCTGGGTGAAAGTGATCATGAAATCATAGAGTTTGCAATTCTAACGAAGGGTAGAAGGGAGAACAGCAAAATAGAGACAATGGATTTCAGGAAGGCAGATTTTGGGAAGCTCAGAGAGCTGATAGGTAAGGTCCCATGGGAATCAAGACTGAGGGGAAAAACAACTGAGGAGAGTTGGCAGTTTTTCAAAGGGACACTATTAAGGGCCCAAAAGCAAGCTATTCCGCTGGTTAGGAAAGATAGAAAATGTGGCAAAAGACCACCTTGGCTTAACCACGAGATCTTGCACGATCTAAAAAATAAAAAGGAGTCATATAAAAAATGGAAACTAGGACAGATTACAAAGGATGAATATAGGCAAACAACACAGGAATGCAGGGGCAAGATTAGAAAGGCAAAGGCACAAAATGAGCTCAAACTAGCTACGGGAATAAAAGGAAACAAGAAGACTTTTTATCAATACATTAGAAGCAAGAGGAAGACCAAAGACAGGGTAGGCCCACTGCTTAGTGAAGAGGGAGAAACAGTAACAGGAAACTTGGAAATGGCAGAGATGCTTAATGACTTCTTTGTTTCGGTCTTCACCGAGAAGTCTGAAGCAATGCATAACAAAGTGAATGCAAATGGGAAGGGGGTAGGTTTAGCGGATAAAATAAAAAAAGAACAAGTTAAAAATCACTTAGAAAAGTTAGATGCCTGCAAGTCACCCGGGCCTGATGAAATGCATGCTAGAATACTCAAGGAGCTAATAGAGGGGGTATCTGAGCCTCTAGCTATTATCTTTGGAAAGTCATGGGAGACGGGAGAGATTCCAGAAGACTGGAAAAGGGCAAATATAGTGCCCATCTATAAAAAGGGAAATAAAAACAACCCAGGTAACTACAGACCAGTTAGTTTAACTTCTGTGCCAGGGAAGATAATGGAGCAAGTAATTAAGGAAATCATCTGCAAACACTTGGAAGGTGGTAAGGTGATAGGGAACAGCCAGCATGGATTTGTGAAGAACAAATCATGTCAAACCAATCTGATAGCTTTCTTTGATAGAATAACGAGCCTTGTGGATAAGGGTGAAGCGGTGGATGTGGTATACCTAGACTTTAGTAAGGCATTTGATACGGTCTCGCATGATATTCTTATCGATAAACTAGGCAAATACAAATTAGATGGGGCTACTATAAGGTGGGTGCATAACTGGCTGGATAACCGTACTCAGAGAGTTGTTATTAATGGTTCCCAATCCTGCTGGAAAGGCGTAACGAGTGGGGTTCCGCGGGGGTCTGTTTTGGGACCGGCTCTGTTCAATATCTTCATCAACGACTTAGATATTGGCATAGAAAGTACGCTTATTAAGTTTGCGGATGATACCAAACTGGGAGGGATTGCAACTACTTTGGAGGACAGGGTCATAATTCAAAATGATCTGGACAAATTGGAGAAATGGTCTGAGTTAAACAGGATGAAGTTTAACAAAGAGAAATGCAAAGTGCTCCACTTAGGAAGGAAAAATCAATTTCACACATACAGAATGGGAAAAGACTGTCTAGGAAGGAGTACGGCAGAAAGGGATCTAGGGGTTATAGGGGACCACAAGCTAAATATGAGTCAACAGTGTGATGCTGTTGCAAAAAAAGCAAACATGATTCTGGGATGCATTAGCAGTTGTGTTGTGAGCAAGACACGAGAAGTCATTCTTCCGCTCTACTCTGCTCTGGTTAGGCCTCAGCTGGAGTATTGTGTCCAGTTCTGGGCGCCGCATTTTAAAAAAGATGTGGAGAAATTGGAAAGGGTCCAAAGAAGAGCAACAAGAATGATTAAAGGTCTTGAGAACATGACCTATGAAGGAAGGCTGAAAGAACTGGGTTTGTTTAGTTTGGAGAAGAGAAGACTGAGAGGGGACATGATAGCAGTTTTCAGGTATCTAAAAGGGTGTCATGAGGAGGAGGGAGAGAACTTGTTCACCTTAGCCTCTAAGGATAGAACCAGAAACAATGGGTTTAAACTGCAGCAAGGGAGGTCTAGGTTGGACATTAGGAAAAAGTTCCTAACTGTCAGGGTGCTTAAACACTGGAACAAATTGCCTAGGGAGGTTGTGGAATCTCCATCTCTGGAGATATTTAAGAGTAGGTTAGATAAATGTCTATCAGGGATGGTCTAGACAGTATTTGGTCCTGCCATGCGGGCAGGGGACTGGACTCGATGACCTCTCGAGGTCCCTTCCAGTCCTATAATCTATGATTCTACGATTAAATAGCCGTAGAGTCAGTTTCCGTGTCGACCAGCCCTAAAGCAATAGAATTGTGTCAGTGGTGAGAATAGGGCTAATCAGTATATAGCAATGATGAGGAAAAAAAAGTGTATGATCAAAAGAACTCTGTGAATAACTGATTTCTTTGTTTGCTGGCTAGTCTGAAACATAAATGAAAAACTTTAGTTTCTGGTTGACCCAACATTTTTTTTTTAATTTCCATTTTTTTGGCTGACTGACAAGTTGAATGAAATGTTTTGTTTGATCCGTTGCAGTTTTTGCAATTGTGATATTTTTTAATAAAATTGAAGTAAATTTTGAAACAAAAAGTCTTTTAAATGGGAAACTTAAAATATTTAGACCTTTTAGATTTTTCTGAGGTTTTAGATCAAAGCAAAACAATCCAGCTCATTTGACACAGATTCATAAAATATTTCAGTTAACCCAAATCTGCGTTGCTCAGAAAAAAAGGATTTTGGTCCAACTCCCCTCTCCCCCCAGTTCTAATGAACACTGTATCGTGATACTCAGAGTAAAACTAGTCCAATTCAGATTAGTCATGAGGCTCACATTTTCAACAGGGAGGGTGGTTAACGGCTGGAATGAACGACCATGGGAAGTGACCGTTTATCCAGCTAGAGCGGCTGTGAAATCAAGACCCGATGGCTCTCCGGAAGATACACTTAATAAAATGGGCTTAATACCGAGGATAACTGTATAGGTCTGTGACCTGAGTTATACAGTCAGACTAAATGATCTCATTGTCCTTTCTAGCCCTTAAAATATATGATAAATGTATAGCATTGCTGTAAGTAAACCTATAAAATCACTATATGGCATTGACAATGAGGAGTCCTGTGGCACCTTAAAGACTAACAAATGTATCACGATAGTTTATGCCCAGATACATTTGTTAGTCTTTAAGATGCCACAGGACTCCGCGTTGTCCTTGCTGAAACAGACTAACATGACTACCACTCTGAAATATATGGCATTGGTGGGAGTAACATTACATGAGCATTATTATTGATACTACTTCATTAATTCATTAGTATTGGGCTTAATCCCAACCCCATTCTGTTAGGTGCTGTACCAACATCTAACAAAACAAAACAAAAAAACCCAACCTCTGGCCAAAGGAGCTTGTAATGTAAGCTTAAAATAAGAGACAATGATACAGATGACAAACAGATGGGGACCAGCACAAGGTGACAACAAGATGATTGAGAATAAAGCTATATAACAAGTATATAGAGCCTTGTCAGAATTTGATTTTTATTTTTTTTATCATTTTAATTGATAATATCGATGTTTATTTTTAAGCCTTTTTTATTTTAAATGTTTAAACCTTTACAATAGCGGGAAATTATGGGGATCAGACAATGGGAGGTCAGACATTTTTTTTAATGACAGTCGACACTGAGATTCAAAAAGCTTTATAACTGTTAAAACACAAATGGTCAACATCACTTGTCAAAATAGATAAAATAAATATCCTTAAATCAAACTCGAATACATTCTGAAGCTGCAATTTTTCTTACTTTGCCTATCTGTAAATTTCAATTATTATTGATGGCAACATAGGTTGTATAAGCCACATAGAACATGGTGACAGCTGTCAGATGAGAGGCACAGATGGAGAAGGCTTTGCGCCTGCCCTTGGTGGAGCAGATCCTCAGGATAGAGAAGAGGATGTACAGATAAGAGATTATGACAATCAGGAAGGTGGACATGGCAATAACCCCAGAGAACGCTACAAGCAAAATCTCACTGATGTGGTTATCAGAGCAAGCGAGCTTCAGCAATGGGTTAGTGTCACAAAAGTAAGGATTGATGACATTGGGTCCACAGAATGACAACCTCAGCAAGCCACATGTGTGGGTCAGTGAGTTCATGAGCCTCCCTACATGTGAGCTGGCCACTAGATGAATACAGACTCTCTTAGACATAACAGCGGTGTAGAGCAGAGGGTTGCAGATGGTACATAGCTGTCATACGCCATCACGGCCAGCAGGAACCCTTCTGTGGTCACAAACACAACAAAAGAGAAGTGTTGAGCAATACAGGCAGAGTAAGAAATGCTTTTACTCCCCACTAAGAAATTCACCAGCATCCTTGGAGCCAAGACTGAGGAGTAGCAGAGGTCAACAACGGACAGGTTACTGAGGAAGAAGTACATGGGGGGTGGAGTCGGGGATCAACCCAGATCAACACAATCATCCCAAGATTCCCCACCAGCATAAGAACATAGATCACCAGGAACGCCGCGAAGAAGGGTATCTGCAACTCCTGATGATCCGTCAGCCCCAGGAGGATGAACTGGGTCACCATGCTGTCATTGCCCTCAGCCATTTATACAGGGGTGCATGAAACCAGACCTGCTGGGATAACAAGAGTGAGCAGCATGGAAGAAGGAAATTTCATGGCATGAATTAAATCTGAATGACACCACCAGGCTTGAATGTGGGTAGTGAATATCTTACAGGAAACCAGCCGCCGTGATATCTGGGAAAAGCTGGGATGGACCTTTAAATTTACACTCTCTTTTTAACAGGGCTGAGATTTTCAAGGCTGTCTAGGAGATTTAGACATCCAAGTCTCCATAAAATTGACTGGAATTAGGCATCCAGTTCCCGATAGGGCATTTCCCGATTCATGTACATTATCACAAATTTTCTCCAATGAAATATACCTGGCATGGGTTTGAGTTTGAGCTAGCTCCTTTATATTGTCTGCTCACTGAGGGTAAGTTAGAAAGCACTCATACTTTAAATCCTTTCAGATTAGGGTGACCAGACAGTAAATGTGAAAAATCGGGATGGGGGTGGGAGGTAATTGGAGCCTATATAAGAAAAAAGACCCAGAAATCGGGAATGTCCCTATAAAATCGGGACATCTGGTCACCCTATTCCAGATAATCCTTTTAGATGACTACAAAGTCTGTTATGTCCCAGTCACTTGGTTACTGCTGCTTCATAACACATCCCCCGGCAGTGCTGCTAATCCCAAGCATTTGAAAACCATTATCAGGCTTCCAAAAAATCATGCAATTGGCTTAAAATCTTGAGATTTTTTAAAACTAATACACAAAGGGTTTAGAGAGGGGGCAGGGAAGTGTAATTCTGTTTTGTGCAAGATTTTTATATTTCAGAATTTGGTTTAGGAAGAAACCCACAGGTTTTGAAAAGTCTCTGGAAAAGGGAATGGATCCCTGGAGTCATGGACACTGACAATTTTGGATGTTCCCAGCCCCCAGGGCAATCTGCATGTGTATCTGCTCCAAGGCATGGACTCTGGAAGCTCTGAGGTTGCTAGCAGGCCACTGGGCAGGTTGCAAAGGAGCTGGGCAGGTGAACTAGCGGAAACCAGGCAGGATTCTGATGTAGGCAGAGTTTCCTCCATTCCGTGGTGCTGCAGTGAAATTGGCCCTTCTTGACGAAATGTTCCAATTTCACTCAGTCAGCAATTGGCAATGGAACAATGTTTCTGGGCCCTGGAGACAGTCACGTTTTCAAGCTTTTCTTAGCAACCCTGAGGGCTAGAAACATACTTAAAATAAAATCTGAGATTCTTAACTGATCACATGACTGAAGGAGCTGAGGCTTTAAGAGACGCACCAAATACCATGAGAATTGGTAACTATGCCTTCAATCTATGCTAGCCTTGCTCTAGGAGATTTCTGGCCCCTTGTCTCCAGTCCCAGTTTCTTACGCCTCCTAGTGGTGCGCACTGCCAGGTCCTTCATCTCTCTAGGTCATTCGCCATGACACAGGAATATGATACAGGCGGGAAATGGCGAAGGAATAACATTGGCACAGAAGCAACAATGGAAGGCTGTGTGCAAGGCTCTGAAGGAGGGAGGGAGGATGCTTAGAAGAGGGAGCATAGGGGGATTACATGAAGCCACAGGTGAGAGAATGAGATAAAAGGAGAAAATGCTGTATCAGAGAGGAGTGTGAGGAGAGTAGAGAGAGAAAGAAGGAAGAAAGAAGGCTGAAGAGACACGAAGGCAAAACTATGTAACACCTCAAAAGTGAGGCTTTCTCCATTTGCTTCCTTCTTCTGGCTCCCCCCGTCCACGTTTAATCGAACACAAACAGCTTGTTTTCAATCCAAGCCCCTTCACAGTCTATCAACACCATGAGGCTCATCTGCTATTGCAATGTCATCTATCGCCTCTGCCCTCCCACTGCTTCCCATTGGTTACAGTTTTCAAACAAACACGACCTTGACTGGGGCTGCCGCAGTGCAAATCATTCCTGTTATTTCCCCCTTATGGTTAGAGATCGGCCACACCAGAACCCACTGGATCCAAGTGTCTGTCCTCCCCCTCCCCCTCCCCCACTCACACACATACACAACACTGGATAATGGTCAGACTGGCAGTAGGGGCACTAGACTGAGATAGTCCTTTAATTCCTGGCTCTGCTTCACACTCCCTCCCTTACTATGTTTTTCCAGAGAACCTAGTACAGTGGGGCATTGACCTCTAATTGATAACACGACAACCATAAATACAAATTTTATAACCCTGATTTAGCTCTATAATTGGCTGAAAGGCCCAGAATCTGAAAATCCTCAAAGGTTGAAGAAGTCGGATCTGAATCTGATTCCAGATCTGAAGTGTGTAACTCAGATTCATCTCTATGTATAATCCTGGATTCTTACCTAAGATCCATCTGGACCTTTCAGGGTCTTCCATGAACCATGTCCATTGCCACTGCAATTTACCCTGAGACAGAAAAATGAACAAACGAACAATGTCTGTCTCAAGTTGCAATGTTGACTGCGCTAACGTCACATTTCCAAGTAAATGGAGAAAATGGAAAGTTATGTCCAGGAATCAGAACTGAAGGAAAATAGCTATCCCACCTCCACTGAAGGAAAGAAGTATTGTATCTTCATGGTGGAAGAGAGTGTTCAATCACACTTTATCCCTAAGGGATCATGTTAGGACACCAAAAACCTCATATATTCATTTCTGTGGCATTTAAGGATCAAGTCTCTGAAGTCACACCTACAATTATAGTCTCAAACCAGGCACAGAGGGGCTCATTACAATGCCCTCCTTGGTGCTCTAACATGCTCAGTAGATTTGTTTATTTGTCTTTGCTCAGTTTTACGGAAAGCTCTCGCTGTTTTGCTAAGTCACAGGAAGAAGTCTCAAGAGCAGTGTAACTGGAAAGGAATGGCTCAGTCTTTCTTTCCGTCGGGAGCACTCAGTGAATTCAGCGTCAAAGTTAGGCTTAAAAGAAATCCAGATGTGTTAAACTATGGAAAAAGCACAGTTACAGCAAAGAAACAACTGTAACTTTGTTCGTGTAGATGCCAAGCAATCACCCTACCCTTACAATTAGTGCCTAATAGTGCCTTACCATTTACTGCCCCTGATTGGGTCAAACTGATTTTTCATACAGTTTAAGACCAGAAGAGGTCAATGTGATCATCTAATCTGATCTCCTGCATAACAAAACCTTGCCCAATAATTTATGTATCGAGCCTATTATTATTATTTTTTCTAGCTCTCACACATCTTTTAGCTAGATATCCACTTGGAATGACTTCAAGTGACAGACAATCTACCATTAGCAGGAGTGTTGTGAGCAAGACAAGAGAAGTAATTCTTCCATTCTACACAGCTCTGATAAGGCCTCAACTGCAGTATCGTGTCCAGTTCTGGGCGCCACATTTCAGGAAACATGGGGACAAATTGGAGAGAGTCCTGAGAAGAGCAACAAAAATGATTAAAGGTCTAGAAAACAAGACTTATGAGGGAAGATTGAAAGAATTAGGTTTGTTTAGTCTGGAAAAGAGAGGACTGAGAGGGGACATAACTGTTTTCAAATACCTAACAGGTTGTTACAAGGCGGATGGAGAAGAATTATTCTCCTTAACCTCTGATGATAGGACAAGAAGCAATGGGCTTAAATTGCAGCAAGGGAGGTTTAGGTTGGACATGAGGAAAAAATTCCTCATCGTCAGGGAGGTTAGGCACTGGAATAAATTGCCTAGGGAGGTTGTGGAATCTCCATAACAACGGGGTTCCATAAAGAACTGTATTAAACATATTCATAAATTATCTGGGAAAAGGGGTAAACAGTGAGGTTTCAAAGCTTGCAGATGATACAAAACTACTCAAGATAGTTAAGTCCAAACCCGACTGCAAAGAGTGACAGAGGGATCTCACAAAACTGGGGCGATCACCCAAGGAAATGACAGATGAAATTCAGTGTTGATAATGCAAAGTAATGCACATTAGAAAACATAATCCTAACTAGACATACAAAATGATGGGTCTAAATTAGCTGTTACCAGTCAAGAAAGAGATCTTAGGAGTCATTGTGGATAGTTCTCTGAAAACTAGGTGAAGTGGTGGTTCAAAAAGCTAACTTAATGTTAGGAACCATTAGGAAAGGGATAAATAATAAGAAAGAAAATATGATAATGCCTATATGTAATCAGAGTCAGGATGAGCTCCACCCTGACATCTGGTGGTGAATTATGGCGAGTGTGGAAAAGAACTCCAGGGGCTGATCTTGTTTGCATAGGCACACCCACTCGCCTGGCATGAAACAACAGCAACTCAACAACAACTGTGGGATCCCCAGTCTTCTCTGTTATTGGGGCAGGAAGAATAAAGTTTTGTTATCCTGTGAATCAAGGCCAGTGGAACTGTTGTATGACAGCAGGACTGAGTGAGTCCTTCACCATTACCTAAGTAGCACTTGCTTGACAAGGGGCATGGGTTACAAACCCCTGTGAATAGAGAGAGGATGGGGACAGGTATTTGTACTGCATGGTATGGGCCCTCTCTAAGGGTCTGAAACACCAATTGCATTACCTCCTCTCTCCACTGTTGAATGTCAGAGCTAACTTTGATTCCATTAGGAGTCTAGCTACAGGCTGCTGTGCTGAATTCACTTTGGGCCAATGGTGCACTAGCACTGGGGCTCCCCTACTATGAGCTGAAATCACAAAAGAGCTAAAGTTATTAAGAGCTGAGATCACTGAGGCTGTGTTAACTAGTGGGGGAGCCTGAAGCTATATTGCTAAGCGGCTGGCGGAGCAGCTAGCAGAGTGGAGCCTTGCGGGGACGGTTGGAGCGGAGCTGAGCGACTCACAGGTTGGTGAATGGAGCAGCTGCCAGAGCAGTTCGTGGGATGGCGGGAGCGACTCACGGGACAGCTGGTGGAGTGGAGCGGCTCGTGGTGCAGGCTGCGGCGGAACCCCACTGAGAGGCAGCCGGTCGGCCTCGGATCACGTAAGGTGCCCCTTAACACCCTGCGTGCCCCCCCCTTGAACTCTGGGGCTGCACTGACCAGGGAGAGAGACTTTGGAGGGTTGTTGGACTTTTGGGACTTTGGGTGATCCTTGGGTTGCTGGACCCAAGAGACTTTGGGGTTGTTGGACTTTTGGGACCTTGGTGATTCTTGGGTTGCTGGTTTCAGAACCAATGGGAAAGGACACAGCCCAATTTGCTAGGGTGGGTTTTTTGCTCATGGTTTGTGTTATGAATCCTGTTTGTGGTGTTTTTCCAATTTAATGCTGATGTCGTTTAACTCATTTTATTAAACATTTTCTGTTACATTCAGACTCCGTGCTTGCGAGAGGGGAAGTATTGCCTCTTAGAGGCGCCCAGGGGGTGGTATGTAATTGTCCCAGGTCACTGGGTGGGGGCTCGAGCCGGTTTTGCATTGCGTTATTAAAATGGAACCCCTAGATACAGAACCCGGCCCTTGTTGCTGCCAACTTAGATGGGCAGAAGGGTTACATATATATAAATACATTGTATCCTCAGTCCCTGAATACTTTGTGCAGTTCTGGTTGCCCTATCTAAAAAAAAAAAAAAAAGATGTATTAGAACTGAAAAAGTCCAGAGAAGAGAAATAAAAATGTCCAGAGTTCGATCTTTATTTTTTTTTTAGAAAAAGCTGAAGTTTTCTGCTAAAATGGTTGATACATAAGAATTTATGTGTATGTGTGTAAAAACTCCATAAGGGGAACATTTTCCGAAAGTTTTAATGGTGAATCGTTCTTCTTCAGAGAATTGCAACTTTTCAAAATCGCCACCAGCTCTCCTAATTGTCGACAGGAATAAGGCTAAAGCTGCCTTTAAGCAAAGAGGTCCTCTTTCAATAGGACCACCACCTGCCATTATTTACCAACAGCAGTAAAGTCAAGCTGCCCTCAGAGAAGCTAGTGGTCCGCGTCAGCACAGAGAGCAATTCTCTTTCAAAGGTCATATGCAGCTTGCTGTCCTTGAGAATAGAAGATGCAAGCTGTTTTGAAAGAGGGCAGTTCCTCTTGGTATCTTCTGAAGAAGAACTTTTACTCGGGAAATATTTTGATTCAAATTGGGAGCTAGGGACAGGGCATCTTTTGGGGAGAGAGAGTCACCATCTTTCACACTCATTTCTACTTTGGTCCACAATCCTTTGGGTATGTTACCATTCTGGGAATGTGGTCAAGCACATCTTCTTTCCCAGGCTAGATTTGGGATGATGTGTGGATGGGCTGATGCCTCCAGCATGTCTGTGGTAGAAGCTTGTAGGTTACTTTGATAGTTACAAAAGACAATTCTCTAACCTAGGACTTGTCTTTCAGATCTTCAGCTTTGATGTACGTGTTTCAAATTAGGAAGAGCACCTACAGCCTGTAATACAAGGGAGCGGGGGCGAGAAAGGAGAAATCTAATTGGAAAGTTAATGTGAAGAACTGGTTGAAAAATTGTTGACTTCAGTATTTTCTGTTGAAAAATGCCAGTCAGTCTAAATTGAAATTTTTCTTGGAAACATATTGGTTTGACAAAC
This sequence comes from Chrysemys picta bellii, assembly GCF_011386835.1. NCBI lineage: Eukaryota > Metazoa > Chordata > Testudines > Emydidae > Chrysemys > Chrysemys picta. Next base: position 5,531,545 of record NC_088792.1, read on the forward strand.
TTTTTTTGTCATATGTGACTCAAAGATGGATGTTCCCATTGTCTAACCATTCCTGCTTCTTTTTGAAAAATGCCCCCTGAGGTCACATTTAACTGAGGTATCATTTTATGGGTCTGTTTTATAAAGAGGAACTGCACATCTTGAATTACATTCATACCATCTATCTCTGAATGGCCTCCCAAGCTTTCCTTCTGCACAGACGTGAGCGAGGTCTCCATATTTCACTCTGTGAGCAGTGATCTCTGGTGAGATGCTAATGCCTATAGTAACACTCTCTTTATTGTGTTTCTAGGGGAGGGGAAATTGGTGGGAAATGGTGCCTCTGATCAAAAAGTAGACACGCTTAGCTCAGAGAGCGCAGACCACAGTTCTTTAGGAAAAGGGGACAGGGAAGGACTCAGTGCTGGGAGAGGGAAACACAGGGTTACAACCCCAAAACGGGATTGCATAGGTGCAGTCCTGGGGTTGGGAGACAGCTCCCCAGAGGACCAGCAACATGCAGAGTCATTGGTGAGCAAATGCAGCCTGAATCAAAAAGTAACAAGAGGTTGCCCTGGAGAGGCAGTTTAACACATATCCCAGGAGAAATGAGAGAATATTCATGCACATACACCTCTACTCTGATGTAATGTGACCTGATATAACACGAATTTGGATATAACGTGGTAAAGCAGTGCTCTGGGGGGGCAGGGATGTGCCCTCTGCCGGATCAAAGCAAGTTCGATATAATGCGGTTTCACCTATAACGCAGTAAGATTTTTTGGCTCCCGAGGACAGTGTTATATCGGGGTAGAGGTGTATATTGTTCAGCATGTATTTTTTTTATTTGTTAAAGACTTAAAACAAAATAGACACTCGAAGTATTAAAGTGCTTGATTTACAGATCCTCAAGCTAGTCCAGTTTATACCATCTCAGGATCTAGCTCCACCAGTCCTGATTACAAGAGATGTACATGCTTTGCAGGAGACCAGGTGAGGGTACGTTTGTGTCCAGATGTGTTTTATGTTGGCTGAGTTGGCCACTGCACTTGCTTTTGCTGTTTTGTTGTGGATTGTGTTTCTACTCATCTGTAGATCTGTGTTTCTACTCATCTAAAGCTGGCACAGATGTCTTTTAGGTCTTCAAAGTCTAAAGACAATGAATAACGTATGGGAGGCACAGGAAACTGCAGTGGAAGAAACCTAAACTAGGATGGGGATATACAGAGGAGGGTAAGGGAGTCAGGCATAAGGATGTTCCCATGGCTGAGGGGCTAATCCTAGATTTGGTAGACCCAGATTCAAGTACTTGTTCTGTCAAAGACTTCCTGAGTTATCTTCACAACTTGCTTTATCCCATTGGGCCTCAGTCCCCCATTAGTGGAATGGGGACAGTCATAATTCCCGACCTCACAGGGGTGTAGTGAGGCTAAATACATGCAAGGTTGTGAGGTGGGCAATTGTCATGCTACTGAGGAGTATGTGACGGCAATGGATCAGTACATCGAACTTTCCAAAATTCCTTTGAAAAGCCCAGATTAGCTGCTTCAAACAGCAACTCCCAGGGTGGCCTGAATGCACTGGCTTTTACCTAGGGTTTAAACACAAAGCATACCTGGACGTGGACAGAGGTTGGGTTATTAGTTAATATAAACACTTTATTATTACAAGATCACCTCCAGTTTCATTTGCTGGTCGTTCTGCAGTCCAATAGGCCCTTAGTTATCCAACACTGGGTAATGTGATGTGTCATTGCACAGTGAGTTAAATGCAGGCAAAAGCACGGCCATTTCTTACACTGCCTCATCTGGGAAGTTGTGAAAACGTGGCTGAACTGGGTATGGCTTTTGAGTTAAAAATCCATCTTTTCCCTATAATGGTTTGTGCGCATGCTAGCTCTGATCTTCAGACTGACTGGAACAAGGGGGCTCTCCAGCAGCTAGATATCTGGCTTCCTTTAATTGCAAACGTGAAAACCGCAGAGAAAAGAGGGAGGACGGGTTTGTAACTATTTGGACCATTGCATCTATCATATTCCACCTTTGCATGCTAGGTTGCTGCGTGAGCACACTGAGCACTGATCCCATGGCAGGGCTGGTCCACAACATTTTGGCACCTGAGGCGGGGAGCTCAAATGACGCCCCCATGCCCCCTAGCTTGGGCCAAAACTTTGAAAGGTCTTGATTCTGCCTTCTTCCTGTTCTACTCCTCTCATGGTGCTGCTCTGCTACCTACCCCAATAAAGGAGAACTAAAAACTTAAAATGCCTTGTTCAAAAATTTTAAGTAACAAACTTTCAAATGCCTGACCAGCAACTGTCACTTTTCTTGTCTGCATAGTTAACACTGGCATTTTTATCTGTTTGAATAATCAAAGTGGTGCTTTTTGCGCCTTCTTGCTTGCAAAGATATGAACTGCTTCCTGCAGAAGGTTCACAGTCTGGGCCAGCTCACACTCTATTGAGATGGTTGCAAGGCCGACCAGCCTCTCCTGTGTCATTGTCAATAAAAATGATGTGTTTTTATTAACTTCAGCTTGGAGAAGCTGCGTTCTCCACTGGCAACTGTTACAGGAAGTGTTCGAAGTATGCGCAGACCAACAAAAGCATTTGGAAAGAGGCTGGTCATCTTATTTGTGCACATATATTCCAGAACAGCCTTTGGGGTAGATCCTGCTGAAATGTAACTTGAAAGGGCTTTCAGTTTGGGGTCTCTTATGGGATTATCCTGTGCCTCATAATCAAAATGTCTTCTTCTTTGGTGACTCTTGTATTTTTTGATGGGTGGTAAAATAGCTTTGGTGTGAAGTTCCTCTGCCAACTTCTGTGCACTCTTCAGAACGTTTTGAAATCCCTCGTCTGGCCGGTAAGACTGTAGGTATGACTTTGCTTTGTCCAGTTGTTCCATTGCTCCAGATATATCAAGGTCAACACCTTAAAGTCTCTTGCTTACAACATTTATTTCAAACAGTATGTCATGCCACAACACTAAGCCACACAGAAATTTGAAGTTATGTATATTTCTGGTGATTCCATTTCCCTCCGCCACTGTTTTCCCACAAACAGTTCCTATCATAGTATTATCTTCGATAATGGCAACTATGGCATCAAACTCAGGCATCAGCTCCACAATTTTAAGGAATTTCTATTGTTTGGCACATGCAGCTGTTCTGAAGTGCCACGCAGTGCTAGGATTTGGGTAGCAAGCATTCTCACAAAGGCAATGAGCCTTTTCAGAACATTTTGCCAGTAAAGAGACTCGGATGCAATCTTCTCTTGATGCTGATCATCTATGGTGGCCTTTAAACTTAGGCCTTGTCTACACTACGAGAGTAGTTCGATTTTACTTGCATCGAATTTTTGGAATCGATATTGCAAAGTCGAACGTGTGTGTCCACACTAAGGACAGTAATTCGACTTTGTGCGTCCACACTAACGGTGAAAGCGTCGACATTCGAAGCGGTGCACTGTGGTCAGCTATCCCACAGTTCCCGCAGTCCCCTCTGCCCATTGGAATTCTGGGTGTAGCTGGCAATGCCTTCTGGGTAACAAAATGTGTCGAGGGTGCTTTTGGGTAACTGTCGTCATCCGTCCATCACTCCCGCCCTCCCTCCCTGAAAGCGCCGGCGGGAAATCAGTTCGCGCACTTTTCTAGTCAGTGACAGCGCGGACGCCACAGCAGTGCGAGCATGGAGCCGCTGCGACCATCGCTGCAGTTGTGGCCGCTCTCAACGCCTCGCAGCTTATCATACACCTTTCCCTGAGGCAGATGCAGAAAAGTCAGGCGAGGAGGCTACGGCACCGCGGTGATGGCCTGAAGTCTGAGAGTAGCACAGACCTCTCAGAAAGAACGGGACCCAGCGCCGAGGACATCACGGTGGCAATGGGTCATGTTGATGCCGTGGAACGGTGATTCTGGGCACGGGAAACAAGCACTGAGTGGTGGGACCGCATAGTGCTGCAGGTCTGGGATGAATCCCAGTGGCTGCGAAACTTTCGCATGCGGAAGGGAACTTTCCTGGAACTTTGTGAGTTGCTGTCCCCTGCCCTGAAGCGCAATGACACCCAGTTGCGAGCTGCACTGAGTGTCCAGAAGCGAGTGGCCATAGCCCTCTGGAAGCTTGCAACGCCAGACAGCTACCGGTCAGTCGCGAACCAGTTTGGCGTGGGCAAATCTACCGTGGGGGTTGTTGTGATGCAAGTAGCCAAGGCAATCGTTGATGTACTGCTGCCAAAGGTAGTGACCCTGGGAAACGTGGAGGCGATCATAGATGGCTTCGCAGCGATGGGATTCCCAAACTGCGGTGGGGCCATAGATGGAACTCACATCCCTATCCTGGCACCGGACCACCAGGCCAGCCAGTACATTAACCGAAAGGGCTACTTTTCCATGGTGCTGCAAGCACTGGTGGACCACAGGGGACGTTTTACCAACATCTACGTGGGATGGCCGGGCAAGGTTCATGATGCTCGTGTTTTCAGGAACTCTGGTCTGTTTAGACGGATGCAACAAGGTATTTACTTCCCGGACCACAAAATAACTGTTGGGGATGTGGAGATGCCTATAGTCATCCTCGGGGACCCAGCCTACCCGCTAATGCCCTGGCTCATGAAGCCCTATACTGGCGCCCTGGACACTGAAAAAGAACTCTTCAACTACCGGCTGAGCAAGTGCAGAATGGTGGTGGAGTGTGCTTTTGGCCGTCTCAAGGGGAGATGGAGAAGCTTACTGACTCGCTGTGATCTCAGCGAAACCAATATCCCCATTGTTATAGCAGCTTGCTGTGTGCTTCACAATCTCTGTGAGAGCAAGGGGGAGACCTTTATGGCGGGGTGGGAGGTTGAGGAAAATAGCCTGGCTGCTGATTACGCACAGCCAGACAGCCGGGCGATTAGAAGAGACCAGCGGGAAGTGCTGTGCATCTGGGAGGCTTTGACAGCAAAGTTCCTGAGTGAGTAGGGTAACCTGTGACTTTAAAGTTTGTGTACAGAGAAGCTGAACCTGCCCCCGTTTCTTTACCCAGTTAATGTTGACTATCCTATCCAGTTACATACCCCCTTCACCCCCCTTCCAACACACGTGTCGAAATAAAAATAGTTCTACTTTGTTAATGCACACTGTTTTCTTTACTACTGTTTTCGCGGGAATTTTTTAAAACTGGGACGCAGACTGTGGTGCGGAGCGGGTGTAGTGTAGTGACGCAAATGAAGCTTCTAAACACAAGGATTGACAGGCTCCGCTGCGGTGGGATGCTTGTTTCAACGGAGCCTGTCACCCCTCCTGATCGGGACTGTGTGTATGGGGGGGCTATGTGACTTTGTGGCAGGGGGAGGACGGTTACAGATCCCCTGCTGCGTGGCTCTGTGATCCTGCATAAGGACCGCCGCTTAAGATCTGTAACTGCCCTCCCCCACCACAAAGTCACAGAGTAACCCACCCCCCACCACATAACATGAAAACCACCTCCCAGACTAACCAGGGTAACTAGTCACTGCATCACTGCACTGTCTATGTGCCCTGCTGCTGTGCCTGCCCCCGCCTATGTACCTTGCCAAAGGAGACTGTCCTGTCCAATTACCAACCCCCTTTCCCCTCCTCCTCCAAAAGAACATGATTGAAACAGTAGTTAACAGAAACGTATTTTTTATTATCAACTACACATGGAACTGGGAGGTGAAACTTGGACGGGGGCTTGTGTCAGGCGGGAAGGAAAGAACTTTTCAAATTTTGGGGAATGAGAGCATTCTGCTACTCGAGGTCTCTGCAGGGGTGGAGTGAGAGTTAGCACGGACTCTGCCGCCTCTCCTTCTTTGCACTTTGGGTGAGGTGGGTATGGGACTTGGTGGCGGGGGAGGGCGGTTAGAGATGGACTGCAGCGGGGCTCTGTCCTCCTGCCTCCGTTCCTGCAGAACATCCACAAGGCGCCGGAGCGTGTCTGTTTGCTCCCTCAGTAGTCCAAGCAGCGTTTGAGTCGCCTGCTGGTCTTCCTGCCGCCACCTCTCCTCCCGATCCATGTTTGCTTGGTGCATTTGGGTCAAGTTCTCCTGCCACTGGGTCTGCTGTGCTGCCTGGGCTTGGGAACAGGCCATAAGCTCCGAGAACATGTCCTCCCGTGTCCTCTTCTTCCTATGCCTAATCCTCGCTAGCCTCTGGGAGTGTGATGCTAGGCTAGGTTGTGAGACAGTCGCAGATGGGGCTGTGGAAATGGGAAAAAGGGAGTGAATTCCTCAGAAAGATAAATGTAGTAGTGAACAAAGAACATAGTCTTTCTCTGTGAACAAGACCATGCACAGCACCTATCACATGCGCACTCAGCACAAGGTCGAATTCTCGGCCTTCGCATTCAGTGCCTGGGGTCTTGCACAGCACATTTGAGAAGCGGGGCAGCACAACGGAATTTCTGTTGCAGGCAGACATGGTAAGCCGTAGACTTGTGGCAGTTTAAAACTTTTATATTACCACTGGCCTCATTTCACATTTAAAGCAATGTCAGTCCCTGCTGCCAGCAATCCGGCAAGCAGGAACTCTGCCCCTGTCCCACCCCCTCGCGGCTGTCCCCGGGAACGATCCCTTTCGGCTGCCCCTCTCCCGCCTCCACCGCGTGGCTGCAAACCAGCGGTTACAGTTCTGTAAAGGAACGGTCAAGCAGTCCCAACACTAACATTCCCCTACCTAATTCAAAGCAGGTCACCATGGGCGACATCACCCTGATGAGGATCTCTGAGAGCGAGCGAGAGAGAGAATGCTCCGGGAAAGCCTCCAAAGACCAGGGCCGTATGCCGCCCTGCTATGCAGAGCAATGATTCCCGAGTACTTGATAGTCTCGTGGCGCGGCAACGTGTCGTACTTCGGAGGACCCAATAAGGCCGCTCTCCCCAGGAACCTCATGCAACGGCTTTCCAATTACCTCCAGGAGAGCTTCATTGAGATGTCCCAGGAGGATTTCTGCTCTATCCCCGCACATATAGACCACATTTTACTGTAGCTGCAGTAGCAGGGACTAAACAGTAGAGCGGCTTGTGCAGGACAATCACGGAAAACCGGACATTGCTAGATTTTTTTTCAAAACTTGCACTGCCCATGACTGAACCGTTAAGCGCCTAGGGCAAAGTAATCATGAACAACCCATTCTTTTAATTGTTAATATTCCTGTTCTGTTAAAAATAAATGTTTAGATGTTTACAACACTTACTGGCTGATCCTTCCCCAGATTCTGTGTCCGGGGTAACGGCTGGGGACGCTTGGTAGGGGATCTCTGTAAGGGTGATGAAGAGATCCTGGCTGTCGGGGAAATCAGCGTTGTGAGCGCTGCCGACTGCCTCGCCCTCCTCATCTCCTTCCTCATCTTCCCCGTCCCCTAACATGTCCGAGGAACCGGCCGTGGACAGTATCCCATCATCAGAGTCCACGGTCAGTGGTGGGGTAGTGGTGGCGGCCGCACCGAGGATGGAATGCAGTGCCTCGTAGAAACAGGATGTCTGGGGATGGGATCCGGAGCGTCCGTTTGCCTCTTTGGTCTTCTGGTAGCCTTGTCTCAGCTCCTTGATTTTCACGCGGCACTGCGTTGCATCCCGGCTGTATCCTCTCTCTGACATGTCTTTAGAGATCTTCTCGTAGATCTTTGCATTTCGTCTTTTGGATTGCAGCTCGGAAAGCACAGACTCATCGCCCCACACAGCGATGAGATCCAAGACTTCCCGATCAGTCCATGCTGGGGCCCTCTTTCTATTCACAGACTTCACGGCCATCACTGCTGGAGAGCTCTGCATCGTTGCCAGTGCTGCTGTGATCGCCACGATGTCCAGACAGGAAATGAGATTCAAACTGGCCAGACAGGAAAAGGAATTCAAATTCAAATTTTCCCGGGGCTTTTCCTGTGTGGCTGGTCAGAGCATCCGAGCTCGTACTGCTGTCCAGAGCGTCAACAGAGTGGTGCACTGTGGGATAGCTCCCGGAGCTATTAGCGTCGATTTCCATCCACACCTAGCCTAATTCGACATGGCCATGTCGAATTTAGCGCTACTCCCCTCGTCGGGGAGGAGTACAGAAGTCGAATTAAAGAGACCTCTATGTCGAACTAAACAGCATGGCAGTGTGGACGGGTGCAGGGTTAATTCGATGTAACGGCGCTAACTTCTACATAAACGCCTAGTGTAGACCAGGCATTAGTCTCATCTCGAGTTCTTTCCACCTATGGAATACTCTCTGGTGAATTGCTGTCGTCTCATGGCATGCCAGATTTCTAGCCAGATTTTTCCAGTCCTTTGTTCCTGTAGAACCCAATGTGGCTGGAACATTAGCCTGGAAGAGTTTGCAACAAAAACAGTATGCAACATTCTGGGTTTTTGAGTACATACGCCATGGCCTCTCCACTTTGTCACCATTGGGGATTTCACATCAGGACTGTGTTGGATGGAAACTTCTATTTTCATTCTCTTTGGAGGACATGAAGTTTTTTACTTGCTGTGGCCCATGCAGTACAAGGAAGTCCCTCAGGCTACTGCTCAAGTGGGTCCACAGTCCTGGATCATCTAGATTTAAGGAAGTAAACTCAGCAGCAGCTGTTTCTTGCGCCTCCACCACACTCTTCCCTGATCTACACTTTTCTTCAGGAATGTGCCTGGTTACACCCATTTGAGATGGAGATATGGATGCTGCAGTAGCTGCCAGGTCACCTGCACTCTGACTAACTGGAAGATCAGGCATCTCCTCACCACTCACATCCTCACTGGGGCCGGAAGGCTCAGCGTGAACATTTGTGTCTATGTATCTCAGGAGAGCTCCTTCCTGCTTAGATAGAAAACCTTCCTTTGCTTGCTTTCTTTTTCTGAATGCTGCCCCAGGGGGGCGTTTTCTTCTTTCACTCATGACGGCTGTTCTGTGCCAGCTAGAGTGGCTCTCAACACTCAATTGAAGGGGACAAATAAGCAGGCTGGTAGCAGGGTCTGAGTGAGGGAAGAAATCAGCCTCTTAAGGGCCTAACTGGCTCCTACTACTTCAGTTGACCACCTGTTCTCCTCAAGTGGGTTCAGGAAAGCAGCAGGAAACAGGAAGCTCCCTGACAAGCTGTTGTTAATCAGTCCAGGCTCCTGCAGGTGCTAGACAGGTGCATAAGAGGCTCCTCCTCCTTTCTCTCCCTGCAACTCCTGTTACTTTCCGTTATTCTCCTCTCACCTTTTCTCCTGATTGCCTGCACGGTGCAACCTAGGGCGCCAAGATTTGGGGGCGCCGCTGCCAATCAAGACGCTGGCTGCAGATCGCAGACTGTAGGAAGGGAGGACATGTATGGTAAGAAACACGCTCCCAGTGAATTGCTCTCCTGCCCAGCAAAGGCCTTTGCGTGTGACTTGATACAGATAGGTACATTGACACAGTAATGGCTCCTTTCCCTTGTAGCCCCCTGCTGGGGCTGAGCTGTGCTGTCCGTGCGGTGCAGCCGGGGCCGGCTTGCATGGCATGCTCCGACAGCGGGCGGGCTGCAGGATTTGCAGGCAGAGGACGCTCTGCTCCCTGGGGAGAGATGGGAGGGATGGCCCCTTCCTCCAGCCCAGCACGCCACCATCTCTGTGCATCTCGAGCTAATTGCAACCGAGGCTCTCACTGGGTGGCTCTTTGTCCTGCCTCTCTTGGCTAGCGCGTGAGCAGAGCTTGATGAGACAGCTGGCAGCCATCTAAGCGCCATTCCCGTCGTCTCTCTTCTGGCTGTGGATGCTCAACTGCAGCAGCTCCACAGAGGTCCCAGCCGCGCTCTCTAATGTCCATTTTCCCCTTGCTCGCATGGCGCTTCATGGACCATTGAGTAGCCTCATGAAAACGTCCCAGTTGTGGACACAGGCACCAGCCACCGATTCCCCAAGCCAAAGTCCCCTTCGCAATCCAGGGAAACAGCCGGGGTTGTCTGGAGCGCAGGGTTTGGCCCATGGTGACTGCAGACACTGCACCGGCTGCACAGCGACTCCTGGGATCCCTCTAGCCCATCAGCACTCGGCTCTCCCGCATTCTGCTGAGCGGCTGAGATCTGGGGGAACAGAAACCCTTTGTTAGAGATGGAAAAATCTCCTCACAGGAACACTCTGTCAATGGCTGCCAGAGGCCTTCCCTGTGAAACCCAAATGCGCAGCCCCTCGGATTCCCACAGGGGAGATCTCAGCTCATTCCCTTGTCACCCGTGGCTGCAGTCTCTGATAGGGGGAATGAAGAGGGTTTTTTTGCCAATGGTCCCTTCTACAGTGCCCATAATGGGAGTAGGTTTGGCCTTGTGATGTGAGGCCCGGGTCTGAGAATCAGGGCTCCTGGGTTCAGCAGCTCTGGAAGGGGGCGTGGTCTAATGGCTGGAGCTGGATTGGTTAACACTGAGTGAGAGGGGCTTGTGCTGAAGGACCCTGGTTCAATCCCCACCATTTTCTGTGATGTTTACATGTGGCCATGAATGTACTTACCTATCAGTGTAGGTTGTTTAGCCTATTCCTGGACACATGTGTGACATCTGCTGCTGGCCATCCCTCAGATGTAGGTCCTTCATCCACTCAAGGACATGGTATATCAAGGTCAATCCAGCAGCTCTCATCTGGTCTTCACCTCCTAATGGATGGCGAACTTTAACCTGACCAGAGAAAGACAGGGTGGTGTTCTTCAGGAGAATCTCCTGGAGCTCCCGTCTCCCGTGCTCCACCTCACTCCCCGGCACTCTAAGGGTTTTCCAAAGATACCACTAATCTCGGATAAACAAAGCAGCTGAGATGAGGTCAGTGTGGGTGGATTTACTGAGCAGTCTGGTTCTAATGGAAGAACAGATTTCTCCCCTGCTCTAGGGAGATTCCCATAGGAAAAGTCTCTGATGGTGGGGGTGGGGGCAATGCAAACCCCTCAACCCCTAGAATGGCAGGAAATCAGGACTCGAGGAGTTAAGCGGTGTCTCTGTCCTGCTGGAGGGAGCAGATCTGGAGAGCAGAAAGAGCACTAGTGGCATTGTAGGAAAGACAGTGACTTCTACCTGTGAAGGTGGCTGAAGCTTCTTGCAGACATTAGAGTCCAGGATCCTTACACCTCCTTTGGGGATCCTTTTCCTAGGAATAAAATAAGGACAACACCACACAGAGAATGACGTTTGAATCCCAGGTCTGGGATCCAGGGAAAAGGGATGATCTCAGCCAGGCTACGTACCAGGAACCCAGATGAGGTTTTCTTCCCTATTTGCTTTCAGGTTATTTACTCATAGTATTCATTTGTGTGCTTTGCCGTGCTTCCACTCTCTGCATCTGTTCATTGGTTTAAGTAACAGCCTTTCAGTTTTTGCTTCTGTTTCCTCTTATTACAGTGTAGTAGCTGCTTAGCACTTTTTAAAAAAATCAATTAGAAACAAAATCCTGATCCTACATTCAAGAGGAAGGTTTCTGAGAATTTGGCTGCAGAACTTTAGTGTCTGCATATTTCATTCACTATTATTTATTCGGGTGCAGGTCTGATGCAATCTGCCCACCCAAGAATGCGCATATGAAGCATGGGGTGCCCTTAGAATACCTGTTAAAAGAGAAGAAAAAAGTAGATTAAAAGTTGGGGAAATTAACCAATGCATCAGCACTTCTCTGCATCATTGAAGCACCAGTCATGGGAGTGAAACAGGTTCAAAATCCCCATCGTTTTTTCCCACTAGACAGCCATCCAAAAAGAAAAAGGCCTTCAGCCAATTATTTCCTTACACTCTGAAGGGGTGAAATTCAGTCCTGTGCGGACAGCCAGGGCAAGCTCTGTGCATCACAGCGGGTTTAAGTGGCACTTCACTGCACAGGGGCTGTGAGGTTTCAGTGGCAGAGTTTTCCTCCTGGATTGGAACAGCCGGCTGGAATCCTGCGAGGTACAGAGCAGAGAGAGGTTTGGGCCACAATGTTCACCTCAGAGGCTGAGCTTCTGCAGATTTTTGGGATGTTCCCATCTGAGGAGGATGCTTTTGGCCAGCCCCAGTTCAGAGCTTTCAGTCACCTCAACCGGTGATTCTCTGGCACAACTGATCTAAAGTAGCTGAACTTGACAGGCCTTGCCCCCATCTCCGACACCCCTTGCACCTCGCATTGCCCTCTAATAGCCCCTGTCCCTTCTCTTGATCCCTGCCAAGCCCAAATACAGAGCCTAGCTCACGCTCCTCCTCTCTTAGACCCTCCCCTTACATGATCCTCCCCTACCTCTGACAGACTGCTCACTGTGCCCTTTACCCAGCTCCTGGAGAAATCATGGCTCCTCAGAACAACCTGGGAATGGCTGGTTCCTACCTCTGTGTGGGGTGCGTGGTTTTCCGTCGAAGCATCACTGAGAGCCAGCACGTCTGGATTTCACAGGGTGAGGCTATGGCTCCCCAAGCTGGACCAGCTGCAGGCTGCGTTGCTGGGGACAGATCCCAGACATTGGAAGACAGAGGGGGAGGAAGCCCCTGCTCATTTCCAGTTCAGAGATCCCCATCGAAGACGGGCCACGAGGGGAGGAGAGAACGAAGGGCAGAAAGTGAAGCTGCCTCTGTGGGGAGGGCACTCCTGTAAAACCCAGTCCAGTTCCCAGATCTCCTCCACATTGCCAGGTGTGACTTTGGAGAGGTCACTTCATCACCTTCATTCCCTGTCTGTAAAATGGGGGTAGTAGACCCCCCCCCGCACAAGCAGGAGGAGGAAGGACAGTCCCATTGTCTGTGAGGGACTCGGTCCCTCTGGGCACGGATTGTGCCAGAGTGAGGGAAGGGACCCAGAGTTTGCTCCCTAGAGCCAGGGGACGAGGATGGGATCAGAAGGTCAGCCAAGGGGGATGGGTCAGGAACTGCTCCAACAGACGGGGCATAGGGATTGGGTCAGTGCCAGGGACTTGGTACCTCCCTTCAGCAAATGGCTTCCCTCTTGTCATCAGCAGTCTGTATAATATCTGACTCCTTCCTAGTGTCCTCGAGGGGCTCCCTTCGTTCTTCTTGAATGTAATGGATTTGTTGACCCAGGTCAATAGCTGGGAAGTTTGGAGAGGCCATTAGTAATGTGGCATGAAATCAGTGGGAAATCTAGACTTAGCAAAACAAAGGTGTCATTGGCCTTTGGAAATTTGGAGCTGATCTGTCCTCTCAGCCGAAGGTACTCGTGCACAGAGGGATGAAGCATGCCATCTTGGACAGGTGATCAATGAGAGTCAGTTCCATCATGTGGCCATATGAATGAGTGAAATTCCTGGCAATGGCTGCCATGGATGGAGCAGGGTCTCCAGAGTCCTGAGATGCCAAGACGTTAGGTGCATGGTGCCTTGGTGAAAGCGCAGAATCACGTGAGTCAAGCTAAGTCTGAATTTCGGCCCACGTCTGGCAACACCAAATAAAGCAGGCCCTGGTACTCAAAGTAGATGTGTCTACTTCCACGATGAATGCTGTGCATCAGAATAGATGCAGTGGTGAAGGCAATTCTGGGCTGTTTGCGGGCTTGATGGAACTTGGATGACCAAACGAATGCGGCCATTTTGTGGAGGAGAGCTCTCGTGGGGGTTACTGGCTCTGAGAACCCTGGGCCGACGCAGCAATAAAGCTGGTGAAGTCTAGGAAGCGCTGCTCTTCTTGAGGACTTCAAACTTTGTCCCATTTATGAATGGCTTCCACCTTATTTGCATCAATCGTAACACCTTCTCGGGAGAGGATGTACCCCAAAAACTCTGTGGAGAGTTGGCTGGAGGTACGCTTTTCCAATTCTGTGTTGAGACCACACTGCCGAAACATCTCCAGGTTCGGATGAGGTGTGTGTACTGCTCTGGGTTTTCCAAAAAGAGGAGTATGTCACCTGAGTAGATGACACTGTCCCCAAATACATCACTGATGAAGGGTTGCAAGGTCAGGGGACCGTTAGTTAGCTCCAATGGCATATCAGACAGTTAAAATGTCCATAGTGTGTTTTGAAATCTGTCTTCCATTTGTCCCTTGCCCAAATGAGTGTTAGATTGGAAATCCTCGCAGATGAAGTTTGATGAAAAGCTTTGCCGATTTCCTGTGAGCCAACAATTGTGAGATTCACAGCAGGGGGTAATGGCCTGGACTTGGACAGTGGCTCTGGTTCTGTTTCTGCTTTGTTTATTCATAGATTCATAGATTCTAGGACTGGAAGGGACCTTGAGAGGTCATCGAGTCCAGTCCCTGCCAGCATGGCAGGACCAAATACTGTCTAGACCATCCAGATAGACATTTATCTAACCTACTCTTAAATATCTCCAGAGATGGAGATTCCACAACCTCCCTAGGCCATTTATTCCAGTGTTTAACCACCCTGACAGTTAGGAACTTTTTCCTAATGTCTAACCTAGACCTCCCTTGCTGCAGTTTAAACCCATTGCTTCTTGTTCTAGCCTTAGAAGCTAAGGTGAACAAGTTTTCTCCCTCCTCCTTATGACACCCTTTTAAATACCTGAAAACTGCTATCATGTCCCCTCTCAGTCTTCTCTTTTCCAAACTAAACAAACCCAATTCTTTCAGCCTTCCTTCATAGGTCATGTTCTCAAGACCTTTAATCATTCTTGTTGCTCTTCTCTGGACCCTTTCCAATTTCTCCACATCTTTTTTAAAATGCGGTGCCCAGAACTGGACACAATACTCCAGATGAGGCCTAACCAGAGCAGAGTAGAGCGGAAGAATGACTTCTCGTGTCTTGCTCACAACACACCTGTTAATACATCCCAGAATCATGTTTGCTTTTTTTGCAACAGCATCACACTGTTGACTCATATTTAGCTTGTGGTCCACTATAACCCCTAGATCCCTTTCAGCCGTACTCCTTCCTAGACAGTCTCTTCCCATTCTGTATGTGTGAAACTGATTTTTTCTTCCTAAGTGGAGCACTTTGCATTTGTCTTTGTTAAACTTCATCCTGTTTAACTCAGACCATTTCTCCAATTTCTCCAGATCATTTTGAATTATGACCCTGTCCTCCAAAGCAGTTGCAATCCCTCCCAGTTTGGTATCATCCGCAAACTTAATAAGCGTACTTTCTATGCCAATATCTAAGTCGTTGATGAAGATATTGAACAGAGCCGGTCCCAAAACAGACCCCTGCGGTACCCCACTCGTTTTGCCTTTCCAGCAGGATTGGGAACCATTAATAACAACTCTCTGAGTACGGTTATCCAGCCAGTTATGCACCCACCTTATAGTAGCCCCATCTAAATTGTATTTGCCTAGTTTATCGATAAGAATATCATGCGAGACCGTATCAAATGCCTTACTAAAGTCTAGGTATACCACATCTACAGCTTCACCCTTATCCACAAGGCTCGTTATCCTATCAAAGAAAGCTATCAGATTGGTTTGACACGATTTGTTCTTTACAAATCCATGCTGGCTATTCGCTATCACCTTACCACCTTCCAAGTGTTTGCAGATGATTTCCTTAATTACTTGCTCCATTATCTTCCCTGGCACAGAAGTTAAACTAACTGGTCTGTAGTTTCCTGGGTTGTTTTTATTTCCCTTTTTATAGATGGGCACTATATTTGCCCTTTTCCAGTCTTCTGGAATCTCTCCCGTCTCCCATGATTTTCCAAAGATAATAGCTAACGGCTCAGATACCTCCCTATTTGTTAAAATCAAGTCTAGAACAGCTTCCCCCCAGTAGCTTTTTCAACCTTCTGAAATAAAAAGTTGTCTGCAATGCAGTCCAAGAATTTGTTGGATAGTCTGTGCCCCACTGTGTTATTTTCCCAACATATATCTGGATAGTTGAAGTCCCCCATCACCACCAAATCTTGGGCTTTGGATGATTTTGTTAGTTGCTTAAAAAAAAAAATTGTTGATGGACTCTGATCTCGGTTTTGATCCTGGTGTGTCCCTGGACCTAGATTCTAGCACCACTCTTAGCCATTAGAAAATGTAGGGGTTCCTTTAATCAACCTCCGTCCCTGGACCTCCTCCACCATTCTTGAGTCGGACATCCAGCAGTACTATAAGGGCCCTACCGCCAATCAAACCCCAACCACCACCCCTTGACTCCTTAAGCCCCACGCCTTGACCCGTAGTCCCTCCCACCTGTCACTGGAAGTCTTGCCCCATGGGGGTGTTACTTCTGGGGTCAAGGTGGCCACATGACCAGAAGCAAGGTGTGTCATGTGACCCCTCTAAGAACTGCTCCCACCACTCTCTACCAATCAGGATGGGTTTCATCCCAAAAGGACAGCCCCGAGGGGAGATTTGACCAATCAGGGTGCCTTCTGGGGTGGGGTGGCCTGTCTGGAAGTGGCCCGTGTGACCCCTCTAAGAACTGCTCCCACCACTCTCTACCAATCAGGATGGGTTTCATCCCAAAAGGACAGTTCCAAGAGGAGATTTGACCAATCAGGGTGAGTTCTGGGGCAGGGCGACCCGTCCGGAAGTGGGCCATATGACCCCACTAAGAACTCCTCCCAAGGCCCTCTGCCAATCAAAGTGCAGCACCATTACCCCATAAGTCTCCTGTGCCAGACAGAGAAGGCCATCTCTTACCAAGGACATGTATTTTAGAAATCGTGGAAAGGCTGATGAGTGGAAACGTGGACTCCTTCACTACCCCCGGGAGAACTTTGGACTTTGTTTTAGCCCCGAGGTCTCTCTTTGTCCACCTCCTTAGAGGTGGAATACGATCACGGCTTGGGGAATCACCTCGGACAAGGTGAACGGAAAAGACGTCGCACAGGTAAATGAATGATTAAGAAGCGACGGTGGAGGAGGATGTGTAATGGGTTAGGAACTGGGGGTTGTGTAAATCTAAAAACAAGCAGTGGGGTGCTTACACTGAATCTTTTCTGAAAATCTCTCAACAGCTCGACGATGCCTTTCTAGAGGTCCTGGAGGCCCTGGAACAGCGTTGCATCAAGCAGCGAAGATGAACCGGGCCCACCTTGTCTTTGCTCAACGCCGATACAAATTGTTGAAGAGGACTCTGAGGATGATGGCTATGAGTAGTTTAGGAGGAGGCTTGGCATAGAATTAACTGAGCCAGTGCCTCCCCGTGAGCATAAAAAAGTCATGCAAACTATTGTACGCGTTGCTGTTTATGCTGTCCATAAACACTGCCTTAGGGAAAAGCCCCGTGAAGGGTCCTCTTTTTTTATTTGTTATATAGGACAACCCTAGCAATTGGCTTTTAAATACATGCGGGGAGGGGGGTTATTGAAAAGTATATGGCTGTAAACTTGGTTTGATGTGTTTAGAAAGCTGCTGGTTTGTGTCTGAGAGGGGTCTGTGCAAGGCATAGGTGTAAGTTTTTTAAAAGTACTTGGTTTGTTTCCAACTAACAGGTTTTTTTTACTGTGCATAATGTGATGTGCTTTTAAAATGGGTTTGAGGCAATTGGGGGAATAATACTAACTAACCCAAAGGCCCAAGCACACATGGCTGGGGGACAGAACAAGCATGGGCCTTTTAAATGCATGCGGGGGTTATTGAAAAGTATATGGCTGCATACTTGGTTTGGTGTGTTTTCTAAAGCTGCTGGTTTGTGTGTGAGAGGGGTCTGTGCAAGGCATAGGTGTAGGTTATTAAAAAGTACTTCGTTTGTTTCAAACTAACAAGGTTTTTTACTGTGCAAAATATGTTTTTAAATGGATTTTAAAAGCAGTTTACTTTTTTATTCTGCAAAATGAGATGTATTTTTAAAAAAAATAGTTTTGGGCTTCTTGTGGCTTGTGTGTTTTTGTTTTGTTTTGTTTTTTAAGTGGTGGAAATAAACTCAAAACCTGTGTTTGTTGTACAGCCTGAAATGGATTATTTGTTTTAAAGCTGTGACTTTTTAAATAGAAAAACACCTTAATGAATATTTTATTTTTTAAGTTTACAAGACGGTTTCAGGAGTTTTATAATAATGTTGTTTGCCCCGCAGTACGGTCAAAACATGAGAGATCCTTACACCAGAGGAGAAACAAGTTCAAAAGAAAAAGGAAAGAGAGAGCTGCAAAGGAAAATTCATCAGCATCAGTGATTGATGGATGGATGAAGCCCAGTAAATACAGTTTGCTTATTGGTTTGGTTGTTCTGTGAGATTTTGTATTTTAAGTAAATACATAGATGTGGGTGAGAAAGATGGTAAAGTTCAGTTTTGTAAAATGTTTTTTTTTTTGTCCTCCCCGAGGTATTGCAACAACACAATCACAACACCAGTTCCTTATTGGCCACCGCCACACCAAACCCTGAGGAAACTGAGAGTGAAAACGCCCACATTCACAAACCCAGAGCATGCGCTCTAGTGGCTCTGAATGTGCGCAGAACCACCCACATTCACAAACCCAGAGCATGCGCTCTAGGGGCTCTGAATGTGCGCAGAACCACACACATTCACAAACCCAGAACACGCACTCTAGGGGCTCTGAATGTGCGCAGACCACATACATTCACAAACCCAGAGCAGGAGCTCTAGGGGCTCTGAATGTGCGCAGACCACATACATTCACAAACCCAGAGCACACACTCTAGGGGCTCTGAATGTGCGCAGACCACATACATTCACAAACCCAGAGCACACACTCTAGGGGGTGTGAATAAAAAACGAAGGATTGAAAACTCCTGCGATGCTGGAGTTTGTCAGGGAAAAAAGAGTCACATGATTAAACTAAACCTGGTTCTGTTCAAAAACCCCAGGGATAAATTACAAATCGCTACGCTCGCTTGGCAAATGTACCCCGGCAAAGCTCAATTCTTTCTAGAAGCTTTTGAGGATGCTACCAAAAGACCTTATGGCTACCCGGTGGTGGATTTCAGTGCTTCCACACCAGAAGCTTATAGACTAAGAACTGGTCTTTTCCCTCCAGACTGGCCGACGGTTTATACTTTGAAAAGAACAACAGCCGGGTATATAAAGAGATGAATTATTGGCAGGCCCCTTTTTAACAGCCGGGGCTGCTGACCGATAACATGTCTAGCTGCGTGAAGAGAAACCTGGGCCTGCTAAAATGACTTAGCAAATCGTCCCCGCAGCAAAGGAGGGCTCTACTGTGTTAGGCCTCTGACGATCTAGTAGTGGCCATCTCAGAAACAGCGCTCATTACCTTCAAAGGAAACGCACCTTTAACACAGAATCAAGTGCGTGTGCTGAAAAAGAGACGCATGCTTCTAAAAACTTTACGTAATAAAAGGGCTTCACTTCAAAGAAAGAAGCATCTGGTGAAGCAGTCTGGGGGGTTTATCAGCCCTCTGTTAAGTTTTGCTATCCCTCTGATAACGGGGCTTTTAACTAATTGATAATGGAGTATGCGGAAAAAACATACCTGGTGCCCAGCCGCCAGTTGGAGCAATTAAGGGCTCCCCCTCTGGCAGAGGAAAATAGGAGAATGACCGCAACTCGCTTATTGGATGCTGAAATGAAGTCTGTTCTTCTAAGAACTGACTGAGCCGATTACGAAAAGGCTCAACTTTACAGTGCCGTGCTTCAAAGGTACCGAATGTACGTGAAGCAGAGCGATGCGGATCAGGGAAAATAGGTCTGTTTCTACCAGAACAGGAACAGAGTGTAACTGCCAAACCCCCAGAAACACCAAAGACCTCAGACTCTGTTGCTCAGGAGATGTTGGAGAACGTCAATAAGCGTTATAAGAAAAAGGCATTAGTATTGCTAACTAAGCTGGGCCAGGATACAAATCTCTCTTCGTTGAATGATAAAGGTGCTTTTGTGTAGAAAGGCTCTGTGGCTAATGGTTCTAACATGCTCGACTTAGGCAGGGCCGTCACCCAGACGTGCTCTGTTCCTAGCAGACATGGACCTAAACGATGGGGTGTGTTTCTGAATGCCATGGCAGAACTGAACATACCCTCTTCCGTCATGGGCAATGAGGCGTTCCAAAAGATCTCTGTTGGCCACAAGACCTCGAAAGTCTCTTCCTAATCATTCATTTACCTGAGCGCTGTCTTTTCCGTTCACCTTGTCCACCGGTGACTCCCGCAAGCCGTGATCGCATTCCAGCTCTAAGGGGGTGGACAAAGAGAGGCCACCATGCTCATCGGGGTGTCTCACAAGCACTTTGGTTTTGGTTTTGGGTTCGGGTTCTGACGTATCCATCAACGGCCGTGCCAAAGGGCTCCCCTCGGTCGCTCCCTCCTCCTCCTCGGAACTGTTGCTGATGTAGCACTTTCTCTGCAGATGGTCAAAGACACTCGGGGCTAAAACAAAGTCGGAAGTTTTCACGGGGGTGGTGAAGGAGTCCAACTTTCCTCTCAGCAGCCTTTCCACAATTTCTAAAACACGTGTCGTTGGTAAGAGATGGCCTCCTCTGTCCAGCACTGGGACTGATGGGGTAATGGTGCTGCACTCTGATTGATAGAGGGCCTTGGGAGGAGTTCTTAGTGGGGTCATATGGCCCACTTCCAGAAGGGTCACCCTGTCCCGGAACTCGCCCTGATTGGTCAAATCTCCTCTCGGGATGGTCCTTTCAGGACGAAACCCATCCTGATTCGTAGAGGGTGGTGGGAGGAGTTCTTAGAGGGGTCACATGGCCCACTTCCAGACAGGTCACCCCACCCCGGAAGGCACCCTGAATGGTCAAATCTCCTCTTGGGGCGGTCCTTTCAGGACAAAACCCATCCTGATTGGTAGAGGGTGGTGGGAGGAGTTCTTAGAGTGGTCAGATGACACACCTTGCATCTGGTCATGTGGCCACCTTGACCCCGGAAGTAATACCTCCATGGGGCGGGACTTCCGGTGACAGGTGGGAGAGACTAACGGGTCAAGAGATTAGGTTTAAGGAATCAAGGGGGGAGGTTAGGATTTGATTGATGGTAGGGCCATTATACTACGGCCGGGTGCCAAGTCAAGAATGGTGCTGGAGGTTGTTTAAAGGAACCCCTGCATTTTCAGTCATTTCCATTGCCCAACTGCAGTAGGGGCAGCACCGGGCCAGGCTCATGTAGTGAGGCCATGGTTCACACCTGGTGTGATGGGTCCCCTTTTGCCTATGGATGGCACCTAGGCTAAGAGTGGTGCTAGAATCAAGGGCCAGGGACACACCAGGATCAAAACTGAGATCAGAGTCCATCAACAAAGCAGAAGCAGAACCAGAACCAGTCTCCAAGTCCAGGCCAGAGGTCGAAGCCGGGTGGTCAGACCAAAGATCATCCAAGTCCATGCCCAAGCCAAAGTCCATAGACACGCCGAAGGTCAAATCCGGGTAGTCAAAATCCGAGGGGTTGGGGAAGATCAGGATGAGGAGGTAATGCTGGAGCGGGTGGGTGGAGGGCCTGGAGCGAGGCTAGAGAAAGGCAAGGAGAAAACTTAGCCAGGGTTCATAACCAAAATCTGGAGCCAAAAAGGGTCATGCCAAAGTCATAGCCAGAGACCGGAGTCAAGAGTCAAGCCAGAGTCAACAGCAAGGAAACCGGAGGGCAGGGCTGGGCAGGGGGGTACATGCGGACGGGAATGAGGATGACTTACTGGAGCCCTAGAAACCCCTCATCGGTGGAATCCCTTCTGAACAATAAAAGAAGGACAGCAGGATGACCAAGATGTCTCTGACCCTGGGGTCCAAGCCAAGGGGAGCTCCCATCCAGGCTGTGTGCCAGGACCGCATCACCCCCCTGTTCATTTCACACTCACAGACCCCCTAGCCGGAGGGGAGAATAAAGGGCAGAAAGTGAAAGTGCCCCTGGGGGGAAAGCTCTAGGCTGGGACCCAGTCCACTTTCCAGATCTCCACCCAGGATTGTGTGACCAGGCCCACAGCCCTTCCTCTACGTCTCAGTTCCCACCTGCCAGATGGGGAGGATCCTTCCCTGCCCCAGACTGTTAGGGGGGAGTTTCATTCCTGGTTGGGAAGGGTTCAGATACCAGGTGGGTGGATTGGGCCCCAGGTGGGGGATGGTCAGACATTCGCTGCGGCAGGGGTGACACGGGCCATGGGAAGGTCTGAGCAGTGACGACAGGGGAGGGGCTCCATGTCAGGCCACCCCTCCCAGACTGCAATGGCTATTGAGCATAACCCCGGGTTCTGCGGATGCTCTCATTTCTGGGCCAGCCCCACAGCCTGATTCTTCCGAACCAGTATCTGGCCTGGCCCCAGCTCCAGGGGCCGGGTGGGGCAAGGTGTTGAGAGTGAGGTGCTCAGCCTTGGTTTCTCTCAGTGCTGTGGGCTCTATGGCCGCTTCCCCCAGCCCTTCCCCCCCAGGCACAGTGAGACAGAGCAGTACCTGATCATGTGAAGGGGGGTGGGTCATCAAGGCTGCCCTGCAGAGCACAGCCCCTGCAGCGCTTTGGGGACCTGGCGCAAGCTCCTGATAGTAAAGAGCTCGGCCATCACCTTTGCTGTAATGTCCCCCTGTTGCAAGGGAACAAGGATCAATCAGAGACTTGGACACCCACGAGAACGAAGGGGATTAACCGCACCGGGAGTCAGCAAAATTTCCTCCCCGCCCCTCCCCATGTCTGAGGGACGGATTCCCCCACCCAACCCCCGAGCCGAAATCTTGTCTCTTCTCTGCAATGGCTATAGAGCATATTTCCGGGTTCTGCGGATGCTCTCATTTCTGGGCCAGCCCCACAGCCCGATTCTTCCGAACCAGTATCTGGCCTGGCCCCAGCTCCAGGGGTCGGGGTGGGGCAGGGTGTTGAGAGTGAGGTGCTCAGCCTTGGTTTCTCTCAGTGCTGTGGGCTCTATGGCCGCTTCCCCCAGCCAGGGCCGGCTCCAGGCACCAGCTTCTCAAGCAGGTGCTTGGGGCGGCCGGTCGGGAGAGGGGCGGCAGGTCCAGGTATTCGGCGGCAATTCGGCGGACGGTCCCTCACTCCAGCTCGGAGGGAAGGACCTCCCTCCGAATTGCCGCTGCAGATCGCGATCGCGGCCGCGGCTTTTTTTTTTTTTTTTTTTTGGTTTTGGCAATTTGGGGCGGCTAAAACCCTGGAGCCGGCCCTGCCCCCAGCCCTTCCCCCCCAGGCCCAGTGAGACAGAGCAGTACCTGCGGCAGGGGCTGGGAGCTTCTGGTCATGTGAAGGGGGGGTGGGTCTTCAAGGCTGCCCTGCAGAGCACAGCCCCCGCAGCGCTTTGGGCACCTGGCGCAAGCTCCTGATAGCAAAGAGCTCGGCCATCACCTTTGCTGTAATGTCCCCCTGTTGCAAGGGAACAAGGATCATTCAGAGACTTGGACACCCACGAGAACAAAGGGGATTAACGGCACCGGGAGCCAGCAAAATTTCCTCCCCGCCCCTCCCCATGTCTGAGGGACAGATTCCCCCACCCAACCCCCGAGCCGAAATCTTGTCTCTTCTCTAGTGACTCCCATCCCCTCTCCCACCATTGGGGAATGAACTCCTGCCCCCACTCCTCTCAGTTCCCCCCCGAGAGCTGTTCTACCTCCCAACCCAGCTGGGGATTCAGCTCCGCTCCCCAGAATCCCCTCAGCCGCCCTTGCCCCCTCCAGCTGAGGGGCTGGGAACCTCTGGGCAGTAGTGTCGGGGGGTGAGAGGAAGTGGACATCTTTCCCCAAGGGATCCCCCAGTCCTTAACATGATGCCATGGACAGTAGCTCTGAGGAATGGGGCACTTAAGCAGGCTCTGCTGACTGACTCGTCCAGTTCTCCCAGAGCAGGTGGGGGCTGAGATAACATGATCCCAGAGCACTAGGAAACGGCCTGAGGCCCGGAGGGGATGAAAGGCTCCGAGAGGTGGCTAGGGGAGTTGGCAGCCCCTAGCATGAGCAATGGCAGCGTGTTGTCTTGATGTGATGCCTGTTAGGAAATAGCCTTTTTGGAGAGCTGGGTCTGCCCTGCTTTGAGCTGCTCAGGGGACAAGCTGGCACCTACCAATGGCACCTGCCTGGGTTCCTCCTCTCCTTGCTCCCAGGTCAGCGCATGGGGATGGGATGGGAGTGATTTTCATCGGCCTGGAGGTGAAAGGCCCTGGGGTTCCCTCCCCAGTTGAGCCCTCTTTGGTTACCTCGTCCCCTAGCAGCTGGCCGGCTTCCCCCAGAATGGAATACGTCAGCATCAGCCCAGCCTGGCTGACACGGAGCAGGGGGTGGTGTATGGCCTGCAGCGCCGCCTGGAGGAAAGTCCTTTTCTGATCTTCAGTAAATAGATCTCCAAAGACCTAAAACCAACAGAACCAGAGCCCTTGAAATGGCTCAGAACCAGGCCCCAAATCCCTCTAGTGGATCACAAGGTGGAGAAGAGTCCTGAGGCAGCCAACCTTTGGGGTCCCATGGACCATGAAACCCCCTTCAGTAAGCGGTTGCAGGCACTGAGGCCTCAAATAGCTCTTTCTGGAGCAGGTGCCATGAGATGCTGGAAATCTGTCTCCGCACTCTGAAACCCACCTCACACAGACAACACAGGACACTACTGCTCCCAGCAGCGATATCTCCTGCAGCTGACCCGCTAGAGGTGAGGGGTCTTTTAGGTCTGCTTCATTCCCACGCCTCACCCCACTGACATTCCCAGGAGCCTCACATACTCTGCTGGAAATAAGTAGCAGGCTCTTGCCCTGTGTCCATGACACACTCACTGCAGGGGGAGACAACTCCACCCCGGAGCTGCTGCAATGCACCGGCAGACAGTCCTTACCTCTCCCACCCTGGCCAGGTTTTTGTACCCCACACGCTCGGTGTCTTGGAGCCCGTCCCGGCACCACAGCTCTCTCTCCTCTGTGATGTTGAGCCCTGGGGGAGAAAGACACACCCATTGGGGAGGTTTGGCATTCCGCTTTCACTGCCGGTTTCCTTCTGGGTGCACGCTGGCCAGGGTCCTGGTGGCATCCACGGCCCAATGAAATCGCAAGGTCCATACCAGGCGGTTTAGTAGCAGAAGGGGGATTTGTTTCAGTCATCACAGTAATCCTGTGACCCTAACGGTCATTGTGCTCTGGGAGTGGGTGCCTGTCAATGGTGGTGTCTAATACTGAGAACCCCCCACACCCACTGAAGTCAGGATCTGGCCCTGACTACCCAACTGGTGACATCCTACAAGCTTTGTGTCCTTCCCATTGGTCCCTGCTCCTCCCCCTCCCCTGATGATGGGCTCTTTCCCGCCATGTGTCTCAATAGCTCCCTTCCTGTCCCCTCACAAGCTGGCTGCCCTGTGGGTGGGCTATTTCTCTGGGCTGGGGGACAGAGCCGGGCTCTGACATAAAGCAGCCAATTTCCCTGGCACTTTCACACTCATCTCCCTAATTCAGAGAGAGGGGAAGAGAAAGAGTCATCATCTAAGGTGGGATCGGTCTCAGAGGAGGGGGCTTCTTTCTGTAGGGTCCCATTGCCCAGCAGAGGGAGTCTCTAAGGAGGGGCCTTGTTTCTATTGGGGTTCCGCTTCCCCGCTACAGTGGGTCTAAACAGAGAGGCCTTAGTTCTCTAGGCGTCCCAATGGCCAGCTGGAACTAGTCTCCGAGAGGCTTGTTTCCATGGGGTCCCATTGTCCAGCTTACCCCTCTTCTGCACCAGGAGCCTGTGCAGCCAATATATCCCACCCCTGGCTTGAGGACCGATGTTGTTGGCTGGGTGGGATATATGGAGACCCAGCTGCAGCACGAAGTCGCCTGCCTTGGAGAAGTCGGAGGAGGTCTGGTGGAAGGAGGAGAAGAGGGGAATCCATCAACATTCTCCCTTCAGCTCTCCAGCGCCCCTGGGCCAGAGCTCTGCTCCCACCCCTCTGTAGGAGGCACTGGGGGAGAGAAGCGAGAGCCCTCTTCCTCTCTACCCCCAAGAGAGCTTGGAGCAAAGGGATCATGGCAAGGGCGCTCTATGAGCATTCGCTGCCTAGCTGCTCCAGAATAACAAGGGCCCTGAGGCCAGGCCCAAATCTGCCAGCCAGTGGCCTATGGAACGCAGTCCCTTACAGACCCAGGGGGAACCAATTAATCAGGGGATGAGGACCTTGACTCAAGCCCTGACTCTGCAGGATGCTGGGGTCAAAGGTCACTTATGTCAAATCCAGGCAGGCAGCTGGCAAATTCAAGCAGGGCCGCGCTGCTTTGTATGGCCCTAGCTCTCTCCTGGGCCTTTTTTGAATGGAGCCAGACATGGACGTGCTGCGGGAGAAGGAGGCAGGGGAGGGTCAGCGGGCAGACGTACATGCTCTACAAATGACCCTCTCCCCCTCCCCAAGGGGCTGAGACTTTGTGCTCAGGGTGGAATAGCTGAGCCCTGGTCACAGAGCTTGAAAAGGCAGTCCATGACACTGCCCACGTCTTGCTGCGCACAAGCTCATTGTCTCTCCAGGCTGGGACAATGGTCAGTCTTGGGGCTGGTCTATTTGCCCTGAACCCCTGATCCATGAACAGCACAACAGGATCAAGGCACATGCCCTGGACCCCAGACCCCAGCTACACAGGCCTTGGTAGGATGGATGGAACGGCCGTGAGAACAATCCCTCCGGGAACTGCAGTGTCCCTAGGACAGAAGAGCTGATTCCCTGAGGCTCCTCCTGCATCTCAGGGTCTCCCTAGAGAGGAGCCTGTGACTTTTCTCAGAGGCCCATGTTCTGCATCTCACAGGGGTTTGTCTCTCAGTTCCCGGCCAGGCCTGGTGCTCACTGTTAGTGCTTAATGCAACCGGGCAGAGCTCTGGCTGACAGTCCCAGCTCCTTCCCCCTGCACTGGCAGCTCTGGGAAAGTGTGGCCGGCTGGGTCCAAGCTGGAAGGACACAATGGAAATGTGGCTCTTCTAATCTCTCCTTCGCTGCCCTCCCCCAGGGTTCAGGGGCAATTCCACCCCAGACCGTCCCATTCTACTCACCTCCAAGAGGTGCTGCAGCTTCTCCAAGGTGGGGGTCTCGCTCAGCAGGCCCCTGAGCATGCTGTCCAGGCTCTGTAAATAGCTCTTGTGGAGAGCCTGCAAGAGGAGGGAGCACCCGCCAGTCAAGGGACATGGGGCCACACCAGTCAAGGGACAATTAGGAGGATTCTCCAGGAGCCCTGGCAAGACTCAAAAGGCACAACCTGGCCTCTCCCATTCACATCACTCCAGGGACACTAAGCAAAAGTTCATGGCCGGATGCCTGCTGCCTCTTCAATCCTTGCTCTAGCAGTTCTCTGCGCAGGGCCTGGTACCCAGCAGACTATGGAACAGCCAAACTGCAATGGGTGGGAGGTAGGATCCCCGGGAGAGTCCATGCAGCAGAGCACAGAATGAGGAGAGGAGGAAAGTCTGGGATCAGCCACGGAGGGGTAATGCAATCTCCTCTGGAGGGAAGGGGGCCCCCCTGCCAGTTTGTCACGGGCCTGTTCCCAGCTCTGCTCACCCCTCCCCTATTCTCAGCAGCTCTATCAAAGCAAGGGAGCAGGGACCAGAGCCTGCTTCTGCTCCTGGGACAGAGAAGTAGGATCAGGACCTACCCGGAACTGGGGGGTGTCGTTCCCAGTGCCCATGGTAACGATCCTGTGGAGAAGAGCCCGCAGGAGGCGAGATTCCAGCTCCAGGGCCAGTGGCGGCTTCAGTTTGCTGGCAGGAGAGAGGAACCTGTCATACACTTTGCAGCACCAGCGTGGCGTTGGAACTGCCATGGACATGACCCCCTCCCCCGCAGTGATCCCCTCCCTACGGCCACTGTAACGTTCCTGGAGTGAAATCAACCCCCCAGCCAGGAAAGAGGGGACGTTCCTGCCTCCTCTGCTGGGGGATGGGAACAGCCTCAGCTGGGGGTAACCTAGCCGGAGGAGGATCTGTGACTCCCGGCTCTGGGCCCGATCAGCACTAGGCTTAGAGCAGCTGGACGGGAGGGTCCTGGTACCTGAGATTGTAAACCGCGGCCATGGAGCTGGAAATGATGGAGCTCGGCTCTGACACCTCCGGGAGATTTTCAATCAGCTCCTGGGAGACCCCAACGAAACAAAACCGCGTGTGAGACTCTGGCCCCGCAGACCCACAGGCGCTTCCCAGGGAGGAGCCCAAAGTGCTCTGCAGAAACAGCCAGTGTCACCCCCACCCCCAACCAGCTGGGCCCCCCCATTCCTCCCATCCATCAAACTTCCTTCCCTGTCTCTCACCCAATTCCTCCCTCCCCTTCCCTCCCCTCCCCTCCGGGCTTACAATTCCCCCACTGCCAGCTCCTGATCAGTGTCACCATTATCCCCTTCCCTGCTCCCCAGCCCTCAGCCCCAGGAAACCCTGTCCTCTGCTTCCCCCTTCGGCCCCACTAACGCTTCCTCCCATGTCTGGCTCCCTCGCCCCAGGGCCGGACACGGGGTCCCACTCACCGCAATGCTCTCCACAAGGGCTGCTTTGGAAACGTTGGGCTCCAGGGTGTCCCGCCCCTGCCGCTGTGCCGAGGAACATAGACTCGGCACAGCGTGGAGGAAGCGGAGCTGATTGGCCCTGTCCTTCACCAGCTAGGAGTGGGGTGAGGGGGGAGAGAGAGAGCCTGTTAGATAGGGACCTCCCCGCCCAACCCAAACCAGCTCCAGGGCTCAGGACCTCCATGGGGTTGGACAGGGAAAGCCGCCCCTTCCTGAAACCTGTGTTGCCCGGCACAGACCGGGTTTGTAACTTGGACAGTGTCTGCGGGGAGCGGAAACCTTGGCCTGTGTGGGACAAATGTCCTCACTTTGGGGTGCCAGATAACAGAGGAGATGTGTCCCCCCATTGGGGGTGAGGGATTGTCTGGGACAAGACCCCCCTGCCTGGGCGGGGATGGAACAAGGAGCAGGACAGACCCGGTGGCAGCGCAGTAACAATTGGGGGATTTTTGTACCTCATCTCTGCCCTGGAGGTGCTTCTGAATCATCATGATGGTGTCTTGTTCAGGGGACACCTCCTCCTCCTCCTCCTCCTCCTCCTCCTCATGGGCACTGGGGGGCTCTGCACCGGGGAGAGAAGGAGAAAGTATAATCCCTTCTGCTGCTGGGGGGATGCAGTAGACAGAGAAGGCTCCATGTTTCCCCCTTCTCTGTAAGGAGCCCCATGGCAGCGAGGGCCCCACCCTACCCCTGCGAGAGACGCCCTCAGCACCGTGAGCCTCAGGGCCCCATGGCAGTCAGCCCCCCCCACATGATCAGTGGAGGCTGGAGCTCCCCCGACTCCACCCAGCATCCCCTGCCACGGGGCGTGGCTGTGCCCCCCCCCACTGGTGTTAGTGGGGCTCACATGGGTCAGTCCCAGCACTTTGGTGAGCCAATGGGAACAGGGTATTACTAGTCCCCCACCGCCCCAGTCCTCCTCCCTTTCCCCTGGGTCTCCCCTCACCTGCAAAGAGGGAGCCTTCATCTGCAGACCAGTCAGACCCCACGGAGGAGCTGCTGGCCCCTCGGGAGTAGGCGGAGCTGCTGGTGTATGTCCCACAGTCGCTCATCTCCTGCTCTGGGCTGGCAGGAGACTCCTCAGTGGCCAAGGTAGGGCTGGCGGGGGGCTCCTCAGTTGCCAGGGTGAGGCTGGCGCAGGGCTCCTCAGTTGCCAGGGTGGGGCTGGCGCAGGGCTCCTCAGTTGCCAGGGTGGGGCTGGCGCAGGGCTCCTCAGTGGCCAGGGTGGGGCTGGCGCAGGGCTCCTCAGTTGCCAAGGTGGGGCTGGCGCAGGGCTCCTCAGTGGCCAGGGTGGGGCTGGCGCAGGGCTCCTCAGTTGCCAGGGTGGGGCTGGCGCAGGGCTCCTCAGTTGCCATGGTGCTGGATGGCTCCTGCTGGGCCCTGGGGCGCAGCTCCTGGCTCCTTGGCTTCCTCTGAAGGAAGCCCCAGAGCTGCCTTGCCTGGCTCCTGCCCTCTCCTGGTTCCCTCCTCCATAGCTGTACCCGAGGCCACCTCCATTTGGGCCCAGAAGGTGCCTCAGGGTCAGCTAGGGGAGCTGTCTTCCTCCTCCTAAAGCATGCCAGGCAACTCCTCTTTTTAGCCTGTCCACAAGCCTCTTCCCCGCCCGTGGGGACAGAGGGGCCGCTCTCTTCCTGGGAAAGCCGGATGCTCCTTCCCTCTGGCTCTGGAGCCACCTGCCAGGCCTTCCTCCTGAGCATCTGCCTCAGCCGCTCCATCCTGGAACTGAGTGGGGAGTAGCCGTGAGTCTGGCTTCAAAGCAGCCTCTCATTAATGGGGCCTGCCTGCTCCCCGGCCCACCTCCCCTCTGCTGAGGCAATTCCTCCTCCCCACACATCCCACCCCAGGGCACAGGAACCCTCCACCTGGGGAACAAACTCTACCAAGGGACGGGCTGGGAGCCCTATTGGTGGGATATTTCCACCACACTGGGGATGGCTCTGGAGAACTCCACTTACTTACTCTAGATGGGATGGAGCTGGATGGCAGATGCTCGGTGTTGGTCCTTCCTTTACCCTCCTCCTCGATCTCCTGCACCCAGGTGGCCTGTAAGGGGTGCTGCAGAATCCCCTGCCAGCAGGGCAGGGGGTAGAAGTCGGGAGATCGAAACTGACTGTGAAAACAAGACAATGTTTTATTGCCAGGGGATGGATAAACTCAGGCCAGCAGCCAGGGGTTCACAACACTGACCGACGGCCAGCAGGACACCTCCCATCTCAAGGTCTCCTAGTACCTCACGCACATTCCTGAAGCGTGATGGCCCAAGGGCTGTAGGGGAGTGTCCCCAGCCCCACTGATGGAAACAGAGGCCTTGGCAGGAGAAGCCGCTGCCTCAGGGTTGCACTGGGAGTCAGGGATAGAGCCGGGGATGGAGCCCAGGAGTCCTTTGTCCAGGCTCCCGCACTAACCGCTAGAGGAACACTTCCTTCCAGAGCTGGGAAGTGCCAGTCTCCCTGGCTCCCAGTGTGACCTGTTGTAGTGACTGACGCATTTGCTACTTGTCCCCCATCCAAAGCCAATAACCCATCTCTGTGTTGGCAATCATGAGTTAGACCTTCTCAGCACCCCTCTGTCTCCCGCAGCTGTCAGGTATTCCTTGGATTATGGAGGCTTGGATGCTGACAGGACTGGAATTTGTTACTGGCTCACTGGGTGTTTCTAGCCAATGAGGGTCTCAGTCTATCCTCAGAGGCCCACACCCCCAGACACTGAAGATCAGGGTGGATTGATTTCATTCCAAATGTTTTGTATTTGTATTTTTGAGTTATTTTCCTAATGAAAGATTGATTCTCATGAAATTCTTAGTGGTGGCCGATGACAGAACACAGAGCAATGGTCTCAAGTTGCAGTGGGGGAGGTCTAAGTTGGATATTAGGAAACACTTTTTCACTAGGAGGGTGGTGACGCCTTTGAATCTGCTACGATAGAGTCCCTTATCTTGTACTTAGAGCCTACATTTTTTCTTACCTTCTACACAGATGACGATTTCTTTCAAAAAAATCCACACAGATATGAAAAAAAACCGCACAGAATGTCCTCCACACCGACCGTCTCTTCGTCCTCTGAGAGAGACCGCGAGATGGAGACTTGCTGCAGCAAGGCTACAGGGGGTCTCCGAGTTCCCCCTGCCCTGCAACCCTGTCCTGCCTGGCTGTTGTCAAGGGAGCTCTGTGAGGTCACAGACGCCTCATCATCTTTGCCCAATGGGCTGAGTTCCTGCCAAAGGCCTTTGTGAAGTCACTGCCACACCCACCTTTCCCTTGCAGGCCTGATGTCTGCCCCTGGCCAGCCCAGTTGGATGTTTGAGCTGCACCCCGGATCACCCCACTTGCTCATTATTGATTCTGGGGAGCAAGCACGCTACCCAGTAAAACAGCAGCCTACTGAGCCCAATTGCTTGTAATTCTCTAAAAGACACCTTCCTAACCAGTTATGATGGTAGGACACCAGGAAACAGAAACGCCACCTCTCCCCTGGGTAATTTGTTCCAGTAGCTAGACTCTCTCACTGTCATAATTAAATTTGAAATTGACAACCTTTGATAAGGGCAAAATTCATGACAATCTTTTAAATAATTTAAATAGAAGAGAAAAAATAACATTAAGTGGAATATGTTCGCTGCCAAGTTTCTCAGACAGTCGCACCACTGATGTGATAGCTAAGGCCCTGGAAGCA
Organism: Chrysemys picta bellii; assembly: GCF_011386835.1. NCBI lineage: Eukaryota > Metazoa > Chordata > Testudines > Emydidae > Chrysemys > Chrysemys picta. The sequence goes on from NC_088792.1 coordinate 5,563,364, forward strand.
AAGTTAGCTGAAATGCTCATTCAACTTTGGACAGCAGGAGCTTCCTTGAAAGGTGCAGAAAATATTGTTTTCATTTCAGTTTATTCAAATAGTTCAGTTCAATCGACCAGTTTGTTGAAATTCAAGAAAGCCATTGGGAATTCACAAAACAGGCAAACTTGTTTTCCTCCCTCAATCTATGGATAAAAACTAGGTGTGAGGGGATAGATCTACTGGTTCATCAATCTAGAAACATGTGGATACAAGAATGTATCATTTCAGTTCACTAACCGCACATCAAAGTTCCTTTGTTTAAGAAATCAGTTAGTTCTAAATGCAAAACATTTTGATCCAACTTTTTTCTTATGCTTCTCTTTCTAGCTCTGGCATGACCTTGATGTGTGACCAAAGAGAGGTCACTTCTTTTTTCTTTCCCTCTGTACCATGGGGATGGAGAAAATTCTCTAAGTCCTAGCAGGAGAGAGATTTGAGCACATCAGGCGTGTTAGGGCCCTTGTGTTCTGAAAGACAATGAGTGATTGTTGTTTGGGGCAAGAATCCCAATGGATTTGCTACTTGTCCCCCAACCAAAGCCAATAACACATCTCTGTATTTTCAATCATGTGTTAGAAATTCTCAGCACCCCTCTGTCTCCTGCAGCCCCCAGGTGTTCCTTGGATTATGGAGGTTTGGTTGCTAAGAGAACTGTAATTTTTTTATTGGCATCCTGGGTGTTACTAGCCAATGAGGGTCTCAGTCTGACCCCCGAGGCCCACCCCCCAGACACTAAAGATCAGGATGGATTGATTTCACTCAACGTTTTTTGTATTTGTATTTTTGAATTATTTTCCTAATGAAAGGTTGATTCTCATGAAATTCTTAGAGCCGGCAGATGACAGAACAAGGATCAATGATCTCAAGTTGCAGTGTGGAAGGCTTGGATATTAGGAAAAACGTTTTCACTAGGAGGGTGGTGACGCCTTTGAATCTGCTACAATAGAGTCCCTTATCTTGTACTTAGAGCCTATATTTTTTCTTACCTTCTACACAGATGACGATTTCTTTCAAAAAAATCCACACAGATATGAAAAAATAAACGCACAGAATGTCCTCCACACCGACTGTCTCTTGGTCCTCTGAGAGAGACCACGAGATGGAGACTTGCTGCAGCAAGGCTACAGGGGGTCTCCGAGGTTCCCCCTGCCCTGCAACCCTGTCCTGCCTGGCTGTTGTCAAGGGAGCTCTGTGAGGTCACAGACGCCTCATCATCTTTGCCCAATAGGCTGAGTTCCTGCCGGAGGCCTTTGTGAAGTCACTGCACACCCACCTTTCCCTTGCAGACCTGATGTCTGCCCCTGGCCAGCCCAGTTGGATGTTTGAGCTGCACCCCGGATCACCCCACTTGCTCATTATTGATTCTGGGGAGCAAGCACGCTACCCAGTAAAACAGCAGAGTCTGTTCCTCTCCAGGTGTCAAGTTTCAGAGGGGTAGCCGTGTTAGTCTGAATCTGTAAAGAGCAACAGAGGGTCCTGTGCCACCTTTAAGACTAACAGAAGTATTGGGAGCATAAGCTTTCGTGGGTAAGAACCTCACTTCGTCACATGCGAGTGATTACTTGCATGTGAAGAAGTGAGGTTCTTACCCACGAAAGCTTATGCTCCCAATACTTCTGTTAGTCTTAAAGGTGCCACAGGACCCTCTGTTCCTCACCCCACACTGAGTTTTTCATAGAGGCATCGGTTGTGAAACAATTCAATCTCCTAATGTGGCCTCCATTTCACGGGCCATGAAATTTCACACATTTTGCACCATATTAAGCCCAATTGCCTATAATTCACTAAAAGGCACCTTCCAGAATGACAACCATATATTGGTGTCTAACTACCTACTGCTGCTGGGAGACGTTGTGATATGAGGACACCAGGAAACAGAGAATCCACCTTTTCCCTGGGTAATTTGTTCCAGTGCTTAGTCTCCCTCACTGTCAAAAAAGTGTGTCTTACTTCTCCTTTGAATTTCTCTGGCTTCAGCTGACAGCCCTTGGTTCTTGTTGTGCCTTTCTTGGCTAGATCGAATTAGCCCTGCCCCGTGAAATCCGATCTCCTTGTCCTGCTGGGAGCCCCCCAGCCAGGAGAACCCAGTAGGGGCCTCCTAGCTGTTTCTCTGCCAGGCTGGTGACAGGATTTCCTCTCCGTGGGGATATCAGATGCACCTGCAGAGGCAATGCAGAAGTGAGTGCGCTGCATCAGCCCGGCCTTGGGCTCAGGGCTTTGGCCTTGGCAGCTTCTGCTCCAGTCACGTCTCTGGGTGCCTGGACTCAGAGCTTCTGGCCCCGCTGTGGCTGTAGCCAGAGCTGGAGCACTGGGCTCAGGACTTTCATGCCCCTCCCCACTCCTGTCGGCTCTCAGGGTACCTGGGCTCGGGGCTTCTGCCCGGCATCTGCAGCTGGGGCTCAGGGATTCCCTTGCAGTTCCTTCTGGGGCTCAGGTGTCCATTTTTCTGGATGCCCCAAAAATGGTAGGAGCCGAGGTGCTCCCAAGTAGTAGGTAGGAGCTGAGGTGCTCCCAAGAGCAGGGACCCACTTGCACATCTGGGAACCTCCTCTAGCTTCAGAAAGGTTGCTGGCTGCTGCCCTTGGAGCCCAGGTCTGAAGGCAGCACGGAAGTGAGGGTGACAATGCTGTGACCCCCCCACAACAACCTCTGAACTCCCCCATTCTCCCATGTTGGTCGAGACCCCCATGGTTATAATACCATGACATTTCAGAGTGAAACATTGAAATGGCGACATTGACTAATTTAAAACCCTCTGGCTTTGAAATTAGACAAAGTGAGCCCTGGATTTGGTAGGGACCTGGCTATTATGGAAGTCCTAGCAGGTTTGCACTCCCAGTTCTCCTGAAAGGCCATTGAGAATCATGCTGCCTGAGAAACTTCCCAGAATAAGCTACCAGGACTGGGGGCAATTGAAAGAAACCAAGCAAAGCCTGAGCTAGGATGGACAGCATTGATCCAAGGTTTGAACCCCTCCATCCCCACCTGCCTGCCTGCGGAGAAATGGACAGAGGGGCACTGATTTCTATTTGTGAACTTACTAAAGACCATGGGATTCAGCATGAGCCGTATAGCCCATACTCTGAATTCTTGGATAAACAGCAAAGTTGGCTTTTTAGAAACCTTTCCCCCCAGTGCTCTGTATCCACTTTGGATTGTGCCCAGCAGAGGCTGGTGGAGGGGAGGGGAAGGTAGAGGAGGCCATGCAAATGTTGTGGTGTCTGCACTACCCCACAGACATGCACACAGGACCCTCTGTTGCTTTACACACAGCAATGCACAGCATATTAGCCAGGACAGTAAATTATTTGGCCATAACCTACAAAATCCTCAGTGTTGAAAGTACAGTTTATCTAGAAAACAATGGGAGGGAAGGGTTAGAGAGTTGCAGTAACCACCTGGATTTCCAGTCTCTGGCCAGGCACATCCCCCTCTCCACAGTTTTCACTGATATCTTCTCCAAACTGGTCCTCCTGATATAATCTGAGGTCACATCCTGTCCTTTAGGGACATTGGCAGGATCTTCACTGTTCCCAGCTGCAGCATCACCCTCGTTTCTTCCTTGTGTAAGGATCCTGAACTCGACCATCTCATGGTCACTGCCTCCCAGGTTCCCATCCACTTCTGCTTCCCCTACTAATTCTTCCCGGTTTGTGAGCAGCAGGTCAAGAAGAGCTCTGCCCCTAGTTGGTTCCTCCAGCACTTGCACCAGGAAATTGTCCCCTACACTTTCCAAAAACTTCCTGGATTGTCTGTGCACCGCTGTATTGCTCTCCCAGCAGATATCAGGGTGATTAAAGTCTCCCATGAGAACCAGGGCCTGCGATCTAGTAACTTCTGCTAGTTGCCGGAAGAAAGCCTGGTCCACTTCGTCCCCCTGGTCTGGTGGTCTATAGCAGACTCCCACCACAACATCACCCTTGTTGCTCACACTTCTAAACTTAATCCAGAGACTCTCAGGTTTTTCTGCAGTCTCATACCAGAGCTCTGCGCAGTCATACTCCTCTCTTACATACAATTCAAGTCCCCCACCTTTTCTGCCCTGTCAGTCCTTCCTGAACAGTTTATATCCATCCATGACAGTACTCCAGTCATGTGAGTTATCCCACCAAGTCTCTGTTATTCCAATGCTTCATTCCAATATTCCAATATGTCATTTTTTACTAATCAGTATCTTCTAGTGTAGAAAGCACTGGGCTTCAATTGCAGCAAGGGAGGTTTAGGTTGGACATTAGGAAAAATTTCCTAACTGTCCTGGTGGTTAACCACCGGAATAAATTGGTTAGGGAGGTTGCGGAATCTCCATCATTGGAGATTTTTAAGAGCAGGTTAGACAAACACCTGTCAGGGATGTTCTAGATGGTGCTTTGTCCTGCCATGAATGCAAGGGACTGGACTTCTGACCTCTCAAAGTCCCTTCCAGTCCTATGATTCTATGATTGATCCAATATTGTGCTCTAATATTTTTCATTGAAACTTTATTAATGCAAGATAAAAAGAACCCCCGTGAATGGGGTTGGGTTGAGGGTCCACTCTTGAATCCCGGAGGAAGTTGCGTCTGAGTGTGCTTCAGTGGATTTATGTCCTCTCACCATTAATCACAATGGGCTAAACTCTATTATCCCTTGGCTCAAGTCTACCTAGCAGAGTTTAAGTGTAAGGCATTTCCATGGGGTAGAAAGAGCTATCCACGTATGGACACTCTTAATTAACTGGATTAAACTAAACCAGAAAATGGCATTCTTATTTGGCTACGGCTGCACTACGGGGGGGCGATCGATTTCAGATACACAAATTCAGCTTCGGGGATAGTGTCGCTGAATTCAACGTATCTGATCTGACTTACCCCGCTGTGAGGACGGCGGCTTCCCCGTCGACGGCGCTTACTCCTGCCTGGGCTGGTGGAGTACGTGCGTCAATTCGGGGATCGATTGTCACGTCCCGACGAGAGGCGATAAATCGATCCCCGAGAGATCGATTTCTACCCGCCGATCCGGGCGGTAGTGAAGACAAGCCCAAAGGCCATATAGGGAGTTACATTAAATAGCTGTAGTGTCAGTTTCCGTGTCGACCAGCCCTAAAGCAATAGAATTGTGTCAGTGGTGAGAATAGGGCTAATCAGTATATAGCAATGATGAGGAAAAAAAAGTGTATGATCAAAAGAACTCTGTGAATAACTGAGTTCTTGGTTTGCTGGCTAGTCTGAAACATAAATGAAATACTTTAGTTTCTGGTTGACCCAACATTTTTTTTTTTCAAAAATTTCAATTTTTTGGCTGACTGACAAGTTGAATTAAATGTTTTGTTTGATCAGTTGCAGTTTTTGCAATTGTGATATTTTTTAATAAAATTGAAGTAAATTTTGAAACAAAAAGTCTTTTAAATGGGAAACTTAAAATATTTAGACCTTTTCGATTTTTCTGAGGTTTTAGATCAAAGCAAAACAATCCAGCTCATTTGACACAGATTCATAAAATATTTCAGTTAACCCAAATCTGCGTTGCTCAGAAAAAAAGGATTTTGGTCCAACTCCCCTCGCCCCCCAGTTCTAATGAACACTATATCGTGATACTCAAAGTAAAACTAGTCCAATTCAGATTAGTCATGAGGCTCACATTTTCAACAGGGAGGGTGGTTAACGGCTGGAATGAACGACCATGGGAAGTGACAGTTTATCCAGCTAGAGCGGCTGTGAAATCAAGACCCGATGGCTCTCCGGAAGATACACTTAATAAAATGCCAGTTAATGGGCTTAATACCGAGGATAACTGTATAGGACTGTGACCTGAGTTATACAGTCGGACTAAATGATCTCATGGTCCTTTCTAGCCCTTAAAATCTATGATAAATGTCTAGTGTTGCTGTAAGTAAACCTATAAAATCACTATATGGCATTGACAATGAGGAGTCCTGTGGCACCTTAAAGACTAACAAATGTATCATGATAGTTTATGCCCAGATACATTTGTTAGTCTTTAAGGTGCCACAGGACTCCGCGTTGTCTTCGCTGAAACAGACTAACACGACTACCACTCTGAAATATATGGCATTGGTGGGAGTAACATTACATGAGCATTATTATTGATACTACTTCATTAATTCATTAGTATTGGGCTTAATCCCAACCCCATTCTGTTAGGTGCTGTACCAACATCTAACAAAACAAAACAAAAAAACCCAACCTCTGGCCAAAGGAGCTTGTAATGTAAGCTTAAAATAAGAGACAACGATACAGATGACAAACAGATGGGGACCAGCACAAGGTGACAACAAGATGATTGAGAATAAAGCTATATAACAAGTATATAGAGCCTTGTCAGAATTTGATTTTTATTTTTTTTTATCATTTTAATTGATGATATCGATGTTTCTTTTTAAGCCTTTTTTATTTTAAATGTTTAAACCTTTACAATTGCGGGAAATTATGGGGATCAGACATTGGGAGGTCAGACATTTTTTTTAATGACAGTCGACACTGAGATTCAAAAAGCTTTATAACTGTTAAAACACAAATGGTCAACATCACTTGTCAAAATAGATAAAATAAATATCCTTAAATCAAACTCGAATACATTCTGAAGCTGCAATTTTTCTTACTTTGCCTATCTATAAATTTCAATTATTATTGATGGCAACATTTTTTTCATTGGTTTGTGTGCATATGGTGAAATCAATATTTACCAACATTTATTGAGAAAAAATTATTCCTTCCCAGCCTAAGTATATACAATAACACTGTTAAGAGTAGATGTATGGAGCACTAGTATGAATACAGATGTGATCAATATAAAGACAAATGCAAAGTACTTCACTCTAGAAGGGAAAATCAAATGCATAATACAATGTGGGGAATAACTGGCTAGGGAGAAGTGCTGCTGAGATGGATCTGGGAGTTCAAATGGATCACAAGTTGACTAGGAGCCAACAATGAGGTGCAGTTGTGAAACAGGCTATCTAGGGGGGATTACCAGGTATGTTGTATGTCAGACCAGGGCGGTGCTTGTTTGGCTCTGCTTGGCACTGGTGAGGCCTCAGTTGAAGTTCTGTGTCTAGGTTTGGGAGCCACACTTTAGAAAAGATGTGGGCGAATAGGAGAGAGTCCAGAGGGGAACCACAAACATGACAAACAGGGTTTACAAAACCTGATTGATTAGGGAAGTTTTTTTAAAAATGGGCATGTTTTGTTTTGAGACAAGACGACTGAGGAGGGACCTGATAACAGTCTTCAACTACGTTAAGGGCTGTTCTAAAGGAGATAGAGATCAATTGTGGCAGCCCATATGAGTCCCAGACACTAAAAAGAGCAAAAGTGTTGAATTCTCATAATGCGAGTCACATACTGAGCATTAATTAAAGTAACATATTAAGAAATTAAACCTAGAACCAAGTTTATTTTATTTTTAATCTCAGATAACCTTGCAGGGCACCATTTCAAATAGATTAATGGTCAAGAAACAAGGAAAGGTGTCTATATTCCAACAGCCACATAATGACAGGACATTAGGTAACATTGTTCCTCTCAAGCAATTGTAAAACATAATTTCCACATGCTACATCAGTTCTTTGAGTTTCATTTAATTCTTGTACGACATTTGTGATACACAAATCAAGGCAGTAACACATAGCCCATACTACGATCCTTCTTCCAATTGTTCTTCTCAATTGACTGGAATGGTCATGGTGAACAAATTAGCTGGGAATGTTTTTCCAGTCTTTCACCCTCTTAAGAGCATCCTTAACCTCCTTGTTCCTCAGGCTGTAGATCAGGGGGTTCAACATGGGGACCACCAGGGTATAAAACACAGCAGAGATTTTCTCCTGTTCCAGTGAGTAGTATGTGGCTTAAGCTCATAGGTCCATGTTGGTGACAGCTGTCAGATGAGAGGCACAGGTGGAGAAGGCTTTGCGCCTGCCCTTGGTGGAGCAGATCCTCAGGATAGAGAAGAGGATGTACAGATAAGAGATTATGACAATCAGGACGGTGGACATGGCAATAACCCCAGAGAACGCTACAAGCAAAATCTCACTGATGTGGTTATCAGAGCAAACGAGCTTCAGTAATGTGTTAGTGTCACTAAAGTAATGATTGATGATGTTGGGTCCACAGAATGACAACCTCAGCAAGCCACATGTGTGGGTCAGTGAGTTCATGAGCCCCCCTACATATGAGCTGGCCACTAGATGAATACAGACTCTCTTAGACATAACAGCGGTGTAGAGCAGAGGGTTACAGATGGTTACATAGCTGTCACACGCCATCATGGCCAGCAGGAACCCTTCTGTGCTCACAAACACAACAAAAGAGAAGTGTTGAGCAATACAGGCAGAGTAAGAAATGCTTTTACTCCCCACTAAGGAATTCACCAGCATCCTTGGAGCGAAGACTGAGGAGTAGCAGAGGTCAACAACGGACAGGTTACTGAGGAAGAAGTACATGGGGGTGTGGAGTCGGGGATCAACCCTGATCAACACAATCATCCCAAGATTCCCCACCAGCGTAAGAACATAGATCACCAGGAACGCCGCGAAGAGGGGTATCTGCAACTCCTGACGATCCGTCAGCCCCAGGAGGATGAACTGGGTCACCATGCTGTCATTGCCCTCAGCCATTTATACGGGGTGCATGAAACCAGACCTGCCGGGATAACAAGAGTGAGCAGCATGGAAGAAGGAAATTTCATGGCATGAATTAAATCTGAATGACACCACCGGGCCTGAATGTGGGTAGTGAATATCTTACAGGAAACCAGCTGCCGTGATGTCTGGGAAGAGCTGGGATGGACCTTTAAATTTACACTCCCTTTTTAACAGGGCTGAGATTTTCAAGGCTGTCTAGGAGATTTAGACATCCAAGACTCCATAAAATTGACTGGAATTAGGCATCCAGTTCCCGATAGGGCTGTGACAGTGTACCCCATAAGGCTTTATGGGGAGGGGGTGCTTATAAATGTATGTATGACATAACTGGAATATGTTTTGTGCTGCCTGTGCCATGTAACATATCTCCGTAAAGGTTATGGTCTACTATATCTATTCATCCTATTTGTACATGTATATCATTTTCTACTCGAGGTTAAGAATATGGGCTGTATGCTTGCTTGATTTCTAAGTAAGCTTTGTGAGGCATTTGGTCAGCTTCTTTAGGAAGGAATTCGTCAGGTTAAGTACCTGATCAAGAGACACTTGGGGAACAACGCATCTTGGAATGCTCCAAGCCACATGAGAAGTCTTCCTGGAGACATGCAAGATGCCATGTGGACAATAGCGTCGGCCTGCAAAGACTGAGTCATGCAGGGGCATGTGACTTGCCCAGGTGACTCCAAAACTCCATCTTGGAACTGGACTTTGCATAGGAGGGAGGAGGGGGGTCTCCACCCACAAGAGAGATTCTATTTAAACCTGTGGGAGACCCCTCCATTTGGTCTATCCAGCTGACCCATTGGAAACAGAAAGTGGGGTGCCCAAAGGGGTCCAGAGCACCCCAGGGAAAGCTGCTGTTCTTGCTACACTTGCAAGAGATAAAACTCTCTCTCCAAGACGGGCGGGGGGGGGGGAATCTCTTCATGGGAGGAACTTCACAAGGGAGTGGGGCCCAGCCCAGAGAAACTCCAGAGGGAGGGGCCGAGGACAAGTATGGTTGTAGTAGTACACCCTTTCCTGGCCAAAGACCCAAGCACATGCTCGAACTAGAAGTCTTCCCCAAAGAGGCAGAGGAATCTGCATCAGAGGGTCTACCAGAGGGCACAGAGAACTGGGAAAATGCAATAGATGCTAAACAAGTCAAATTGAGTGAACGAAGCCTGTCCACTGTACATTTGCTGTTAACCTTGTGTCTTTTGCTAATTCACCTATGGGATAAAACAAAAGAATTCACACTAGTGGTAAACCCTTTAAAGATGTGGAACATATTTGATTTGTGGAATAAGCTGTTATACATGCTGGGGATGGTGACAGGACAGCCCCACCAGCATGTTACTTTACAGCCCATACCTGTAAAAAGCAGCAAAAGCATAACAGGCCCATGCTGCTGTCTAGAAGGGGAAACTGAGGCACACCGCCTCATGGCATTGATGGCTAAATGCCAAGACACCTCCACTTTAATGGGTATTGCTGCCTGCATTCTGTTAGCAATACTACATCCCAACCTATTTGCAAGCATCTGGGGCCTAGGAACCCCAAAACGGGCTAGAACCCCTAGGAGTGACATCATATGGTTTCAAGGTACTAAAAGGAAGTGTGACCAGAAACAAAAAGTATCAGAGGGGTAGCCGTGTTAGTCTGAATCTGTAAAAAGCAACAGAGGGTCCTGTGGCACCTTTGAGACTAACAGAAGTATTGGGAGCTTATGCTCCCAATACTTCTGTTAGTCTCAAAGGTGCCACAGGACCCTCTGTTGCTTTTTACAGAAACAAAAAGAAATTTTACAGGTACTGCCTCCGCCATGGACAGTGTCCAAGTCTCTGGCAGTAAGTTCAGGGGGAGGGTGTGACAGTGTACCCCATAAGGCTTTATGGGGAGGGGGTGCTTATAAATGTATGTATGACATAACTGGAATATGTTTTGTGCTGCCTGTGCCATGTAACATATCTCCGTAAGGGTTATGGTCTACTATATCTATTCATCCTATTTGTACATATATATCATTTTCTACTCGAGGTTAAGAATATGGGCTGTATGCTTGCTTGATTTCTAAGTAAGCTTTGTGAGGCATTGGGTCAGCTTCTTTAGGAAGGAATTCGCCAGGTTAAGTACCTGATCAGGAGACACTTAGGGAACAATGCATCTTGGAATGCTCCAATCCACATGAGAAGTCTTCCTGGAGACATGCAAGATGCCATGTGGACAATAGCGTCGGCCTGCAAAGACTGAGTCATGCAGAGGCATGTGACTTGCCCAGGTGACTCCAAAACTCCATCTTGGAACTGGACTTTGCATAGGAGGGAGGAGGGGGGTCTCCACCCACAAGAGAGAGTCTATTTAAACCTGTGGGAGACCCCTCCATTTGGTCTTCAGCTGGCTAAAGAAGGAGCCTCTCCACGCCGCCCCCCCCCAGGATACTTGAAGGAGACTGAAACAAAGGACAGTAACTACAGGGGGTGTGAGTGATTGCTGGACCCAGGCTAAAAGGAGATTAGCCTGTAAAACGGAGCACTCTGGAACTGGTGAGGAAATTATCTGTATTCAGTTTGATTAAGCATAGATTTGCTCATTTTATTTTATTTTGCTTGGTGACTTACTTTGTTCTGTCTGTTACTACTTTGAACCACTTAAATCCTACTGTCTGTATTTAATAAAATCACTTTCTATTTAGTAATTCCCTCAGAGTATGTATTAATACCTGGGGGAGCAAACAACTGTGCATATCTCTCTATCAGTGTTATAGAGGGAGAACAATTTATGAGTTTGCCCTGCATAAACTTTATACAGGGTAAAACGGATTTCTCTGGGTTTAGACCCCATTGGGAGTTGGGCATCTGAGTGCTAAAGACAAGCACACTACTGTGAGCTGTTTTCAGGTAAACCTGCAGCTTTGGGACAAGTGATTCAGACCCTGGATCTGTGTCTGGAGCCAGACAGGAGTGTCTGGCTCAGCAAGACAGGGTGCTGGAGTCCTGAGCTGGCAGGGAAAACAGAAGCAGGGGTAGTCTTTGCACATCGGGTGGCAGCTCCCAAGGGGGTTTCTGTGATCCAACCCGTCACAAGGGCGTTTCCGGATTCATGTACATTATCACAAATTTTCTCCAATGAAATATACCTGGCATGGGTTTGAGTTTGAGCTAGAGACTTTATATTGTCTGCTCACTGAGGGTAAGTTAGAAAGCACTCATACTTTAAATCCTTCCAGGTTAGGGTGACCAGACAGTAAATGTGAAAAATCGGGATGGGGGTGGGAGGTAATTGGAGTCTATATAAGAAAAAAGACCCAGAAATCGGTCCCCTGGCAGTGTTGCTAATCCCAAGCATTTGAAAACTATTATCAGGCTTCCAAAAATCATGCAATTGGCTTAAAACCTTGAGATCTTTTAAAAATAATACACAACGGGTTTAGCGAAGGGGAAGGGAAGTGTAATTCTGTTTTCTACAAGATTTTTATATTTCAGAATTTGGTTTAGGAACAAACCCACAGGTTTTGAAAAGTCTCTGGAAAAGGGAATGGATCCCTGGAGTCATGGACATTGACAATTTTGGATGTCCCCAGCCCCCAGGGCAATCTGCATGCGTATCTGCTCCAAAGCCATGGACTCTGGAAGCTCTGAGGTTGCTAGCAGGCCACTGGGCAGGTTGCAAAGGAGCTGGGCAGGTGAACTAGCGGAAACCAGGCAGGATTCTGATGTAGGCAGAGTTTCCTCCATTCCGTGGTGCTGCAGTGAATTTGGCCCTTCTTGACGAAATGTTCCAATTTCACTCAGTCAGCAAATTGCAATGGAACAATGTTTCTGGGCCCTGGAGACAGTCACGTTTTAAAGCTTTTCTTAGATTCTTAACTGATCACATGACTGAAGGAGCTGAGGCTTTAAGAGACGCACCAAATACCATGAGAATTGGTAACTGTGCCTTCAATCTATGCTAGCCTTGCTCTAGGAGATTTCTGGCCCCTTGTCTCCAGTCCCAGTTTCTTACGCCTCCTAGTGGTACACACTGCCAGGTCCTTCATCTCTCTAGGTCATTCGCCATGACACAGGAATATGATACAGGCGGGAGCAGTGTAACTGGAAAGGAATGGCTCAGGCTTTCTTTTCATCGGGAGCACTCAGTGAATTCAGCGTCAAAGTTAGGCTTAAAAGAAATCCAGATGTGTTAAACTATGGAAAAAGCACAGTTTGTTCGTGTAGATGCCAAGCAATCACCCTACCCTTCCAATTAGTGCCTAATAGTGCCTTACAATTTACTGCCCCTGATTGGGTCAAACTGATTTTTCATACAGTTTAAGGCCAGAAGAGGTCAATGTGATCATCTAGTCTGACCTCCTGCATAACAAAACCTTGCCCAATAATTTATGTATCGAGCCTATAGTTATTATCTTTTCTAGCTCTCACACATCTTTTAGCTAGATATCCACTTGGAATGACTTCAAGTGACAGACAATCTACCATTAGCAGGAGTGTTGTGAGCAAGACAAGAGAAGTAATTCTTCCACTCTACACAGCTCTGATAAGGCCACAACTGCAGTATCGTGTCCAGTTCTGGGCGCCACATTTCAGGAAACATGGGGACAAATTGGAGAGAGTCCTGAGAAGAGCAACAAAAATGATTAAAGGTCTAGAAAACATGACTTATGAGGGAAGATTGAAAGAATTAGGTTTGTTTAGTCTGGAAAAGAGACGACTGAGAGGGGACATAACAGTTTTCAAATACCTAACAGGTTGTTACAAGGAGGAGGGAGAAGAATTATTCTCCTTAACTCTGATGATAGGACAAGAAGCAATGGGCTTAAATTGCAGCAAGGGAGGTTTAGGTTGGACATGAGGAAAAAATTCCTAATTGTCAGGGAGGTTAGGCACTGGAATAAATTGCCTAGGGAGGTTGTGGAATCTCCATAACAACGGGGTTCCATAAAGAACTATATTAAACATATTCATTATGTTTATGTTCATTAAACATAATTATCTGGGAAAAGGGGTAAACAGTGAGGTTTCAAAGCTTGCAGATGATACAAAACTACTCAAGATACTTAAGTCCAAACCCAACTGCAAAGAGTGACAGAGGGATCTCACGAAACTGGGCGATCACCCAAGGAAATGACAGATGAAATTCAGTGTTGATAATGCAAAGTAATGCACATTAGAAAACATAATCCTAACTAGACATACAAAATGATGGGTCTAAATTAGCTGTTACCAGTCAAGAAAGAGATCTTAGGAGTCATTGTGGACAGTTCTCTGAAAACTAGGTGAAGTGGTGGTTCAAAAAGCTAATTTAATGTTAGGAACCATTAGGAAAGGGATAAATAATAAGAAAGAAACTATTATGTTCCCTATATATAAATACATTCCATCCTCAGTCCCTGAATACTTTGTGCAGTCCTGGGATATATTAGAACTGAAAAAGTCCAGAGAAGAGAAATAAAAATGTCAAGACTTCAGGCTTTATTTTTTTTTTTTGAGAAAAAGCTGAAGTTTTCTGCTAAAATGGTTGATACATAAGAATTTATGGGTATGTGTGTAAAAACTCCATAGGTAAGGGGAACATTTCCCGAAAGTTTGGAAAATGGTGAATCGTTCTTCTTCAGAGAATTGCAATCTTTCAAAATCGCCACCAGCTCTCGTAATTGTCGACAGGAATAAGGCTAAAGCTGCCTTTAAGCAAAGAGGTCCTCTCTCAATCTGACCACCACCTGCCATTACTTACCAACAGCAGTAAAGTCAAGCTGCCCTCACAGAAGCTAGTGGTCCACGTCAGCACAGAGAGCAATTCTCTTTCAAAGGTCATATGCACCTTGCTGTCCTTGAGAATAGAAGATGCAAGCTGTTTTGAAAGAGGGCAGTTCCTCTTGGTATCTTCTGAAGAAGAACTTTTACTCTGGAAATATTTTGATTCAAATTGGGAGCTAGGGACAGGGCATCTTTTGGGGAGAGAGAGTCACCATCTTTCACACTCATTTCTACTTTGGTCCACAATCCTTTGGCTATGTTACCATTCTGGGAATGTGGTCAAGCACATCTTCTTTCCCAGGCTTGATTTGGGATGATGTGTGGATGGGCTGATGCCTCCAGCAGGTCTTTGGTTGAAACTTGTAGGTTACTTTTACAGTTACAAAAGACAATTCTCTAACTTAGGACTTGTCTTTCAGATCTTCAGCTTTGATGTACGTGTTTCAAATTAGGAAGAGCACCTACAGCCTGTGATACAGGGCAGCGGGGGCGAGAAAGGAGAAATCTAATTGGAAAGTTAATGTGAAGAACTGGTTGAAAAATTGTTGACTACACTATTTTCTGTTGAAAAAAGCCAGTCAGTCTAAACTGAAATGTTTCTTGGAAACATATTGGTTTGACAAACTTTTTTTGTCATATGTGACTCAAAGATGGGATGTTCCCATTGTCTAACCATTCCTGCTTCTTTTTGAAAAATGCCCCCTGAGGTCACATTTAACTGAGGTATAATTTTATGTGTCTGTTTTATAAAAAGGAACTGCTCACCTTGAACGTTCAGACCATCTATCTCTGAATGGCCTCCCAAGCTTTCTTCTGCACAGACGTGAGCGAGGTCTCCATATTTCACTCTGTGAGCAGTGATCTTTGGTGAGATGCTAATGACTATAGTAACTCTCTCTTTATTGTTTTTCTAGGGGAGGGAAAATTGCTGGGAAACGGTGCCTCTGATCAAAAAGTAGACACACTTAGCCCAGAGAGTGCAGACCACAGTTCTTGAGGAAAAGGGGACAGGGAAGGACACGGTTTCACCTATAACGCGGTAAGATTTTTTGGCTCCCGAGGACAGTGTTATATCAGGGTAGAGGTGTATATTGTTCAGCATATATTTTTTTTATTTGTTAAAGACTTAAAACAAAATAGACACTCAAAGTATTAAAGTGCTTGATTTACAGATCCTCAATCTAGTCCAGTTAATACCATCTCAGGATCTAGCTCCACCAGTCCTGATTACAAGAGATGTACATGTTTTGCAGGAGACCAGGTGAGGTTACGTTTGTGTCCAGATGTGTTTTGTGTTGGCTGAGTTGGCCACTGCATTTGCTTTTTTCTTTTTTGTTGTGGATTGTGTTTCTACTCATGTGTAGATCTGTGTTTCTACTCATCTAAAGCTGGCACAGATGTCTTTTAGGTCTTCAAAGTCTAAAGACAATGAATAACGTATGGGAGGCACAGGAAACTGCAGTGGAAGAAACCTAAACTAGGACGGGGATATACAGAGGAGGGTAAGGGAGTCAGGCATAAGGATGTTCCCATGGCTGAGGGGTTAATCCTAGATTTGGTAGACCCAGATTCAAGTACTTGTTCTGTCAAAGACTTTCTGAGTTATCTTCACAACTTGCTTTATCCCATTGGGCCTCAGTGAGGCTAAATACATGCAAGGTTGTGAGGTGGGCAATTGTCATGCTACTGAGGAGTATGTGACGGCAATGGATCAGTACATCGAACTTTCCAAAATTCCTTTGAAAAGCCCAGATTAGCTGCAGCAACTCCCAGGGTGGCCTGAATGCACTGGCTTTTACCTAGGGTTCAAACACAAAGCATACCTGGACGTGGGCAGAGGTTGGCTTAATAGTTAATATAAACACTTTATTATTACAAGATCACCTCCAATTTAATTTGCTGGGCGTTTTGCAGTCTAATAGGCCCTTAGTTATCCAACACTGGGTAATGTGATGTGTCATTGCACAGTGAGTTAAATCCAGGCAAAACCACGGCCATTTCTTACACTGCCTCATCTGGGAAATTGTGAAAACGTGGCTGAACTGGGTATGGCTTTTGAGTTAAAAATCCATCTTTTCCCTATAATGGTTTGTGTGCATGCTAGCTCTGATCTTCAGACTGACTGGAACAAGGGGGCTCTCCAGTAGCTGGATATCTGGCTTCCTTTAATTGCAAACGTGAAAACCGCAGAGAAAAGAGGGAGGACGGGTTTGTAACTATTTGGACCATTGCATCTATCATATTCCACTATTGCATGCTAGGTTGCTGCGTGAGCACACTGAGCACTGATCCCATGGCAGGGCTGGTCCACAACATTTTGGCACTGAGGCGGGGAGCTCAAATGACGCCCCCATAACCCCTAGCTTGGGCCAAAACTTTGAAAGGTCTCGATTCTGCCTTCTTCCTGTTCTACTCCTCTCATGGTGCTGCTCTGCTACCTACCCCAATAAAGGAGAACTAACAACTTAAAATGCCTTGTTCAAAAATTTTAAGTAACAAACTT
This sequence comes from Chrysemys picta bellii, assembly GCF_011386835.1. Classification (NCBI taxonomy): domain Eukaryota; kingdom Metazoa; phylum Chordata; order Testudines; family Emydidae; genus Chrysemys; species Chrysemys picta. The sequence goes on from NC_088792.1 coordinate 5,580,272, forward strand.
TCAAATGCCTGACCAGCAAATGTCACTTTTCTTGTCTGCATAGTAAACACTGGGATTTTTATCTGTTTGAATAATCAAAGTGGTGCTTTCTGCGCCTTCTTGGTTGCAAAGGTATGAACTGCTTCCTGCAGAAGGTTCACAGTCTGGGCCAGCTCATGCTCCATTGAGATGGTTGCAAGGCCGACCAGCCTCTCCTGTGTCATTGGAAGAGTTTGCAACAAAAACAGTATGCAACATTCTGGGTTATTGAGTACATACGCCATGGGCTCTCCACTTTGTCACCATTGGGGATTTCACATCAGGAATGTGTTGGATGGAAACTTCTATTTTCATTCTCTTTGGAGGACATGAAATTTTTTACTTGCTGTGGCCCATGCAGTACAAGGAAGTCCCTCAGGCTACTGCTCAAGTGGGTCCACAGTCCTGGATCATCTAGATTTAAGGAACTAAACTCAGCAGCAGCTGTTTCTTCCGCCTCCACCACACTCTTCTCTGATCTACACTTTTCTTCAGGAATGTGCATGGTTACACCCATTTGAGATGGAGATATGGATGCTGCAGTAGCTGCCAGGTCACCTGCACTCTGACTAACTGGAAGATCAGGCATCTCCTCACCACTCCCATCCTCACTGGGGCCGGAAGGCTCACCGTGAACATGTGTGTCTCTGTATCTCAGGAGAGCTCCTTCCTGCTTAGGTAGAAAAGCTTCCTTTGCTTTCTTTCTTTTTCTGAATGCTGCCCCAGGGGGGCGTTTTCGTCTTTCACTCATGACTGCTGTTCTGTGCCAGCTAGAGTGGCTCTCAACACTCAATTGAAGGGGACAAATAAGCAGGCTGGTAGCAGGGTCTGAGTGAGGGAAGAAATCAGCCTCCTAAGGGCCTAACTGGCTCCTACTATTTCAGTTGACCACCTGTTCTCCTCAAGTGGGTTCAGGGAAGCAGCAGGAGACAGGAAGCTCCCTGACAAGCTGATGTTAATCAGTCCAGGCTCCTGCAGGTGCTAGAGAGGTGCATAAGAGGCTCCTCCTCCTTTCTGTCCCTGCAACTCCTGTTACTTTCCGTTATTCTCCTTTCACCTTTTCTCCTGACTGCCTGCACAGTGCAACCTAGGGCGCCAAGATTTGGGGGCGCCGCTGCCAATCAAGACGCTGGCTGCAGATCGCAGACTGTAGGAAGGGAGGACGTGTATGGTAAGAACCACGCTCCCAGTGAATTACTCTCCTGCCCTTTAGAAAGCCAGCGAAGGCCTTTGCGTGTGACTCGATACAGATAGGTACATTGACCCAGTAATGGCTCCTTTCCCTTGTAGCCCCCTGCTGGGGCTGAGCTGTGCTGTCCGTGCGGTGCAGCCGGGGCCGGCTTGCATGGCATGCTCCGACAGCGGGCGGGCTGCAGGATTTGCAGGCAGAGGAGGCTCTGCTCCCTGGGGAGAGATGGGAGGGATGGCCCCTTCCTCCAGCCCAGCACGCCACCATCTCTGTGCATCTGGAGCAGGGAGAATACATATGCACCAGCAGCAGACAACATTTTCTACACTCTGGGTCCTAGTGGTGCCCCCCCACAGTCTGTCACCTGAGGCGGCCACCTCAGTGCACCTCATGGTAAGGCCAGCCCTGTCCTGGGGGCACGGAGAACCTAACTCCCATTGAGGTCAGCCAGGGAGGCTGGATGTGCACATTACAGGAAATAGACAGTCAGGACAGCATAATCCACTGAAAAAACCGCGTATTGCGAATTGCAACCCAGGCTGTCACTGGGTGGCTCTTTGTCCTGCCTCTCTTGGCTAGCGCGTGAGCAGAGCTTGATGAGACAGCTGCTGCGGCTGTGGCAGCCATCTAAGCACCTTTCCCGTCGTCTCTCTTCTGGCTGTGGATGCTCGACTGCAGCAGCTCCACAGAGGTCCCAGCCTCGCTCTCTAATGTCCATTCTCCCCTTGCTCGCATGGCGCTTCATGGACCATTGAGTAGCCTCATGACAACATCCCAGTTGTGGACACAGGCACCAGCCACCGATTCCCCAAGCCAAAGTCCCCTTCGCAATCCAGGGGAACAGCCGGGGTTGTCTGGAGCGCAGGGTTTGGCCCATGGTGACTGCAGACACTGCACCGGCTGCACAGCGACTCCTGGGATCCCTCTAGCCCATCAGCACTCGGCTCTCCCGCATTCTGCTGAGCGGCTGAGATCTGGGGGAACAGAAACCCTTTGTTAGAGATGGAAAAATCTCCTCACAGGAACACTCTGTCAATGGCTGCCAGAGGCCTTCCCTGTGAAACCCAAATGCGCAGCCCCTCGGATTCCCACAGGGGAGATCTCAGCTCATTCACTTGTCACCCGTGGCTGCAGTCTCTGATAGGGGGAATGAAGAGGGTTTTTTTGCCAATGGTCCCTTCTACAGTGCCCATAATGGGAGGAGGTTTGGCCTTGTGATGTGTGGCCCGGGTCTGAGAATCAGGGCTCCTGGGTTTAGCAGCTCTAGAAGGGGGCGCGGTCCAATGGCTGGAGCTGGATTGGTTGACACTGAGTGAGAGGGGCTTGTGCTGAAGGACCCTGGTTCAATCCCCACCATTTCCTGTGATGTTTACATGTGGCCATGAATGTACTTACCTATCAGTGTAGGTTGTTTAGCCTATTCCTGGACACATGTGTTACATCTGCTGCTGGCCATCCCTGAGATGTAGGTCCTTCATCCACTCAAGGACATGGTATATCAAGGTCAATCCAGCAGCTCCCATCTGGTCTTCACCTCCTAATGGAATGCGAACTTTAACCTGACCAGAGAAAGACAGGGTGGTGTTCTTCAGGAGAATCTCCTGGAGCTCCCGTCTCCCCTGCTCCACCTCACACCCCGGCACTCTAAGGGTTTTCCAAAGATACCACTAATCTCGGATAAACAAAGCAGCTGAGATGAGGTCAGTGTGGGTGGATTTACTGAGCAGTCTGGTTCTAATGGAAGAACAGATTTCTCCCCTGCTCTAGGGAGATTCCCATAGGAAAAGTCTCTGATGGTGGGGGTGGGGGCAATGCAAACCCCTCAAACCCTAGAATGGCAGGAAATTAGGACTCGGGGAGTTAAGCAGTGTCTCTGTCCTGCTGGAGGGAGCAGATCTGGAGAGCAGAAAGAGCACTAGTGGCATTGTAGGAAAGACAGTGACTTCTACCTGTGAAGGTGGCTGAAGCTTCTTGCAGACATTAGAGTCCAGGATCCTTACACCTCCTTCGGGGATCCTTTTCCTAGGAATAAAATAAGGACAACACCATACAGAGAATGACGTTTGAATCCCATTTCTGGGATCCCGGGAAAAGGGATGATCTCAGCCAGGCTACGTACCAGGAACCTGATTTTTGTCCCAAGAGCCACAATGACCCACATGAGGTTTTCTTCCCTATTTGCTTTCAGGTTATTGACTCATAGTATTCATTTGTGTGCTTTGCCGTGCTTCCACTCTCTGCATCTGTTCATTGGTTTAAGTAACATCCTTTCAGTTTTTGCTTCTGTTTCCTCTTATTACAGTGTAGTAGCTGCTTAGCACTTTTAAAAAAAATCAATTAGAAACAAAATCCTGATCCTACATTCAAGAGGAAGGTTTCTGAGAATTTGGCTGCAGAACTTTAGTGTCTGCATATTTCATTCACTATTATTTATTCGGGTGCAGGTCTGATGCAATCTGCCCACCCAAGAATGCCCATATGAAGCATTGGGTGCCCTTCGAATACCTGTTAAAAGAGAAGAAAAAAGTAGATTAAAAGTTGGGGAAATTAACCAATGCATCAGCATTTCTCTGCATCATTGAAGCACCAGTCATGGGAGTGAAACAGGTTCAAAATCCCCATCGTTTTTTCCCACTAGACAGCCATCCAAAAAGAAAAAGGCCTTCAGCCAATTATTTCCTTACACTCCGAAGGGGTGAAATTCAGTCCTGTGCGGACAGCCAGGGCAAGCTCTGTGCATCACAGCGGGTTTAAGTGGCACTTCACTGCACAGGGGCTGTGAGATTTCAGTGGCAGAGTTTTCCTCCTGGATTGGAACAGCCGGCTGGAATCCTGCGAGGTACAGAGCAGAGAGAGGTTTGGGCCACAATGTTCACCTCAGAGGCTGAGCTTCTGCAGATTATTGGGATTTCCCATCTGAGGAGGATGCTTTTGGCCAGCCCCAGTTCAGAGCTTTCAGTCACCTCCACCGGTGATTCTCTGGCACAACTGATCTAAAGTAGCTGAACTTGACAGGCCTTGCCCCCATCTCCGACACCCCTTGCACCTTGCATTGCCCTCTAATAGCCCCTGTCCCTTCTCTTGATCCCTGCCAAGCTCAAATACAGAGCCTAGCTGACGCTCCTCCTCTCTTAGACCCTCCCCTTACATGATCCTCCCCTACCTCTGACAGACTGCTCACTGTGCCCTTTACCCAGCTCCTGGAGAAATCATGGCTCCTCAGAACAACCTGGGAATGGCTGGTTCCAACCTCTGTGTGGGGTGCGTGGTTTTCCGTCTAAGCATCACTGAGAGCCAGCGCTTCTCGATTTCACAGGATGAGGCGATGGCTCCCCAAGCTGGCCAGCTGCAGCCTGCATTGCTGTGGACAGATCCCAGACATTGGAAGACAGAGGGGGAGGAAGCCCCTGCTCATTTCCAGTTCAGAGATCCCCATCGAAGACGGGCCACGAGGGGAGGAGAGAACGAAGGGCAGAAAGTGAAGCTGCCTCTGTGGGGAGGGCACTCCTGTAAAACCCACTCCAGTTCCCAGATCTCCTCCACATTTCCAGGTCTGACTTTGGAGAGGTCACTTCATCACCTTCATTCCCTGTCTGTAAAATGGGGGTAGTAGACTCCCCCACAAGCAGGAGGAGGGAGGACAGTCCCATTGTCTGTGAGGGGCTCGGTCCCTCTGGGCACGGATTGTGCCAGAGTGAGGGAAGGGACCCAGAGTTTGCTCCCTAGAGCCAGGGGAGGAGGATGGGATCAGAAGGTCAGCCAAGGGGGATGGGTCAGGAACTGCTCCAACAGACGGGGCATAGGGATTGGGTCAGTGCCAGGGACTTGGTACCTCCCTTCAGCAAATGGCTTCCCTCTTGTCATCAGCAGTCTGTATAATATCTGACTCCTTCCTAGTGTCCTCGAGGGGCTCCCTTCGTTCTTCTTGAATGTAATGGATTTGTTGACCCAGGTCAATAGCTGGAAAGTTCGGAGAGGCCATTAGTAGTGTGGCATGAAATCAGTGGGAAATCTAGAGTTAGCAAAACAAAGGTGTCATTGGCCTTTGGAAATTTGGAGCTGATCTGTCCTCTCAGCCGAAGGTACTCGTGCACAGAGGGAAAGTCAAGCTAAGTCTGAATTACGGCCCACGTCTGGCAACACCAAATAAAGCAGGCCCTGGTACTCAAAGTAGATGTGTCTACTTTCACGATGAATGCTGTGCGTCAGAATAGATGCAGTGGTGAAGGCAATTCTGGGCTGTTTGCGGGCTTGATGGAACTTGGATGACCAAACGAATGCGGCCATTTTGTGGAGGAGAGCTCTCGTGGGGGTTACTGGCTCTGAGAACCCTGGGCCGACGCAGCAGTAAAGCTGGTGAAGTCTAGGAAGCGCTGCTCTTCTTGAGGACTTCAAACTTTGTCCCATTTATGAATGGCTTCCACCTTATTTGCATCAATCGTAACACCTTCTGGGGAGAGGATGTACCCCAAAAACTCTGTGGAGAGTTGGCTGGAGGTACGCTTTTCCAATTCTGTGTTGAGACCACACTGCCGAAACATCTCCAAGTTCGGATGAGGTGTGTGTACTGCTCTGGGTTTTCCAAAAAGAGGAGTATGTCACCTCAATAGATGACACTGTCCCCAAATACATCACTGATGAAGGGTTGCAAGGTCAGGGGACTCTTAGTTAGCTCCAATGGCATATCAGACAATTAAAATGTCCATAGTGTGTTTTGAAATCTGTCTTCCATTTGTCCCTTGCCCAAATGAGTGTTAGATTGGAAATCCTCGCAGATGAAGTTGGATGAAAAGCTTTGCCGATTTCCTGTGAGCCAACAATTGTGAGATTCACAGCAGGGGGTAATGGCCTGGACTTGGACAGTGGCTCTGGTTCTCTTTCTGCTTTGTTTATTCATAGATTCATAGATTCTAGGACTGGAAGGGACCTCGAGAGGTCATCGAGTCCAGTCCCTGCCAGCAATTTATTCCAGTGTTTAACCACCCTGACAGTTAGGAACTTTTTCCTAATGTCCAACCTAGACCTCGCTTGCTGCAGTTTAAACCCATTGCTTCTTGTTCTATCCTTAGAGGCTAAGGTGAACAAGTTTTCTCCCTGCTCCTTATGACACCCTTTTAAATACCTGAAAACTGCTATCATGTCCCCTCTCAGTCTTCTCTTTTCCAAACTAAACAAACCCAATTCTTTCAGCCTTCCTTCATAGGTCATGTTCTCAAGACCTTTAATCATTCTTGTTGCTCTTCTCTGGACCCTTTCCAATTTCTCCACATCTTTTTTAAAATGTGGTGCCCAGAACTGGACACAATACTCCAGCAGAGGCCTAACCAGAGCAGAGTAGAGCGGAAGAATGACTTCTCGTGTCTTGCTCACAACACACCTGTTAATACATCCCAGAATCATGTTTGCTTTTTTTGCAACAGCATCACACTATTGACTCATATTTAGCTTGTGGTCCACTATAACCCCTAGAACCCTTTCTGCCGTACTCCTTCCTAGACAGTCTCTTCCCATTCTGTATGTGTGAAACTGATATTTTCTTCTTAAGTGGAGCACTTTGCATTTGTCTTTGTTAAACTTCATCCTGTTTAACTCAGACCATTTCTCCAATTTGTTCAGATCATTTTGAATTATGACCCTGTACTCCAAAGCAGTTGCAATCCCTCCCAGTTTGGTATCATCCGCAAACTAAATAACCGTACGTTCTATGCCAATATCTAAGTCGTTGATGAAGATATTGAGCGGAGCCGGTCCCAAAACAGACCCCTGCGGTACTCCACTCGTTTTGCCTTTCCAGCAGGATTGGGAACCATTAATAACAACTCTCTGAGTACGGTTATCCAGCCAGTTATGCACCCACCTTATAGTAGCCCCATCTAAATTGTATTTGCCTAGTTTATCCATAACAATATCATGCGAGACTGTATCAAATGCCTTACTAAAGTCTAGGTATACCACATCCACAGCTTCACCCTTATCCACAAGGCTCGTTATCCTATCAAAGAAAGCTATCAGATTGGTTTGACACGATTTGTTCTTTACAAATCCATGCTGGCTATTCGCTATCACCTTACCACCTTCCAAGTGTTTGCAGATGATTTCCTTAATTACTTGCTCCATTATCTTCCCTGGCACATAAGTTAAACTAACTGGTCTGTAGTTTCCTGGGTTGTTTTTATTTCCCTTTTTATAGATGGGCACTATATTTGCTCTCTTCCAGTCTTCTGGAATCTCTCCCGTCTCCCATGATTTTCCAAAGATAATAGCTAGAGGCTCAGATACCTCCTCTATTAGCTCCTTGAGTATTCTAGGATGCATTTCATCAGGCACTGCTGACTTGCAGGCATCTAACTTTTCTAAGTGATTTTTAACTTGTTCTTTTTTTATTTTATCTGCTAAACCTACCCCCTTCCCATTAGCCTTCACTATGTTAGGCATTCCTTCAGACTTCTCGGTGAAGACCGAAACAAAGAAGTCATTTAGCATCTCTCCCATTTCCAAGTTTCCTGTTACTGTTTCTCCCTCTTCACTGAGCAGTGGGCCTACCCTGTCTTTGGTCTTCCTCTTGTTTTTAATGTATCGATAAAAAGTCTTCTTGTTTCCCTTTATTCCTGTAGCTAGTTTGAGCTAATTTTGTGCCTTTGCCTTTCTAATCTTGCCCCTGCATTCCTGTGTTGTTTGCCTATATTCATCCTTTGTAATCTGTCCTAGTTTCCATTTTTCATATGACTCCTTTTTATTTTTTAGATCATGCAAGATCTCGTGGTTAAGCCAAGGTGGTCTTTTGCCACATTTTCTATCTTTCCTAACCAGCGGAATAGCTTACTTTTGGGCCCTTAATAGTGTCCCTTTGAAAAACTGCCAACTCTCCTCAGTTGTTTTTCCCCTCAGTCTTGATTCCCATGGGACCCCTTACCTATCAGCTCTCTGAGCTTACCAAAATCTGCCTTCCTGAAATCCATTGTCTCTATTTTGCTGTTCTCCCTTCTAGCCTTCCTTAGAATTGCAAACTCTATGATTTCATGATCACTTTCACCCAGGCTGCCTTCTACTTTCAAATTCTCAATGAGTTCCTCCTCATTTGTTAAAATCAAGTCTAGAACAGCTTCCCCCCAGTAGCTTTTTCAACCTTCTGAAATAAAAAGTTGTCTGCAATGCAGTCCAAGAATTTGTTGGATAGTCTGTGCCCCACTGTGTTATTTTCCCAACATATATCCGGATAGTTGAAGTCCCCCATCACCACCAAATCTTGGGCTTTGGATGATTTTGTTAGTTGCTTAAAAAAAAAATTGTTGATACACTCTGATCTCAGTTTTGATCCTGGTGTGTCCCTGGACCTAGATTCTAGCACCACTCTTAACCATTAGAAAATGTAGGGGTTCCTTTAATCAACCTCCGTCCCTGGACCTACTCCACCATTCTTGACTCGGACACCCATCAGTACTATAAGGGCCCTACCGCCAATCAAACCCCAACCACCACCCCTTGACTCCTTAAGCCCCACGCCTTGACCCGTAGTCCCTCCCACCTGTCACTGGAAGTCTTGCCCCATGGGGGTGTTACTTCTGGGGTCAAGGAGGCCACATGACCAGAAGCAAGGTGTGTCATGTGACCCCTCTAAGAGCTGCTCCCACCACTCTCTACCAATCAGGATGGGTTTCATCCCAAAAGGACAGCCCTGAGGGGAGATTTGACCAATCAGGGTGCCTTCTGGGGTGGGGTGACCTCTCTGGAAGTGGCCGTGTGACCCCTCTAAGAACTCCTCCCACCACTCTCTACCAATCAGGATGGGTTTCATCCCGAAAGGACCATCCCGAGAGGAGATTTGACCAATCAGGGTGATTTCCGAGGCAGGGCGACCCGTCCGGAAGTGGGCCATATGACCCCACTAAGAACTCCTCCCAAGGCCCTCTGCCAATCAAAGTGCAGCACAATTACCCCGTAAGTCCCAGTGCCAGACAGAGAAGGCCATCTCTTACCAAGGACATGTATTTTAGAAATCGTGGAAAGGCTGATGAGTGGAAACGTGGACTCCTTCACAACCCCCGGGAGAACTTTGGACTTTGTTTTAGCCCCGAGGTCTCTCTTTGTCCACCTCCTTAGAGGTGGAATACGATCACGGCTTGGGGAATCACCGGCGGACAAGGTGAACAGAAAAGACGTCTCACAGGTAAATGAATGATTAAGAAGCGACGGTCGAGGAGGATGTGTAATGGGTTAGGAACTGGGGGTTGTGTAAATCTAAAAACAAGCAGTGGGGTGCTTACACTGAATCTTTTCTGAAAATCTCTCAACAGCTCGACGATGCCTTTCTAGAGGTCCTGGAGGCCCTGGAACAGCGTTGCATCAAGCAGCGAAGATGAACCGGGCCCACCTTGTCTTTGCTCAACGCCGATACAAATGGTTGAAGAGGACTCTGAGGATGACGGCTATGAGTAGTTTAGGAGGAGGCTTGGCATAGAATTAACTGAGCCAGTGCTTCCCCGTGAGCATAAAAAAGTCATGCAAACTATTGTACGCGTTTCTGTTTATGCTGTCCATAAACACTGCCTTAGGGAAAAGCCCCGTGGAGGGTCCTCTTTTTTTATTTGTTATATAGGATAACCCTAGCAATTGGCTTTTAAATGCATGCGGGGAGGGGGGTTATTGAAAAGTATATGTCTGTAAACTTGGTTTGGTGTGTTTAGAAAGCTGCTGGTTTGTGTGTGAGAGGGGTCTGTGCAAGGCATAGGTGTAAGTTTTTTAAAAGTACTTGGTTTGTTTCAAACTAGAAGGTTTTTTTTACTGTGCATAATGTGATGTGTTTTTAAAATGGGTTTGAGGCAATTGGGGGAATAATACTAACTAACCCAAAGGCCCAAGCACACATGGCTGGGGGACAGAACAAGCATGGGCCTTTTAAATGCATGCGGGGGTTATTGAAAAGTATATGGCTGCATACTTGGTTTGGTGTGTTTTCTAAAGCTGCTGGTTTGTGTGTGAGAGGGGTCTGTGCAAGGCATAGGTGTAGGTTATTAAAAAGCACTTGGTTTGTTTCAAACTAACAAGGTTTTTTACTGTGCAAAATATGTTTTTAAATGGATTTTAAAAGCAGTTTAGTTTTTTATTCTGCAAAATGAGATGTATTTTTAAAAAAAATAGTTTTGGTTTTTTTGTGGCTTGTTTGTTTTGTTTTGTTTTGTTTTTTAAGTGGTAGAAATAAACACAAAACCTGTGTTTGTTGTACAGCCTGAAATGGATTATTTGTTTTAAAGCTGTGACTTTTTAAATAGAAAAACACCTTAATGAATATTTTATTTTTTAAGTTTACAAGACGGTTTCATGAGTTTTATAATAATGTTGTTTGCCCCGCAGTACGGTCAAAACATGAGAGATCCTTACACCAGAGGAAAAACAAGTTCAAAAGAAAAAGGAAAGAGAGAGCTGCAAGGGAAAATTCATCAGCATCAGTGATTGATGGATGGATGAAGCCCAGTAAATACATTTTGCTTATTGGTTTGGTTGTTCTGTGAGATTTTGTATTTTAAGTAAATACATAGATGTGGGTGAGAAAGATGGTAAAGTTCAGTTTTGTAAAATGTTTTTTTTTGTCCTCCCCGAGGTATTGCAACAACACAATCACAACACCAGTTCCTTATTGGCCACCGCCACACCAAACCCTGAGGAAACTGAGAGTGAAAACGCCCACATTCACAAACCCAGAGCACGCACCCTAGTGGCTCTGAATGTGCGCAGAACCACACACATTCACAAACCCAGAGCATGCGCTCTAGGGGCTCTGAATGTGCGCAGAACCACATACATTCACAAACCCAGAGCACGCACTCTAGGGGCTCTGAATGTGCGCAGACCACATACATTCACAAACCCAGAGCACACACTCTAGGGGCTCTGAATGTGCGCAGAACCACACACATTCACAAACCCAGAGCACACACTCTAGGGGCTCTGAATGTGCGCAGAACCACCCACATTCACAAACCCAGAGCACGCACTCTAGGGGCTCCGAATGTGCGCAGAACCACATACATTCACAAACCCAGAGTATGCGCTCTAGGGGGTGTGAATAAAAAATGAATGATTGAAAACTTCTGCGATGCTGGAGTTTGTCAGGGAAAAAAGAGTCACATGATTAAACTAAACACAAAGTACCTGGTTCTGTTCAAAAACCCCAGGGATAAATTACAAATCGCTATGCTCGCTTGGCAAATGTACCCCGGCAAAGCTCAATTCTTTCTAGAAGCTTTTGAGGATGCTACCAAAAGACCTTATGGCTACCCGGTGGTGGATTTCAATGCTTCCACACCAGAAGCTTATAGACTAAGAACTGCTCTTTTCCCTCCAGACTGGCCGGCGGTTTATACTTTGAAAAGAACAACAGCCGGGTATATAAAGAGATGAATTATTGGCAGGCCCCTTTTTAACAGCCGGGGTTGCTGACCGAAAACATGTCTAGCTGTGTGAAGAGAAACCTGGGCCTGCTAAAATGACATAGCAAATCGTCCCCGCAGCAAAGGAGGGCTCTACTGTGTTAGGCCTCTGACGATCTAGTAGTGGCCATCTCAGAAACAGCGCTCATTACCTTCAAAGGAAACGTACCTTTAACACAGAATCAAGTGCGTGTGCTGAAAAAGAGACGCATGCTTCTAAAAACTTTACGTAATAAAAGGGCTTCACTTCAAAGAAAGAAGCATCTGGTGAAGCAGTCTGGGGGGTTTATCAGCCCTCTGTTAAGTTTTGCTATCCCTCTGATAACTAATCGATAATGGAGTATGCAGAAAAAACGTACCTGGTGCCCAGCCGCCAGTCGGCGCAATTAAGGGCTCCCCCTCTGGCAGAGGAAAATAGGAGAATGACCGCAACTCGCTTATTGGATGCTGAAATGAAGTCTGTTCTTCTAAGAACTGACTGAGCCGAATACGAAAAGGCTCAACTTTACAGTGCCGTGCTTCAAAGGTACCGAATGTACGTGAAGCAGAGCGATGCGGATCAGGGAAAATAGGTCTGTTTCTACCAGAACAGGAACAGAGTGTAACTGCCAAACCCCCAGAAACACCAAAGACCTCAGACTCTGTTGCTCAGGAGAAGTTGGAGAACGTGAATAAGCGTTATAAGAAAAAGGCATTAGTATTGCTAAATAAGTTGGGCCAGGATACAAATCTCTCTTCGTTGAATGATAAAGGGGCTTTTGTGTACAAAGGCTCTGTGGCTAATGGTTCTAACATGCTCGACTTAGGCAGGGCCGTCACCCAGACGTGCTCTGTTCCTAGCAGACATGGACCTAACCGATGGGGTGTGTTTCTGAATGCCATGGCAGAACTGAACATACCCTCTTCCGTCATGGGCAATGAGACGTTCCAAAAGATCTCTGTTGGCCGCAAGACCTCGAAAGTCTCTTCTTAATCATTCATTTACCTGAGCGCTGTCTTTTCCGTTCACCTTGTCCACCGGTGACTCCCGCAAGCCGTGATCGCATTCCACCTCTAAGGGGGTGGACAAAGAGAGGCCACCATGCTCATCGGGGTGTCTCACAAGCACTTTGGTTTTGGTTTGGGGTTCGGGTTCCGATGTATCCATCAACGGCCGGGCCAAAGGGTTCCCCTCGGTCGCTCCCTCCTCCTCCTCGGAACTGTTCCTGATGTAGCACTTTCTCTGCAGATGGTCAAAGAGACTCGGGGCTAAAACAAAGTCCGAAGTTTTCACGGGGGTGGTGAAGGAGTCCAACTTTCCTCTCAGCAGCCTTTCCACAATTTCTAAAACACGTGTCGTTGGTAAGAGATGGCCTCCTCTGTCCAGCACTGGGACTGATGGGGTAATGGTGCTGCACTCTGATTGGTAGAGAACCTTGGGAGGAGTTCTTAGTGGGGTCATACGGCCCACTTCCAGAAGGGTCACCCTGCCCTAGAATTCGGCCTGATTGGTCAAATCTCCTCTCGGGATGGTCCTTTCAGGACGAAACCCATCCTGATTCGTAGAGGGTGGTGGGAGGAGTTCTTAGAGCGGTCACATGGCCCACTTCCAGACAGGTCACCCCACCCCAGAAGGCACCCTGAATGGTCAAATCTCCTCTTGGGGCGGTCCTTTCAGGACAAAACCCATCCTGATTGGTAGAGGGTGGTGGGAGCAGTTCTTAGAGTGGTCAGATGACACACCTTGCATCTGGTCATGTGGCCACCTTGACCCCGGAAGTAATACCTCCAATGGGCGGGACTTCCGGTGACAGGTGGGAGGGACTAACGGGTCAAGAGATTGGGCTTAAGGAATCAAGGGGGGGGGGTTAGGATTTGATTGATGGTAGGGCCATTATACTACGGCTGGGTGCCAAGACAAGAATGGTACCGGAGGTTGTTTAAAGGAACCCCTGCATTTTCAGTCATTTCCACTGCCCAACTCCAGTAGGGACAGCACCGAGCCAGGCTCATGTAGTGAGGCCATGGTTCATACCTGGTGTGATGGGTCCCCTTTTGCATATGGATGGCACCTAGGCTAAGAGTGGTGCTAGAATCAAGGGCCAGTGACACACCAGGATCAAAACTGAGATCAGAGTCCATCAACAAAGCAGAAGCAGAACCAGAGCCAGTCTCCAAGTCCAGGCCAGAGGTCGAAGCTGGGTGGTCAGACCAAAGATCATCCAAGTCCATGCCCAAGCCAAAGTCCATAGACACGCCGAAGGTCAAATCCAGGTAGTCAAAATCCGAGGGGTTGGGGAAGATCAGGATGAGGAGGTAATGCTGGCGCGGGTGGGTGGAGGGCCTGGAGCGAGGCTAGAGAAAGGCAAGGAGAAAACTTAGCCGGGGTTCATAACCAAAATCTGGAGCCAAAAAGGGTCATGCCAAAGTCATAGCCAGAGACCGGAGTCAATAGTCAAGCCAGAGTCAACAGCAAGGAAACTGGAGGGCAGGGCAGGGCAGGGGGGTACATGCGGACGGGAATGAGGATGACTTACTGGAGCCCTAGAAACCCCTCATCGGTGGACTCCCTTCCGAGCAATAAAAGAAGGACAGCAGGATGACCAAGATGTCTCTGCCCCTGGGGTCCAAGCCAAGGGGAGCTCCCATCCAGGCTATGTGCCAGGACCGCATCACCCCCCTGTTCATTTCACACTCACAGACCCCTAGCCGGAGGGGAGAATAAAGGGCAGAAAGTGAAAGTGCCCCTGGGGGAAAAGCTCTAGGCTGGGACCCAGTCCACTTTCCAGATCTCCACCCAGGATTGTGTGACCAGGCCCACAGCCCTTCCTCTACGTCTCAGTTCCCACCTGCCAGATGGGGAGAATCCTTCCCTACCCCAGACTCTTAGGGGGGAGTTTCATTCCTGGCTGGGAAGGGTTCAGATACCAGGTGGGTGGATTGGGCCCCAAGTGGGGGATGGTCAGACATTCGCTGCGGCAGGGGTGACACGGGCCATGGGAAGGTCTGAGCAGTGATGACAGGGGAGGGGCTCCATGTCAGGCCACCCCTCCCAGACTGCAATGGCTATAGAGCATATTTCCGGGTTCTGCGGATGCTCTCATTTCTGGGCCAGCCCCACAGCCCGATTCTTCCGAACCAGTATCTGGCCTGGCCCCAGCTCCAGGGGTCGGGGTGGGGCAGGGTGTTGAGAGTGAGGTGCTTAGCCTTTGTTTCTCTCAGTGCTGTGGGCTCTGTGGCCGCTTCCCCCAGCCAGTGCCGGCTCCAGGCACCAGCTTCTCAAGCAGGTGCTTGGGGCGGCCGGTCGGGAGAGGGGCGGCAGGTCCAGGTATTCGGCAGCAATTCGGCGGACGGTCCCTCACTCCAGCTCGGAGTGAAGGACCTCCCGCCGAATTGCCGCTGCAGATCGCGATCGCGGCTTTTTTTTTTTTTTTTTTTTGGTTTTCGCAACTTGGGGCGGCTAAAACCCTGGAGCCGGCCCTGCCCCCAGCCCTTCCCCCCCAGGCCCAGTGAGACAGAGCAGTACCTGCGGCAGGGGCTGGGAGCTTCTGGTCATGTGAAGGGGGGTGGGTCTTCAAGGCTGCCCTGCAGAGCACAGCCCCTGCAGCGCTTTGGGCACCTGGCGCAAGCTCCTGATAGCAAAGAGCTCGGCCATCACCTTTGCTGTAATGTCCCCCTGTTGCAAGGGAACAAGGATCAATCAGAGACTTGGACACCCACGAGAACGAAGGGGATTAACGGCACCGGGAGCCAGCAAAATTTCCTCCCCGCCCCTCCCCATGTCTGAGGGACGGATTCCCCCACCCAACCCCCGAGCCGAAATCTTCTCTCTTCTCTAGTGACTCCCATCCCCTCCCCCACCATTGGGGAATGAACTCCTGCCCCCACTCCTCTCAGTTCCCCCCGAGAGCTGTTCTACCTCCCAACCCAGCTGGGAATTAAGCTCTGCTCCCCAGAATCCCCTCAGCCGCCCTTGCCCCCTCCAGCTGAGGGGCTGGGAACCTCTGGGCAGTAGTGTCGGGGGGTGAGAGGAAGTGGACAACTTTCCCCAAGGCATCCCCCAGTCCTTAACATGATGCCATGGACAGTAGCTCTGAGGAATGGGGCACTTAAGCAGGCTCTGCTGACTGACTCGTCCAGTTCTCCCAGAGCAGGTGGTGGCTGAGATAACATGATCCCAGAGCACTAGGAACCGGCCTGAGGCCCGGAGGGGATGAAAGGCTCCGAGAGGTGGCTAGGGGAGTTGGCAGCCCCTAGCATGAGCAATGGCAGCGTGTTGTGTTGATGTGATGCCTGTTAGGAAATAGCCTTTTTGGAGAGCTGGGTCTGTCCTGCCTTGAGCTGCTCAGGGGACAAGCTGGCACCTACCAATGGCACCTGCCTGGGTTCCTCCTCTCCTTGCTCCCAGGTCAGCGCATGGGGATGGGATGGGAGTGATTTTCAATGGCCTGGAGGTGAAAGGCCCTGGGGTTCCCTCCCCAGTTGAGCCCTCTTTGGTTACCTCGTCCCCTAGCAGCTGGCCGGCTTCCCCCAGGATGGAATACGTCAGCATCAGCCCAGCCTGGCTGACACGGAGCAGCGGGTGGTGTATGGCCTGCAGCGCCGCCTGGAGGAAAGTCCTTTTCTGATCTTCAGTAAATAGCTCTCCAAAGACCTAAAACCAACAGAACCAGAGCCCTTGCAATGGCTCAGAACCAGGCCCCAAATCCCTCTAGTGGCTCACAAGGTGGAGAAGAGTCCTGAGGCAGCCAACCTTTGGGGTCCCATGGACCAAGAAACCCGCTTCAGTAAGAGGTTGCAGGCACTGAGGCCTCAAATAGCTCTTTCTGGAGCAGGTGCCATGAGATGCTGGACATGTGTCTCCGCACTCTGAAACCCAGCTCACACAGACAACACAGGACACTACTGCTCCCAGCAGCGATATCTCCTGCAGCTCAACCGCTAGAGGTGAGGGGTCTTTTAGGTCTGCTTCATTCCCACGCCTCACCCCACTGACATTCCCAGGAGCCTCACATACTCTGCTGGAAATAAGTAGCAGGCTCTTGCCCTGTGTCCATGACACACTCACTGCAGGGGGAGACAACTCCACCCTGGAGCTGCTGCAATGCACCGGCAGAGAGTCCTTACCTCTCCCACCCTGGCCAGGTTTTTGTACCCCACGCGCTCGGTGTCTTGGAGCCCGTCCCGGCACCACAGCTCTCTCCCCTCTGTGATGTTGAGCCCTGGGGGAGAAAGACACACCCATTGGGGAGGTTTGACATTCCGCTTTCACTGCCGGTTTCCTTCTGGGTGCACGCTGGCCAGGGTCCTGGTGGCATCCACGGCCCAATGGAATCGCAAGGTCCATACCAGGCGGTTTAGTAGCAGAAGGGGGATTTGTTTCAGTCATCACAGTAATCCTGTGACCCTAACGGTCATTGTGCTCTGGGAGTGGGTGCCTGTCAATGGTGGTGTCTAATACTGAGAACCCCCCACACCCACTGAAGTCAGGATCTGGCCCTGACTACCCAACTGGTGACATCCTACAAGCTTTGTGTCCTTCCCCTGTGGTCCCTGCTCCTGCCCCTGCCCTGATGATGGGCTCTTTCCCTCCATGTGTCTCAATAGCTCCCTTCCTGTCCCCTCACAAGCTGGCTGCCCTGTGGGTGGGCTATTTCTCTGGGCTGGGGGACAGAGCCAGGCTCTGAAATAAAGCAGCCAATTTCCCTGGCACTTTCACACTCATCTCCCTAATTCAGAGAGAGGGGAAGAGAAAGAGTCATCATCTAAGGTGGGATCGGTCTCAGAGGAGGGGGCTTCTTTCTGTAGGGTCCCATTGCCCAGCAGAGGGAGTCTCTAAGGAGGGGCCTTGTTTCTATTGGGGTTCCGCTTCCCCGCTACAGTGGGTCTAAACAGAGAGGCCTTAGTTCTCTAGGCGTCCCAATGGCCAGCTGGAACTAGTCTCCGAGAGGCTTGTTTCCATGGGGTCCCATTGTCCAGCTGGCTTTCTTACCCCTCTTCTGCACCAGGAGCCTGTGCAGCCAATATATCCCACCCCTGGCTTGAGGACCGATGTTGTTGGCTGGGTGGGATATATGGAGACCCAGCTGCAGCACGAAGTCGCCTGCCTTGGAGAAGTCGGAGGAGGTCTGATGGAAGGAGGAGAAGAGGGGAATCCATCAACATTCTCCCTTCAGCTCTCCAGCGCCCCTGGGCCAGAGCTCTGCTCCCACCCCTCTGTAGGAGGCGCTGGGGGAGAGAAGCGAGAGCCCTCTTCCTCTCTACCCCCAAGAGAGCTTGGAGCAAAGGGATCATGGCAAGGGCGCTCTATGAGCATTCGCTGCCTAGCTGCTCCAGAATAACAAGGGCCCTGAGGCCAGGCCCAAATCTGCCAGCCAGTGGCCTATGGAACGCAGTCCCTTACAGACCCAGGGGGGACCAATTAATCAGGGGATGAGGACCTTGACTCAAGCCCTGACTCTGCAGGATGCTGGGGTCAAAGGTCACTTACGTCAAATCCAGGCAGGCAGCTGGCAAATTCTAGCAGGGCAGCGCTGCTTTGTATGGCCCTAGCTCTCTCCTGGGCCTTTTTTGAATGGAGCCAGACATGGACATGCTGCAGGAGAAGGAGGCAGGGGAGGGTCAGCGGGCAGACGTACATGCTCTACAAATGACCCTCTCCCTGTCCCCAAGGGGCTGAGACTTTGTGCTCAGGGTGGAATAGCTGAGCCCTGGTCACAGAGCTTGAAAAGGCAGTCCATGACACTGCCCACGTCTTGCTGCGCACAAGCTCATTGTCTCTCCAGGCTGGGACAATGGTCAGTCTTGGGGCTGGTCTATTTGCCCTGAACCCCTGATCCATGTACAGCACGACAGGATCAAGGCACATGCCCTGGACCCCAGACCCCAGCTACACAGGCCTTGGTAGGATGGATGGAACGGCCGTGAGAACAATCCCTCCGGGAACTGCAGTGTCCCTAGGACAGAAGAGCTGATTCCCTGAGGCTCCTCCTGCATCTCAGGGTCTCCCTAGAGAGGAGCCAGTGACTTTTCTCAGAGGCCCATGTTCTGCATCTCACAGGGGTTTGTCTCTCAGTTCCCGGCCAGGCCTGGTGCTCACTGTTAGTGCTTAATGCAACCGGGCTGAGCTCTGGCTGACAGTCCCAGCTCCTTCCCCCTGCACTGGCAGCTCTGGGAAAGTGTGGCCGGCTGGGTCCAAGCTGGAAGGACACAATGGAAATGTGGCTCTTCTAATCTCTCCTTCGGTGCCCTCCCCCAGGGTTCAGGGGCAATTCCACCCCAGACGGTCCCATTCTACTCACCTCCAAGAGGTGCTGCAGCTTCTCCAAGGTGGGGGTCTCGCTCAGCAGGCCCCTGAGCATGCTGTCCAGGCTCTGTAAATAGCTCTTGAGGAGAGCCTGCAAGAGGAGGGAGCACCCGCCAGTCAAGGGACATGGGGCTACTCCAGTCAAGGGACAATTAGGAGGATTCTCCAGGAGCCCTGGCAAGACTCAAAAGGCACAACCTGGCCTCTCCCATTCACATCACTCCAGGGACACTAAGCAAAAGTTCATGGCCGGATGCCTGCTGCCTCTTCAATCCTTGCTCTTAGCAGTTCTCTGCACAGGGCCTGGTACCCAGCAGACTATGGAACAGGCAAACTGCAATGGGTGGGAGGCAGGATCCCCGGGAGAGTCCATGCAGCAGAGCACAGAATGAGGAGAGGAGGAAAGTCTGGGATCAGCCACGGAGGGGTAATGCAATCTCCCCTGGAGGGAAGGGGGCCCCCCTGCCAGTTTGTCACGGGCCTGTTCCCAGCTCTGCTCACCCCTCCCCTATTCTCAGCAGCTCTATCAAAGCAAGGGAGCAGGGACCAGAGCCTGCTTCTGCTCCTGGGACAGAGAAGTAGGATCAGGACCTACCCGGAACTGGGGGGTGTCGTTCCCAGTGCCCATGGTAACGATCCTGTGGAGAAGAGCCCGCAGGAGGCGAGATTCCAGCTCCAGGGCCAGTGGCGGCTTCAGTTTGCTGGCAGGAGAGAGGAAGCTGTCATAAACTTTGCAGCACCAGCGTGGCGTTGGAACTGCCATGGACATGACCCCCTCCCCCGCAGTGATCCCCTCCCTACGGCCACTGTAACGTTCCTGGAGTGAAATCAAGCCCCCAGCCAGGAAAGAGGGGACTGGGGGATGGGAACAGCCTCAGCTGGGGGTAACCTAGCCGGAGGAGGATCTGGGACTCCCGGCTCTGGGCCCGATCAGCACTAGGGTTAGGGCAGCTGGACGGGAGGGTCCTGGTACCTGAGATTGTAAACCGCGGCCATGGAGCTGGAAATGATGGAGCTCGGCTCTGACACCTCCGGGAGATTTTCAATCAGCTCCTGGGAGACCCCAACGAAACAAAACCGCGTGTGAGACTCTGGCCCCGCAGACCCACAGGCGCTTCCCAGGGAGGAGCCCAAAGTGCTCTGCAGAAACAGCCAGTGTCACCCCCACCCCCAACCAGCTGGGCCCCCCCATTCCTCCCATCCATCAAACTTCCTTCCCCGTCTCCCACCCAATTCCTCCTTCCCCTTCCCTCCGCTCTCCTCCGCCCCTCACCCCCAACCAGCTGGGGCCCCCATTCCTCCCATCCATCAAACTTCCTTCCCCGTCTCCCACCCAATTCCTCCTTCCCCTTCCCTCCGCTCTCCTCCGCCCCTCACCCCCAACCAGCTTGGGCCCCCATTCCTCCCATCCATCAAACTTCCTTCCCCTTCTCCCACCCAATTCCTCTCTCCCCTTCCCTCCCCTCCCCTCCGGGCTTACAATTCCCCCACTGCCAGCTCCTGATCAGTGTCACCATTATCCCCACCCCTGCTCCCCAGCCCTCAGCCCCAGGAACCCCTGTCCTCTGCTTCCCCCTTCGGCCCCACTAACGCTTCCTCCCATGTCTGGCTCCCTCGCCCCAGGGTCGGACACGGTTTCCCACTCACCGCAATGCTCTCCACAAGGGCTGCTTTGGAAACGTTGGGCTCCAGGGTGTCCCGCCCCTGCCGCTGTGCCGAGGAACACAGACTCGGCACAGCGTGGAGGAAGCGGAGCTGATTGGCCCTGTCCTTCACCAGCTAGGAGTGGGGTGAGGGGGGAGAGAGAGAGCCTGTTACATAGGGACCTCCCCGCCCAACCCAAACCAGCTCCAGGGCTCAGGACCTCCATGGGGTTGGACAGGGAAAGCCGCCCCTTCCTGAAACCTGTGTTGCCCGGCACAGACCGGGTTTGTAACTTGGACAGTGTCTGCGGGGAGCGGAAACCTTGGCCTGTGTGGGACAAATGTCCTCACTTTGGGGTGCCAGATAACAGAGGAGATGTGTCCCCCCATTGGGGGTGAGGGATTGTCTGGGACAAGACCCCCCTGCCTGGGCGGGGATGGAACAAGGAGCAGGACAGACCCGGTGGCAGCGCAGTAACAATTGGGGGATTTTTGTACCTCATCTCTGCCCTGGAGGTGCTTCTGAATCATCATGATGGTGTCGTGTTCAGGGGACACCTCCTCCTCCTCCTCCTCCTCATGGGCACTGGGGGGCTCTGCACCGGGGAGAGAAGGAGAAAGTATAATCCCTTCTGCTGCTGGGGGGATGCAGTAGACAGAGAAGGCTCCATGTTTCCCCCTTCTCTGTAAGGAGCCCCATGGCAGCGAGGGCCCCACCCTACCCCTGCGAGAGACGCCCTCAGCACCGTGAGCCTCAGGGCCCCATGGCAGTCAGCCCCCCCCACATGATCAGTGGAGGCTGGAGCTCCCCCGACTCCACCCAGCATCCCCTGCCACGGGGCGTGGCTGTGCCCCCCCCCACTGGTGTTAGTGGGGCTCACATGGGTCAGTCCCGGCACCTTGGTGAGCCAATGGGAACAGGGTATTACTAGTCCCCCACCGCCCCAGTCCTCCTCCCTTTCCCCTGGGTCTCCCCTCACCTGCAAAGAGGGAGCCTTCATCTGCAGACCAGTCAGACCCCACGGAGGAGCTGCTGGCCCCTCGGGAGTAGGCGGAGCTGCTGGTGTATGTCCCACAGTCGCTCATCTCCTGCTCTGGGCTGGCAGGAGACTCCTCAGTGGCCAGGGTGGGGCTGGCGCAGGGCTCCTCAGTGGCCAGGGTGGGGCTGGCGTAGGGCTCCTCAGTTGCCAAGGTGGGGCTGGCGCAGGGCTCCTCAGTGGCCAGGGTGGGGCTGGCGCAGGGCTCCTCAGTTGCCATGGTGCTGGATGGCTCCTGCTGGGCCCTGGGGCGCAGCTCCTGGCTCCTTGGCTTCCTCTGAAGGAAGCCCCAGAGCTGCCTTGCCTGGCTCCTGCCCTCTCCTGGTTCCCTCCTCCATAGCTGTACCCGAGGCCACCTCCATTTGGGCCCAGAAGGTGCCTCAGGGTCAGCTAGGGGAGCTGTCTTCCTCCTCCTAAAGCATGCCAGGCAACTCCTCTTTTTAGCCTGTGCACAAGCCTCTTCCCCGCCCGTGGGGACAGAGGGGCCGCTCTCTTCCTGGGAAAGCCGGATGCTCCTTCCCTCTGGCTCTGGAGCCACCTGCCTGGCTTTCCTCCTGAGCATCTGCCTCAGCCGCTCCATCCTGGAACTGAGTGGGGAGTAGCCGTGAGTCTGGCTTCAAAGCAGCCTCTCATGAATGGGGCCTGCCTGCTCCCCGGCCCACCTCCCCTCTGCTGAGGCAATTCCTCCTCCCCACACATCCCACCCCAGGGCACAGGAACCCTCAACCTGGGGAACAAACTCTGCCAAGGGACGGGCTGGGAGCCCTACTGGTGGGATATTTCCACCACACTGGGGATGGCTCTGGAGAACTCCACTTACTTACTCTAGATGGGATGGAGCTGGATGGCAGATGCTCGGTGTTGGTCCTTCCTTTACCCTCCTCCTTGATCTTCTGCACCCAGGTGGCCTGTAAGGGTGCTGCAGAATCCCCTGCCAGCAGGGCAGGGGGTAGAAGTCGGGAGATCGAAACTGACTGTGAAAACAAGACAATGTTTTATTGCCAGGGAATGGATAAACTCAGGCCAGCAGCCAGGGG
Source organism: Chrysemys picta bellii (assembly GCF_011386835.1). Taxonomy (NCBI): domain Eukaryota; kingdom Metazoa; phylum Chordata; order Testudines; family Emydidae; genus Chrysemys; species Chrysemys picta. The sequence goes on from NC_088792.1 coordinate 5,602,908, forward strand.
TTCACAACACTGACCGACGGCCAGCAGGACACCTCCCATCTGAAGGTCTCCTAGTACCTCACGCACATTCCTGAAGCGTGATGGCCCAAGGGCTGTAGGGGAGTGTCCCCAGCCCCACTGGTGGAAACAGAGGCCTTGGCAGGAGAAGCCGCTGCCTCAGGGTTGCACTGGGAGTCAGGGATAGAGCCGGGGATGGAGCCCAGGAGTCCTTTGTCCAGGCTCACGCACTAACCGCTAGAGGAACACTCCCTTCCAGAGCTGGGAAGTGCCAGTCTCCCTGGCTCCGAGTGTGACTTGTTGTAGTGACTGACGTATTTGCTACTTGTCCAACATCCAAAGCCAATAACACATCTCTGTGTTGGCAATCATGAGTTAGATCTTCTCAGCACCCCTCCGTCTCCCGCAGCTGTCAGGTATTTCTTCGATTATGGAGGCTTGGATGCTGACAGGACTGGAATTTGTTACTGGCTCACTGGGTGTTTCTAGCCAATGAGGGTCTCAGTCTATCCTCAGAGGCCCACACCCCCAGACACTGAAGATCAGGGTGGATTGATTTCATTCCAAATGTTTTGTATTTGTATTTTTGAGTTATTTTCCTAATGAAAGATTGACTCTCATGAAATTCTTAGTGGTGGCCGATGACAGAACAAGGATCAATGATCTCAAGTTGCAGTGTGGAAGGCTTGGATATTAGGAAAAACGTTTTCACTAGGAGGGTGGTGACGCCTTTGAATCTGCTACAATAGAGTCCCTTATCTTGTACTTAGAGCCTATATTTTTTCTTACCTTCTACACAGATGACGATTTCTTTCAAAAAAAATCCACACAGATATGAAAAAAAAACCGCACAGAATGTCCTCCACACCGACTGTCTCTTGGACCTCTGAGAGAGACCACGAGATGGAGACTTGCTGCAGCAAGGCTACAAGGCGTCTCCGAGGTTCCCCCTGCCCTGCATCCCTGTCCTGCCTGGCTGTTGTCAAGGGAGCTCTGTGAGGTCACAGACGCCTCATCATCTTTGCCCAATAGGCTGAGTTCCTGCCGGAGGCCTTTGTGAAGTCACTGCACACCCACCTTTCCCTTGCAGGCCTGATGTCTGCCCCTGGCCAGCCCAGTTGGATGTTTGAGCTGCACCCCGGATCACCCCACTTGGTCATTATTGATTCTGGGGAGCAAGCAGGCTACCCAGTAAAACAGCAGAGTCTGTTCCTCACCAGGTGTCAAGTTTGAGAGGGGTAGCTGTGTTAGTCTGAATCTGTAAAGAGCAACAGAGGGTCCTGTGGCACCTTTAAGACTAACAGAAGTATTGGGAGCATAAGCTTTCGTGGGTAAGAACCTCACTTCGTCACATGCGAGTGATTACTTGCATGTGAAGAAGTGAGGTTCTTACCCACGAAAGCTTATGCTCCCAATACTTCTGTTCGTCTTAAAGGTGCCACAGGACCCTCTGTTCCTCACCCCACACTGAGTTTTTCATAGAGGTATCAGTTGTGAAACAATTCAATCTCCTAATGTGGCCTCCATTTCACGGGCCATGAAATTTCACACATTTTGCACCATATTAAGCCCAATTGCCTGTAATTCACTAAAAGGCACCTTCCAGAATGACAACCATATATTGGTGTCTAACTACCTCCTGCTGCCGGGAGACGTTGTGATATGAGGACACCAGGAAACAGAGAATCCACCTTTTCCTTGGGTAATTTGTTCCAGTGCTTAGTCTCCCTCACTGTCAAAAATGCATGTCTTACTTCTCCTTTGAATTTCTCTGGCTTCAGCTGACAGCCCTTGGTTCTTGTTGTGCCTTTCTTGGCTAGATCGAATTAGCCCTGCCCCATGAAATCCAATCTCCTTGTCCTGCTGGGAGCCCCCCAGCCAGGAGAACTCAGTAGGGGCCTCCTAGCTGTTTCTCTGCCAGGCTGGTGACAGGATTTCCTCTCCGTGGGGATATCAGATGCACCTGCAGAGGCAATGCAGAAGTGAGTGCGCTGCATCAGCCCGGCCTTGGGCTCAGGGCTTTGGCCTTGGCAGCTTCTGCTCCAGTCACTTCTCTGGGTGCCCGGACTCAGAGCTTCTCGACCCCCTGTGGCTGTAACCAGGGCTGGGCACTGGGCTCAGGACTTTCATGCCCCTCCCCCCTCCTGTCGGCTCTCAGGGTACCTCGGCTCGGGGCTTCTGCCCGGCATCTGCAGCTAGGGCTCAGGGATTCCCTTGCAGTTCCTTCTGGGGCTCAGGTGTCCATTTTTCTGGATGCCCCAAAAATGGTAGGAGCCGAGGTGCTCCCAAGTAGTAGGTAGGAGCTGAGGTGCTCCCAAGAGCAGGGACCCACCTGCACATCTGGGAACCTCCTCTAGCTTCAGAAAGGTTGCTGGCTGCTGCCCTTGGTGCCCAGGTCTGAAGGCAGCACGGAAGTGAGGGTGATAATGCTGTGACCCCCCTACAACAACCTCTGAACTCCCCCATTCTCCCATTTTGGTTGGGACCCCCATGGTTATACCACCATGACATTTCAGAGTGAAACATTGAAATGGCGACATTGACTAATTTAAAACCCTCTGGCTTTGAAATTGGACAAAGTGAGCCCTGGATTTGGTAGGGACCTGGCTATTATGGAAGTCCTAGCAGGTTCGCACTCCCAGTTCTCCTGAAAGGCCATTGAGAATTCATGCTGCCTGAGAAACTTCCCAGAATAAGCTACCAGGACTGGGGGCAATTGAAAGAAACCAACCAAAGCCTGAGCTAGGATGGAGAGCATTGATCCAAGCGGTGTTTGAACCCCTCCACCCTCACCTGCCTGCCTGCGGAGACATGGACAGAGGGGCACTGATTTCTATTTGTGAACTTACTAAAGACCATGGGCTTCAGCATGAGCCGTATAGCCCATACTCTGAACTCTTGGATAAACAGCAAAGTTGGCTTTTTAGAAACTTTTCCCCCCAGTGCTCTGTATCCACTTTGGATTGTGCCCAGCAGAGGCTGGTGGAGGGGAGGGGAAGGTAGAGGAGGCCATGCAAATGTTGTGGTGTCTGCACTACCCCACAGACACACACACAGGACCCTCTGTTGCTTCACACACAGCAATGCACGGCATATTAGCCAGGACAGTAAATTATTTGGCCATAACCTACAAAATCCTCAGTGTTGAAAGTACAATTTATCTAGAAAACAATGGGAGGGAGGGGTTAGAGAGTTGCAGTAACCACCTGGATTTCCAGTCTCTGGCCAGGAACATCCCCCTCTCCACAGTTTTCACTGATATCTTCTCCAGATTGGTCCTCCTGATATAATCTGAGGTCACATCCTGGCCTTTAGGGACATTGGCAGGATCTTCATTGTTTCCAGCTGCAGCATCACCCTCGTTTCTTCCTTGTGTCAGGATCCTGAACTCGACCATCTCATGGTCACTGCCTCCCAGGTTCCCATCCAATATTGCTTCCCCTACTAATTCTTCCCTGTTTGTGAGCAGCAGGTCTAGAAGAGCTCTGCCCCTAGTTGGTTCCTCCAGCACTTGCACCAGGAAATTGTCCCCTACACAATCCAAAAACTTCCTGGATTGTCTGTGCACCGCTGTATTGCTCTCCTAGCAGATATCAGGGTGATTAAAGTCTCCCATGAAAACCAGGGCCTGCGATCTAGTAACTTCTGCTAGTTGCCGGAAGAAAGCCTGGTCCACTTCATCCCCCTGGTCTGGTGGTCTATCGCAGACTCCCACCACAACATCACCCTTGTTGCTCACACTTCTAAACTTAATCCAGAGACTCTCAGGTTTTTCTGCAGTCTCATACCAGAGCTCTCTCATACCTCATACTCCTCTCTTACATACAATTCAACTCCCCCACCTTTTCTGCCCTGTCTGTCCTTCCTGAACAGTTTATATCCATCCATGACAGTACTCCAGTCATGTGAGTTATCCCACCAAGTCTCTGTTATTCCAATGCTTCATTCCAATATTCCAATATGTCATTTTTTACTAATCAGTATTTTCCAGTGTAGAAAGCACTGGGCTTCAATTGCAGCAAGGGAGGTTTAGGTTGGACATTAGGAAAAATTTCCTAACTGTCCTGGTGGTTAACCACCGGAATAAATTGCTTAGGGAGGTTGCGGAATCTCCATCATTGGAGATTTTTAAGAGCAGGTTAGACAAACACCTGTCAGGGATGTTCTAGATGGTGCTTTGTCCTGCCGTGAGTGCAGGGGACTGGACTTCTGACCTTTTGAGGTTCCTTCCAGTCCTATGATTCTATGATTGATCCAATATTGTGCTGTAATATTTTTCATTGAAACTTTATTAATGCAAGATAAAAAGAACCCCCGTGAATGGGGTTGGGTAGCGGGTCAACTCTTGAATCCCGGAGGAAGTTGCGTCTGAGTGTGTTTCAGTGGATTTATGTCCTCTCACCATTAATCACAATGGGCTAAACTCTATTATCCCTTGGCTCAAGTCTACCTAGCAGAGTTTAAGTGTAAGGCATTTCCGTGGGGTAGAAAGTATCCTAACTACTGCTGGCCAAAATTCTTTGGCTGAAACTTTTTTTCAGAGAAAACTGCATATTCAGCTACACCAGAATGTTTGCCCAATTGTATTGGGTTCTTCGGGATGAAAAAACATCAAATAAATTTATTTCCCAACTTGTAAACCTTGCTGTTCAGTGTCCCACCTCTGCATGGAGGGGGTGAAAGTAAAGCTCTAAATCAGTGTTGGTGAGAACAGGCTTGTTTGCATTGGGAAGTTATTCCTGAGCAAGATAATATGTGAATTTAAGGCACTAGAGCTATCCTGGTATGGACACTCTTAATTTACTGGATTAAACTAAACCAGAAAATGGCATTCTTATTTGGCTACGTCTACACTACGGGGAGGCGATCGATTTCAGATACACAAATTCAGCTATGGTGATAGTGTAGCTGAATTCAACGTATCTGATCTGACTTCTGTGAGGACGGCAGCTCCCCCGTCGATGGCGCTTACTCATGCCTGGGCTGGTGGAGTACGCGCCTCAATTCGGGGATCGATTGTCACGTCCCGACGAGACGCGATAAATCGATCCCCGAGAGATAGTAGTGAAGACAAGGCGGGCGGTAGTGAAGACAAGCCCAAAGGCCATATAGGGAGTTACATTAAATAGCTGTAGCGTCAGTTTCCGTGTCGACCAGCCCTAAAGCAATAGAATTGTGTCAGTGGTGAGAACAGGGCTAATCAGTATATAGCAATGATGAGGGGAAAAAAGTGTATGATCAAAAGAACTCTGTGAATAACTGATTTCTTGGTTTGCTGGCTAGTCTGAAACATAAATGAAAAACTTTAGTTTCTGGTTGACCCAAATTGATTTTTTTTTTCAAAAATTTCCATTTTTTTGGCTGACTGACAAGTTGAATGAAATGTTTTGTTTGATCCATTGCAGTTTTTGCAATTGTTATATTTTTTAATAAAATTGAAGTAAATTTTGAAACAAAATGTCTTTTAAATGAGAAACTTAAAATATTTAGACCTTTTGGATTTTTCTGAGGTTTTAGATCAAAGCAAAACAATCCAGCTCATTTGACACAGATTCATAAAATATTTCAGTTAACCCAAATCTGCGTTGCTCAGAAAAAAAGGATTTGGGTCCAACTCCCCTCTCCCCCCAGTTCTAATGAACATTATATCGTGATACTCAAAGTAAAACTAGTCCAATTCAGATTAGTCATGAGGCTCACATTTTCAAAAGTGAGGGTGGTTAAGGGCTGGAATGAACTACCATGGGAAGTGATGGTTTATCCAGCTAGAGCGGCTGTGAAATCAAGACCTGATGGCTCTCCGGAAGATACACTTAATAAAATGCCAGTTAATGGGATTAATACCGAGAATAACTCTATAGGACTGTGACCTGAGTTATACAGTCAGACTAAATGATCTCATTGTCCTTTCTAGCCCTTAAAATATATGATAAATGTATAGCATTTCTGTAAGTAAACCTATAAAATCACTATATGGCATTGACAACGAGGAGTCCTGTGGCTCCTTAAAGACTAACAAATGTATCACGATAGTTTATGCCCAGATACATTTGTTAGTCTTTAAGGTGCCACAGGACTCCTCATTGTCTTTGCTGAAACAGACTAACACGACTACCCCTCTGAAATATATGGTATTGGTGGGAGTAACATTACATGAGCATTATTATTGATACTACTTCATTAATTCATTAGTATTGGGCTTAATCCCAACCCCATTCTGTTAGGTGCTGTACCAACATATAACAACACAAAACAAAAAAAAACAACCTCTGGCCAAAGGAGCTTGTAATGTAAGCTTAAAATAAGAGACAACGATACAGATGACAAACAGATGGGGACCAGCACAAGGTGACATCAAGATGATTGAGAATAAAGCTGTATAACAAGTATATAGAGCCTTGTCAGAATTTGACACAAATTGTCAACATCACTTGTCAAAATAGATACAATAAATATCCTTAAATCGAACTCGAATACATTCTGAAGTTGCAATTTTTCTTACTTTGCCTATCTGTAAATTTCAATTATTATTGATAGCAACATTTTTTTCATTGGTTTGTGTGCATATGGTGAAATCAATATTTACCAACATTTATTGAGAAAAAATTATTCCTTCCCAGCCTAAGTATATACAATAACACTGTTAAGAGTAGAGGTATGGAGCACTAGTATGAATATAGATGTGATCAATATAAAGACAAGTGCAAAGTACTTCACTCTAGAAGGGAAAATCAAATGCATAATACAATGTGGGGAATAACTGGCTAGGGAGAAGTGCTGCTTAGATGGATCTGGGAGTTCAAGTGGATCACAAGTTGACTAGGAGCCAACAATGAGGTGCAGTTGTGAAACAGGCTGTCTGGGGGGATTACCAGGTATGTTGTATGTCAGACCAGGGCAGTGCTTGTTTTGCTCTGCTTGGCACTGGTGAGGCCTCAGCTGAAGTTCTGTGTCTAGGTTTGGGAGCCGCACTTTAGAAAAGATGTGGGCGAATAGGAGAGAGTCCAGAGGGGAACAACAAAAATGACAAAAAGGGTTTACAAAACCTGATTTATTAGGAAAGTTTTTCTTTTTAAAATGGGCATGTTTTGTTTTGAGACAAGACTACTGAGGAGGGACCTGATAACAGTCTTCAACTACGTTAAGGGCTGTTCTAAAGGAGATAGAGATCAATTGTGGCAGCCCGTATGAGGCCCAGACACTAAAGAGAGCAAAAGCGTTGAATTCTCATAATGCGAGTCACATACTGAGCATTAATTAAAGTAACAAATTAAGAAATTAAACCTAGAAGCAAATTTATTTTATTTTTAATCTCAGATAACCTTGCAGGGCACCATTTCAAATAGATCTATGGTCAAGAAACAAGGAAAGGTGTCTATATTCCAACAGCCACATAATGACAGGACATTAGGTAACATTGTTCCTCTCAAGCAATTGTAAAACATAATTTCCACATGCTACATCAGTTCTTTGAGTTTCATTTAATTCTTGTAAGACATTTGTGATACACAAATCAAGGCAGTAACACATAGACCATACTACGATCCTTCTTCCAATTGTTCTTCTCAATTGACTAGAATTGTCATGGTGAACAAATTAGCTGAGAATGTTTTTCCAGTCTATCACCCTCTTAAGAGCATCCTTAACCTCCTTGTTCCTCAGGCTGTAGATCGGGGGTTCAACATGGGGACCACCAGGTGAGCAGAGATTTTCTCCTGTTCCAGTGAGTAGCTGGAACTGGGTTGTATGTGGCTTGAGCTCACAGGTCCATAGAACATGGTGACAGCTGTTAGATGAGAGGCACAGGTGGAGAAGGCTTTGCGCCTGCCCTTGGAGGAGCAGATCCTCAGGAGAGAGAAGAGGATGTACAGATAAGAGAATATGACAATCAGGAGGGTGGACATGGCAATAACCCCAGAGAAGGCTACAAGCAAAATCTCTCTGATGTGGTTATCAGAGCAAACGAGCTTCAGCAATGTGTTAGTGTCACAAAAGTAATGATTGATGATGTTGGGTCCACAGAATGACAACCTCAGCAAGCCACATATGTGGGTCAGTGAGTTCATGAGCCCCCCTACATATGAGCTGGTCACTAGATGAATAAGGACTCTCTTAGACATAACAGCGGTGTAGAGCAGAGGGTTACAGATGGCTACATACCGGTCATACGCCATCACGGGAAGCAGGAACCCTTCTGTGGTCACAAAAACAACAAAAGAGAAGTGTTGAGCAATACAGGCAGAGCAAGAAATGCTTTTACTCCCCAATAAGAAATTCACCAGCATCCTTGGAGCAAAGACTGAGGAGTAGCAGAGATCAACAAAGGACAGGTTACTGAGGAAGAAGTACATGGGGGTGTGGAGTCGGGAATCAACCATGTTAAACACAATCATCCCAAGATTCCCCACCAGCGTAAGAACATAGATCACCAGGAACGCCGCAAAGAGGGGTATCTGCAACTCCTGACGATCTGTCAGCCCCAGGAGGATGAACTGGGTCACCATGCTGTCATTGCCCTCAACAATTTATACAGGGGTGCATGAAACCAGACCTGCCGGGATAACAAGAGTGAGCAGCATGGAAGAAGGAAATTTCATGGCATGAATTAAATCTGAATGACACCACCGGGCTTGAATGTGGGTAGAGAATATCTTACAGGAAACCAGCCGCTGGGATGTCTGGGAAGAGCTGGGATGGACCTTTAGATTTACACTCCCTTTTTAACAGGGCTGAGATTTTCAAGGCTGTCTAGGAGATTTAGACACCCAAGTCTCCATAACATTGACTTGAATTAGGCATCCAGTTCCCCATAGGGCATTTCCCGATTCATGTACATTATCACAAATTTTCTCCAATGAAATATACCTGGCATGGGTTTGAGTTTGAGCTAGGTCCTTTATATTGTCTGCTCACTGAGGGTAAGTTAGAAAGCACTCATACTTTAAATCCTTCCAGATTAGGGTGACCAGACAGTAAATGGGAAAAATCGGGATGGGGGTGGGAGGTAATTGGAGCCTATATAAGAAAAAAGACCCAGAAATCGGGAATGTCCCTATAAAATCGGGACATATGGTCACCCTATTCCAGATAATCCTTTTAGATGACTACAAAGTATGTTATGTCCCTGTCACTTGGTTACTGCTGCTTCATAACACATCCCCTGGCAGTGCTGCTAATCCCAAGCATTTGAAAACCATTATCAGGCTTCCAAAAATCATGCAATTGGCTTAAAATCTTGAGATCTTTAAAAAAAAATACACAACAGGTTTAGAGAGGGGGCAGGGAAGTGTAATTCTGTTTTGTGCAAGATTTTTATATTTCAGAATTTGGTTTAGGAACAAACCCACAGTTTTTGAAAAGTCTCTGGAAAAGGGAATGGATCCCTGGAGTCATGGACACTGACAATTTTGGATGTTCCCAGCCCCCAGGGCAATCTGCATGTGTATCTGCTCCAGGGCCATGGACTCTGGAAGCTCTGAGGTTGCTAGCAGGCCACTGGGCAGGTTGCAAAGGAGCTGGGCAGGTGAACTAGCGGAAACCAGGCAGGATTCTGATGTAGGCAGAGTTTCCTCCATTCCATGGTGCTGCAGTGAAATTGGCCCTTCTTGACGAAATGTTCCAATTTCACTCAGTCAGCAAATTGCAATGGAACAATGTTTCTGGGCCCTGGAGACAGTCACGTTTTCAAACTTTTCTTAGCAACCCTGAGGGCTAGAAACATACTTAAAAAAAAATCTGAGATTCTTAACTGATCACATGACTGAAGGAGCTGAGGTTTTAAGAGACGCACCAAATACCGTGAGAATTGGTAACTGTGCCTTCAATCTATGCTACCCTCACTCTAGGAGATTTCTGGCCACTTGTCTCCAGTCCCAGTTTCTTACACCTCCTAGTGGTACACACTGCCCGGTCCTTCATCTCTCTAGGTCATTTGCCGTGACACAGGAATATGATACAGGCGGGAAATGGCGAAGGAATAACTTTGGCACAGAAGCAACAATGGAAGGCTGTGTGCAAGGCTCTGAAGGAGGGAGGGAGGATGCTTGGAAGAGGGAGCATAGGGGGATTACATGAAGCCACAGGTGAGAGAATGAGATAAAAGGAGAAAATGCTGTATCAGAGAAGAGTGTGAGGAGAGTGGAGGGAGAAAGAAGGAAGAAAGAAGTCTGAAGAGACACGAAGGCAAAACTATGTAACACCTCAAAAGTGAGGCTTTCTCCATTTGCTTCCTTCTTCTGGCTCCCCCAGTCCCCATTTAATCGAACACAAACAGCTTGTTTTCAATCCAAGCCCCTTCACAGTCTATCAACACCATGAGGCTCATCTGCTATTGCAATGTCATCTATCGCCTCTGCCCTCCCACTGCTTCCCATTGGTTACAGTTTTCAAACAAACACGACCTTGACTGGGGCTGCCGCAGTGCAAATAATTACTGTTATTTCCCCCTTACGGTTAGAGATCGGCCACACCAGAACCGACTGGATCCAAGTGTCCGTCTTCCCCCTCCCCCTCCCCCACTCACACACATACACAACACTGGATAATGGTCACACTGGCAGTAGGGGCACTAGACTGAGATAGTCCTTTAATTCCTGGCTCTGCTTCACACTCCCTCTCTTACTATGTTTTTCCAGAGAACTTAGTACAGTGGGGCATTGACCTCTAATTGATAACACGACAACCATAAATACAAATTTTATAACCCTGATTTAGCTCTATAATTGGCTGAAAAGCCCAGAATCTGAAAATCCTCAAAGGTTGAAGAAGTCGGATCTGAATCTGATTCCAGATCTGAAGTGTGTAACTCAGATTCATCTCTATGTATAATCCTGGATTCTTATCTAATATCCATCTTGACCTTTCAGGGTCTTCCATGAACCATGTCCATTGCCACTGTAATTTACCCTGAGACAGAAAAATGAACAAACGAACAATGTCTGTCTCAAGTTGCAATGTTGACTGCGCTAACGTCACATTTCCAAGTAAATGGAGAAAATGGAAAGTTATGTCCAGGAATCAGAACTGAAGGAAAATAGCTATCCCACCTCCACTGAAGGAAAGAAGTATTGTATCTTCATGGTGGAAGAGAGTGTTCAATCACTCGTTATCCCTAAGGGATCATGTTAGGGCACGGAAAACCTCATATATTCATTTCTGTGGCATTTAAGGATCAAGTCTCTGAAGTCACACCTACAATTATAGTCTCAAGCCAGGCACAGAGGGGCTCATTACAATGCCCTCCTTGGCGCTCTAACATGCTAAGTAGATTTGTTTATTTGTCTTTGCTCAGTTTTACGGAAAGCTCTCGCTGTTTTGCTAAGTCACAGGAAGAAGTCTCAAGAGCAGTGTAACTGGAAAGGAATGGCTCAGGCTTTCTTTCTGTAGGGAGCACTCAGTGAATTCAGCATCAAAGTTAGGCTTAAAAGAAATCCAGATGTGTTAAACTATGGAAAAAGCACAGTTACAGCAAACAAACAACTGTAACTTTGTTCGTGTAGATGCCAAGCAATCACCCTACCCTTACAATTAGTGCCTAATAGTGCCTTACCATTTACTGCCCCTATTGGGTCAAACTGATTTTTCATACAGTTTAAGGCCAGAAGAGGTCAATGTGATCATCTAATCTGACCTCCTGCATAACAAAACCTTGCCCAATAATTTATGTATCGAGCCTATAATTATTATTTTTTCTAGCTCTCATACATCTTTTAGCTAGATATCCACTTGGAATGACTTCAAGTGACAGACAATCTACCATTAGCAGGAGTGTTGTGAGCAAGACAAGAGAAGTACTACACAGCTCTGATAAGGCCTCAACTGCAGTATCGTGTCCAGTTCTGGGCGCCGCATTTCAGGAAACATGGGGACAAATTGGAGAGAGTCCTGAGAAGAGCAACAAAAATGATGAAAGGTCTAGAAAACATGACTTATGAGGGAAGATTGAAAGAATTTGGTTTGTTTAGTCTGGAAAAGAGACGACTGAGAGGGGACATAACCGTTTTCAAATACCTAACAGGTTGTTACAAGGAGGAGGGGGAAGAAATATTCTCCTTAACCTCTAATGATAGGACAAGAAGCAATGGGCTTAAATTGCAGCAAGGGAGGTTTAGGTTGGACATGTGGAAAAAATTCCTAATCGTCAGGGAGGTTAGGCACTGGAATAAATTGCCTAGGGAGGTTGTGGAATCTCCATAACAATGGGGTTCCATAAAGAACTGTATTAAAAATATTCATAAATTATCTGGGGAACGGGATAAACAGTAAGGTTTCAAAGCTTGCAGATGATACAAAACTACTCAAGATAGTTAAGTCCAAACCCGACTGCAAAGAGTGACAGAGGGATCTCACGAAACTGGGCGATCACCCAAGGAAATGACAGATGAAATTCAGTGTTGATAATGCAAAGTAATGCACATTAGAAAACATAATCCTAACTAGACATACAAAATGATGGGTCTAAATTAGCTGTTACCAGTCAAGAAAGAGATCTTAGGAGTCATTGTGGACAGTTCTGTGAAAACTAGGTGAAGTGGTGGTTCAAAAAGCTAATTTAATGTTAGGAACCATTAGGAAAGGGATAAATAATAAGAAAGAAAATATGATATTGCCAATATGTAAGCAGAGTCAGGATGAGCTCCACCCTGACATCTGGTGGTGAATTATGGCGAGTGTGGAAAAGAACTCCAGGGGCTGATCTGGTTTGCATAGGCACACCCACTCGCCTGGCATGAAACAACAGCAACTCAAAGTGGTTACTTTGGCTGGTGTGGGATCCCCAGTTTTCTCTGTTATTGGGGCAGGAAGAATAAAGTTTTGTTATCCTGATTCTGTGAATCAAGGCCAGAGGAACTGTTGTATGACAGCAGGACTGAGTGAGTCCTTCACCATTACCTAAGTAGCACTTGCTTGACAAGGGGCATGGGTTACAAAACCCAGTGAATAGAGAGAGGATGGGGACAGGTATTTGTACTGGATGGTATGGGCTCTCTCTACGGGTCTGAAACACCAGTTGTATTACCTCCTCTCTCCACTGTTGAATGTCAGAGCTAACTTTGATTCTATTAGGAGTCTAGTTACAGGCTGCTGAGCTGAATTCACTTTGGGCCAATGGTGCACTAGCACTGGGGCTCCCCTACTATGAGCTGAAATTGCTAAGAGCTGAAATCACAAAAGAGCTAAAGTTATTAAGAGCTGAGATCACTGAGGCTGTGTTAACTAGTGGGGGAGCCTGAAGCTATATTGCTAAGCGGCTGGCGGAGCAGCTAGCAGAGTGAAGCCTCGCAGGAACAGTTGGGGCGGAGCTGAGCGGTTCACAGGTTGGTGAGCAGAGCAGAGCAGCTGCCAGAGCAGTTCGTGGGACGGCGGGAGCGGCTCATGGGACAGCTGGTGGAGTGGAGCGGCTTGTGGTGAAGGCTGCGGCGGAACCCCACGGAGAGGCAGCCGGTCGGCCTCGGATCACGTAAGGTGCCCCTTAACACCCTGCGTGCCCCTCCCCCCTTGAACTCTGGGGCTGCACTGACCAGGGACAGAGACATTGGGGGGTTGTTGGACTTTTGGGACTTTGGGTGATCCTTGGGTTGCTAGACCCAAGAGACTTTGGGGTTGTTGGACTTTTGGGACTTTGATGATTCTTGGGTTGCTGGTTTCAAGAACCAACGGGAAAGGACACAGCCCAATTTGCTGGGGTGGGTTTTTTGCTCATGGTTTGTGTTATGAATCCTGTTTGTGGTGTTTTTCCAATTTAATGCTAATGTCGTTTAACTCATTTTATTAAACATTTTCTGTTACATTCAGACTCCGTGCTTGCGAGAGGGGAAGTATTGCCTCTTAGAGGCGCCCGGGGGTGGTATGTAATTGTCCCAGGTCACTGGGTGGGGGCTCGAGCCGGTTTTGCATTGCGTTATTAAAACGGAACCCCTAGATACAGAACCCAGCCCTTGTTGCTGCCAACTTAGATGGGCAGAAGGGTTACATATATATAAATACATTGTATCCTCAGTCCCTGAATACTTTGTGCAGTTCTGGTTGCCCTACCTAAAAAAAAAAAAGATATATTAGAACTGAAAATGTTCAGAGAAGAGAAATAAAAATGTCCAGACCTTGAGCTTTATTTTTTTTTTTTAGAAAAAGCTGAAGTTTTCTGCTAAAATGGTTGATACATAAGAATTTATGTGTATGTGTGTAAAAACTCCATAGGTAAGGGGAACATTTCCCGAAAGTTTGGAAAATGGTGAATTTTTCTTCGTCAGAGAATTGCAACCTTTCAAAATCGCCACCAGCTCTCCTAATTGTCGACAGGAATAAGGCTAAAGCTGCCTTTAAGCAAAGAGGTCCTCTTTCAATAGGACCACCACCTGCCATTACTTACCAACAGCAGTAAAGTCAAGCTGCCCTCACAGAAGCTAGTGGTCCACGTCAGCACAGAGAGCAATTCTCTTTCAAAGGCCATATGCACCTTGCTGTCCTTGAGAATAGAAGATGCAAGCTGTTTTGAAAGAGGGCAGTTCCTCTTGGTATCTTCTGAAGAAGAACTTTTACTCTGGAAATATTTTGATTCAAATGGGGAGCTAGGGACAGGGCATCTTTTGGGGAGAGAGAGTCACCATCTTTCACACTCATTTCTACTTTGGTCCACAATCCTTTGGCTATGTTACCATTCTGGGAATGTGGTCAAGCACATCTTCTTTCCCAGGCTAGATTTGGGATGATGTGTGGATGGGCTGATGCCTCCAGCATGTCTGTGGTAGAAGTTTGTAGGTTACTTTGATAGTTACAAAAGACAATTCTCTAACCTAGGACTTGTCTTTCAGATCTTCAGCTTTGATGTACGTGTTTCAAATTAGGAAGAGTACCTACAGCCTGTAATACAAGGGAGCAGGGGCGAGAAAGGAGAAATCTAATTGGAAAGTTAATGTGAAGAACTGGTTGAAAAATTGTTGACTACAGTATTTTCTGTTGAAAAATGCCAGTCAGTCTAAACTGAAATGTTTCTTGGAAACATATTGGTTTGACAAACTTTTTTTGTCATATGTGAGTCAAAGATGGATGTTCCCATTGTCTAACCATTCCTGCTTCTTTTTGAAAAATGCCCCCTGAGGTCACATTTAACTGAGGTATCATTTTATGTGTCTTATAAAGAGGAACTGCACATCTTGAATTACATTCATACCATCTATCTCTGAATGGCCTCCCAAGCTTTCCTTCTGCACAGACATGAGCGAGGTCTCCATATTTCACTCTGTGAGCAGTGATCTCTGGTGAGATGCTAATGCCTATAGTAACTCTCTCTTTATTGTGTTTCTAGGGGAGGGGAAATTGCTGGGAAACGGTGCCTCTGATCAAAAAGTAGACATGCTTAGCTCAGAGAGCGCAGACCACAGTTCTTGAGGAAAAGGGGACAGGGAAGGACTCAGTGCTGGGAGAGGGAAACACAGGGTTACAACCCCAAAACGGGATTGCATAGGTACAGTCCTGGTGTTGGGAGACAGCTCCCCAAAGGACCAGCAACATGCAGAGTCATTGGTGAGCAAATGCAGCCTGAATCAAAAAGAGGTTGCCCTGGAGAGGCAGTTTGACACATATCCCAGGAGAAATGGGAGAATATTCATGCACATACACCTCTACTCCGATATAATGTGACCTGATATAACACGAATTTGGATATAACGTGGTAAAGCAGTGCTCCGGGGGGGCGGGGATGTGCACTCTGGCGGATCAAAGCAAGTTCGATATAATGCGGTTTCACCTATAACGCAGTAAGATTTTTTGGCTCCCGAGGACAGTGTTATATTGGGGTAGAGGTGTATATTGTTCAGCATATATTACTTTTAATTGTTAAAGACTTAAAACAAAATAGACACTTGAAGTATTAAAGTGCTTGATTTACAGATCCTCAAGCTAGTCCAGTTTATACCATCTCAGGATCTAGCTCCACCAGTCCTGATTACAAGAGATGTACATGTTTTGCAGGAGACCAGGTGAGGGTACGTTTGTGTCCAGATGTGTTTTGTGTTGGCTGAGTTGGCCACTGCACTTGCTTTTGCGTTTTTGTTGTGGATTGTGTTTCTACTCATCTGTAGATCTGTGTTTCTACTCATCTAAAGTTGGCAAAGATGTCTTTTAGGTCTTCAAAGTCTAAAGACAATGAATAACATATGGGAGGAACAGGAAACTGCAGTGGAAGAAACCTAAACTAGGACGGGGATATACAGAGGAGGGTAAGGGAGTCAGGCATAAGGATGTTCCCATGGCTGAGGGGCTAATCCTAGATTTGGTAGACCCAGATTCAAGTCCTTGTTCTGTCCCAACTTGCTTTATCCCATTGGGCCTCAGTCCCCCATTAGTGGAATGGGGACAGTCATAATTCCCGACCTCACAGGGGTGTAGTGAGGCTAAATACATGCAAGGTTGTGAGGTGGGCAATTGTCATGCTACTGAGGAGTATGTGAAGGCAATGGATCAGTACATCGAACTTTCCAAAATTCCTTTGAAAAGCCCAGATTAGCTGCTTCAAACAGCAACTCCCAGGGTGGCCTGAATGCACTGGCTTTTACCTAGGGTTTAAACACAAAGCATACCTGGACGTGGGCAGAGGTTGGCTTATTAGTTAATATAAACACTTTATTATTACAAGATCACCTCCGGTTTCATTTGCTAGTCGTTCTGCAGTCCAATAGGCCCTTAGTTATCCAACACTGGGTAATGTGATGTGTCATTGCACAGTGAGTTAAATGCAGGCAAAAGCACGGCCATTTCTTACACTGCCTCATCTGGGAAGTTGTGAAAACGTGGCTGAACTGGGTATGGCTTTTGAGTTAAAAATCCATCTTTTCCCTATAATGGTTTGTGCGCATGCTAGCTCTGATCTTCAGACTGACTGGAACAAGGGGGCTCTCCAGCAGCTAGATATCTGGCTTCCTTTAATTGCAAACGTGAAAACCGCAGAGAACAGAGGGAGGACGGGTTTTTAACTATTTGGACCATTGCATCTATCATAGTCCACTTTTGCATGCTAGGTTGCTGCCTGAGCACACTGAGCACTGATCCCATGGCAGGGCTGGTCCTACATTCTCCACTGGCAACTGTTAGAGGAAGTGTTCGAAGTATGCGCAGACCAACAAAAGCATTTGGAAAGAGGCTGGTCGTCTTATTTGTGCACATATATTCCAGAACTGCCTTTGGGGTAGATCCTGCTGAAATGTAACTTGAAAGGGCTTTCAGTTTGGGGTCTCTTATGGGATTACCTGTGACTCATAATCAAAATGTCTTCTTCTTTGGTGACTCTTGTATTTTTTGATGGGTGGTAAAATAGCTTGGGTGTGAAGTTTCTCTGCCAACTTCTGTGCACTCTTCAGAACATTTTGAAATCCCTCATCTGGCCGGTAAGACTTTAGGAATGACTTTGCTTTGTCCAGTTGTTCCATTGCTCCAGATATATCAAGGTCAACACCTTAAAGTCTCTTGCTTAAAACATTTATTTCAAACGGTATGTCATGCCACAACACTAAGCCACACAGAAATTTGAAGTTATGTATGGTTTTTGAGTACATACACCATGGACTCTCCACTTTGTCACCATTCGGGATTTCACATCAGGAATGTGTTGGATGGAAACTTCTATTTTCATTCTCTTTGGAGAATGAAGTTTTTTACTTGCTGTAGCCCATGTAGTACAAGGAAGTCCCTCGGGCTACTGCTCAAGTGGGTCCGCAGTCCTGGATCACCTAGACCTAAGGAACTAAACTCAGCAGCAGCTGTTTCTTGCGCCTCCACCACACTCTTCTCTGATCGACACTTTTCTTCAGGAATGTGCCTGGTTACATCCATTGGAGATGGAGATATGGATGCTGCAGTAGCTGCCAGGTCACCTGCACTCTGACTAACTGGAAGATCAGGCATCTCCTCACCACTCCCATCCTCACTGGGGCCGGAAGGCTCACCGGGAACATGTGTGTCTATGTATCTCAGGAGAGCTCCTTCCTGCTTAGATAGAAAAGCTTCCTTTGCTTGCTTTCTTTTTCTGAATGCTGCCCCAGAGGGGCGTTTTCGTCTTTCACTCATGACGGCTGTTCTGTGCCAGCTAGAGTGGCTCTCAACACTCAATTGAAGGGGACAAATAAGCAGGCTGGTAGCAGGGCCTGAGTGAGGGAAGAAATCAGCCTCTTAAGGGCCTAACTGGCTCCTACTATTTCAGTTGACCACCTGTTCTCCTCAAGTGGGTTCAGGGAAGCAGCAGGAGACAGGAAGCTCCCTGACAAGCTGATGTTAATCAGTCCAGGCTCCTGCAGGTGCTAGAGAGGTGCATAAGAGGCTCCTCCTCCTTTCTGTCCCTGCAACTCCTGTTACTTTCCGTTATTCTCCTCTCACCTTTTCTCCTGACTGCCTGCACGGTGCAACCTAGGGCGCCAAGATTTGGGGGCGCCGCTGCCAATCAAGACGCTGGCTGCAGATCACTGACTGTAGGAAGGGAGGACGTGTATGGTAAGAAACACGCTCCCAGTGAATTGCTCTCCTGCCCTTTAGAAAGCCAGCAAAGGCCTTTGTGTGTGACTTGATACAGATAGGTACATTGACACAGTCATGGCTCCTTTCCCTTGTAGCCCCCTGCTGGGGCTGAGCTGTGCTGTCCGTGCGGTGCAGCCGGGGCCGGCTTGCATGGCATGCTCCGACAGCGGGCGGGCTGCAGGATTTGCAGGCAGAGGACGCTCTGCTCCCTGGGGAGAGATGGGAGGGATGGCCCCTTCCTCCAGCCCAGCACGCCACCATCTCTGTGCATCTCGAGCTAATTGCAACCCAGGCTCTCACTGGGTGGCTCTTTGTCCTGCCTCTCTTGGCTAGCGCGTGAGCAGAGCTTGATGAGACAGCTGGCAGCCATCTAAGCGCCATTCCCGTCGTCTCTCTTCTGGCTGTGGATGCTCAACTGCAGCAGCTCCACAGAGGTCCCAGCCTCGCTCTCTAATGTGCATTCTCCCCTTGCTCGCATGGCGCTTCATGGACCATTGAGTAGCCTCATGAAAACATCCCAGTTGTGGACACAGGCACCAGCCACCGATTCCCCAAGCCAAAGTCCCCTTCGCAATCCAGGGAAGCAGCCGGGGTTGTCTGGAGCGCAGGGTTTGGCCCATGGTGACTGCAGACACTGCACCGGCTGCACAGCGACTCCTGGGACCCCTCTAGCCCATCAGCACTCGGCTCTCCCGCATTCTGCTGAGCGGCTGAGATCTGGGGGAACAGAAACCCTTTGTTAGAGATGGAAAAATCTCCTCACAGGAACACTCTGTCAACGGCTGCCAGAGGCCTTCCCTGTGAAACCCAAATGCGCAGCCCCTCGGATTCCCACAGGGGAGATCTCAGCTCATTCACTTGTCACCCGTGGCTGCAGTCTCTGATAGGGGGAATGAAGAGGGTTTTTTTGCCAATGGTCCCTTCTACAGTGCCCATAATGGGAGGAGGTTTGGCCTTGTGATGTGTGGCCCGGGTCTGAGAATCAGGGCTCCTGGGTTCAGCAGCTCTGGAAGGGGGCGCGGTCTAATGGCTGGAGCTGGATTGGTTGACACTGAGTGAGAGGGGCTTGTGCTGAAGGACCCTGGTTCAATCCCCACCATTTCCTGTGATGTTTACATGTGGCCATGAATGTACTTACCTATCAGTGTAGGTTGTTTAGCCTATTCCTGGACACATGTGTTACATCTGCTGCTGGCCATCCCTGAGATGTAGGTCCTTCATCCACTCAAGGACATGGTATATCAAGGTCAATCCAGCAGCTCCCATCTGGTCTTCACCTCCTAATGGATGGCGAACTTTAACCTGACCAGAGAAAGACAGGGTGGTGTTCTTCAGGAGAATCTCCTGGAGCTCCCGTCTCCCCTGCTCCACCTCACACCCCGGCACTCTAAGGGTTTTCCAAAGATACCACTAATCTCGGATAAACAAAGCAGCTGAGATGAGGTCAGTGTGGGTGGATTTACTGAGCAGTCTGGTTCTAATGGAAGAACAGATTTCTCCCCTGCTCTAGGGAGATTCCCATAGGAAAAGTCTCTGATGGTGGGGGTGGGGGCAATGCAAACCCCTCAAACCCTAGAATGGCAGGAAATTAGGACTCGGGGAGTTAAGCGATGTCTCTGTCCTGCTGGAGGGAGCAGATCTGGAGAGCAGAAAGAGCACTAGTGGCATTGTAGGAAAGACAGTGACTTCTACCTGTGAAGGTGGCTGAAGCTTCTTGCAGACATTAGAGTCCAGGATCCTTACACCTCCTTTGGGGATCCTTTTCCTAGGAATAAAATAAGGACAACACCATACAGAGAATGACGTTTGAATCCCATGTCTGGGATCCAGGGAAAAGGGATGATCTCAGCCAGGCTACGTACCAGGAACCTGATTTTTGTCCCAAGAGCCACAATGACCCACATGAGGTTTTCTTCCCTATTTGCTTTCAGGTTATTTACTCATAGTATTCATTGGTGTGCTTTGCCGTGCTTCCACTCTCTGCATCTGTTCATTGGTTTAAGTAACATCCTTTCAGTTTTTGCTTCTGTTTCCTCTTATTACAGTGTAGTATCTGCTTAGCACTTTTAAAAAAAATCAATTAGAAACAAAATCCTGATCCTACATTCAAGAGGAAGGTTTCTGAGAATTTGGCTGCAGAACTTTAGTGTCTGCATATTTCATTCACTATTATTTATTCGGGTGCAGGTCTGATGCAATCTGCCCACCCAAGAATGCCCATATGAAGCATTGGGTGTCCTTCGAATACCTGTTAAAAGAGAAGAAAAAAGTAGATTAAAAGTTGGGGAAATCAACCAATGCATCAGCACTTCTCTGCATCATTGAAGCACCAGTCATGGGAGTGAAACAGGTTCAAAATCCCCATCGTTTTTTCCCACTAGACAGCCATCCAAAAAGAAAAAGGCCTTCAGCCAATTATTTCCTTACACTCTGAAGGGGTGAAATTCAGTCCTGTGCGGACAGCCAGGGCAAGCTCTGTGCATCACAGCGGGTTTAAGTGGCACTTCACTGCACAGGGGCTGTGAGGTTTCAGTGGCAGAGTTTTCCTCCTGGATTGGAACAGCCGGCTGGAATCCTGCGAGGTACAGAGCAGAGAGAGGTTTGGGCCACAATGTTCACCTCAGAGGCTGAGCTTCTGCAGATTATTGGGATGTTCCCATCTGAGGAGGATGCTTTTGGCCAGCCCTAGTTCAGAGCTTTCAGTCACCTCAACCGGTGATTCTCTGGCACAACTGATCTAAAGTAGCTGAACTTGACAGGCCTTGCCCCCATCTCCGACACCCCTTGCACCTCGCATTGCCCTCTCATAGCCCGTCCCTTCTCTTGATCCCTGCCAAGCTCAAATACAGAGCCCTGCTCACGCTCCTCCTCTCTTAGACCCTCCCCTTACATGATCCTCCCCTACCTCTGACAGACTGCTCACTGTGCCCTTTACCCAGCTCCTGGAGAAATCATGGCTCCTCAGAACAACCTGGGAATGGCTGGTTCCTACCTCTGTGTGGGGTGCGTGGTTTTCCGTCGAAGCATCACTGAGAGCCAGCACGTCTCGATTTCACAGGGTGAGGCGATGGCTCCCCAAGCTGGGCCAGCGGCAGGCTGCGTTGCTGTGGACAGATCCCAGACATTGGAAGACAGAGGGGGAGGAAGCCCCTGCTCATTTCCAGTTCAGAGATCCCCATCGAAGACGGGCCACGAGGGGAGGAGAGAACGAAGGGCAGAAAGTGAAGCTGCCTCTGTGGGGAGGGCACACCTGTAAAACCCAGTCCAGTTCCCAGATCTCCTCCACATTTCCAGGTGTGACTTTGGAGAGGTCACTTCATCACCTTCATTCCCTGTCTGTAAAATGGGGGTAGTAGACTCCCCCACAAGCAGGAGGAGGGAGGACAGTCCCATTGTCTGTGAGGGGCTCGGTTCCTCTGGGCATGGATTGTGCCAGAGTGAGGGAAGGGACCCAGAGTTTGCTCCCTAGAGCCAGGGGAGGAGGATGGGATCAGAAGGTCAGCCAAGGGGGATGGGTCAGGAACTGCTCCAACAGACGGGGCATAGGGATTGGGTCAGTGCCAGGGACTTGGTACCTCCCTTCAGCAAATGGCTTCCCTCTTGTCATCAGCAGTCTGTATAATATCTGACTCCTTCCTAGTGTCCTCGAGGGGCTCCCTTCGTTCTTCTTGAATGTAATGGATTTGTTGACCCAGGTCAATAGCTGGGAAGTTTGGAGAGGCCATTAGTAGTGTGGCATGAAATCAGTGGGAAATCTATAGTTAGCAAAACAAAGGTGTCATTGGCCTTTGGAAATTTGGAGCTGATCTGTCCTCTCAGCCGAAGGTACTCGTGCACAGAGGGAAAGTCAAGCTAAGTCTGAATTACGGCCCACGTCTGGCAACACCAAATAAAGCAGGCCCTGGTACTCAATGTAGATGTGTCTACTTTCACGATGAATGCTGTGCGTCAGAATAGATGCAGCGGTGAAGGCAATTCTGGGCTGTTTGCGGGCTTGATGGAACTTGGATGACCAAACGAATGCGGCCATTTTGTGGAGGAGAGCTCTCGTGGGGGTTACTGGCTCTGAGAACCCTGGGCCGACGCAGCAGTAAAGCTGGTGAAGTCTAGGAAGCGCTGCTCTTCTTGAGGACTTCAAACTTTGTCCCATTTATGAATGGCTTCCACCTTATTTGCATCAATCGTAACACCTTCTGGGGAGAGGATGTACCCCAAAAACTCTGTGGAGAGTTGGCTGGAGGTACGCTTTTCCAATTCTGTGTTGAGACCACACTGCCGAAACATCTCCAAGTTCGGATGAGGTGTGTGTACTGCTCTGGGTTTTCCAAAAAGAGGAGTAGGTCACCTCAATAGATGACACTGTCCCCAAATACATCACTGATGAAGGGTTGCAAGGTCAGGGGACTCTTAGTTAGCTCCAATGGCATATCAGACAGTTAAAATGTCCATAGTGTGTTTTGAAATCTGTCTTCCATTTGTCCCTTGCCCAAATGAGTGTTAGATTGGAAATCCTCGCAGATGAAGTTGGATGAAAAGCTTTGCCGATTTCCTGTGAGCCAACAATTGTGAGATTCACAGCAGGGGGTAATGGTCAGGACTTGGACAGTGGCTCTGGTTCTCTTTCTGCTTTGTTTATTCATAGATTCATAGATTCTAGGACTGGAAGGGACCTCGAGAGGTCATCGAGTCCAGTCCCTGCCAGCAATTTATTCCAGTGTTTAACCACCCTGACAGTTAGGAACTTTTTCCTAATGTCCAACCTAGACCTCCCTTGCTGCAGTTTAAACCCATTGCTTCTTGTTCTATCCTTAGAGGCTAAGGTGAACAAGTTTTCTCCCTCCTCCTTATGACACCCTTTTAAATACCTGAAAACTGCTATCATGTCCCCTCTCAGTCTTCTCTTTTCCAAACTAAACAAACCCAATTCTTTCAGCCTTCCTTCATAGGTCATGTTCTCAAGACCTTTAATCATTCTTGTTGCTCTTCTCTGGACCCTTTCCAATTTCTCCACATCTTTTTTAAAATGCGGTGCCCAGAACTGGACACAATACTCCAGCAGAGGCCTAACCAGAGCAGAGTAGAGCGGAAGAATGACTTCTCGTGTCTTGCTCACAACACACCTGTTAATACATCCCAGAATCATGTTTGCTTTTTTTGCAACAGCATCACACTATTGACTCATATTTAGCTTGTGGTCCACTATAACCCCTAGATCCCTTTCTGCCGTACTCCTTCCTAGACAGTCTCTTCCCATTCTGTATGTGTGAAACTGATATTTTCTTCTTAAGTGGAGCACTTTGCATTTGTCTTTGTTAAACTTCATCCTGTTTAACTCAGACCATTTCTCCAATTTGTCCAGATCATTTTGAATTATGACCCTGTACTCCAAAGCAGTTGCAATCCCTCCCAGTTTGGTATCATCCGCAAACTAAATAACCGTACTTTCTATGCCAATATCTAAGTCGTTGATGAAGATATTGAGCGGAGCCGGTCCCAAAACAGACCCCTGCGGTACTCCACTCGTTTTGCCTTTCCAGCAGGATTGGGAACCATTAATAACAACTCTCTGAGTACGGTTATCCAGCCAGTTATACACCCACCTTATAGTAGCCCCATCTAAATTGTATTTGCCTAGTTTATCGATAAGAATATCATGCGAGACTGTATCAAATGCCTTACTAAAGTCTATGTATACCACATCCACAGCTTCTCCCTTATCCACAAGACTCGTTATCCTATCAAAGAAAGCTATCAGATTGGTTTGACACGATTTGTTCTTTACAAATCCATGCTGGCTGTTCCCTATCACCTTACCACCTTCCAAGTGTTTGCAGATGATTTCCTTAATTACTTGCTCCATTATCTTCCCTGGCACAGAAGTTAAACTAACTGGTCTGTAGTTTCTTGGGTTGTTTTTATTTCCCTTTTTATAGATGGGCACTATATTTGCTCTTTTCCAGTCTTCTGGAATCTCTCCCGTCTCCCATGATTTTCCAAAGATAATAGCTAGAGGCTCAGATACCTCCTCTATTAGCTCCTTGAGTATTCTAGGATGCATTTCATCAGGCCCTGCTGACTTGCAGGCATCTAACTTTTCTAAGTGATTTTTAACTTGTTCTTTTTTTATTTTATCTGCTAAACCTACCCCCTTCCCATTAGCATTCACTATGTTAGGCATTCCTTCAGACTTCTCGGTGAAGACCGAAACAAAGAAGTCATTTAGCATCTCTGCCATTTCCAAGTTTCCTGTTACTGTTTCTCCCTCTTCACTGAGCAGTGGGCCTACCCTGTCTTTGGTCTTCCTTTTGTTTTTAATGTATCGATAAAAAGTCTTCTTGTTTCCCTTTATTCCTGTAGCTAGTTTGAGCTAATTTTGTGTCTTTGCCTTTCTAATCTTGCCCCTGCATTCCTGTGTTGTTTGCCTATATTCATCCTTTGTAATCTGGCCTAGTTTCCATTTTTCATATGACTCCTTTTTATTTTTTAGATCATGCAAGATCTCGTGGTTAAGCCAAGGTGGTCTTTTGCCACATTTTCTATCTTTCCTAACCAGCGGAATAGCTTACTTTTGGGCCCTTAATAGTGTCCCTTTGAAAAACTGCCAACTCTCCTCAGTTGTTTTTACCCTCAGTCTTGATTTCCATGGGACCTTACCTATCAGCTCTCTGAGCTTACCAAAATCTGCCTTCCTGAAATCCATTGTCTCTATTTTGCTGTTCTCCCTTCTAGCCTTCCTTAGAATTGCAAACTCTATGATTTCATGATCACTTTCACCCAGGCTGCCTTCTACTTTCAAATTCTCAATGAGTTCCTCCCTATTTGTTAAAATCAAGTCTAGAACAGCTTCCCCCCAGTAGCTTTTTCAACCTTCTGAAATAAAAAGTTGTCTGCAATGCAGTCCAAGAATTTGTTGGATAGTCTGTGCCCCACTGTGTTATTTTCCCAACATATATCCGGATAGTTGAAGTCCCCCATCACCACCAAATCTTGGGCTTTGGATGATTTTGTTAGTTGCTTAAAAAAAAAAATTGTTGATACACTCTGATCTCGGTTTTGATCCTGGTGTGTCCCTGGACCTAGATTCTAGCACCACTCTTAACCATTAGAAAATGTAGGGGTTCCTTTAATCAACCTCCGTCCCTGGACCTACTCCACCATTCTTGACTCGGACACCCATCAGTACTATAAGGGCCCTACCGCCAATCAAACCCCAACCACCACCCCTTGACTCCTTAAGCCCCACGCCTTGACCCGTAGTCCCTCCCACCTGTCACTGGAAGTCTTGCCCCATGGGGGTGTTACTTCTGGGGTCAAGGTGGCCACATGACCAGAAGCAAGGTGTGTCATGTGACCCCTCTAAGAGCTGCTCCCATCACTCTCTACCAATCAGGATGGGTTTCATCCCAAAAGGACAGCCCTGAGGGGAGATTTGACCAATCAGGGTGCCTTCTGGGGTGGGGTGACCTCTCTGGAAGTGGGCCGTGTGACCCCTCTAAGTACTCCTCCCACCACTCTCTACCAATCAGGATGGGTTTCATCCCGAAAGGACCATCCCGAGAGGAGATTTGACCAATCAGGGTGATTTCCGAGGCAGGGCGACCCGTCCGGAAGTGGGCCATATGACCCCACTAAGAACTCCTCCCAAGGCCCTCTGCCAATCAAAGTGCAGCACCATTACCCCGTAAGTCCCAGTGCCAGACAGAGAAGGCCATCTCTTACCAAGGACATGTATTTTAGAAATCGTGGAAAGGCTGATGAGTGGAAACGTGGACTCCTTCACTACCTCCGGGAGAACTTTGGACTTTGTTTTAGCCCCGAGGTCTCTCTTTGTCCACCTCCTTAGAGGTGGAATACGATCATGGCTTGGGGAATCACCGGCGGACAAGGTGAACGGAAAAGACGTCTCACAGGTAAATGAATGATTAAGAAGCGACGGTCGAGGAGGATGTGTAATGGGTTAGGAACTGGGGGTTGTGTAAATCTAAAAACAAGCAGTGGGGTGCTTACACTGAATCTTTTCTGAAAATCTCTCAACAGCTCGACGATGCCTTTCTAGAGGTCCTGGAGGCCCTGGAACAGCGTTGCATCAAGCAGCGAAGATGAACCGGGCCCACCTTGTCTTTGCTCAACGTCGATACAAATTGTTGAAGAGGACTCTGAGGATGACGGCTATGAGTAGTTTAGGAGGAGGCTTGGCATGGAATTAACTGAGCCAGTGCCTCCCCGTGAGCATAAAAATGTCATGCAAACTACTGTACGCGTTGCTGTTTATGCTGTCCATAAACACTGCCTTAGGGAAAAGCCCCGTGGAGGGTCATCTTTTTTTATTTGTTAAATATGGTAACCCTAGCAATTGGCTTTTAAATGCATGGGGGGAGGGGGGTTATTGAAAAGTATATGGCTGCAAACTTGGTTTGGTGTGTTTAGAAAGCTGCTGGTTTGTGTGTGAGAGGGGTCTGTGCAAGGCATAGGTGTAGGTTTTTTAAAAGTACTTGGTTTGTTTCAAACTAACAGGTTTTTTTTACTGTGCATAATGTGATGTGTTTTTAAAATGGGTTTGAGGCAATTGGGGGAATAATACTAACTAACCCAAAGGCCCAAGCACACATGGCTGGGGGACAGAACAAGCCTGGGCCTTTTAAATGCATGCGGGGGTTATTGAAAAGTATATGGCTGCATACTTGGTTTGGTGTGTTTTCTAAAGCTGCTGGTTTGTGTGTGAGAGGGGTCTGTGCAAGGCATAGGTGTAGGTTATTAAAAAGTACTTGGTTTGCTTCAAACTAACAAGGTTTTTTACTGTGCAAAATATGTTTTTAAATGGATTTTAAAAGCAGTTTAGTTTTTTATTCTGCAAAATGAGATGTATTTTTAAAAAAATAGTTTTGGGGTTTTTGTGGCTTGTTTGTTTTGTTTTGTTTTGTTTTTTAAGTGGTAGAAATAAACTCAAAACCTGTGTTTGTTGTACAGC
Organism: Chrysemys picta bellii; assembly: GCF_011386835.1. Taxonomy (NCBI): domain Eukaryota; kingdom Metazoa; phylum Chordata; order Testudines; family Emydidae; genus Chrysemys; species Chrysemys picta. The sequence goes on from NC_088792.1 coordinate 5,630,377, forward strand.
CTGAAATGGATTATTTGTTTTAAAGCTGTGACTTTTTAAATAGAACAACACCTTAATGAATATTTTATTTTTTAAGTTTACAAGACGGTTTCATGAGTTTTATAATAATGTTGTTTGCCCCACAGTACGGTCAAAACATGAGAGATCCTTACACCAGAGGAAAAACAAGTTCAAAAGAAAAAGGAAAGAGAGAGCTGCAAAGGAAAATTCATCAGCATCAGTGATTGATGGATGGATGAAGCCCAGTAAATACATTTTGCTTATTGGTTTGGTTGTTCTGTGAGATTTTGTATTTTAAGTAAATACATAGATGTGTGTGAGAAAGATGGTAAAGTTCAGTTTTGTAAAATGTTTTTTTTTTTGTCCTCCCCGAGGTATTGCAACAACACAATCACAACACCAGTTCCTTAGCGGCCACCGCCACACCAAACCCTGAGGAAACTGAGAGTGAAAACGCCCACATTCACAAACCCAGAGCACACACTCTAGGGGCTCTGAATGTGCCCAGAACCACATACATTCACAAACCCAGAGCACGCACTCTAGGGGCTCTGAATGTGCGCAGAACCACCCACATTCACAAACCCAGAGCACGCACTCTAGGGGCTCTGAATGTGCGCAGAACCACATACATTCACAAACCCAGAGCACGCACTCTAGGGGCTCTGAATGTGCACAGACCACATACATTCACAAACCCAGAGCACGCACTCTAGGGGCTCTCAATGTGTGCAGACCACCCACATTCACAAACCCAGAGCACACACTCTAGGGGGTGTGAATAAAAAACGAAGGACTGAAAACTCCTGCGATACTGGAGTTTGTCAGGGAAAAAAGAGTCGCACTATTAACCTAAACACAAAGTACCTGGTTCTGTTCAAAAACCCCAGGGATAAATTACAAATCGCTACGCTCGCTCGGCAAATGTACCCCGGCAAAGCTCAATTCTTTCTAGAAGCTTTTGAGGATGCTACCAAAAGACCTTATGGCTACCCGGTGGTGGATTTCAATGCTTCCACACCAGAAGCTTATAGACTAAGAACTGGTCTTTTCCCTCCAGACTGGCCGGCGGTTTATACTTTGAAAAGAACAACAGCCGGGTATATAAAGAGATGAATTATTGGCAGGCCCCTTTTTAACAGCCGGGGCTGCTGACCGAAAACATGTCTAGCTGCGTGAAGAGAAACCTGGGCCTGCTAAAATGACTTAGCAAATTGTCCCCGCAGCAAAGGAGGGCTATACTGTGTTAGGACTCTGACGATCCAGTAGTGGCCATCTGAGAAACGGCGCTCATTACCTTCAAAGGAAACGTACCTTTAACACAGAATCAAGTGCGTGTGGTGAAAAAGAGACGCATGCGTATAAAAACTTTATGTAATAAAAGGGCTTCACTTCAAAGAAAGAAGCATCTGGTGAAGCAGTCTGGGGGGTTTATCAGCCCTCTGTTAAGTTTTGCTATCCCTCTGATAACGGGGCTTTTAACTAATTGATAATGGAGTATGCAGAAAAAATGTACCTGGTGCCCAGCCGCCAGTCAGAGCAATTAAGGGCTCCCCCTGTGGCAGAGGAAAATAGGAGAATGACCGCAACTCGCTTATTGGATGCTGAAATTAAGTCTGTTCTTCTAAGAACTGACTGAGCCGAATACGAAAAGGCTCAACTTTACAGTGCCGTGCTTCAAAGGTACCGAATGTACGTGAAGCAGAGTGATGCGGGTCAGGGAAAATAGGTCTGTTTCTACCAGAACAGGAACAGAGTGTAACTGCCAAACCCCCAGGAACACCAAAGACCTCAGACTCTGTTGCTCAGGAGAAGTTGGAGAACATGAATAAGCGTTATAAGAAAAAGGCATTAGTAAGCTGGGCCAGGATACAAATCTCTCGTCATTGAATGATAAAGGGGCTGTTGTGTACAAAGGCTCTGTGGCTAATGGTTCTAACATGCTCGACTTAGGCAGGGCCGTCACCCAGACGTGCTCTGTTCCTAGCAGACATGGACCTAAACGATGGGGTGTGTTTCTGAATGCCATGGCAGAACTGAACATACCCTCTTCCGTCATGGGCAATGAGACGTTCCAAAAGATCTCTGTTGGCCGCAAGACCTCGAAAGTCTCTTCTTAATCATTCATTTACCTGAGCGCTGTCTTTTCCGTTCACCTTGTCCTCCGGTGACTCCCGCAAGCCGTGATCGCATTCCACCTCTAAGGGGGTGGACAAAGAGAGGCCACCATGCTCATCGGGATGTCTCACAAGCACTTTGGTTTTGGTTTGGGGTTCGGGTTGCGACGTATCCATCAACGGCCGGGGCAAAGGTCTCCCCTCGGTCGCTCCTTCCTCCTCCTCGGAACTGTTCCTGATGTAGCACTTTCTCTGCAGATGGTCAAAGACACTCAGGGCTAAAACAAAGTCGGAAGTTTTCACGGGGGTGGTGAAGGAGTCCAACTTTCCTCTCAGCAGCCTTTCCACAATTTCTAAAACACGTGTCGTTGGTAAGAGATGGCCTCTTCTGTCCAGCACTGGGACTGATGGGGTAATGGTGCTGCACTCTGATTGGTAGAGGGCCTTGGGAGGAGTTCTTAGTGGGGTCATACGGCCCACTTCCAGAAGGGTCACCCTGCCCTAGAATTCGGCCTGATTGGTCAAATCTCCTCTCGGGATGGTCCTTTCAGGACGAAACCCATCCTGATTCGTAGAGGGTGGTGGGAGGAGTTCTTAGAGGGGTCACATGCCCCACTTCCAGACAGGTCACCCCACCCCAGAAGGCACCCTGAATGGTCAAATCTCCTCTTGGGGCGGTCCTTTCAGGACAAAACCCATCCTGATTGGTAGAGGGTTGTGGGAGGAGTTCTTAGAGTGGTCAGATGACACACCTTGCATCTGGTCATGTGGCCACCTTGACCCCGGAAGTAACACCTCCATGGGGCGGGACTTCCGGTGACAGGTGGGAGGGACTAACGGGTCAAGAGATTGGGTTTAAGGAATCAAGGGGGGGGGGTTAGGATTTGATTGATGGTAGGGACATTATACTACGGCCGGGTGCCAAGTCAAGAATGGTGCCGGAGGTTGTTTAAAGGAACCCCTGCATTTTCAGTCATTTCCATTGCGCAACTCCAGTAGGGGCAGCACCGGGCCAGGCTCATGTAGTGAGGCCATGGTTCACACCTGGTGTGATGGGTCCCCTTTTGCATATGGATGGCACCTAGGCTAAGAGTGGTGCTAGAATCAAGGGCCAGGGACACACCAGGATCAAAACTGAGATCAGAGTCCATCAACAAAGCAGAAGCAGAACCAGAGCCAGTCTCCAAGTCCAGGCCAGAGGTCGAAGCCGGGTGGTCAGACCAAAGATCATCCAAGTCCATGCCCAAGCCAAAGTCCATAGACACGCCGAAGGTCAAATCCGGGTAGTCAAAATCCGAGGGGTTGGGGAAGATCAGGATGAGGAGGTAATGCTGGCGCGGGTGGGTGGAGGGCCTGGAGCGAGGCTAGAGAAAGGCAAGGAGAAAATTTAGCCAGGGTTCATAACCAAAATCTGGAGCCAAAAAGGGTCATGCCAAAGTCATAGCCAGAGACCGGAGTCAAGAGTCAAGCCAGAGTCAACAGCAAGGAAACTGGAGGGCAGGGCAGGGCAGGGTGGTACATGCGGACAGGAATGAGGATGACTTACTGGAGCCCTAGAAACCCCTCATCGGTGGACTCCCTTCCGAGCAATAAAAGAAGGACAGCAGGATGACCAAGATGTCTCTGCCCCTGGGGTCCAAGCCAAGGGGAGCTCCCATCCAGGCTATGTGCCAGGACCCCATCACCCCCCTGTTCATTTCACACTCACAGACCCCCTAGCCGGAGGGGAGAATAAAGGGCAGAAAGTGAAAGTGCCCCTGGGGGAAAAGCTCTAGGCTGGGACCCAGTCCACTTTCCAGATCTCCACCCAGGATTGTGTGACCAGGCCCACAGCCCTTCCTCTAGGTCTCAGTTCCCACCTGCCAGATGGGGAGGATCCTTCCCTGCCCCAGACTGTTAGGGGGGAGTTTCATTCCTGGTTGGGAAGGGTTCAGATACCAGGTGGGTGGATTGGGCCCCAGGTGGGGGATGGTCAGACATTCGCTGCGGCAGGGGTGACACGGGCCATGGGAAGGTCTGAGCAGTGACGACAGGGGAGGGGCTCCATGTCAGGCCACCCCTCCCAGACTGCAATGGCTATAGAGCATATTTCCGGGCTCTGCGGATGCTCTCATTTCTGGGCCAGCCCCACAGCCCGATTCTTCCGAACCAGTATCTGGCCTGGCCCCAGCTCCAGGGGTCGGGGTGGGGCAGGGTGTTGAGAGTGAGGTGCTCAGCCTTGGTTTCTCTCAGTGCTGTGGGCTCTATGGCCGCTTCCCCCCGCCAGGGCCGGCTCCAGGCACCAGCTTCTCAAGCAGGTGCTTGGGGCGGCCGGTCGGGAGAGGGGCGGCAGGTCCAGGTATTCGGCAGCAATTCGGCAGACGGTCTCCCGCCGAATTGCCACTGCAGATCGCGATCGTGGCCGCGGCTTTTTTTTTTTTTTTTGGTTTTGGCAACTTGGGGCGGCTAAAACCCTGGAGCCGGCCCTGCCCCCAGCCCTTCCCCCCCGGGCCCAGTGAGACAGAGCAGTACCTGCAGCAGGGGCTGGGAGCTTCTGGTCAGGTGAAGGGGGGGGGTCTTCAAGGCTGCCCTGCAGAGCACAGCCCCTGCAGCGCTTTGGGCACCTGGCGCAAGCTCCTGATAGTAAAGAGCTCGGCCATCACCTTTGCTGTAATGTCCCCCTGTTGCCAGGGAACAAGGATCAATCAGAGACTTGGACACCCACGAGAACGAAGGGGATTAACGGCACCGGGAGCCAGCAAAATTTCCTCCCCGCCCCTCCCCATGTCTGAGGGACGGATTCCCCCACCCAACCCCCGAGCCGAAATCTTGTCTCTTCTCTAGTGACTCCCATCCCCTCTCCCACCATTGGGGAATGAACTCCTGCCCCCACTCCTCTCAGTTCCCCCCTGAGAGCTGTTCTACCTCCCAACCCAGCTGGGAATTAAGCTCCGCTCCCCAGAATCCCCTCAGCCGCCCTTGCCCCCTCCAGCTGAGGGGCTGGGAACCTCTGGGCAGTAGTGTCGGGGGGTGAGAGGAAGTGGACATCTTTCCCCAAGGGATCCCCCAGTCCTTAACATGATGCCGTGGACAGTAGTTCCGAGGCATGGGGCACTTAAGCAGACTCTGCTGACTGACTCGTCCAGTTCTCCCAGAGCAGGTGGTGGCTGAGATAACATGATCCCAGAGCACTAGGAATCGGCCTGAGGCCCGGAGGGGATGAAAGGCTCCGAGAGGTGGCTAGGGGAGTTGGCAGCCCCTAGCATGAGCAATGGCAGCGTGTTGTGTTGATGTGATGCCTGTTAGGAAATAGCCTTTTTGGAGAGCTGGCTCTGCCCTGCTTTGAGCTGCTCAGGGGACAAGCTGTCACCTACCAATGGCACCTGCCTGGGTTCATCCTCTCCTTGCTCCCAGGTCAGCGCATGGGGATGGGATGGGAGTGATTTTCAATGGCCTGGAGGTGAAAGACCCTGGGTTCCCTCCCCAGTTGAGCCCTCTTTGGTTACCTCATCCGCTAGCAGCTGGCCGGCTTCCCCCAGAATGGAATACGTCAGCATCAGCCCAGCCTGGCTGACACGGAGCAGGGGGTGGTGTATGGCCTGCAGCGCCGCCTGGAGGAAAGTCCTTTTCTGATCTTCACTAAATAGATCTCCAAAGACCTAAAACCAACAGAACCAGAGCCCTTGCAATGGCTCAGAACCAGGCCCCAAATCCCTCTAGTGGCTCAGAACCAGGCCCCAAATCCCTCTAGTGGCTCACAAGGTGGAGAAGAGTCCTGAGGCAGCCAACCTTTGGGGTCCCATGGACCAAGAAACCCCCTTCAGTAAGAGGTTGCAGGCACTGAGGCCTCAAATAGCTCTTTCTGGAGCAGGTGCCATGAGATGCTGGACATGTGTCTCCGCACTCTGAAACCCAGCTCACAGAGACAACACAGGACACTACTGCTCCCAGCAGCGATATCTCCTGCAGCTCACTCGCTAGAGGTGAGGGGTCTTTTAGGTCTGGTTCATTCCCACGCCTCACCCCACTGACATTCCCAGGAGCCTCACATACTCTGCTGGAAATAAGTAGCAGGCTCTTGCCCTGTGTCCATGACACACTCACTGCAGGGGGAGACAACTCCACCCCGGAACTGCTGCAATGCACCGGCAGAGAGTCCTTACCTCTCCCACCCTGGCCAGGTTTTTGTACCCCACGCGCTCGGTGTCTTGGAGCCCGTCCCGGCACCACAGCTCTCTCCCCTCTGTGCTGTTGAGCCCTGGGGGAGAAAGACACACCCATTGGGGAGGTTTGGCATTCCGCTTTCACTGCCGGTTTCCTTCTGGGTGCACGCTGGCCAGGGTCCTGGTGGCATCCACGGCCCAATGGAATAGCAAGGGCCATACCAGGCGGTTTAGTAGCAGAAGGGGGATTTGTTTCAGTCATCACAGTAATCCTGTGACCCTAAACGGTCATTGTGCTCTGGGACTGGGTGCCTGTCAATGGTGGTGTCTAATACTGAGAACCCCTCACACCCACTGAAGTCAGGATCTGGCCCTGACTACCCAACTGGTGACATCCTACAAGCTTTGTGTCCTTCCCCTTTGGTCCCTGCTCCTCCCCCTCCCCTGATGATGGGCTCTTTCCCTCCATGTGTCTCAATAGCTCCCTTCCTGTCCCCTCACGAGCTGGCTGCCCTGTGGGTGGGCTATTTCTCTGGGCTGGGGGACAGAGCCGGGCTCTGAAATAAAGCAGCCAATTTCCCTGGCACTTTCACACTCATCTCCCTAATTCAGAGAGAGGGGAAGAGAAAGAGTCATCATCTAAGGTGGGATCGGTCTCAGAGGAGGGGGCTTCTTTCTGTAGGGTCCCATTGCCCAGCAGAGGGAGTCTCTAAGGAGGGGCCTTGTTTCTATTGGGGTTCCGCTTCCCCGCTACAGTGGGTCTAAACAGAGAGGCCTTAGTTCTATAGGCGTCCCAATGGCCAGCTGGAACTAGTCTCCGAGAGGCTTGTTTCCATGGGGTCCCATTGTCCAGCTGGCTTTCTTACCCCTCTTCTGCACCAGGAGCCTGTGCAGCCAATATATCCCACCCCTGGCTTGCGGACCGATGTTGTTGGCTGGGTGGGATATATGGAGACCCAGCTGCAGCACAAAGTCGCCTGCCTTGGAGAAGTCGGAGGAGGTCTGGTGGAAGGAGGAGAAGAGGTGAATCCATCAACATTCTCCCTTCAGCTTTCCAGCGCCCCTGGGCCAGAGCTCTGCTCCCACCCCTCTGTAGGAGGCACTGGGGGAGAGAAGCGAGAGCCCTCTTCCTCTCTACCCCCAAGGGAGCTTGGAGCAAAGGGATCACGGCAAGGGCGCTCTATGAGCATTCGCTGCCCAGCTGCTCCAGAATAACAAGGGCCCTGAGGCCAGGCACAAATCTGCCAGCCAGTGGCCTATGGGACGCAGTCCCTTACAGACCCAGGGGGGACCAATTAGTCAGGGGATGAGGAACTTGACTCAAGCCCTGACTCTGCAGGATGCTGGGGTCAAAGGTCACTTACGTCAAATCCAGGCAGGCAGCTGGCAAATTCTAGCAGGGCAGCGCTGCTTTGTATGGCCCTAGCTCTCTCCTGGGCATTTTTTGAATGGAGCCAGACATGGACATGCTGCAGGAGAAGGAGGCAGGGGAGGGTCAGCGGGCAGACGTACATGCTCTACAAATGACCCTCTCCCCCTCCCCAAGGGGCTGAGACTTTGTGCTCAGGGTGGAATAGCTGAGCCCTGGTCACAGAGCTTGAAAAGGCAGTCCATGACACTGCCCATGTCTTGCTGCGCACAAGCTCATTGTCTCTCCAGGCTGGGACAATGGTCAGTCTTGGGGCTGGTCTATTTGCCCTGAACCCCTGATCCATGTACAGCACGACAGGATCAAGGCACATGCCCTGGACCCCAGACCCCAGCTACACAGGCCTTGGTAGGATGGATGGAACGGCCATGAGAACAATCCCTCCGGGAACTGCAGTGTCCCTAGGACAGAAGAGCTGATTCCCTGAGGCTCCTCCTGCATCTCAGGGTCTCCCTAGAGAGGAGCCAGTGACTTTTCTCAGAGGCCCATGTCCTGCATCTCACAGGGGTTTGTCTCTCAGTCCCCGGCCAGGCCTGGTGCTCACTGTTAGTGCTTAATGCAACCGGGCAGAGCTCTGGCTGACAGTCCCAGCTCCTTCCCCCTGCACTGGCAGCTCTGGGAAAGTGTGGCCAGCTGGGTCCAAGCTGGAAGGACACAATGGAAATGTGGCTCTTCTAATCTCTCCTTCGCTGCCCTCCCCCAGGGTTCAGGGGCAATTCCACCCCAGACCGTCCCATTCTACTCACCTCCAAGAGGTGCTGCAGCTTCTCCAAGGTGGGGGTCTCGCTCAGCAGGCCCCTGAGCATGCTGTCCAGGCTCTGTAAATAGCTCTTGTGCAGAGCCTGCAAGAGGAGGGAGCACCCGCCAGTCAAGGGACATGGGGCTACACCAGTCAAGGGACAATTAGGAGGATTCTCCAGGAGCCCTGGCAAGACTCAAAAGGCACAACCTGGCCTCTCCCATTCACATCACTCCAGGGACACTAAGCAAAAGTTCATGGCCGGATGCCTGCTGCCTCTTCAATCCTTGCTCTAGCAGTTCTCTGCGCAGGGCCTGGTACCCAGCAGACTATGGAACAGGCAAACTGCAATGGGTGGGAGGCAGGATCCCCGGGAGAGTCCATGCAGCAGAGCACAGAATGAGGAGAGGAGGAAAGTCTGGGATCAGCCAGGGAGGGGTAATGCAATCTCCTCTGGAGGGAAGGGGGCCCCCCTGCCAGTTTGTCACGGGCCTGTTCCCAGATCTGCTCACCCCTCCCCTATTCTCAGCAGCTCTATCAAAGCAAGGGAGCAGGGACCAGAGCCTGCTTCTGCTCCTGGGACAGAGAAGTAGGATCAGGACCTACCCGGAACTGGGGGGTGTCGTTGCCAGTGCCCATGGTAACGATCCTGTGGAGAAGAGCCCGCAGGAGGCGAGATTCCAGCTCCAGGGCCAGTGGCGGCTTCAGTTTGCTGGCAGGAGAGAGGAACCTGTCATACACTTTGCAGCACCAGCGTGGCGTTGGAACTGCCATGGACATGACCCCCTGCCCCGCAGTGATCCCCTCCCTACGGCCACTGTAACGTTCCTGGAGTGAATTCAACCCCCCAGCCAGGAAAGACGGGACGTTCCTGCCTCCTCTGCTGGGGGATGGGAACAGTCTCAGCTGGGGGTAACCTAGCCGGAGGAGGATCTGTGACTCCCGGCTCTGGGCCCGATCAGCACCAGGGTTAGGGCAGCTGGACGGGAGGGTCCTGGTACCTGAGATTGTAAACCGCGGCCATGGAGCTGGAAATGATGGAGCTCGGCTCTGACACGTCGGGGAGATTTTCAATCAGCTCCTGGGAGACCCCAACGAAACAAAACCGCGTGTGAGACTCTGGCCCCGGAGACCCACAGGCGCTTCCCAGGGAGGAGCCCAAAGTGCTCTGCAGAAACAGCCAGTGTCACCCCCACCCCCAACCAGCTGGGCCCCCCCATTCCTCCCATCCATCAAACTTCCTTCCCCGTCTCCCACCCAATTCCTCCTTCCCCTTCCCCCCCCTCCCCTCCCCTCCGGGCTTACAATTCCCACACTGCCAGCTCCTGATCAGTGTCACCATTATCCCCTTCCCTGCTCCCCAGCCCTCAGCCCCAGGAACCCCTGTCCTCTGCTTCCCCCTCCGGCCCCACTAACGCTTCCTCCCATGTCTGGCTCCCTCGCCCCAGAGGCCGGGCATGGGGTTCCACTCACTGCAATGCTCTCCACAAGGGCTGCTTTGGAAACGTGGGGCTCCAGGGTGTCCCGCCCCTGCCGCTGTGCCGAGGAACACAGTCTCGGCACAGCGTGGAGGAAGCGGAGCTGAGTGGCCCTGTCCTTCACCAGCTATGAGTGGGGTGAGGGGAGAGAGAGAGAGCCTGTTACATAGGGACCTCCCCGCCCAACCCAAACCAGCTCCAGGGCTCAGGACCTCCATGGGGTTGGACAGGGAAAGCCGCCCCTTCCTGAAACCTGTGTTGCCCGGCACAGACCGGGTTTGTAACTTGGACAGTGTCTGCGGGGAGCGGAAACCTTGGCCTGTGTGGGACAAATGTCCCCACCTTGGGGTGCCAGATAACAGAGGAGATGTGTCCCCCCATTGGGGGTGAGGGAGTGTCTGGGACAAGACCCTACTGCCTGGGTGGGGATGGAACAAGGAGCAGGACAGACCCGGTGGCAGCGCAGTAACAATTGGGGGATTTTTGTACCTCATATGTGCCCTGGAGGTGCTTCTGGATCATCATGATGGTGTCTTCTTCATGGTACACCTCCTCCTCCTCCTCATGGGCACTGGGGGTCTCTGCACCAGGGAGAGAAGGAGAAAGTATAATGCCTTCTGCTGCTGGGGGGATGCAGTGGACAGAGAAGGCTCCATGTTTCCCCCTTCTCTGTAAGGAGCCCCATGGCAGCGAGGGCCCCATCCTACCCCTGCGAGAGACGCCCTCAGCCCCATGAGCCTCAGGGCCCCATGGCAGTCAGCCCCCCCCACATGATCAGTGGAGGCTGGAGCTCCCCCGACTCCACCCAGCATCCCCTGCTGCGGGAAGTGGCTGTGCCCCCCCCACACTGGTGTTAGTGGGGCTCACATGGGTCAGTCCTGGCACCTTGGTGAGCCAATGGGAACAGGGTATTACTAGTCCCCCACCGCCCCAGTCCTCCTCCCTTTCCTCTGGGTCTCCCCTCACCTGCAAAGAGGGAGCCTTCATCTGCAGACCAGTCAGACCCCACGGAGGAGCTGCTGGCCCCTCGGGAGTAGGCGGAGCTGCTGGTGTATGTCCCACAGTCGCTCATCTCCTGCTCTGGGCTGGCAGGAGACTCCTCGGTTGCCAAGGTAGGGCTGGCAGGGGGCTCCACAGTTGTCAAGGTAGGGCTGGCGCAGGGCTCCTCAGTTGCCAGGGTGGGGCTGGCGCAAGGCTCCACAGTTGCCAAGGTGGGGCTGGCGCAGGGCTCCACAGTTGCCAAGGTAGGGCTGGCGCAAGGCTCCACAGTTGCCAAGGTGGGGCTGGCGCAGGGCTCCACAGTTGCCATGGTGCTGGATGGCTCCTGCTGGGCCCTGGGGCGCAGCTCCTGGCTCCTTGGCTTCCTCTGAAGGAAGCCCCAGAGCTGCCTTGCCCGGCTCCTGCCCTCTCCTGGCTCCCTCCTCCATAGCTGTACCCGAGGCCACCTCCATTTGGGCCCAGAAGGTGCCTCAGGGTCAGCTAGGGGAGCTGTCTTCCTCCTCCTAAAGCATGCCAGGCAACTCCTCTTTTTAGCCTGTCCACAAGCCTCTTCCCCGCCCGTGGGGACAGAGGGGCCGCTCTCTTCCTGGGAAAGCCGGATGCTCCTTCCCTCTGGCTCTGGAGCCACCTGCCCGGCCTTCCTCCTGAGCATCTGCCTCAGCCGCTCCATCCTGGAACTGAGTGGGGAGTAGCCGTGAATCTGGCTTCAAAGCAGCCTCTCATTAATGGGGCCTGCCTGCTCCCCGGCCCACCTCCCCTCTGCTGAGGCAATTTCTCCTCCCCACACATCCCACCCTAGGGCACAGGAACCCTCAACCTGGGGAACAAACTCTACCAAGGGACGGGCTGGGAGCCCTATTGGTGGGATATTTCCACCACACTGGGGATGGCTCTGGAGAACTCCACTTACTTACTCTAGATGGGATGGAGCTGGATGGCAGATGCTCGGTGTTGGTCCTTCCTTTCCCCTCCTCCTCGATCTCCTGCACCCAGGTGGCCTGTAAGGGGTGCTGCAGAATCCCCTGCCAGCAGGGCAGGGGGTAGAAGTCGGGAGATCGAAACTGACTGTGAAAACAAGACAATGTTTTATTGCCAGGGGATGGATAAACTCAGGCCAGCAGCCAGGGGTTCACAACACTGACCGACGGCCAGCAGGACACCTCCCATCTGAAGGTCTCCTAGTACCTCACGCACATTCCTGAAGCGTGATGGCCCAAGGGCTGTAGGGGAGTGTCCCCAGCCCCACTGATGGAAACAGAGGCCTTGGCAGGAGAAGCCGCTGCCTCAGGGTTGCACTGGGAGTCAGGGATAGAGCCGGGGATGGAGCCCAGGAGTCCTTTGTCCAGGCTCCCGCACTAACCGCTAGAGGAACACTCCCTTCCAGAGCTGGGAAGTGCCAGTCTCCCTGGCTCCCAGTGTGACCTGTTGTAGTGACTGACGCATTTGCTACTTGTCCCCCATTCAAGCCAATAACACATCTCTGTGTTGGCAATCATGAGTTAGACCTTCTCAGCACCCCTCCGTCTCCCGCAGCTGTCAGGTATTCCTTGGATTATGGAGGCTTGGATGCTGACAGGACTGGAATTTGTTACTGGCTCACTGGGTGTTTCTAGCCAATGAGGGTCTCAGTCTATCCTCAGAGGCCCACACCCCCAGACACTGAAGATCAGGGTGGATTGATTTCATTCCAAATGTTTTGTATTTGTATTTTTGAGTTATTTTCCTAATGAAAGATTGATTCTCATGAAATTCTTAGTGGTGGCCGATGACAGAACACAGAGCAATGGTCTCAAGTTGCAGTGGGGGAGGTCTAAGTTGGATATTAGGAAACATTTTTTCACTAGGAGGGTGGTGACGCCTTTGAATCTGCTACAATAGAGTCCCTTATCTTGTACTTAGAGCCTATATTTTTTCTTACCTTCTACACAGATGACGATTTCTTTCAAAAAAATCCACACAGATATGAAAAAAAAAACACACAGAATGTCCTCCACACCAACTGTCTCTTGGTCCTCTGAGAGAGACCACGAGATGGAGACTTGCTGCAGCAAGGCTACAGGGTGTCTCCGAGGTTTCCCCTGCCCTGCAACCCTGTCCTGCCTGGCTGTTGTCAAGGGAGCTCTGTGAGGTCACAGACGCCTCATCATCTTTGCCCAATAGGCTGAGTTCCTGCCAAAGGCCTTTGTGAAGTCACTGCCACACCCACCTTTCCCTTGCAGGCCTGATGTCTGCCCCTGGCCAGCCCAGTTGGATGTTTGAGCTGCACCCCGGATCACCCCACTTGCTCATTATTGATTCTGGGGAGCAAGCAGGCTACCCAGTAAAACAGCAGAGTCTGTTCCTCACCCCACACTGAGTTTTTCATAGAGGCATCAGTTATGAAACAATTAGATCTCCTAAGGTGGCCTCTATTTTACGGGCTATGAAATTTCATACTCTTAGCACCCTACTGAGCCCAATTGCTTGTAATTCTCTAAAAGGCACCTTCCTAACTAGTTATGATGGTAGGACACCAGGAAACAGAAACGCCACCTCTCCCCTGGGTAATTTGTTCCAGTAGCTAGACTCTCTCACTGTCATCATTAAATTTGAAATTGACAACCTTTGATAAGGGCAAAATTCATGACAATCTTTTAAATAATTTAAATAGAAGAGAAAAAATAACATTAAGTGGAATATGTTCACTGCCAAGTTTCTCAGACAGTCGCACCACTGATGTGATAGCTAAGGCCCTGGAAGCAAAGTTAGCTGAAATGCTAATTCAACTTTGGACAGCAGGAGCTTCCTTGAAAGGTGCAGAAAATATTGTTTTCATTTCAGTTTATTCAAATAGTTCAGTTCAATCGACCAGTTTGTTGAAATTCAAGAAAGCCATTGGGAATTCACAAAACAGGCAAACTTGTTTTCCTCCCTCAGTCTATGGATAAAAACTAGGTGTGAGGGGATAGATCTACTGGTTCATCAATCTAGAAACACGTGGATACAAGAATGTATCATTTCAGTTCACTAACCACACATCAAAGTTCCTTTGTTTAAGAAATCAGTTAGTTTTAAATGCAAAACATTTTGATACAACTTTTTTCTTATGCTTCTCTTTCTAGCTCTGGCGTGACCCTGATGTGTGACCAAAGAGAGGTCACTTCTTTTTTCTTTCCCTCTGTACCATGGGGATGGAGGAAATTCTCTAAGTCCTAGCAGGAGAGAGATTTGAGCACATCAGGCGTGTTAGGGCCCTTGTGTTCTGAAAGACAATGAGTGATTGTTGTTTGGGGCAAGAATCCCAATGGATTTGCTACTTGTCCCCCAACCAAAGCCAATAACACATCTCTGTATTTTCAATCATGTGTTAGACATTCTCAGCACCTCTGTCTCCCGCAGCCTCCAGGTGTTCCTTGGATTATAGAGGTTTGGTTGCTAAGAGAACTGTAATTTTTTTATTGGCATCCTGGGTGTTACTAGCCAATGAGGGTCTCAGTCTGACCCCCGAGGCCCACCCCCCAGACACTAAAGATCAGGATGGATTGATTTCACTCAAAGTTTTTTGTATTTGTATTTTTGAATTATTTTCCTAATGAAAGGTTGATTCTCATGAAATTCTTAGAGCTGGCAGATGACAGAACAAGGATCATTGATCTCAAGTTGCAGTGTGGAAGGCTTGGATATTAGGAAAAACGTTTTCACTAGGAGGGTGGTGACGCCTTTGAATCTGCTACAATAGAGTCCCTTATCTTGTACTTAGAGCCTATATTTTTTCTTACCTTCTACACAGATGACGATTTCTTTCAAAAAAATCCACACAGATGAAAAAAACCCGCACAGAATGTCCTCCACACCGACTGTCTCTTGGTCCTCTGAGAGAGACCACGAGATGGAGACTTGCTGCAGCAAGGCTACAGGGTGTCTCCGAGGTTCCCCCTGCCCTGCAACCCTGTCCTGCCTGGCTGTTGTCAAGGGAGCTCTGTGAGGTCACAGACGCCTCATCATCTTTGCCCAATAGGCTGAGTTCCTGCCAAAGGCCTTTGTGAAGTCACTGCCACACCCACCTTTCCCTTGCAGGCCTGATGTCTGCCGCTGGCCAGCCCAGTTGGATGTTTGAGCTGCACCCCGGTTCACCCCACTTGGTCATTATTGATTCTGGGGAGCCAGCAGGATACCCAGTAAAACAGCAGAGTCTGTTCCTCACCAGGTGTCAAGTATCAGAGGGGTAGCCGTGTTAGTCTGAATCTGTAAAGAGCAACAGAGGGTCCTGTGGCACCTTTAAGACTAACAGAAGTATTGGGAGCATAAGCATAAGCATAAGCATAAGCATAAGCAAGGTAATCACTTGCATGTGAAGAAGTGAGGTTCTTACCCACGAAAGCTTATGCTCCCAATACTTCTGTTAGTCCTAAAGGTGCCACAGGACCCTCTGTTCCTCACCCCACACTGAGTTTTTCATAGAGGCATCGGTTGTGAAACAATTCAATCTCCTAATGTGGCCTCCATTTCACGAGCCATGAAATTTCACACATTTTGCACCATATTAAGCCCAATTGCTTGTAATTCACTAAAAGGTACCTTCCAGAATGACAACCATATATTGGCGTCTAACTACCTGCTGCTGCTGGGAGACGTTGTGATATGAGGACACCAGGAAACAGAGAATCCACCTTTTCCCTGGGTAATTTGTTCCAGTGCTTAGTCTCCCTCACTGTCAAAAAAGTGTGTCTTACTTCTCCTTTGAATTTCTCTGGCTTCAGCTGAAAGCCCTTGGTTCTTGTTGTGCCTTTCTTGGCTAGATCGAATTAGCCCTGCCCCGTGAAATCTGATCTCCTTGTCCTGCTGGGAGCCCCCCAGCCAGGAGAACCCAGTAGGGGCCTCCTAGCTGTTTCTCTGCCAGGCTGGTGACAGGATTTCCTCTCCGTGGGGATATCAGATGCACCTGCAGAGGCAATGCATAAGTGAGTGCGCTGCATCAGCCCGGCCTTAGGCTCAGGGCTTTGGCCTTGGCAGCTTCTGCTCCAGTCACGTCTCTGGGTGCCCGGACTTAGAGCTTCTGGCTGTAGCCAGGGCTGGGCACTGGGCTCAGGACTTTCATGCCCCTCCCCACTCCTGTCGGCTCTCAGGGTACCTTAGCTCGGGGCTTCTGCCCGGCATCTGCAGCTGGGGCTCAGGGATTCCCTTGCAGTTCCTTCTGGGGCTCAGGTGTCCATTTTTCTGGATGCCCCAAAAATGGTATGAGCCGAGGTGCTCCCAAGTAGTAGGTAGGAGCTGAGGTGCTCCCAAGAGCAGGGACCCACCTGGGAACCTCCTCTAGCTTCAGAAAGGTTGCTGGTTGCTGCCCTTGGTGCCCAGGTCTGAAGGCAGCACGGAAGTGAGGGTGACAATGCTGTGACCCCCCCTACAACAACCTCTGAACTCCCCCATTCTCCTATTTTGGTCGGGACCCCCATGGTTATAATACCATGACATTTCAGAGTGAAACATTGAAATGGGGACATTGTTCAATTTCAAGGCCAGAGGGTTTTTAAATTAGTCAAAGTGAGCCCTGAATTTGGTAGGGACCTGGCTATTATGGAACTCCTAGCAGGTTTGCACTCCCAGTTCTCCTGAAAGGCCATTGAGAATTCATGCTGCCTGAGAAGCTTCCCAGAATAAGCTACCAGGACTGGGGGCAATTGAAAGAAACCAACCAAAGCCTGAGCTAGGATGGAGAGCATTGATCCAAGCGGTGTTGGAACCCCTCCACCCCCACCTGCCTGCCTGCGGAGAAATGGACAGAGGGGCACTGATTTCTATTTGTGAACTTACTAAAGACCATGGGCTTCAGCATGAGCCGTATAGCCCATACTCTGAATTCTTGGATAAACAGCAAAGTTGGCTTTTTAGAAACCTTTCCCCCCAGTGCTCTGTATCCACTTTGGATTGTGCCCAGCAGAGGCTGGTGGAGGGGAGGGGAAGGTAGAGGAGGCCATGCAAATGTTGTGGTATCTGCACTACCCCACAGACACACACACACGGGACCCTCTGTTGCTTCACACACAGCAATGCACGGCATATTAGCCAGGACAGTAAATTATTTGGCCATAACCTACAAAATCCTCAGTGTTGAAAGTACAATTTGTCTAGAAAACAATGGGAGGGAGGGGTTAGAGAGTTGCAGTAACCACCTGGATTTCCAGTCTCTGGCCAGGCACATCCCCCTCTCCACAGTTTTCACTGATATCTTCTCCAAACTGGTCCTCCTGATATAATCTGAGGTCACATCCTGGCCTTTAGGGACATTGGCAGGATCTTCACTGTTCCCAGCTGCAGCATCACCCTCGTTTCGTCCTTGTGTCAGGATCCTGAACTCGACCATCTCATGGTCACTGCCTCCCAGGTTCCCATCCACTTTTGCTTCCCCTACTAATTCTTCCCGGTTTGTGAGCAGCAGGTCAAGAAGAGCTCTGCCCCTAGTTGGTTCCTCCAGCACTTGCACCAGGAAATTGTCCCCTACACAATCCAAAAACTTCCTGGATTGTCTGTGCACCGCTGTATTGCTCTCCCAGCAGATATCAGGGTGATTAAAGTCTCCCATGAGAACCAGGGCCTGCGATCTAGTAACTTCTGCTAGTTGCCGGAAGAAAGCCTGGTCCACTTCGTCCCCCTGGTCTGGTGGTCTATAGCAGACTCCCACCACAACATCACCCTTGTTGCTCACACTTCTAAACTTAATCCAGAGACTCTCAGGTTTTTCTGCAGTCTCATACCAGAGCTCTGCGCAGTCATACTCCTCTCTTACATACAATGCAAGTCCCCGACCTTTTCTGCCCTGTCTGTCCTTCCTGAACAGTTTATATCCATCCATGACAGTACTCCAGTCATGTGAGTTATCCCACCAAGTCTCTGTTATTCCAATGCTTCATTCCAATATTCCAATATGTCATTTTTTACTAATCAGTATTTTCTAGTGTAGAAAGCACTGGGCTTCAATTGCAGCAAGGGAGGTTTAGGTTGGACATTAGGAAAAATTTCCTAACTGTCCTGGTGGTTAACCACCGGAATAAATTGGTTAGGGAGGTTGCGGAATCTCCATCATTGGAGATTTTTAAGAGCAGGTTAGACAAACACCTGTCAGGGATGTTCTAGATGGTGCTTTGTCCTGCCATGAATGCAAGGGACTGGACTTCTGACCTCTCAAAGTCCCTTCCAGTCCTATGATTCTATGATTGATCCAATATGGTGCTCTAATATTTTTCATTGAAACTTTATTAATGCAAGATAAAAAGAACCCCCGTGAATGGGGTTGGGTTGAGGGTCCACTCTTGAATCCCGGAGGAAGTTGCGTCTGAGTGTGCTTCAGTGGATTTATGTCCTCTCACCATTAATCACAATGGGCTAAACTCTATTATCCCTTGGCTCAAGTCTACCTAGCAGAGTTTAAGTGTAAGGCATTTCCATGGGGTAGAAAATATCCTAACTACTGCTGGCCAAAATTCTTTGGCTGAAACTTTTTTTCAGAGAAAAGTGCATATTCAGCTACACCAGAATGTTTGCCCAATTGTATTGGGTTCTTCGGGATGGAAAAACATCAAATAAATTCATTTCCCCATTGCTAAACCTTGCTGTTCAGTGTCCCACCTCTGCATGGAGGGGTGAAAGTAAAGCTCTAAATCAGTGTTGGTGAGAACAGGCTTGTTTGCATTGGGAAGTTATTACTGAGTAAGATAATATGTGAATTTAAGGCACTAGAGCCATCCTGGTATGGACACTCTTAATTAACTGGATTAAACTAAACCAGAAAATGGCATTCTTATTTGGCTACGGCTACACTACGGGGGGGGGGCGGGGGGCGATCGATTTCAGATACACAAATTCAGCTACGGGGATAGTGTAGCTGAATTCAATGTATCTGATCTGACTTACCCCGCTGTGAGGACGGCGGCTCCCCCGTCGACGGTGCTTACTCCTGCCTGGGCTGGTGGAGTACGCGCGTCAATTCGGGGATCGATTTATCGCGTCTCGTCGGGACGCGATAAATCGATCCCCGAGAGATCGATTTCTACCCACCGATCCGGGCGGTAGTGAAGACAAGCCCAAAGGCCATATAGGGAGTTACATTAAATAGCTGTAGCGTCAGTTTCCGTGTCGACCAGCCCTAAAGCAATAGAATTGTGTCAGTGGTGAGAATAGGGCTAATCAGTATATAGCAATGATGAGGAAAAAAACGTGTATGATCAAAAGAACTCTGTGAATAACTGATTTCTTGGTTTGCTGGCTAGTCTGAAACATAAATGAAATACTTTAGTTTCTGGTTGACCCAAATTGATTTTTTTTTCAAAAATTTCCATTTTTTTGGCTGACTGACAAGTTAAATGAAATGTTTTGTTTGATCCGTTGCATTTTTTGCAATTGTTATATTTTTTTATAAAATTGAAGTAAATTTTGAAACAAAATGTCTTTTAAATGGGAAACTTAAAATATGTAGACCTTTTCGATTTTTCTGAGGTTTTAGATCAAAGCAAAACAATCCAGCTCATTTGACACAGATTCATAAAATATTTCTGTTAACCCAAATCTGCGTTGCTCAGAAAAAAAGGATTTTGGTCCAACTCCCCTCTCCCCCCAGTTCTAATGAACACTATATCGTGATACTCAAAGTAAAACTAGTCCAATTCAGATTAGTCATGAGGCTCACGTTTTCAACAGGGAGGGTGGTTAACAGCTGGAATGAACGACCATGGGAAGTGACGGTTTATCCAGCTAGAGCGGCTGTGAAATCAAGACCTGATGGCTCTCCGGAAGATACACTTAATAAAATGCCAGTTAATGGGCTTAATACCGAGGATAACTGTATAGGACTGTGACCTGAGTTAATCAGTCAGACTAAATGATCTCATTGTCTTTTCTAGCCCTTAAAATATATGATCAATGTATAGCATTGCTGTAAGTAAACCTATAAAATCACTATATGGCATTGACAACGAGGAGTCCTGTGGCACCTTAAAGACTAACAAATGTACCACGATAGTTTATGTCGAGATACATTTGTTAGTCTTTAAGGTGCCACAGGACTCCTCGTTGTCTTTGCTGAAACAGACTAACACGACTACCCCTCTGAAATATATGGCATTGGTGAGAGTAACATTACATGAGCATTATTATTGATACTACTTCATTAATTCATTAGTATTGGGCTTAATCCCAACCCCATTCTGTTAGGTGCTGTACCAACATATAACAACACAAAACAAAAAAACCCAACCTCTGGCCAAAGGAGCTTGTAATGTAAGCTTAAAATAAGAGACAACGATACAGATGACAAACAGATGGGGACCAGCACAAGGTGACATCAAGATGATTGAGAATAAAGCTGTATAACAAGTATATAGAGCCTTGTCAGAATTTGATTTTATTTTTTTTATCATTTTAATTGATAATATCGATGTTTATTTTTAAGCCTTTTTTATTTTAAATGTTTGAACCTTTACAATTGCGGGAAATTATGGGGGATCAGACATTGGGAGGTCAGACATTTTTTTTAATGACACTCGACACTGAGATTCAAAAAGCTTTATAACTGTTAAAACACAAATGGTCAACATCACTTGCCAAAATAGATACAATAAATATCCTTAAATCAAACTCGAATACATTCTGACGCTGCAATTTTTCTTACTTTGCCTATCTGTAAATTTCAATTATTATATAATATATAATATAATGTGGGGAATAACTGGCTAGGGAGAAGTGCTGCTTAGATGGATCTGGGAGTTCAAGTGGATCACAAGTTGACTAGGAGCCAACAATGAGGTGCAGTTGTGAAACAGGCTGTCTAGGGGGGATTACCAGGTATGTTGTATGTCAGACCAGGGCGGTGCTGGTTTGGCTCTGCTTGGCACTGGTGAGGCCTCAGTTGAAGTTCTGTGTCTAGGTTTGGGAGCCACACTTTAGAAAAGATGCGGGCGAATAGGAGAGAGTCCAGAGGGGAACCACAAACATGACAAACAGGGTTTACAAAACCTGATTGATTAGGGAAGTTTTTTTAAAAATGGGCATGTTTTGTTTTGAGACAAGATGACTGAGGAGGGACCTGATAACAGTCTTCAACTACGTTAAGGGCTGTTCTAAAGGGGATAGAGATCAATTATGGCAGCCCGTATGAGGCCCAGACACTAAAGAGAGCAAAAGCGTTGAATTCTCATAATGCGAGTCACATACTGAGCATTAATTAAAGTAACACATTAAGAAATTAAAGCTAGAACCAAGTTTATTTTATTTTTAATCTCAGATAACCTTGCAGGGCACCATTTCAAATAGATTAATGGTCAAGAAACAAGGAAAGGTGTCTATATTCCAACAGCCACATAATGACAGGACATTAGGTAACATTGTTCCTCTCAAGCAATTGTAAAACATAATTTCCACATGCTACATCAGATCTTTGAGTTTCATTTAATTCTTGTACGACATTTGTGATACACAAATCAAGGCAGTAACACATAGACCATCCTACGATCCTTCGTCCAATTGTTCTTCTCAATTGACTGGAATTGTCATGGTGAACAAATTAGCTGGGAATGTTTTTCCCGTCTATCACCCTCTTAAGAGCATCCTTAACCTCCTTGTTCCTCAGGCTGTAGATCAGGGGGTTCAACATGGGAACCACCAGGGTATAAAACACAGCAGAGATTTTCTCCTGTTCCAGTGAGTAGCTGGAACTGGGCTGTATGTGGCTTAAGCTCATAGGTCCATAGAACATGGTGACAGCTGTCAGATGAGAGGCACAGGTGGAGAAGGCTTTGCGCCTGCCCTTGGAGGAGCAAATCCTCAGGAGAGAGAAGAGGATGTACAGATAAGAGAATATGACAATCAGGAGGGTGGATATGGCAATAACCCCAGAGAAGGCTACAAGCAAAATCTCTCTGATGTGGTTATCAGAGCAAACGAGCTTCAGCAATGTGTTAGTGTCACAAAAGTAATGATTGATGATGTTGGGTCCACAGAATGACAACCTCAGCAAGCCACATGTGTGGGTCAGTGAGTTCATGAGCCCCCCTACATATGAGCTGGCCACTAGATGAATACAGACTCTCTTAGACATAACAGCGGTGTAGAGCAGAGGGTTACAGATGGTTACATAGCTGTCACACGCCATCACGGCCAGTAGGAACCCTTCTGTGGTCACAAACACAACAAAAGAGAAGTGTTGAGCAATACAGGCAGAGTAAGAAATGCTTTTACTCCCCACTAAGAAATTCACCAGCATCCTTGGAGCAAAGACTGAGGAGTAGCAGAGGTCAACAACGGACAGGTTACTGAGGAAGAAGTACATGGGGGTGTGGAGTTGGGGATCAACCCTGATCAACACAATCATCCCAAGATTCCCCACCAGCGTAAGAACATAGATCACCAGGAACGCCGCGAAGAGGGGTATCTGCAACTCCTGACGATCCGTCAGCCCCAGGAGGATGAACTGGGTCACCATGCTGTCATTGCCCTCAGCCATTTATACAGGGTGCATGAAACCAGACCTGCCGGGATAACAAGAGTGAGCAGCATGGAAGAAGGAAATTTCATGGCATGAATTAAATCTGAATGACACCACCGGGCCTGAATGTGGGTAGTGAATATCTTACAGGAAACGAGCCGCCGTGATGTCTTAGAAGAGCTGGGATGGACCTTTAAATTTACACTCCCTTTTTAACAGGGCTGAGATTTTCAAGGCTGTCTAGGAGATTTAGACATCCAAGACTCCATAAAATTGACTGGAATTAGGCATCCAGTTCCCGATAGGGCTGTGACAGTGTACCCCATAAGGCTTTATGGGGAGGGGGTGCTTATAAATGTATGTATGACATAACTGGAATATGTTTTGTGCTGCCTGTGCCATGTAACATATCTCCGTAAAGGTTATGGTCTACTATATCTATTCATCCTATTTGTACATATATATCATTTTCTACTCGAGGTTAAGAATATGGGCTGTATGCTTGCTTGATTTCTAAGTAAGCTTTGTGAGGCATTTGGTCAGCTTCTTTAGGAAGGAATTCGCCAGGTTAAGTACCTGATCAAGAGACACTTGGGGAACAACGCATCTTGGAATGCTCCAAGCCACATGAGAAGTCTTCCTGGAGACATGCAAGATGCCATGTGGACAATAGCGTCGGCCTGCAAAGACTGAGTCATGCAGGGGCATGTGACTTGCCCAGGTGACTCCAAAACTCCATCTTGGAGCTGGACTTTGCATAGGAGGGAGGATGGGGGTCTCCACCCACAAGAGAGAGTCTATTTAAACCTGTGGGAGACCCCTCCATTTGGTCTTCAGCTGGCTAAAGAAGGAGCCTCTCCACACACACACACACCCCGGATACTTGAAGGAGACTGAAACAAAGGACAGTAACTACAGGGGGTGTGAGTGATTGCTGGACCCAGGCTAAAAGGAGATTAGCCTGTAAAAGGGAGCACTCTGGAACTGGTGAGGAAATTATCTGTATTCAGTTTGATTAGGCATAGATTTGCGCATTTTATTTTATTTTGCTTGGTGACTTACTTTGTTCTGTCTAACAAATTTATTAGAGCATAAGCTTTCGTGGACTACAGCCCACTTCTTCGGATGCATATGCAATCTAAGCTTATGCTCTAATAAATTTGTTAGTCTCTAAGGTGCCACAAGTCCTCCTGTTCTTCTTTTTGCGGATACAGACTAACACGGCTGCTACTCTGAAACTTTTGTTCTGTCTGTTACTACTTTGAACCACTTAAATCCTACTGTCTGTATTTAATAAAATCACTTTCTATTTAGTAATTCCCTCAGAGTATGTATTAATACCTGGGGGAGCAAACAACTGTGCATATCTCTCTATCAGTGTTATAGAGGGCGAACAATTTATGAGTTTGCCCTGCATAAACTTTATACAGGATAAAACGGATTTCTCTGGGTTTAGACCCCATTGGGAGTTGGGCATCTGAGTGCTAAAGACAAGCACACTACTGTGAGCTGTTTTCAGGTAAACCTGCAGCTTTGGGACAAGTGATTCAGACCCTGGATCTGTGTCTGGAGCCAGACAGGAGTGTCTGGCTCAGCAAGACAGGGTGCTGGAGTCCTGAGCTGGCAGGGAAAACAGAAGCAGGGGTAGTCTTTGCACATCGGGTGGCAGCTCCCAAGGGGGTTTCTGTGATCCAACCCGTCACAAGGGCGTTTCCGGATTCATGTACATTATCACAAATTTTCTCCAATGAAATATACCTGGCATGGGTTTGAGTTTGAGCTAGCTCCTTTATATTGTCTGCTCACTGAGGGTAAGTTAGAAAGCACTCATACTTTAAATCCTTCCAGATTAGGGTGACCAGACAGTAAATGTGAAAAATCGGGATGGGGGTGGGAGGTAATTGGAGTCTATATAAGAAAAAAGACCCAGAAATCGGTCCCCTGGCAGTGCTGCTAATCCCAAGCATTTGAAAACCATTATCAGGCTTCCAAAAATCATGCAATTGGCTTAAAACCTTGAGATCTTTTAAAAATAATACACAACGGGTTTAGCGAAGGGGAAGGGTAGTGTAATTCTGTTTTCTACAAGATTTTTATATTTCAGAATTTGGTTTAGGAACAAACCCACAGGTTTTGAAAAGTCTCTGGAAAAGGGAATGGATCCCTGGAGTCATGGACACTGACAATTTTGGATGTTCCCAGCCCCCAGGGCAATCTGCATGTGTATCTGCTCCAAGGCCATGGACTCTGGAAGCTCTGAGGTTGCTAGCAGGCCACTGGGCAGGTTGCAAAGGAGCTGGGCAGGTGAACTAGCGGAAACCAGGCAGGATTCTGATGTAGGCAGAGTTTCCTCCATTCCGTGGTGATGCAGTGAAATTGGCCCTTCTTGACGAAATGTTCCAATTTCACTCAGTCAGCAAATTGCAATGGAACAATGTTTCTGGGCCCTGGAGACAGTCACGTTTTCAAGCTTTTCTTAGATTCTTAACTGATCACATGACTGAAGGAGCTGAAGTTTTAAGAGAAGCATTAAATACCGTGAGAATTAGTAACTGTGCCTTCAATCTATGCTATCCTTGCTCTAGGAGATTTCTGGCCCCTTGTCTCCAGTCCCAGTTTCTTACGCCTCCTAGTGGTACACACTGCCAGGTCCTTCATCTCTCTAGGTCATTCGCCATGACACAGGAATATGATACAGGCGGGAGCAGTGTAACTGGAAAGGAATGGTTCAGTCTTTCTTCCGTCGGGAGCACTCAGTGAATTCAGCAACAAAGTTAGGCTTAAAAGAAATCCAGATGTGTTAAACTATGGAAAAAGCACAGTTACAGCAAACAAACAATTATAACTTTGTTCGTGTAGATGCCAAGCAATCACCCTACCCTTACAATTAGTGCCTAATAGTGCCTTACAATTTACTGCCCCTGATTGAGTCAAACTGATTTTTCATACAGTTTAAGGCCAGAAGAGGTCAATGTGATCATCTAGTCTGACCTCCTGCATAACAAAACCTTGCCCAATAATTTATGTATCGAGCCTATAGTTATTATCTTTTCTAGCTCTCACACATCTTTTAGCTAGATATCCATTTGGAATGACTTCAAGTGACAGACAATCTACCATTAGCAGGAGTGTTGTGAGCAAGACAAGAGAAGTAATTCTTCCACTCTACACAGCTCTGATAAGGCCTCAACTGCAGTATCGTGTCCAGTTCTGGGCGCCACATTTCAGGAAACATGGGGACAAATTGGAGAGAGTCCTGAGAAGAGCAACAAAAATGATTAAAGGTCTAGAAAACATGACTTATGAGGGAAGATTGAAAGAATTAGGTTTGTTTAGTCTGGAAAAGAGACGACTGAGAGGGGACATAACAGTTTTCAAATACCTAACAGGTTGTTACAAGGAGGAGGGAGAAGAATTATTCTCCTTAACTCTGATGATAGGACAAGAAGCAATGGGCTTAAATTGCAGCAAGGGAGGTTTAGGTTGGACATGAGGAAAAAATTCCTAATTGTCAGGGAGGTTAGGCACTGGAATAAATTGCCTAGGGAGGTTGTGGAATCTCCATAACAACGGGGTTCCATAAAGAACTATATTAAACATATTCATTATGTTTATGTTCATTTAACATAATTATCTGGGAAAAGGGGTAAACAGTGAGGTTTCAAAGCTTGCAGATGATACAAAACTACTCAAGATACTTAAGTCCAAACCCAACTGCAAAGAGTGACAGAGGGATCTCACGAAACTGGGCGATCACCCAAGGAAATTACAGATGAAATTCAGTGTTGATAATGCAAAGTTATGCACATTAGAAAACATAATCCTAACTAGACATACAAAATGATGTTACCAGTCAAGAAAGAGATCTTAGGAGTCATTGTGGACAGTTCTCTGAAAACTAGGTGAAGTGGTGGTTCAAAAAGCTAACTTAATGATAGGAACCATTAGGAAAGGGATAAATAATAAGAAAGAAAATATGATATTGCCTATATGTAAGCAGAGTCAGGATGAGCTCTACCCTGACATCTGGTGGTGAATTATGGCGAGTGTGGAAAAGAACTCCAGGGGCTGATCTTGTTTGCATAGGCACACCCACTCGCCTGGCATGAAACAACAGCAACTCAACAACAACTGTGGGATCCCCAGTCTTCTCTGTTATTGGGGCAGGAAGAATAAAGTTTTGTTATCCTGTGAATCAAGGCCAGTGGAACTGTTGTATGACAGCAGGACTGAGTGAGTCCTTCACCATTACCTAAGTAGCACTTGCTTGACAAGGGGCATGGGTTACAAACCCCTGTGAATAGAGAGAGGATGGGGACAGGTATTTGTACTGCATGGTATGGGCGCTCTCTAAGGGTCTGAAACACCAATTGCATTACCTCCTCTCTCCACTGTTGAATGTCAGAGCTAACTTTGATTCCATTAGGAGTCTAGCTACAGGCTGCTGTGCTGAATTCACTTTGGGCCAATGGTGCACTAGCACTGGGGCTCCCCTACTATGAGCTGAAATCACAAAAGAGCTAAAGTTATTAAGAGCTGAGATCACTGAGGCTGTGTTAACTAGTGGGGGAGCCTGAAGCTATATTGCTAAGCGGCTGGCGGAGCAGCTAGCAGAGTGGAGCCTTGCGGGGACGGTTGGAGCGGAACTGAGTGACTCACAGGTTGGTGAGTGGAGCAGCTGCCAGAGCAGTTCGTGGGATGGCGGGAGCGACTCACGGGACAGCTGGTGGAGTGGAGCGGCTCGTGGTGCAGGCTGCGGCGGAACCCCACTGAGAGGCAGCCGGTCGGCCTCGGATCATGTAAGGTGCCCCTTAACATCCTGCGTGCCCCCCCCCCTTGAACTCTGGGGCTGCACTGACCAGGGAGAGAGACTTTGGAGGGTTGTTGGACTTTTGGGAATTTGGGTGATCCTTGGGTTGCTGGACCCAAGAGACTTTGGGGTTGTTGGACTTTTGGGACCTTGGTGATTCTTGGGTTGCTGGTTTCAAGAACCAATGGGAAAGGACACAGCCCAATTTGCTAGGGTGGGTTTTTTGCTCATGGTTTGTGTTATGAATCCTGTTTGTGGTGTTTTTCCAATTTAATGCTGATGTCGTTTAACTCATTTTATTAAACATTTTCTGTTACATTCAGACTCCGTGCTTGCGAGAGGGGAAGTATTGCCTCTTAGAGGCGCCCAGGGGGTGGTATGTAATTGTCCCAGGTCACTGGGTGGGGGCTCGAGCCGGTTTTGCATTGCGTTATTAAAATGGAACCCCTAGATACAGAACCCGGCCCTTGTTGCTGCCAACTTAGATGGGCAGAAAGGTTACATATATATAAATACATTGTATCCTCAGTCCCTGAATACTTTGTGCAGTTCTGGTTGCCCTATCTAAAAAAAAAAATCTTAGGAGTCATTGTGGACAGTTCTCTGAAAACTAGGTGAAGTGGTGGTTCAAAAAGCTAATTTAATGTTAGGAACCATTAGGAAAGGGATAAATAATAAGAAAGAAACTATTATGTTCCCTATATATAAATACATTCCATCCTCAGTCCCTGAATACTTTGTGCAGTCCTGGGATATATTAGAACTGAAAAAGTCCAGAGAAGAGAAATAAAAATGTCCAGAGTTCGATCTTTATTTTTTTTTTAGAAAAAGCTGAAGTTTTCTGCTAAAATGGTTGATACATAAGAATTTATGTGTATGTGTGTAAAAACTCCATAGGTAAGGGGAACATTTCCCGAAAGTTTTAATGGTGAATCGTTCTTCTTCAGAGAATTGCAACCTTTCAAAATCGCCACCAGCTCTCGTAATTGTCGACAGGAATAAGGCTAAAGCTGCCTTTAAGCAAAGAGGTCCTCTCTCAATATGACCACCACCTGCCATTACTGACCAACAGCAGTAAAGTCAAGCTGCCCTCACAGAAGCTAGTGGTCCACGTCAGCACAGAGAGCAATTCTCTTTCAAAGGTCATATGCACCTTGCTGTCCTTGAGAATAGAAGATGCAAGCTGTTTTGAAAGAGGGCAGTTCCTCTTGGTATCTTCTGAAGAAGAACTTTTACTCTGGAAATATTTTGATTCAAATTGGGAGCTAGGGACAGGGCATCTTTTGGGGAGAGAGAGTCACCATCTTTCACACTCATTTCTACTTTGGTCCACAATCCTTTGGCTATGTTACCATTCTGGGAATGTGGTCAAGCACATCTTCTTTCCCAGGCTTGATTTGGGATGATGTGTGGATGGGCTGATGCCTCCAGCAGGTCTTTGGTTGAAACTTGTAGGTTAATTTTACAGTTACAAAAGACAATTCTCTAACTTAGGACTTGTTTTTCAGATCTTCAGCTTTGATGTACGTGTTTCAAATTAGGAAGAGCACCTACAGCCTGTGATACAGGGCAGCGGGGGGCGAGAAAGGAGAAATCTAATTGGAAAGTTAATGTGAAGAACTGGTTGAAAAATTGTTGACTACACTATTTTCTGTTGAAAAAAGCCAGTCAGTCTAAACTGAAATGTTTCTTGGAAACATATTGGTTTGACAAACTTTTTTTGTCATATGTGACTCAAAGATGGATGTTCCCATTGTCTAACCATTCCTGCTTCTTTTTGAAAAATGCCCCCTGAGGTCACATTTAACTGAGGTATAATTTTATGTGTCTGTTTTATAAAAAGGAACTGCTCACCTTGAACGTTCAGACCATCTATCTCTGAATGGCCTCCCAAGCTTTCTTCTGCACAGACGTGAGCGAGGTCTCCATATTTCACTCTGTGAGCAGTGATCTTTGGTGAGATGCTAATGACTATAGTAACTCTCTCTTTATTGTTTTTCTAGGGGAGGGAAAATTGCTGGGAAACGGTGCCTCTGATCAAAAAGTAGACACGCTTAGCCCAGAGAGCGCAGACCACAGTTCTTGAGAAAAAGGGGACAGGGAAGGACACGGTTTCACCTATAACGCGGTAAGATTTTTTGGCTCCCGAGGACAGTGTTATATCAGGGTAGAGGTGTATATTGTTCAGCATATATTTTTTTTATTTGTTAAAGACTTAAAACAAAATAGACACTCAAAGTATTAAAGTGCTTGATTTACAGATCCTCAATCTAGTCCAGTTTATACCATCTCAGGATCTAGCTCCACCAGTCCTGATTACAAGAGATGTACATGTTTTGCAGGAGACCAGGTGAGGTTACGTTTGTGTCCAGATGTGTTTTGTGTTGGCTGAGTTGGCCACTGCACTTGCTTTTGCTTTTTTGTTGTGGATTGTGTTTCTACTCATGTGTAGATCTGTGTTTCTACTCATCTAAAGCTGGCACAGATGTCTTTTAGGTCTTCAAAGTCTAAAGACAATGAATAATGTATGGGAGGCACAGGAAACTGCAGTGGAAGAAACCTAAACTAGGACGGGGATATACAGAGGAGGGTAAGGGAGCCAGGCATAAGGATGTTCCCATGGCTGAGGGGCTAATCCTAAATTTGGTAGACCCAGATTCAAGTACTTGTTCTGTCAAAGACTTTCTGAGTTATCTTCACAACTTGCTTTATCCCATTGGGCCTCAGTCCCCCATTAGTGGAATGGGGACAGTCATAATTCCCGACCTCACAGGGGTGTAGTGAGGCTAAATACATGCAAGGTTGTGAGGTGGGCAATTGTCATGCTACTGAGGAGTATGTGACGGCAATGGATCAGTACATCGAACTTTCCAAAATTCCTTTGAAAAGCCCAGATTAGCTGCTTCAAACAGCAACTCCCAGGGTGGCCTGAATGCACTGGCTTTTACCTAGGGTTTAAACACAAAGCATACCTGGACGTGGGCAGAGGTTGGCTTAATAGTTAATATAAACACTTTATTATTACAAGATCACCTCCAGTTTAATTTGCTGGTCGTTCTGCAGTCCAATAGGCCCTTAGTTATCCAACACTGGGTAATGTGATGTGTCATTGCACAGTGAGTTAAATCCAGGCAAAAGCACGGCCATTTCTAACACTGCCTCATCTGGGAAATTGTGAAAACGTGGCTGAACTGGGTATGGCTTTTGAGTTAAAAATCCATCTTTTCCCTATAATGGTTTGTGCGCATGCTAGCTCTGATCTTCAGACTGACTGGAACAAGGGGGCTCTCCAGTAGCTGGATATCTGGCTTCCTTTAATTGCAAACGTGAAAACCGCAGCGAAAAGAGGGAGGACGGGTTTTTAACTATTTGGACCATTGCATCTATCCTATTCCACTATTGCATGTTAATCAGTCCAGGCTCCTGCAGGTGCTAGAGAGGTGCATAAGAGGCTCCTCCTCCTTTCTGTCCCTGCAACTCCTGTTACTTTCCGTTATTCTCCTCTCACCTTTTCTCCTGACTGCCTGCACGGTGCAACCTAGGGTGCCAAGATTTGGGGGCGCCGCTGCCAATCAAGACGCTGGCTGCAGATCGCAGACTGTAGGAAGGGAGGACATGTATAGTAAGAACCACGCTCCCAGTGAATTGCTCTCCTGCCCTTTAGAAAGCCAGCGAAGGCCTTTGCGTGTGACTCGATACAGATAGGTACATTGACACAGTAATGGCTCCTTTCCCTTGTAGCCCCCGCTGGGGCTGAGCTGTGTTGTCAGTGCGGTGCAGCCGGGGCCGGCTTGCATGGCATGCTCGGACAGTGGGCGGGCTGCAGGATTTGCAGGCAGAGGACGCTCTGCTCCCTGGGGAGAGATGGGAGGGATGGTCCCTTCCTCCAGCCCAGCACGCCACCATCTCTGTGCATCTCGAGCTAATTGCAACCCAGGCTCTCACTGGGTGGCTCTTTGTCCTGCCTCTCTTGGCTAGCGCGTGAGCAGAGCTTGGTGAGACAGCTGCTGCGGCTGTGGCAGCCATCTAAGCGCCATTCCCGTCGTCTCTCTTCTGGCTGTGGATGCTCGACTGCAGCAGCTCCACAGAGGTCCCAGCCTCGCTCTCTAATGTCCATTCTCCCCTTGCTCGCATGGCGCTTCATGGACCATTGAGTAGCCTCATGAAAACATCCCAGTTGTGGACACAGGCACCAGCCACCGATTCCCCAAGCCAAAGTCCCCTTCGCAATCCAGGGAAGCAGCCGGGGTTGTCTGGAGCGCAGGGTTTGGCCCATGGTGACTGCAGACACTGCACCGGCTGCACAGCGACTCCTGGGACCCCTCTAGCCCATCAGCACTCGGCTCTCCCGCATTCTGCTGAGCGGCTGAGATCTGGGGGAACAGAAACCCTTTGTTAGAGATGGAAAAATCTCCTCCCAGGAACACTCTGTCAATGGCTGCCAGAGGCCTTCCCTGTGAAACCCAAATGCGCAGCCCCTCGGATTCCCACAGGGGAGATCTCAGCTCATTCACTTGTCACCCGTGGCTGCAGTCTCTGATAGGGGGAATGAAGAGGGTTTTTTTGCCAATGGTCCCTTCTACAGTGCCCATAATGGGAGGAGGTTTGGCCTTGTGATGTGAGGCCCGGGTCTGAGAATCAGGGCTCCTGGGTTCAGCAGCTCTGGAAGGGGGCGCGGTCTAATTGCTGGAGCTGGATTGGTTGACACTGAGTGAGAGGGGCTTGTGCTGAAGGACCCTGGTTCAATCCCCACCATTTCCTGTGATGTTTACATGTGGCCATGAATGTACTTACCTATCAGTGTAGGTTGTTTAGCCTATTCCTGGACACATGTGTTACATCTGCTGCTGGCCATCCCTGAGATGTAGGTCCTTCATCCACTCAAGGACATGGTATATCAAGGTCAATCCAGCAGCTCCCATCTGGTCTTCACCTCCTAATGGATGGCGAACTTTAACCTGGCCAGAGAAAGACAGGGTGGTGTTCTTCAGGAGAATCTCCTGGAGCTCCCGTCTCCCCTGCTCCACCTCACACCCCGGCACTCTAAGGGTTTTCCAAAGATACCACTAATCTCGGATAAACAAAGCAGCTGAGATGAGGTCAGTGTGGGTGGATTTACTGAGCAGTCTGGTTCTAATGGAAGAACAGATTTCTCCCCTGCTCTAGGGAGATTCCCATAGGAAAAGTCTCTGATGGTGGGGGTGGGGGCAATGCAAACCCCTCAACCCCTAGAATGGCAGGAAATCAGGACTCGAGGAGTTAAGCGGTGTCTCTGTCCTGCTGGAGGGAGCAGATCTGGAGAGCAGAAAGAGCACTAATGGCATTGTAGGAAAGACAGTGACTTCTACCTGTGAAGGTGGCTGAAGCTTCTTGCAGACATTAGAGTCCAGGATCCTTACACCTCCTTTGGGGATCCTTTTCCTAGGAATAAAATAAGGACAACACCATACAGAGAATGACGTTTGAATCCCAGGTCTGGGATCCAGGGAAAAGGGATGATCTCAGCCAGGCTACGTACCAGGAACCTGATTTTTGTCCCAAGAGCCACAATTACCCAGATGAGGTTTTCTTCCCTATTTGCTTTCAGGTTATTTACTCATAGTATTCATTTGTGTGCTTTGCCGTGCTTCCACTCTCTGCATCTGTTCATTGGTTTAAGTAACATCCTTTCAGTTTTTGCTTCTGTTTCCTCTTATTACAGTGTAGTAGCTGCTTAGGGCAAGCTCTGTGCATCACAGCGGGTTTAAGTGGCACTTCACTGCACAGGGGCTGTGAGGTTTCAGTGGTAGAGTTTTCATCCTGGATTGGAACAGCCGGCTGGAATCCTGCGAGGTACAGAGCAGAGAGAGGTTTGGGCCACAATGTTCACCTCAGAGGCTGAGCTTCTGCAGATTATTGGGATGTTCCCATCTGAGGAGGATGCTTTTGGCCAGCCCCAGTTCAGAGCTTTCAGTCACCTCCACCGGTGATTCTCTGGCACAACTGATCTAAAGTAGCTGAACTTGACAGGCCTTGCCCCCATCTCCGACACCCCTTGCACCTCACATTGCCCTCTCATAGCCCCTGTCCCTTCTCTTGATCCCTGCCAAGCTCAAATACAGAGCCTAGCTGACGCTCCTCCTCTCTTAGACCCTCCCCTTACATGATCCTCCCCTACCTCTGACAGACTGCTCACTGTGCCCTTTACCCAGCTCCTGGAGAAATCATGGCTCCTCAGAACAACCTGCAAATGGCTGGTTCCTACCTCTGTGTGGGGTGCGTGGTTTTCCGTCGAAGCATCACTGAGAGCCAGCGCTTCTCGATTTCACAGGATGAGGCTATGGCTCCCCAAGCTGGGCCAGCTGCAGCCTCCATTGCTGTGGACAGATCCCAGACATTGGGAGACAGAGGGGGAGGAAGCCCCTGCTCATTTCCAGTTCAGAGATCCCTATCGAAGACGGGCCACGAGGGGAGGAGAGAACGAAGGGCAGAAAGTGAAGCTGCCTCTGTGGGGAGGGCACTCCTGTAAAACCCACTCCAGTTCCCAGATCTCCTCCACATTTCCAGGTCTGACTTTGGAGAGGTCACTTCATCACCTTCATTCCCTGTCTGTAAAATGGGGGTAGTAGACTCCCCCACAAGCAGGAGGAGGGAGGACAGTCCCATTGTCTGTGAGGGGCTCGGTCCCTCTGGGCACGGATTGTGCCAGAGTGAGGGAAGGGACCCAGAGTTTGCTCCCTAGAGCCAGGGGAGGAGGATGGGATCAGAAGGTCAGCCAAGGGGGATGGGTCAGGAACTGCTCCAACAGACGGGGCATAGGGATTGGGTCAGTGCCAGGGACTTGGTACCTCCCTTCAGCAAATGGCTTCCCTCTTGTCATCAGCAGTCTGTATAATATCTGACTCCTTCCTAGTGTCCTCGAGGGGCTCCCTTCGTTCTTCTTGAATGTAATGGATTTGTTGACCCAGGTCAATAGCTGGGAAGTTCGGAGAGGCCATTAGTAATGTGGCATGAAATCAGTGGGAAATCTAGAGTTAGCAAAACAAAGGTGTCATTGGCCTTTGGAAATTTGGAGCTGATCTGTCCTCTCAGCCGAAGGTACTCGTGCACAGAGGGAAAGTCAAGCTAAGTCTGAATTACGGCCCACGTCTGGCAACACCAAATAAAGCAGGCCCTGGTACTCAAAGTAGATGTGTCTACTTTCACGATGAATGCTGTGCGTCAGAATAGATGCAGTGGTGAAGGCAATTCTGGGCTGTTTGCGGGCTTGATGGAACTTGGATGACCAAACGAATGCGGCCATTTTGTGGAGGAGAGCTCTCGTGGGGGTTACTGGCTCTGAGAACCCTGGGCCGACGCAGCAGTAAAGCTGGTGAAGTCTAGGAAGCGCTGCTCTTCTTGAGGACTTCAAACTTTGTCCCATTTATGAATGGCTTCCACCTTATTTGCATCAATCGTTACACCTTCTGGGGAGAGGATGTACCCCAAAAACTCTGTGGAGAGTTGGCTGGAGGTACGCTTTTCCAATTCTGTGTTGAGACCACACTGCCGAAACATCTCCAGGTTCGGATGAGGTGTGTGTACTGCTCTGGGTTTTCCAAAAAGAGGAGTATGTCACCTCAATAGATGCCACTGTTCCCAAATACATCACTGATGAAGGGTTGCAAGGTCAGGGGACTCTTAGTTAGCTCCAATGGCATATCAGACAGTTAAAATGTCCATAGTGTGTTTTGAAATCTGTCTTCCATTTGTCCCTTGCCCAAATGAGTGTTAGATTGGAAATCCTCGCAGATGAAGTTGGATGAAAAGCTTTGCCGATTTCCTGTGAGCCAACAATTGTGAGATTCACAGCAGGGGGTAATGGCCTGGACTTGGACAGTGGCTCTGGTTCTGTTTCCGCTTTGTTTATTCATAGATTCATAGATTCTAGGACTGGAAGGGACCTCGAGAGGTCATCGAGTCCAGTCCCTGCCAGCAATTTATTCCAGTGTTTAACCACCCTGACAGTTAGGAACTTTTTCCTAATGTCCAACCTAGACCTCCCTTGCTGCAGTTTAAACCCATTGCTTCTTAGTCTATCTTTAGAGGCTAAGGTGAACAAGTTTTCTCCCTCCTCCTTATGACACCCTTTTAAATACCTGAAAACTGCTATCATGTCCCCTCTCAGTCTTCTCTTTTCCAAACTAAACAAACCCAATTCTTTCAGCCTTCCTTCATAGGTCATGTTCTCAAGACCTTTAATCATTCTTGTTGCTCTTCTCTGGACCCTTTCCAATTTCTCCACATCTTTTTTAAAATGCGGTGCCCAGAACTGGACACAATACTCCAGCAGAGGCCTAACCAGAGCAGAGTAGAGCGGAAGAATGACTTCTCGTGTCTTGCTCACAACACACCTGTTAATACATCCCAGAATCATGTTTGCTTTTTTTGCAACAGCATCACACTATTGACTCATATTTAGCTTGTGGTCCACTATAACCCCTAGATTCCTTTCTGCCGTACTCCTTCCTCGACAGTCTCTTCCCATTCTGTATGTGTGAAACTGATATTTTCTTAAGTGGAGCACTTTGCATTTGTCTTTGTTAAACTTCATCCTGTTTAACTCAGACCATTTCTCCAATTTGTCCAGATCATTTTGAATTATGACCCTGTACTCCAAAGCAGTTGCAATCCCTCCCAGTTTGGTATCATCCGCAAACTAAATAACCGTACTTTCTATGCCAATATCTAAGTCGTTGATGAAGATATTGAGCGGAGCCGGTCCCAAAACAGACCCCTGCGGTACTCCACTTGTTTTGCCTTTCCAGCAGGATTGGGAACCATTAATAACAACTCTCTGAGTACGGTTATCCAGGCAGTTATACACCCACCTTATAGTAGCCCCATCTAAATTGTATTTGCCTAGTTTATCCATAAAAATATCATGCGAGACTGTATCAAATGCCTTACTAAAGTCTATGTATACCACATCCACAGCTTCACCCTTATCCACAAGGCTCGTTATCCTATCACAGAAAGCTATCAGATTGGTTTGACACGATTTGTTCTTTACAAATCCATGCTGGCTGTTCCCTATCACCTTACCACCTTCCAAGTGTTTGCAGATGATTTCCTTAATTACTTGCTCCATTATCTTCCCTGGCACAGAAGTTAAACTAACTGGTCTGTAGTTTCCTGGGTTGTTTTTATTTCCCTTTTTATAGATGGGCACTATATTTGCTCTTTTCCAGTCTTCTGGAATCTCTCCCGTCTCCCATGATTTTCCAAAGATAATAGCTAGAGGCTCAGATACCTCCTCTATTAGCTCCTTGAGTATTCTAGGATGCATTTCATCAGGCCCTGCTGACTTGCAGGCATCTAACTTTTCTAAGTGATTTTTAACTTGTTCTTTTTTTATTTTATCTGCTAAACCTATCCCCTTCCCATTAGCATTCACTATGTTAGGCATTCCTTCAGACTTCTCGGTGAAGACCGAAACAAAGAAGTCATTTAGCATCTCTGCCATTTCCAAGTTTCCTGTTACTGTTTCTCCCTCTTCACTGAGCAGTGGGCCTACCCTGTCTTTGGTCTTCCTCTTGTTTTTAATGTATCGATAAAAAGTCTTCTTGTTTCCCTTTATTCCTGTAGCTAGTTTGAGCTCATTTTGTGCCTTTGCCTTTCTAATCTTGCCCCTGCATTCCTGTGTTGTTTGCCTATATTCATCCTTTGTAATCTGGCCTAGTTTCCATTTTTCATATGACTCCTTTTTATTTTTTAGATCATGCAAGATCTCGTGGTTAAGCCAAGGTGGTCTTTTGCCACATTTTCTATCTTTCCTAACCAGCGGAATAGCTTACTTTTGGGCCCTTAATAGTGTCCCTTTGAAAAACTGCCAACTCTCCTCAGTTGTTTTTCCCCTCAGTCTTGATTCCCATGGGACCTTACCTATCAGCTCTCTGAGCTTACCAAAATCTGCCTTCCTGAAATCCATTGTCTCTATTTTGCTGTTCTCCCTTCTAGCCTTCCTTAGAATTGCAAACTCTATGATTTCATGATCACTTTCACCCAGGCTGCCTTCTACTTTCAAATTCTCAATGAGTTCCTCCCTATTTGTTAAAATCAAGTCTAGAACAGCTTCCCCCCAGTAGCTTTTTCAACCTTCTGAAATAAAAAGTTGTCTGCAATGCAGTCCAAGAATTTGTTGGATAGTCTGTGCCCCACTGTGTTATTTTCCCAACATATATCCGGATAGTTGAAGTCCCCCATCACCACCAAATCTTGGGCTTTGGATGATTTTGTTAGTTGCTTAAAAAAAAAAATTGTTGATACACTCTGATCTCGGTTTTGATCCTGGTGTGTCCCTGGACCTAGATTCTAGCACCACTCTTAACCATTAGAAAATGTAGGGGTTCCTTTAATCAACCTCCGTCCCTGGACCTACTCCACCATTCTTGACTCGGACACCCATCAGTATTATAAGGGCCCTACCGCCAATCAAACCCCAACCACCACCCCTTGACTCCTTAAGTCCCACGCCTTGACCCGTAGTCCCTCCCACCTGTCACTGGAAGTCTTGCCCCATGGGGGTGTTACTTCTGGGGTCAAGGTGGCCACATGACCAGAAGCAAGGTGTGTCATGTGACCCCTCTAAGAGCTGCTCCCACCACTCTCTACCAATCAGGATGGGTTTCATCCCAAAAGGACAGCCCTGAGGGGAGATTTGACCAATCAGGGTGCCTTCTGGGGTGGGGTGACCTCTCTGGAAGTGGGCCGTGTGACCCCTCTAAGAACTCCTCCCACCACTCTCTACCAATCAGGATGGGTTTCATCCCGAAAGGACCATCCCAAGAGGAGATTTGACCAATCAGGGTGATTTCCGAGGCAGGGCGACCCGTCCGGAAGTGGGCCATATGACCCCACTAAGAACTCCTCCCAAGGCCCTCTGCCAATCAAAGTGCAGCACCATTACCCCGTAAGTCCCAGTGCCAGACAGAGAATGCCATCTCTTACCAAGGACATGTATTTTAGAAATCGTGGAAAGGCTGATGAGTGGAAACGTGGACTCCTTCACTACCCCCGGGAGAACTTTGGACTTTGTTTTAGCCCCGAGGTCTCTCTTTGTCCACCTCCTTAGAGGTGGAATACGATCACGGCTTGGGGAATCACCGGCGGACAAGGTGAACGGAAAAGACGTCTCACAGGTAAATGAATGATTAAGAAGCGACGGTCGAGGAGGATGTGTAATGGGTTAGGAACTGGGGGTTGTGTAAATCTAAAAACAAGCAGTGGGGTGCTTACACTGAATCTTTTCTGAAAATCTCTCAACAGCTCGACGATGCCTTTCTAGAGGTCCTGGAGGCCCTGGAACAGCGTTGCATCAAGCAGCGAAGATGAACCGGGCCCACCTTGTCTTTGCTCAACGCCGATACAAATTGTTGAAGAGGACTCTGAGGATGATGGCTATGAGGAGTTTAGGAGGAGGCTTGGCATAGAATTAACTGAGCCAGTGCCTCCCCGTGAGCATAAAAAAGTCATGCAAACTATTGTACGCGTTGCTGTTTATGCTGTCCATAAACACTGCCTCAGGGAAAAGCCCTGTGGTGGGTCCTCTTTTTTTATTTGTTATATAGGATAACCCTAGCAATTGGCTTTTAAATGCATGCGGGGAGGGGGGTTATTGAAAAGTATATGGCTGTAAACTTGGTTTGGTGTGTTTATAAAGCTGCTGGTTTGTGTGTGAGGGGGTCTGTGCAAGGCATAGGTGTAGGTTTTTTAAAAGTACTTGGTTTGTTTCAAGCTAACAGGTTTTTTTTACTGTGCATAATGTGATGTGTTTTTAAAATGGGTTTGAGGCAATTGGGGGAATAATACTAACTAACCCAAAGGCCCAAGCACACATGGCTGGGGGACAGAACAAGCATGGGCCTTTTAAATGCATGCGGGGGTTTTGGAAAAGTATATGGCTGCATACTTGGTTTGGTGTGTTTTCTAAAGCTGCTGGTTTGTGTGTGAGAGGGGTCTGTGCAAGGCATAGATGTAGGTTATTAAAAAGGACTTGGTTTGTTTCAAACTAACAAGGTTTTTTACTGTGCAAAATATGTTTTTAAATGGATTTTAAAAGCAGTTTAGTTTTTTATTCTGCAAAATGAGATGTATTTTTAAAAAAAATAGTTTTGGGTTTTTTGTGGCTTGTTTGTTTTGTTTTGTTTTGTTTTTTAAGTGGTAGAAATAAACTCAAAACCTGTGTTTGTTGTACAGCCTGAAATGGATTATTTGTTTTAAAGCTGTGACTTTTTAAATAGAAAAACACCTTAATGAATATTTTATTTTTTAAGTTTACAAGACGGTTTCATGAGTTTTATAATAATGTTGTTTGCCCCGCAGTACGGTCAAAACATGAGAGATCCTTACAGCAGAGGAAAAACAAGTTCAAAAGAAAAAGGAAAGAGAGAGCTGCAAGGGAAAATTCATCAGCATCAGTGATTGATGGATGGATGAAGCCCAGTAAATACATTTTGCTTATTGGTTTGGTTGTTCTGTGAGATTTTGTATTTTAAGTAAATACATAGATGTGGGTGAGAAAGATGGTAAACCTCAGTTTTGTAAATTGTTTTTTTTTTTTGTCCTCCCCGAGGTATTGCAAGAACACAATCACAACACCAGTTCCTTAGCGGCCACCGCCACACCAAACCCTGAGGAAACTGAGAGTGAAAACGCCCACATTCAAAAACCCAGAGCACGCACCCTAGGGGCTCTGAATGTGCGCAGAACCACACACATTCACGAACCCAGAGCACGCACCCTAGGGGCTCTGAATGTGCGCAGAACCACCCACATTCACAAACCCAGAGCACGCGCTCTAGGGGCTCTGAATGTGCGCAGAACCACACACATTCACAAACCCAGAGCATGCGCTCTAGTGGCTCTGAATGTGCGCAGAATCACATACATTCACAAACCCAGAGCACACACTCTAGGGGCTCTGAATGTGCGCAGAACCACCCACATTCACAAACCCAGAGCACGCGCTCTAGGGGCTCTGAATGTGCGCAGAACCACATACATTCACAAACCCACAGTATGCGCTCTACGGGGTGTGAATAAAAAACGAATGATTGAAAACTCCTGCGATGCTGGTGTTTGTCAGGGAAAAAAGAGTCACACGATTAAACTAAACACAAAGTACCTGGTTCTGTTCAAAAACCCCAGGGATAAATTACAAATCGCTACGCTCGCTTGGCAAATATACCCCGGCAAAGCTCAATTCTTTCTAGAAGCTTTTGAGGATGCTACCAAAAGACCTTATGGCTACCTGGTGGTGGATTTCAGTGCTTCCACACCAGAAGCTTATAGACTAAGAACTGGTCTTTTCCCTCCAGACTGGCCAGCGGTTTATACTTTGAAAAGAACAACAGCCGGGTATATAAAGAGATGAATTATTGGCAGGCCCCTTTTTAACAGCCGGGGCTGCTGACCGATAACATGTCTAGCTGCCTGAAGAGAAACCTGGGCCTGCTAAAATGACTTAGCAAATCGTCCCCGCAGCAAAGGAGGGCTCTACTGTGTTAGGCCTCTGACGATCCAGTAGTGGCCATCTCAGAAACAGCGCTCATTACCTTCAAAGGAAACGCACCTTTAACACAGAATCAAGTGCGTGTGCTGAAAAAGAGACGCATGCTTATAAAAACTTTATGTAATAAAAGGGCTTCACTTCAAAGAAAGAAGCATCTGGTGAAGCAGTCTGGGGGGTTTATCAGCCCTCTGTTAAGTTTTGCTATCCCTCTGATAACGGGGCTTTTAACTAATTGATAATGGAGTATGCAGAAAAAACGTACCTGGTGCCCAGCCGCCAGTCGGAGCAATTAAGGGCTCCCCCTCTGGCAGAGGAAAATAGGAGAATGACCGCAACTCGCTTATTGGATGCTGAAATGAAGTCTGTTCTTCTAAGAACTGACTTAGCCGAATACGAAAAGGCTCAACTTTACAGTGCCGTGCTTCAAAGGTACCGAATGTACGTGAAGCAGAGCGATGCGGATCAGGGAAAATAGGTCTGTTTCTACCAGAACAGGAACAGAGTGTAACTGCCAAACCCCCAGAAACACC
The DNA here is from genome assembly GCF_011386835.1 of Chrysemys picta bellii. Classification (NCBI taxonomy): domain Eukaryota; kingdom Metazoa; phylum Chordata; order Testudines; family Emydidae; genus Chrysemys; species Chrysemys picta. The sequence continues at coordinate 5,671,604 of NC_088792.1, forward strand.
AAAGACCTCAGACTCTGTTGCTCAGGAGAAGTTGGAGAACGTGAATAAGCGTTATAAGAAAAAGGCATTAGTATTGCTAACTAAGCTGGGCCAGGATACAAATCTCTCTTCGTTGAATGATAAAGGTGCTTTTGTGTAGAAAGGCTCTGTGGCTAATGGTTCTAACATGCTCGACTTAGGCAGGGCCGTCACCCAGACGTGCTCTGTTCCTAGCAGACATGGACCTAACCGATGGGGTGTGTTTCTGAATGCCATGGCAGAACTGAACATACCCTCTTCCGTCATGGGCAATGAGACGTTCCAAAAGATCTCTGTTGGCCGCAAGACCTCGAAAGTCTCTTCTTAATCATTCATTTACCTGAGCGCTGTCTTTTCCGTTCACCTTGTCCACTGGTGACTCCCGCAAGCCGTGATCGCATTCCACCTCTAAGGGGGTGGACAAAGAGAGGCCACCATGCTCATCGGGGTGTCTCACAAGCACTTTGGTTTTGGTTTTGGGTTCGGGTTCCGACGTATCCATCAACGGCCGGGCCAAAGGGCTCCCCTCGGTCGCTCCCTCCTCCTCCTCGGAACTGTTCCTGATGTAGCACTTTCTCTGCAGATGGTCAAAGACACTCGGGGCTAAAACAAAGTCCGAAGTTTTCACGGGGGTGGTGAAGGAGTCCAACTTTCCTCTCAGCAGCCTTTCCACAATTTCTAAAACACGTGTCGTTGGTAAGAGCTGGCCTCCTCTGTCCAGCACTGGGACTGATGGGGTAATGGTGCTGCACTCTGATTGGTAGAGGGCCTTGGGAGGAGTTCTTAGTGGGGTCATACGGCCCACTTCCAGAAGGGTCACCCCACCCCAGAAGGCACCCTGAATGGTCAAATCTCCGCTCGGGATGGTCCTTTCAGGACGAAACCCATCCTGATTCGTAGAGGGTGGTGGGAGGAGTTCTTAGAGGGGTCACATGGCCCACTTCCAGACAGGTCACCCCACCCCAGAAGGCACCCTGAATGGTCAAATCTCCTCTTGAGGCGGTCCTTTCAGGACAAAACCCAACCCTGATTGGTAGAGGGTTGTGGGAGGAGTTCTTAGAGTGGTCAGATGACACACCTTGCATCTGGTCATGTGGCCACCTTGACCCCGGAAGTAATACCTCCATGGGGCGGGACTTCCGGTGACAGGTGGGAGAGACTAACGGGTCAAGAGATTAGGTTTAAGGAATCAAGGGGGGAGGTTAGGATTTGATTGATGGTAGGGCCATTATACTACGGCCGGGTGCCAAGTCAAGAATGGTGCCGGAGGTTGTTTAAAGGAACCCCTGCATTTTCAGTCATTTCCATTGCCCAACTGCAGTAGGGGCAGCACCGGGCCAGGCTCATGTAGTGAGGCCATGGTTCACACCTGGTGTGATGGGTCCCCTTTTGCCTATGGATGGCACCTAGGCTAAGAGTGGTGCTAGAATCAAGGGCCAGGGACACACCAGGATGAAAACTGAGATCAGAGTCCATCAACAAAGCAGAAGCAGAACCAGAGCCAGTCTCCAAGTCCAGGCCAGAGGTCGAAGCAGGGTGGTCAGACCAAAGATCATCCAAGTCCATGCCCAAGCCAAAGTCCATAGACACGCCGAAGGTCAAATCCGGGTAGTCAAAATCCGAGGGGTTGGGGAAGATCAGGATGAGGAGGTAATGCTGGAGCGGGTGGGTGGAGGGCCTGGAGCGAGGCTAGAGAAAGGCAAGGAGAAAATTTAGCCAGGGTTCATAACCAAAATCTGGAGCCAAAAAGGGTCATGCCAAAGTCATAGCCAGAGACCGGAGTCAAGAGTCAAGCCAGAGTCAACAGCAAGGAAACTGGAGGGCAGGGCAGGGCAGGGTGGTACATGCGGACAGGAATGAGGATGACTTACTGGAGCCCTAGAAACCCCTCATCGGTGGACTCCCTTCCGAGCAATAAAAGAAGGACAGCAGGATGACCAAGATGTCTCTGCCCCTGGGGTCCAAGCCAAGGGGAGCTCCCATCCAGGCTATGTGTCAGGACCCCATCATCCCCCTGTTCATTTCACACTCACAGACCCCCTAGCCGGAGGGGAGAATAAAGGGCAGAAAGTGAAAGTGGCCCTGGGGGAAAAGCTCTAGGCTGGGACCCAGTCCACTTTCTTCCGAACCAGTATCTGGCCTGGCCCCAGCTCCAGGGGTCGGGGTGGGGCAGGGTGTTGAGAGTGAGGTGCTCAGCCTTGGTTTCTCTCAGTGCTGTGGGCTCTATGGGCACTTCCCCCAGCCAGGGCCGGCTCCAGGCACCAGCTTCTCAAGCAGGTGCTTGGGGCAGCCGGTCGGGAGAGGGGCGGCAGGTCAAGGTATTCGGCAGCAATTCGGCGGACGGTCCCTCACTCCAGCTCGGAGTGAAGGACCTCCCGCCGAATTGCCGCTGCAGATCGCGATCACGGCTGCGGCTTTTTTTTTTTTTTTTTGGTTTTCGCAACTTGGGGCAGCCAAAACCCTGGAGCCGGCCCTGCCCCCAGCCCTTCCCCCCCAGGCCCAGTGAGACAGAGCAGTACCTGCGGCAGGGGCTGGGAGCTTCTGGTCAGGTGAAGGGGGGTGGGTCTTCAAGGCTGCCCTGCAGAGCACAGCCCCTGCAGCGCTTTGGGCACCTGGCGCAAGCTCCTGATAGCAAAGAGCTCGGCCATCACCTTTGCTGTAATGTCCCCCTGTTGCAAGGGAACAAGGATCAATCAGAGACTTGGACACCCACGAGAACGAAGGGGATTAACGGCACCGGGAGCCAGCAAAATTTCCTCCCCGCCCCTCCCCATGTCTGAGGGACGGATTCCCCCACCCAACCCCCAAGCCGAAATCTTGTCTCTTCTCTAGTGACTCCCATCCCCTCTCCCACCATTGGGGAATGAACTCCTGCCCCCACTCCTCTCAGTTCCCCACTGACAGCTGTTCTACCTCCCAACCCAGCTGGGGATTCAGCTCCGCTCCCCAGAATCCCCTCAGCCGCCCTTGCCCCCTCCAGCTGAGGGGCTGGGAACCTCTGGGCAGTAGTGTCGGGGGGTGAGAGGAAGTGGACATCTTTCCCCAAGGGATCCCCCAGTCCTTAACATGATGCCATGGACAGTAGCTCTGAGGAATGGGGCACTTAAGCAGGCTCTGCTGACTGACTCGTCCAGTTCTCCCAGAGCAGGTGGTGGCTGAGATAACATGATCCCAGAGCACTAGGAATCGGCCTGAGGCCCGGAGGGGATGAAAGGCTCCGAGAGGTGGCTAGGGGAGTTGGCAGCCCCTAGCATGAGCAATGGCAGCGTGTTGTGTTGATGTGATGCCTGTTAGGAAATAGCCTTTTTGGAGAGCTGGGTCTGTCCTGCCTTGAGCTGCTCAGGGGACAAGCTGGCACCTACCAATGGCACCTGCCTGGGTTCATCCTCTCCTTGCTCCCAGGTCAGCGCATGGGGATGGGATGGGAGTGATTTTCAATGGCCTGGAGGTGAAAGGCCCTGGGGTTCTCTCCCCAGTTGAGCCCTCTTTGGTTACCTCGTCCCCTAGCAGCTGGCCGGCTTCCCCCAGAATGGAATACGTCAGCATCAGCCCAGCCTGGCTGACACGGAGCAGGGGGTGGTGTATGGCCTGCAGCGCCGCCTGGAGGAAAGTCCTTTTCTGATCTTCAGTAAATAGCTCTCCAAAGACCTAAAACCAACAGAACCAGAGCCCTTGCAATGGCTCAGAACCAGGCCCCAAATCCCTCTAGTGGCTCACAAGGTGGAGAAGAGTCCTGAGGCAGCCAACCTTTGGGGTCCCATGGACCAAGAAACCCCCTTCAGTAAGAGGTTGCAGGCACTGAGGCCTCAAATAGCTCTTTCTGGAGCAGGTGCCATGAGATGCTGGACATTTGTCTCCGC